>NC_059083.1:30852491-31596832 GCF_020497125.1 Mauremys mutica
ATCACCCACAGTCCCAAAAGTCCCACAATTCAAAAGTCTCTGTCCCGGGTCAGGCAGCCCAGAGTTCAAGAGTCTCTTTGCAGAGGTCCCCCTCCCCAGCCTAGGTAGAAAGGGGCACCTTACGTGGTTCGGGGCCAACTGCCCTGCCTCTTCGTGGGGTTCTGCTTCCACTAGTTGTCCCCCAAACAGCTCAGCTCCGCTTACTCTGTGGGCTGCTCCACTCTGCCAGCTGCTCTGGTCCACCAGCTGTCCTGTGATCCGCTCCAGCCGTCCTCACGAGCTGCTCAGCTCCACTCACCCAGTGGCTGCACAAACTGCTCCACTCTGCTCTGCCAGTATTGCTTCAGGCTCCCCCACTCATTAGCACAGTGCTCTCAGCTCAGCAAGTCCAGCTCTTCAGTGATTTCAGCTCCACTCATTAGCACAGTGCTCTCAGCTCAGCAAGTCCAGCTCTTCAGTGATTTCAGCTCATAGTAGGGGAGCCCCAGTACCAGTGAATTCAGCTCAGTAACCTGCATCTAGATTCTTAAGGGAATCAAAAGTTAACTCTGACATTCCACAGTGGAGAGAAGCATAGGTGGAACTGGTACTTCTGACTCACACAAGGAGCCTGCACCACCAAGTACAAATACCTGTCCCCAGCCTCTCTCCTTTCAATGGGTTTTGGAACCCATGTGCCCCATCTAGCAAGCGCTATCCAGCTGACAATGAAACCCCCCATCACAAGACAATTTTGTAGTTCCCCATTTACCCAATCAGGGTGACAACATTTCATTCCTCCTGCCCCAATAACAACGAAATTGGGGCTCCCACAGCTGTGAAAATAACCATCCCATGCTGCTTTGCGGTATGCTAAGTGGGGTGGGAGTGCCCATGCAAATAACCGAAATACCAATGCAACACTTTCCGCACTCCCCATAATTTACCACCAGATGTCAGGGTGGGGCTCATCCTGACTCTGCTTACATATAAAATATATAAAAATAATTCTTTCAAGCCTAAATATCACTCCAGACACACAGCCCCTGCTCATGCCAGCTCTTTATGACAGGGGATGCTGATGTGAAGCTCTGGAGCAAAGGGGCCCTAGTGATGCATTTCTCACTGAAGCCTCCCGGGCTGGAATGTTACCTGTTGTCTGTTTGCACCCCAGCAACCAGCCTGAGTCAGTTCCAGGAAGGGCAACACCCAATTGCTGCTGCTGCAGGGGGGGCATATTCCTGAGCGCAGGAAAGTGAAACCAGCCCTGTTGCACAGCCCAGAGAGAGTCATGGCCACAGAGGACCCTGTGGAACATCTCCAGCATGAAGTTGCTTGTCCTGTCTGTCTGGAGTATTTTAAGGACCCAGTGATCATAGACTGTGGGCACAATTTCTGCCGAGCCTGTATCGTCCAGGGCTGGGAGCAATTGGCTACAGCCGCCTCCTGCCCTCAGTGCAGAGAAACTGTACAACAGGGAAACCTCAGGCCAAACAGGCAGTTGGCAAACATGGTAGCAATCACCAAGCGACTGAGTTTACAAGCAGCAAAGGGAGCAGGAGGGGACGGGGTGTGTGGGGAACACCTGGAGGCTCTGAAACTGTTCTGTGAAGAGGATCAAACCCCCATCTGTGTGGTGTGCGACAGATCCCGGGCTCACCGCGCTCACACGGTGGTTCCCATACAGGAGGCTGCTCAGGAGTACAAGGTAGGGAATTGCTGTCAAGTTTAATAGGCAATAACTTTAGATTTTAATTACAGATTAATTTCACTGCAAATTGCCCATCACAACTGTACCTGTATCATGCCGCTCTGCAAAGCCTTCACTGTATGGGAGCTGCTATTAAAAATAAATGATCTGGCAGAGCGGCAAGAAAGGCAAAAAGATAAAGTCTTTTAAGATACCTGACATGGGAAACCTTTACCTGAGAAGCTGAATCCTTGTCAAACCCACCTTCCACTGGTGAAACAAAGGAACTTTTTACAGACCAAAAGCTGTTGAATGATCAGTGAGGCTTAAAACACAAGAGCGGCAGCCAGGCCAGTCTATATTTGAGTGTTGGGAGTTTGCCCTAATGCTCAGACCAGGTCTGTTGCACCAGTGCAGTCCCCAGGGTTTCAGAGCTGAAATTCAGTTGGGAGTTGGGCTCCTTGGAGAATCCCCGCCCATATTTGCAGCCCCGGTGGTTTCTGGGATTTGTATCACTTCGGTAATCTCCTGAAAACCACCTTACTTAATTCACCACCATGTGACTCCAGTTTCCTGTTATGGGCTATGCTACTAATTAGTGAATGAATAAATACCAGTCAAACTCGGATAATTGAGGTCTCTCTAATTTATAAAAAGACTGAATTGGAAACAAGTCAGAATATGACATTCTCCCTATTTCCATTGTTCGGTTTCATTCCCTTGGTGGCTGTGATGTCATAAACCCATTAGGACCAACAGTAACCTTGGGTTTGAGTGGGAAAACATCCCCCTACACACCCTTCTGAACCCTCAGAATGAAACTGCCCAAATCATTTCTCTTTCTACAGGAAAAAATCCAGGCCCAGTTGAAGACTCTGAGGGAAGAGAGAGAAAAGCTCCTGGGATTTAAAGACACTGGAGAGGGGAAAAGCCGGGAGTATCTGGTAGGTGCCTGTTGTTACTGACCTGCAGAGACTTGTGGTGAGAGATCTGTTTGTAGGAAGATTCCTCTGTGGGCTTGATGAATGTGGGCATCAGTATGTTTCTCCATGATCCTAGATTTTCTGTGTTAGGTTCATGTGCAGAATCTAAGCTCTCGTGTCAGTGAATGAGTTAATTTCTAGCCCTTATGGTTTCCCTGTGTCAACAATGCAAGAAATGAGGCAGAATTATTTGATTCTTTTTCCCCCTTGGAACTTCTGCCACTGTAATGCTGAGTCCTGCCTCCTGCTGCTCTGGATCTCCATTCTCAGAGGCCATTGATAACACAGTGTCCTAAGCATGTCAGACATGGAAACATCCCTTTCCAGAAACATTGGGGAGACATGAAAGAGGTGTGAGAGAATCCTCTCCCAAGTAACCAAAGGGTAGAATCAAGCGTCAGAAATCAGGTTTGCAAAGAAATTCTCCCTCCTGCACACTCAGCACTGCCATAAAAGACCCCAGGCTGCTTCCATGTCCCTGACCAGCCCTTTCCCTGTTGCCTTACAGAAACAGATACAAGAGGAGAGGCAGAAAATTGTTTCTGAATTTCAGCAACTGAGGCAGTTCCTGAAGGAACAAGAGCGACTTTTGCTGGTCCGGCTGGAAAAGATGGACAAGGAGATAGTGAAGATATGGAATGAAAATAACACCAAACTCTCCGAGGAGATTTCCCATCTCAGTGAGCTGATCAGTGAGCTGGAAGGGAAGTGTCAGAAGCCAGCGAGTGAATTCCTGCAGGTGAGACTGAGTTAGAAACATCCCAGATCCCCACACAGGGAAGGGAGGGCTCCTGAATCATAAGCACTGGGGTCAGAGATCTCACTGTAACTCGGCATGTGCATTGCTGACATGTGAATGATTATTGGTCATTGCAGAGTTACAGACACAGAGATATGAGAGAAGGGAAAGCCCCATTAGCTCAGGGAATCCATGGCCTCTTTTCCCTATATTTGTAAAATCTCTTCCCTAGGATCCACTGCTTGTGTCAAGTGGGACCTGAGATTCTTTTTTCTCTCTCTCTCTCCCCTAGGATGTCAGATGCACCTTGAGGAGGTACGTGGCTCTCTCACTCGCCCTCACACTTGACAATGCTGGGAAAGAGCCGGGTGATGGTGGTGGTGATGATGTTAGCACCGCATCTCCCCAGGGCTCTACAGCAAAATGTGTGGGGAAGGTCACATGTTGGATACAAATCTTTCTGATCAACTTCATCCTGAGTTTCTCACAATTTTACAGAAGACTCTGGAATTTTCCATTCGGTGGGAAGGACTGACCTCAAGTGTTTCCTAGAGATGTCACCTCCCTGAGGGACTGGCTGCCTCAGGATTGTGGGGATGGACTATGGGCCTGTCACTGCTGGGGCCCTGGTCACTATTCAGCCCAGGGCAGCAGCGATCAAGACTCTTTCCCACCTGAGGGCTGTTTGGAGCCCTGTGTGGAATGAGCTGGGGATGGGGGAATTGGTGTCTCAGTCTAGAGGACAGATTTCTACAGCACTTCACCTGGGAACCTCCTGTCCCTAGAGCATGGAGGCCAAGGAGTGAATTGGCCATAGAGACTAAATTCCCCTTTTATCATCCCCAGAGCTGATCTCTCCAGGCCAGAGTTGAAGAATATTAATGAGACCTTTGGCAGAAGATTTCACAACCACAGCCTGTGCTGCACCTGCTCTCATTCCAGGCCCATTAGAGCAGCAGCTTTCACTAACAACAAATGTCTCTAAATGAAATATACGAATGTGAAATTTTCTTTCCAGGTGTAAGAAGGAGAAGTTCCAGCAGCCAGTGGACATTTCTCCTGAACTGGAAGTGAGACTCAACTATTTCTCTCAGAAAACTGTTGCCCTAATGGAGATTCTGAGGAAATTCAAAGGTATTGAGAAGGGATCTAGGAGGGGAAAGCAGGACGTGCCTCTGAGACCGTGGGAGGGGACGGGCTCTGGCCACTTGGGTCGTATCTATTGAATGACAGGTGGAAAGTATTTGAGCTGGTATAACAGGTGCCAGGACGTCTCACATTCATTCATGAGTTAGCAAAGGTCACAACATTGAGGCCCAAATTTAGCAAAATGGCCTAATTTTGAGTCCCTGATTTTCTCTCCCAACTTGCAAAGCCTGTGGGCGTCACAGACACAGGGTGCTACTCTGGCTGCATCTCAGGACATCCCTAGCCTGTGCCAAGGTCTGCACAGGCCTCTGCAGCCACTGACTGGGGGAATCACAAACTGCCCCCCTCTCTCTCTCTCTGCCAATGAGGGTGAATCTGGCCCATTGAGCCAACACTCTCCCAGCTCCAATCTCGACACTTATAAAATGATTTTATTTTTCTATGGAGGGCGAGGGCCCCATTGTGCTGAGCTCTGTAGAGATGCTGAGTGAATAAACCCAAGAGACCTACAACTGCAAGCCCTGACCCTGCAAACTCTTAACATCCCATTAATGTCAAAGGGACAAAAGTGTGCTGAAGTCTTTGCAGGATCTGGGTCTCGGGTCTGACAAAAGGCAATAGGTGAATGAGACAAACCAGCTGGGGTCTGGAGGGTGGGAGGGGATGATGAGGGGAAAGGAAATCTCTCTTACAGACTGTATCTCTGAGGGTGGTTGTGAGACCTAATGGCTGTTGATTTCATTGCTGTGAGATGCCTGAATGAGAGAGGAAGAAGGTTTCAGATTCATTTATATTTACTAAAGATCTGAGTGTGTCCCTGTCCCTCTCTGTTTCTGTCAAAATTCAAACCAAGTTAGGTCAGTTAAGAGAGGGGATATCGTTATAAACATGAAAGCAGGAAATCTTGTCTCTTTTCTCCTTTTCCCCCTCCAGACACTCTGCCGTCTGCACTAGAGACAACAAAAGCGGGATCCCTAGGAGCACACACACAGGGTGAGGTTGCAGATGGAAATTGTCTTTAAATTATGAAAAAATTCCCATAAAAACACATTGTACCTAAAGTTACCAACCAAACCAACACCAGCCACGACACACCCAGCACCACAGTGAAACCATGAAATACAGAGGAGATCCCGAGCAGAAGTCACACAAAAGATCCTGACACCGACCTTAGTGCTGAGTTCCTGCCTACGCTGATGAACAGAATCACTCACTGAGCAGCATCCAAACACCCTTAACTCTGACCATGGGGTTCTCATGGACATTCACAGAAGTTTTAATACTAAATTGAGAGGAATGAGTAGAAATCTCTGTGCTCTTAGGGCTGACACATCCCACTCCTTTACCCCAGTGTCTCTGCCGCTGGAATGGAGCAGCCCCAGCAGGGGAAGCTGGGAGCTGAAGCTTCTTCAGGCAAATGAGAAACAGACTGAGGAGCTGCAGTGACGTCCCTGCTCAGTCTCAGGTGCCCAGGACAGAGGCAGCTCCCTGGGATCCAGGCCTGTCCCAGCCAGGACGGGGCTTCTGGGCAGTCTGAGAAATGGTCCCAGCCTCCCCCAGGGCTGAGCTCTGCCCCTAACGCTCTGATTCTCTTTCCCCTCAGCGAATGTGACTCTGGATCCAGACACGGCTCATCCCAACCTTGTCTTGTCTGAGGATTTGAGAAGTGTAAAGTGGGAAGAAATACAGCAGGATCTGCCTGACAACCCTGAGAGATTTGACACTGAGCCCTCCGTGCTGGGCTGGGAGGGATTCACCTTGGGGAGACATTGCTGGGAGGTGGAGGTGGGGGATAGGGGAGGTTGGGTTGTGGGGGTGGCCAAAGAGTCTGTGAGGAGGAGGGGAGAGATCCGCCCCGAAGAGGGGATCTGGGCTGTGGGGTATGTATTGGATCAGTTCTGGGCTCTCACCTCCCCTGCGACCCCCCTGCCCCTGAGTTGGGTCCCCAGCAGGATCCGGGTTTGTCTGGACTGTGACCGGGGGCAGGTGACATTTATCGATGCTGGTGACGAGGCCCCGATCTTCACTTTCCCGCCGGGCTCCGTCCCTGGGGAGAGAATCCGACCCTGGCTCTGGGTGCTGGGGGTAGGGGCCCAGCTCAGACTGTGTCCCTAAGACACGGGAGCGGCGGAGGCACACGACCATCCCTAGGGATGTGTGGGGCCTGGGATAACACCCCCCCAACCCCAGCCCTGTCCCCACTCCACCCCTTCCCCCAAACCTCCACCCCATTTCTTCCTGCCCCTGCTATGCCCACTCCCATTCCATCCCTTTCCTGTGTCCCTGCCTCTTTCTGGCTTCCACCCCATAGAGAACATTCAGTGACTGCGGCAGAGAAGCCGATCTCATTGCCCCAGGGACTGTGCAGACTGTTTGCTACTGTCCTCTGTGATCCAAGGAGACTCAGGATCCTGGGTCAGCCAGTGTCACTGAGGCATGAGGCGGAACAGCCCCATGGGAATGAAAAAATGGGCTTCTCTAGCCTCAGTCCTCCTAGCACCTATGACCTGACCGATTCCCATCTACCCAGCCTTCTGGCTCATCTCTATGCCCCTGGAGGACCCTGTCTACCCAATGCCAGATACCTCATCTCTATGGCACCTGGAAGCTCCTCCCTCTCCCTCCTTTAAGCCCCAGGGATGGGAGGGAGAAGAATTTAAATTCCCCACCTGTGATGTTTGAATTTTGAAGGCAGCCATGGGATTTCTGCCCTTTAATTGGTTGTGGGAACCCAGCACCCATGAGGATAGCTGTGTAGGTCACTATGATGCCAGCCTGGCCCTTCCAATAGTACCGTATTTTTCCGTATATAAGACGCCCCCATGTATAAGACGCCCCCAACTTTTCTAACCCCAAATTCAGGTGTTTTGTTTTGTTTTGTTTTCTTTGCGCTCCAGCCGCGGTTCAGCTGTTCCCCCCCACACACACTTTGCCGTTCAGGCACAGGAAGAGAACGCGGAGGTAGGGGTAGAGGGGCCGAGGAGGGCCATGCGCCCCGGCTGGTCTCCGGCGGCGGCCCTGCCCGGCTCCTGCCGCATCCCTCCCCGGCCGTGTGACTCCTGCCCTGGCCCCGCATCCCCAGCCGCGCGGTTCCCCAGCCGCCCGCTCCCCAGCTCCCCAGCCCCGCATCCACAGCCACGTGGTTCCCCAGCCGCCCGGCTCCCCGGCCGCCCGGCCCCCCCGTGTCCCCGGTCCCGCGTCGCCTGCCGCCCGCCCGGCCCCCCCGCTTACCCGGCCCCCCCGCTTACCCGGTCCCGCTTCGCCTGCCGCCCGCCCGGCCCCCCCCCTTACCCGGTCCCCCCGCTTCCCCGGTCCCGCGTCGCCTGCCGCCCGCCCGGCCCCCCCGCTTACCCGGTCCCCCCGCTTACCCGGTCCCCCCGCTTCCCCGGTCCCGCGTCGCCTGCCGCCCGCCCGGCCCCCCCGCTTACCCGGTCCCACGTCGCCTGCTGCCCGCCCGGCCCCCCCGCTTACCCGGTCCCGCGTCGCCTGCCGCCCGCCCGGCCCCCCGCTTACCCGGTCCTGCTTCGCCGGCCGCCCGGCCCCGCTTACCCGGTCCCGCTTCCCTGGGCGCCTGGCCCCGCTTCCCCGTCCCGCTTCTTTGGCTGCCCGGCTCCGGTCCCCGTCCACGGCCGCGGGGCCCCGCTTCCCCGGTCCCGCTTCGCCAGATCCAGCCACGTGCAGGCAGCGCGGTAAGGGGGCAGGGAGGGGGTGTTGGAGAGAGGGCAGGGGAGTTCAGGGGTGGGGGGGTTGATAGGGGTTGGGGGGGTCAGAAGGCAGGGAACAGGGGGCTTACTTCCGTGTATAAGACTACCCTCTATTTTTAGTCTAAGGATTTTAGGAAAAAGTATAGTCTTATACACGGAAAAATACGGTATGTTACTATCCAGCCGCACACTGGGCCTTGTGCTTTATAGCAACTTGTATGTCCAGGACCGGCCTTAGGGAAAATGGTGCCCTGGGTGAACTTGTATTTTGGGGCCCTTGGCCCCCATGGGCTCCTAGAGCCCCAACCCCTGCACCGAGCCCCCTTCACCCCAATCCCTGCACCCCCCATGTGGGGAACCTGAGCTGGATGCCTGGAGCACCTGGCATTGCTGCTCGTCCCCCGCCCCCTCCAAACACTGCTCCTCCAAACACCCCTAGGGGCCTGGGGGGCAGCAAGGAGCAACGTTAGGGCTCCCTGCATCTAGGTCACCTTCCCCCCCTGGGCTGCATAAGGGGAGGACAGAGAGCAACAGCTCCTGGGGGCTCACCTCACAGCACAGCAGAGGGGCGGGGGTGGGAAGAAGTGACCTAGATGCATGGAGCACTTGGTATGGCTCCTCGCTCCCGCCCCCCCCCACACACACACACCCTGCAGGGGCATGGAGGAACATGGGGTCGGGGGAGCAGTATCTGTGCATCAGTGCCCCCCCCCATGTTCCTCTGCTGGGAGGAAGAGGGAGAATCTGCTCCCCCCTCCCCAGCGCTCCCCTGCCAGCAGGGAGCAGTTTCTGACTCTACACCAGCAGCTCGCACCTCTGTGCTGCCGCACAGCGCCCCCTAGACCACCAGCGCCCCTGTGAAGTCACCCAGTGGCCCACCCCTATTCCTGCCCTGGGTACGCCAGGAATTGTTCAGCTGTGCGCTGGAGAGAGCGGGGTGGATCACTTTGCTTCTCAGCTCCCAAACCTGCCCGTGTGAGACAGCAGCAAACAAACTCTGTGTGACAGATGTTCGCAGTCTGGAACACCTGGATTTTATGGCCAACAGATTATAATGGTTTTAAATATCATGTGAATTATATAAACTATTAAAAAAAACCCACAAAAATATCTAGCAAATGGAACCACTCAGTCCTCACTCCCACAGCAGCAGGGTTTGTAGCATGGTCTCGCCGATCCCCAGCACGTCCCTACCACTTGAACGCCAGGAGGAAATACCATTATTTCTGGGGCCAAACACCAGAGTGGGACTTGACACACACTGTGCCAGCAGGTCCACAAATGCTTATTAGACAGATAAGAATATTAGCGATCAGAGCTCCAGGGGTCTCTTCTTGGCTCCATTGTGCAGTGGTGGGTAGTGACAGATAACCAGATCGTATCTATTTCATGCATTCATCCCAAAAGGCGGTAGAAATGGGTAGCTAGTGCCTTGGCTTTCCATAGTGAAGACTTGAGTTATCTTCCCAGTTCTACCTGAAGTGACATTGTGCAGCCTCCCTATTAGCTTGTACCCGGGGGGGGGGGGGGGTTGGAGGGTGTCTGATACTTCTCTGGTGTGGGGGAGGGGGTCTTTCATTAGTGATAAGGATTGTGAAGTGCATGGAAATATAAAGAATAAAAAGGAGAGGTGATAGTTAAACACGGGGCTTCTAGCTCCTGCTTTGTTGCATTATTGTTACTATTTCCTGGCAGAAGAGTTTCTCACGGGTTCAAATTTAGGGGCAGGTGATCCAGGCAATTGCCTGGGATGCCGGACTTGGGTGGCACTGGGCTAAGGGTGCTGTTAGGGACAAAAGTTTAATCGGGGGGGGGGGGGGACACACCAAAGACGCAGTTTTACTTTATGTTAACAAAGTTTTGCATGTGAATCTCTGTTCACGTTATCAGTCGAAAATATGGTCCAGAGCTACACAGGTAGGTGAGCGCCTAAACCCCAGATTTACGCCTCTGCATTCCAGTTTTAGGTTGTCGTCCTGCCTCATCTGGATGCCTGGCTCTCATATAAGCTCCAGCATGAGCCACAAACCCCCTGCAGTTCCTCATATCTCCTTGTCAATTGCTGGAAATGGGCCATTTTCATTACCACTACAAACGGTTCTTTTTCTCTCCTGCTGATAATAGCTCACCTTAACTGATCACTCTCCTTATAGTACTTGTGGCACCTTAAAGACTAACAAAGACTAGCTATGCATCCGAAGAAGTGAGCTGTAGCTCACGAAAGCTCATGCTGAAATAAATTTGTTAGTCTCTAAGGTGCCACAAGTATGCCTGGTTTTTTTGCGGATACAGACTAACACGGCTGCTACTCTGAAACCTCTCCTTATAGTGTGTATGGTAATGCTCATTGTTTCATGTTCTCTGTGTGTGTATATATCTTCCTACTGTATTTTCCATTACATGCAACCAATGAAGTGAGCTGTAGCCCATGAAAGCTTATGCTAAAATAAATGTGTTAGTCTCTAAGGTGCCACAAGTACTCCTGTTCTTTTTGCGGATACAGACTAACACGGCTGCTACTCTGAAACCAGGGGAAGGGATGCTCAATTCCCCTGCCTGTAAACCCTGTGAGGACAGATCTGGTATGCATGCTCTGAGCACCTCTCCGGGAAGAGGTGCCATTAAAATCAAGGAGGACCTGATAGGGAAGATGTCCATATTACAGTTTTCAGTCCAGTGACCAAAGCAGTCACCCAGGATGTCAGAGCCCTGCATTCAAAACCCCCTCCGCTTGAGGGGGAGAAAAGATTTGGCCATGGGCCTCCCACATCTCTCAAGAGCATGGCCTAGCCACAGGGCTATGGGCTAGTCTCAGGTGGGGCTCCCTCACTCTCTCCTGTTGAAGCTGTTCCATTGAGGATAAATAATTGACAAGTCATTGAACCAGAGAGAGTGAGAGTGAGAATTGTTCTATTGCCTAAAGCATGCACCTGGGAAACCTCAGAAGATGGGGGAAATGAACCTAGAAATGTTCTATTATAGCTGAGGGGATTAACCACTGGGTTACAAGGTGAGTACCTGCAGTGTCTCTGCTGGTCACTTTGTGAGGTGTGGGCAGGCTGCTGTGCTGAGGCCCTTGAAATTGCAAGCTCTTGCTTCCAGCACACAGGTGGGGAGAGACTCTTTGGTTCTGCTCACAACAGGAGCTCTGTAGCACTCCTCCAAGAAGACACTGACAGTGTTTTCCAGACAGCCAGCTTAGAGTAAGGGGACGGGGGGGAGTGAGTTGTGTGGCTGTGGTTTAGGGAGCAGCCTGTTTTTTTTCTCTCTCTGATTTCTTGTGTGTTCTGAATTCTAAGAAATAACTTCTCTATCTGTCTGCTGTGAACACAACAGCATCAAACTAATTTCTGTAAGACAATCTTAGGTACTTAAGCACACCCAGGAATCTGGGCTTAACCTGATGGTTTTTTTTTTTTTAATTATGTGTTCTCTGTAAAGGTTCTTAACAATCAATGTGCTGGCTTAGAAGGAGCTGTGCAATAACATATAAGTGCTGGTGATGTGCTGGTCATAGCCTTCACAGAGAGAACAAAGTGCAAGCCCCACTCCAGCATCACACCTTAGGGTACGTCCATACTACCCGCCCGGGTCGGCGGATAGCGATCGACTTATTGGAGTTCGATATATCGCGTCTCATCTAGACGCGATATATCGAACACTGAACGCGCTCCCGTTGACTCCGGAACTCCACCACCGCGAACGGCGGAGCCGCGGACTTCGATCCCGCGCTGTGAGGACGGGTAAATAGTTCGAACTAAGGTAGTTCGAGTTCAGCTACACTAATAGCTGAACTTGCATACCTTAGTTTGAACCCCCTCCCCCTCCCCCCGCCTAGTGTAGACCAGGCCTTAGTGTCTGTTTCTGCTTGGTAACTTTCTATTCCTCCAACACCAGCCCCCACCCCCTGCAGAGGGCAGGTGGAAAACAGGTTTCCCTTAGGCTGCAATTGCTAGGCAACATAGCAAGTGTGTGGTCAAAGCACAGCCATTCAGGTGAAGTGCTGCCTATTGTCCTCTGTCTGGCAAGTATCAGATGAAGGTCCTGCCAGAAACGGTGGAATTCCCAGACACATTCAAAAATACATTAACCCAACCACAAACAGCAGCAACCAGCATTCATAAGGTGTGAAGGTTTGCACCAAATCATCACATCTCCCTGCTACCTTAATGGTAAAGCACAGAGAGCACCTGTCTCATGCTGAACTGCTTTTGAAGGCTGGAGATGTGGGGTTTTATCACTAACAAGGATTAGGATGTTCAGAGCAAGACAAGCAGGAGCCTGTAGAAATGAGACTCCAGCCCTCACACTCGTGGCTTTTAGTGCATTGGGCTGCAGGGCACTTGATAGGGGGAAAGGGTTTTTCCTTTCTGTGTCTGTGGAACGGCACCTGCCTTTGACATGCAACAGAAGGCGCCTGAATGAGGAACATTCCATGAACCCCAGGACCGTGGCAGCTCTGCAGGTCACACGGCGCTGGACGGCCATCTTCTTTCAGGCTGATACATCACGTTCAAGGGCAGCTGGAATGGTATGAACAGGGCCAGCTCCAGGCACCAGCATTCCAAGCAGGTGCTTGGGGCGGCAGTCTGCAAGGGGTGGCAGTCCCTGTGGTTTTGCCACCCCAAGCAGCGTACCGAATTGCCCCTGCGGAGGGCGGGGGCAGTCCGTGTGCCGTTAGAGCGGCACGTGCATTTCCACGGCGACAGCTTCTATGTTTAGCTGTCCACGGTGGCGCAACTTCCAGCTGAAGACAGCATCTCTGTGTCCGGCTCCTGTTCCACTCACAGGGTCTAAGGTCAGAAGGGCCCATCATGAGCATCTAGCCCAGGGGTTCTCACGAATGAATTTTTGGTGGCCTCAGAGTGCGGCCAGCAACTCTCGCTGGTGGCTGCTCTGACACGTTTTCCTAAAATACTTAATGAACTTTAGGAGAAATCAGTAAACATGCACAGAGGTAAGCGGAAAAATGGTCCCACTATCGGAGGGAACTTTCCTGACTTAAACACCCCCCCGGGTGGAATCAAAAAGCTGAAGGATCTGAGTCCTTGCTCCCTCTTCCTTCACCCAGAGCCTGCCTCACCTTGAGGGCTCCCCTTCCACTCTGCTGTGTGGCAAAGTCCTTATAACCCTGACAAGGCTGGGCCCAGGCTTCCTGAGGGGCTCGTCCCCCAACCTCGTTGTGACCACTCAGGACACGGGCTAGAGCGTCCCCACTCTGGGGCACTTCCTCCGCTCTGGACGCTTCCCTGACCTCTTCCCCGACCATTGTCTATAGTTCAGGAGAAATGCAATTTATAAAACAGCAACTAATAAAAGAAATCAGGACACAATGGGAAAGGCGAAAGGAAAACTCTTGGGGCAGCCGGTGTAGGAAGCAATCACTTGAGGCCAGAGAGCAGGCAGCTAACCAAAACCTCCATTTTATTTACATATATACAGAGAGCTCCTCAACCGGTTGAAACCGGTTGAGCTAACCCATAATAATCTAACTCAGTTGCCATAGCAACAAAACCATGACAACCAAATACACAACATATTCCTCCCCCCCAATAAGAACATCCCCTAAATAAAACACACACTAGACTAGAGAAGGAGGGTAGACTGCCTCCATTCCCGGCTAAACCCTGGGGATTATTTTGCCCCATAACCGTGGGTTCGCCCTAACTAAAGATCCAGCCGATGAGGAGGTCTTCTGTCTCTAGGTGGATTACGGCGAACTACTGGTGTTGTTGCACCCGAAAGCACTAGGGGCTCAGGGTCCGCAGCACGAACAGGTGAGGAATGGGTATCAGCTCGTGCTGGGCAAAGGGGTATCTCAGCCGCCGGCAGTAATGGAGGAGAACAGTCAGAAACAGGTGACTCGTGATTCGATCCCTCACCAGAAGAGGTGAAGTCAGACCCCTCAACTGCAGATGGGTCCTGAGGACTGGCATGACCTGGCAACAGCTGATCTACATGTCGCCACCAGGTAAGATTCTCTGCAGTCCGGACTGTGTAGGAAACAGGTCCTGTTTGAGTGATGACTGTGGCCAGAACCCATTTAGCTCTGGAAGTATAATTCCGAGCCAAAACTGGCTGTCCCGGGCTAAAGGTTCGGTCTTTTGCTCTGGGTGCCCGTCTGATGACTTGATATTGCTGCTGATGTTGCACAATTTGTCGGGGTTCAGAAGGTTTCAGCAGATCAAAGCAAGTGCGCAGCTGTCGTCCCATCATTAGAAAGGCCGGAGATGCGTGGGTCGTAGCATGAGGTGTGTTTCTGTAGGAAAGTAAAAAGGTATCCAGACGCTTTTGAATGGAGTGATGTCCCCTTGCTGATTTCAAGGCGTTTTTCATTGTCTGCACAAATCTTTCAGCTAATCCGTTGGTGGACGGATGATATGGTGCTGACGTGATGTGGTGTATCCCATTTGCTTTCATAAAATTTTGAAACTCCTGAGAAACGAACTGCGGTCCGTTGTCGCTCACAAGTTGTTCTGGCAGACCAAAACGACTAAAGAGTCCTCGTAGTTTTTGGATAGTACTCTCTGCAGAAGTGGACTGCATTATAGAGACTTCTGGCCATTTAGAATGGGCATCTATTGCCACCAAGAACATGCTTCCTTCAAGGGGGCCAGCAAAGTCAACGGGAATACGTTGCCACGGGTTTTCAGGCCAGTCCCATGGGTGTAGGGGTGCCCACTGGGGTGCATTCCTCACACCCTGACATGACATACAAGCTTTTGCCTTCTCTTCAATAGCACTGTCCAATCCAGGCCACCAAAAATAGCTTCGTGCAATTTCCTTCATGCGCACTATTCCACAGTGACCGGAATGTAGCTGTTCTAACATCTGTGATCTCAGTGGTGGTGGAATAATGACACGTCTCCCCCACAACAAACAACCAGATTGGACCGATAACTCCGTCTGCTTGGACATGTAGGGAACAAGGTCGGATGAGACCGGAGAGGTTTGTCGAGATGTTCCATGCATCACCAGGTCCATAACGTGGGACAATACTGGGTCAACGTGAGTTGCCTTCTTTATCTGAGTAGCAGTGATGGGTGTATTCTCTACCTGTTCAAAGTAGAAGATTTCCTTGTGGGCACTATCGTGGTGTTTGACCGGTAAAGGCAACCTTGAGAGGCCATCTGCATTGCCGTGTAGAGTGGATTTCCGATATTTGATTTCATATGTGTGTGCTGAAAGTAACAATGCCCAACGTTGCATACGACTAGCAGCTAATGGGGGAATGCCTGTGTAAGGTCCAAAAATTGATGTCAGAGGTCGATGGTCTGTGAGAAGAGTAAATTTTCGCCCAAACAGGTACTGATGAAACTTCCGAATTCCAAAAACAATTCCTAATGCCTCACGTTCGATTTGGGCGTAGTTAGTTTCTGCTTTGCTTAGAGTGCGTGAAGCAAAAGCAATAGGTCTCTCTTCTCCTGAAGGCATAATATGTGACACGACTGCTCCCACTCCATAAGGGGAGGCATCGCAGGCCAATTGCAGTGGTAAGGATGGATCAAAGTGCGTTAGAACTTCAGAATTTAGCAATGCATCCTTAGCTTTGTTAAACGCAACATCACAGGCTTCAGTCCACTTCCAGGCCTTGTTCTGCCCAAGGAGCTCATGAAGTGGTTTTAGCAGTGTGGCTAACTGTGAGATGAACTTTCCATAATAGTTCAGGAGTCCTAGAAACGAGCGCAGCTGGCTTACATTTCGAGGTGGAGGAGCCTCCACAATAGCTTTAACTTTTGCAGGGGCCTTATGAAGACCTGCAGAATCAATGATGTGTCCCAAATATTCAACAGAGGGCTTGAAGAATTCACACTTGTCTTTGCGAACTCGTAGGCCATACTCTTCCAGTCTTTGTAGGGTAGCCTCTAAATTCTTTAAGTGATCCTCTTCATTTCTTCCAGTGACCAGGATATCATCCAGATAGCACTGAACTCCTGACAAGCCACACAAGATCTGGTCCATAGCCCTCTGGAACAGGGCGGGAGCAGATGTTATTCCGAAGGGTAGACGACAGTATCGATAAAGCCCCTTATGAGTCACAATAGTCAACAGCTCTTGGGACTTTTCATCGACGTGCATCTGTAAATATGCTTGACTCAGATCAATCTTACTGAACTTTTGTCCCCCAGCCAGGCCTGCGAAGAGGTCATCGATGCGGGGAAGTGGGTATTGCTCTGCACACAACACTGGGTTGACAGTGACTTTAAAATCACCGCAAATCCGGAGAGAGCCATCTTTCTTCACGATTGGAACGATAGGAGTGGCCCATGAGCTATGGGTAACTGGTATTAGGACTCCATTGGTGACCAGGCGCTCCAGGTCTGCTTCAACTTTTGGCCTGATGGCATATGGCACAGTTCGGGCTTTCAGATATTTTGGTGGACTGCCAGGTTTAATGTTCAATGTCACAGTGATTCCCTTCATACTTCCCAAATCATCTCCAAAAACAGCAGCATGTTTCCTTAGTATAGGGGTTAGACTGGTTTCTTCTTTAGTCATCCGGTGCACTTCTGCCCAGTTCAGCTGAATCTTCCCAAGCCAAGACCTACCCATTAAGGCTGGGTAGTTACCTCTCACCACAAACAGTGGCAATTTAGCCACCTGTCCATTGAGCTCCACCTTAACATCAATAGTGCCCAGCATAGGCACAGCTTCTCCCGTATACGTCTTCAGAACAGTTTTTGTTGCCTTAAGCGGAAGATGCTGTAGCTTTTCTTTATACACAGTCTCGGAGATCAGTGAGACGGCTGCACCGGTGTCCAGTTCCATGCGTATACGTTTGCCATCCAATAACGGGGTTACCCAGTATTCATGTGAGCCCATTGCCAAAGACAAAACATGCAGTGGCACTTCCTCTTGCGATGAGGTGTTACCTTGATCATCCTGGGTCTGCTCTAGGGTATGCAGGGTTCCTCTTTTTGTCGGCCAGACCACAGGCCTCTTTTTCTTTTGTTTACAGGCACACTCAATGTGTCCCTTTTTGCCACAGTGTCGACACACCAGGTCCTTACACCAGCATTCTGATGCCTGGTGACCCGGCTTACCACAGCGGTAACATTCTTGACTCTGCACAGTTTTGTGGGTCGGTTCTTGTGACACTTTTTGCACCCTAGGGGGTGCACCGATGTATTGTGCCTCCCTTGTAGCCAGTTCCATGGAGACAGCAATATCAACAGCCTTCTGTAAGGTAAGCTGAGCCTCTGTCAGTAGGCGCTTCCGTATAGCTTCACTGTACAGGCCACACACTAACCTGTCACGCAGGGCATCATGTAACATTTCTTTAAATTCACAGTGTTCTGCTAGCTTTTTTAAAATGGCTACAAATTGTACAACTGTTTCATCTTCCTTTTGGTCTCTTTTGTGGAACCTATATCTTTCAGCAATTACCAGTGGTTTTGGGGAGAAATGAGACCCCAGGATTTCCACAATGTCACTGTAAGATTTAGTCTCAGGCTTAACAGGGTGTAGTAAGCTGCGTAGCAGAGAGTAGGTTTTAGCCCCTACAACAGTTAAGAATATTGGCACCTTCTTCGCTTCTGTAATGTCATTTGCAATACCAAAAAGCTCAAAACGCTCAGTATACACATGCCACTGCTCTGTATTCTCATCAAAAGGCTCCAGGGGCCTGGTCAGAGTAGCCATGATTTTTAGTTTCACTTTCACAGTCAGTGCAAAGAAGCAGCTTTTTTCCTTTGTTTGGTCTTTACCTTGACTTCTACTTCCTTCTGTTACTGGAGCAGCACCGGAGTCTCACCCTCAGCACCGGAGTCTCACCCTCGTCGCCAGTGTTATATCCTTGGGGCAGCCGGTGTAGGAAGCAATCACTTGAGGCCAGAGAGCAGGCAGCTAACCAAAACCTCCATTTTATTTACATATATACAGAGAGCTCCTCAACCGGTTGAAACCGGTTGAGCTAACCCATAATAATCTAACTCAGTTGCCATAGCAACAAAACCATGACAACCAAATACACAACAGCGAAAGGAAAACTCTTAGCCCCACTCAGCAGGGCCGGATTAACTTTTTGTGGGCCTGGTGTCAAACATACTTGTGGGCTCCCATGGGGCAAGGTGCAGGGGGCGGGATGGTCCGTCTCCAGAGGGAAGGGCAGGTTGGGTGCAATGAGGCACAGCACGGCGGGAGCAGCCCCGCTCTGCACAGCCCAGCAGAGGGCGCTGTTTACAAACCAGCCAAGTGTTGTGCTGCCAGCGTTCCCCTTCCCCTTGCGGGTGGGCCCCCACCACTCTGCCCCCTGCCCAGAGCCCCACCCTTATGCCCAGCGCCCCCTCGCCCAGAGACCTCCCCCGCTGGCCTCCCACCACAACTGCACAGCACCCTGCACACCACACCGCTCGCCCAGCACCCCCCGCCCATGGACCTCCCCACTGCCACCTCCTTCCTCACAGTCCCACCATCACAGCTGCTCTGCACCCATAGTCCTGAGGGGATTCTGCACCAAACATTTAAAAATTCTGCACATTTTATTTGTCAATAAATCAATGTGGAGGCTCCATCATGGCAGTGGGGAGCACAGGCCACGGGTTGCATGGAGGTGGGAGATCACCCTGCAGTCTCCTCCCACCCCACCCTGGGACAGGGACTCAGCAGTGATGCTGCACCCGACCCTGACACAGTGCAAGGGCCAAGCTTTCCCCAGAAACACCTTGGGGCCCTGCCCCCTGTGCCATGTGCACCAGGTGTGGGTGAGCAGGTTCAGCCCGGCAGCAGGATCCAAGTACAGAGGGACTTAGTATGGGGGGATCCAGGTGGGGGTAAGAGAGTTCTCTGTGGGGCAATCTGGGTGTGGGTGGCTCAGTGGGGTCTGGATGCACAGAAGCTCATTGGGCAGTTCCAGGTGCAGGGGCAACGGGACTCTTCAGGGGATCCAGGTGAAGGTGTTTGGGGATCAGCGGTGGGGGGGTGGTCTATATGCGGGGGAGGTGGGGTTCATTTGGATGGGAGTCCAGGTGCAGGTGGTTGGAGCTCAGTGGGGTGTCTGGGGGGCTCATTGGGGTGGTACAGATGCAGGGGAGGTGGGGCTTGTCAGGGTGAGGGTTTGATGGGCCTGCTTAACAGGGGAGCCCCAGCTTCTGCCAAGGGGATGCCCCATGCTGGGCTCCAGCTTCCCTCCCTGCTCCCACTTCCGCTATCCTTCTCTTCCCCATCCCATCCCATCTCCCTTGCCCACTGCTCCATTTCCTCCCTATCTCACTCCCATCCTTTCCCCTGCCCCTGCTTCCCCTTTTGGTGAGAAGAGCTGTTCTCCTCCCCAGCTGCTCCTCACATGTCTCCACTGCTCTCCCCAGGTGTGTCTGTCTCTCGCTGCATGGCTGAGAGCCCCGCTGCTGGAGCAGGCTGACAGCTGGGAGGGATGCTACAGACACAGTGGCTCGAACTCTGCTCTGAATATCAGCAATTCCTGTGTCCAACTCTGCAATCGGCTCTGCAGGTGGAAGGGAGTCGGCTGAGAGCCTGTGTACAGATCTTCGCGTGGGGCGAGCAGATGCGTCCTGTCCTAAACTGAGAACATGGACAGGATGCCTCCCAGGGCACCCCTAAGTCGCAGCACCCACTTCTGTCCCTCCCACTGGTTCACAGGAGGACTGGGGTCCTGGCACCGAACACATTCCTGTCTCCAAGCAAAATTGTGTGTCTGGCATTTCAGGCAGTCCCAGTCCCCTGGCCTCCGGGGCCACGTTCCCCCAGATCTGGTAAGATCCTAAGTAGTCAGTTTAGCCTGCAGTCTCTGGATCTGTTGCTCTATAGCTGCCCACTCATCCCTGACTAGTCTACTCGCCCCCCCCAAAAGCCACAACCTCGTCTTCTACCTCCTCCCCTCCGGGCTGACCCACCGCTTCCACCTTGTACTGATCCCCTTCAGTAATAAAATGGACTGGCTCTCCCCCCCGATGCATCTGCCTCCACACATCTGCCTGTTCCAGAAACTGGGGGAGCTGATTGGGAGCAAGTTCAGGATGCTGCAACCTTAAATGCCCCAAACTGCGCATCATTCAGTTCCAACCATTTCTCAAGCAATTCCACACCGCTACCATGCTCCACACCCCCACCAGATCCTGGTGCCCCTGTCTGGGGTATCACCCATGGACCATCCACGGGATGCACCCAGCACCGTGCCCATGCCTGTATGAGATTAAGTGCATCTCGCCCTGTTTCCCCAGGGAGTCACTTCATTTTATTCATCCCCGCAGTATGAGAGTACATCCCAAACAACTGTTTTGCCACCTGTCCAGGGATTGGAAATGGGTGTGCCACTCCTGGCACATCAATTCCTAAGGTGCCCCGTCACAAAAGACTGCGCCATATGATCACCTGGTCCTCACGAGTTAGACCCTCCATCTCCCTGCCTATCTCCACTAGCCACAGAATAAACTGATCCCAATCCTCCCGGGGTACCTTTCCCAAACGGCCCAGTACTGCCTCCCAGTCCTTCAGGGACAAGGGGCAGATTTCTGCCTGTTCTACTACTTGTGGGGCATGATCCTCCCCCTACAACTGAGGCCACTATTCCTGCCTCCAGTAGTTCCTCCCGGGTAGAATCTCTTGCAGGGGCTGTTAACTGTGGATCGCCGGCTTACAACGTCCACTGGCAGTGGTGGGTACAGTGTTTCTTCAGGGTAGGGTGGTGGAGGTGTCTCCTTCAGCTCCATTAGTGGGGCGGATAGTTTGGGGTCCCCAAGTCCATTGCCCCTCTGTTTACATTGATACAATTCCTCCTCTAAGTCTCCTACTCTCCCCAGCAGTTCATTCCTCTCTCGCCGGATTCCCACACAAGACTCCACTGTCCATGCAGCATCCTGTACCTTCAAATCCGCTACCTCTACCACTAACACGGATTTTTCTGTTAAAATCCGTTGCTGTTCCACAATCCCCTCCAAATCCTTAATGTGCTGGAGGAGATCGGCTTCCCTTTTTACCCAGTATGCCATCCCAGCACACAAACCTTGGAATACCATTCCCTTTTCCCTACACTCCTTTCCGTTGGGGTCTCCCAAAACCTCCCCCATCTCCTTCTCAAACTCATCCCAGGTAGACCCCTGCACCTGCTATGGGCCCTGATTCTTCCTTATCCATTGGTTCAAACAATCCGTTATCCCAGCTTGCCAGAACCCACAACTACCATCACGACAGTTCACTATACCCCCTCCAAGCAGCTGCGCGGACTGTTGGGGAGGGGGACTTACAGGCTGCCACTCACCTATCCAATGCGATGCATCCGAGTCATGACACCAAGATTTTAGGGGGCTTATTCCTTCACCCTCTCGCTTCCCTGGTCCTTCTCGCATGAACAGAGAAGAGCAAAACCCTAGTCCGAAGGTGCAAACAATTCAATGTTTATTGGGGTGAGCCTTCCAGCAAGCTTAAATCCAAGTTCCTTTTCCTTATTTTCGAATCCCAAATTACTTCCTGTTTGCCCCTAATTTATATATAATATTCTTACCTATACCTTAACCAATCATTCTACTGAAATTTACTTAACCAATCCTGATTGTAACATGATTAGCTAGCCAATTATATCCCACCACCTTACTTAGTTTACACCCAGCCAAATTAATTATTCAGCAGACAGAAACAATCACAGAACCAGCCACAGACCATGCAAATAACCATAGCAAAGTGGGAACTAGAATGACAAAACAGAAGTGAGGATTTCACAGCTACATCTATAAAGACATAAGGGTTTCCCAGCTGTGTCTACTGAGTTCTTACCAGACAGAAAACTATCAAACTTTATTTCCTTTTACATCTTCTAGGCTCTTCCCTTTCTCTGGAGGGGATAGATCGGATCACCTTCCTAACAGCCCCAGATCACCTTATTTCAACTCGTTCGGAACGGGAGGATGTGACCGTTCGCTTCCCAGCTTATGGCTGCCTCTGCTGCTTGGCCAGAGGCATTGGCCTGAGAACAGGGTCTCAGACTGTCACAGTGAGAGAAGGCCCTTACACAGATTCTTTCTTTTATACCTCTATAACTGGCTAAATAATAAACATAGACCTAAATTCTTAAAGTATCGGCCTTTGCAGGCAGGCTTGAATATCTACATCCTAACAATTTTATCACACTCTACCCCAATGTCCAAATGTGCAATATCAGCACGGCCCAGAGCAGACTGGAGATCTCAGTCTTACGACTCAAACTCCCCGCGAATAAAGCTTAAGACACTCGGAGATGAAAGGATCAGGTCCCAAGAGTTTATATAGACATTTCTGCAGCCTCTCGACAGCAGGCAGCCCTTGGGTGAACAACAGGTTTTGGAAATAAACGCCTATTTCCCAAGCATCACAGGTAGTAAAACTACATGGATTAACATAAGGTAATTATCCATAAAGCCGTTCATAGACAGTTTACCACAAACTTTAAAAAGAGAGATATACACAAGGACATTATTACATCCAAGTTTCATTTAAATGTCAATATTTCCTTTTGACTTCTGAATTAACAAAATATAGTCCTAGACAGGAACCCTTTGGTTACACTGTTAATCTGTAACAAGATATAGGTCAACAGAGACTCCTACAATTAGAGCTATCTTCTAGACCTGTCAAGCGATTAAAAAAATTAACCGTGATTAGTTGCGCTGTTAAACAATAATAGAATACCATTTATTTAAATATTTTGGATGTTTTATACATTTTCAAATATACTGATTTCAATTGCAACACAGAATACACTCCATGCATCTGATGAAGTGGGTTCTAGCCCACGAAAGCTTATGCCCAAATAAATTTGTTAGTCTCTAAGCTGCCACAAGGACTCCTTGTTGTTTTTACAGAATACAACGTGTACAGAGAGCACTTTATATTTTTTATTACAAATACTTGCACTGTAAAAAACAAAAGAAACAGTATTTTTCAATTCACCAACTGCAATTACTTTACTGCAATCTCTTTATCATGAAAGTTGAACTTACAAATGTAGAATTATGTACAAAAAAAACCTGCATTCAAAAATAAAACAATGTAAAACTTTAGAGCCTACAACTTCACTCAGTCCTACTTCTTGTTCAGCCAATCACTCAGAAAAACAAGTTTGGTTACAATTTGCAGGAGATAATGCTGCCCGCTTCTTGTTCACAATGTCACCTGAAAGTGAGAACAGGCGTTCTCGTCGCACTGTTGCAGCCGGCGTCACAAGATATTTATGTGCCAGATACTCTAAAGAGTCATAGGTCCCTTCCTGCTTCAACCACCATTCCAGAGGACATGCATCCATGCTAATGACGGGTTCTCATCGATAACAATCCAAAGCAGACCAGACCGACACATGCTCATTTTCATCAACTGAGTCAGATGCCACCAGCAGAAGGTTTGTAAAACAGAACAGGGGACATACAATTCTCCTTCAAGGAGTTCAGTCACAAATTTAATTAATGCATTTTTTTTAAATTAGCATTGTCAGTGTCAAAGTTAGACTCAGGACTCACAGTTTGTCAGACCACTCTGTTTTATTAGCACAGCGCTCTGCTAATGACACCCAGATAATGTGAGCACCATGCAAGAGACAAACTATCTTATTTATA
This sequence comes from Mauremys mutica, assembly GCF_020497125.1. Classification (NCBI taxonomy): domain Eukaryota; kingdom Metazoa; phylum Chordata; order Testudines; family Geoemydidae; genus Mauremys; species Mauremys mutica. Next base: position 30,876,275 of record NC_059083.1, read on the forward strand.
CAGATAAAAGGGTGAGAACTTAACAAGATAACAATGGAAGCAGAATCAGATAAGTTTACCTGGGCTAGGCATGCATATCTTATTTCCTTACTATTACCCATCTTCTGTTAATGTTTCGCCATTAGCACCATTGTTTATGCCTAATGTTTCTTTTCCTGGCACCTGTATTTCAACATTTCTTATTTCTGCTTAAAGGTACATACAACATTTCTTTAATCCATTCTTATTTTTACAATATAATTCATTCTACTTTCACATCAGCATGGAAGCATGTCCACTGGAATGATGGCCGAAGCATGAAGGGACATAGGCATGTTTTGCATATCTTGCACATAAATACCTTGCATTGCCAGCTACAAACGTGAGACGTGAACACCTTCTCACACTTTCAGGTGACATCATAAATTAGAAGCAAAGCAGCATTATCTCTCATAAACATAAACAAACTTGCTTGTCATAAGCAACAGAGAGTCCTGTGGCACCTTTAAGACTAACAGACGTATTGGAGCATAAGCTTTCGTGGGTGAATACCCACTTCGTCAGACGCATGTTTGTCATAGCGAGTGTCAGAAAAAGAAGTAGCACTGAGTTGACTTCTAGGCTATACAGTTTTTAATTGCTTGATTTTTGAGTGCACTTATATAATTAAAGTAATCGATGTTTCTAAGGTACACTTTCCTAGTAAAGAGATTGCACTACAGTACCTGTATGAGGTGAACTGAAAAATACCACTTCTGTTTTGCATGTTTACAATACAAATATTTGTAATAAAAAATAATATAAAGCGAGCCCTGCACGCTTTCTCTCCTTTGTTGTGAGGGAAATCAATAGATATGAAAACGTAGAAAAACATCCAAAAACATTTAACAAATTTCAACTAGTATTCTATTGTTTAACAATGTGATTCCTCAAGATAAATTTTTCTAACCACAATGAATTTTTTTGAGCTAATCACACGACTCAACTGCAATTAGTCAACAGCACTACTATCTTCTTTCAATTTTTTAACAACTGCAGGTTACATTTCAAAGTTCTAGTCTATATTTCTTGGAATGGCCCTAAATACCATTTAAACACTTTTCTAACATGTCTCTAAAGGTTGAAGCTTGGTGAATTAGCCTGCAAGGTTCTTAACTCTTTCAGGCCATGCGTCTCAGAAGTTTAGATCGTGTGTGAATTCTCAATGTTTAATGAGGTGTGATCTCTGTGTACAACTTTTGTCACAGTCCAAGCACCTATGGAGTCTTGTGGATTCTCTGATGTAAAACAAGGACTGATCAGTTTCTGCAATGTTTCCCACAGTCTAAGCACTTAAGGGGTCAATATTCGGTGGGGATTGCCTGATGTTTAACAAGGTCTGACCTCTGTATGAAACTTTTCTCACAGTCCAAGCACTTATGGGGTCTCTCTCCTGTGTGGACTGCCTGATTTTAGCAAGGTCTGATCTCCATATGAAACTTTTTCCACAGTCTAAGCAGTTATGGGATCTCTCTCCTGTGTGGATTGGCTGATATTCTGTAGGGCTGAGGTGTTTCTGAAACTTTTCCCATGGTCCAAGCACTTGACCACGGTAGGAAACATTCTCCATAGTCTATGCACTTATGGGGTCTCCTACGTGGATTCTCTGATGTAAAACATGGCCCGAGCTCCATATAAAACCTTCCCCACAGCCTAAGCACTTATGGGATCTCTCCTGTGTGGATTAGCTGACTTTTAACAAGGTCTGACCTATGTAGGAAACTTTTTCCAGTCTGAGCTCTGATGGGGTCTCTCTCCTGTGTGGATCCTCTGAGTGTTATAAGATTTGATCTTTCCATGGAACTTTTCACATGGTCCAAAGACTTATGGGGTCTCTCTCCTGTGTAGATTGCCCAATTTGGAATAAGATTTGACCTCCGTTTAAAACATCTTTCACAGGCTAAAAAGTTATGAGGTCACTCCTCTGTGTGCATTCTCTGATGTAAAACAAGGGATGACATCAATTTGAAACATTTTTCCATAGTCTGTGCACTTACGGGGGTCTCTCTCATGTGTGTATTTCCTGATGTTTAGAAAGGCTGATCTGTTTCTGAAACCTTTCCCAGAGTCTTATGGTCTCTCTCTTGTATGGACTACTTGATGTTTAACAAGGGCTGACTTCCATGTGAAACTTTTCCCACAGTCCAAGCACTTGTGGGGTCTCTCTCCTGTGTGGATTCTCTGATGATTAACAAAGGCTGACCTCCATCTGAAACTTTTCCCACAATCTAAGCACTTATGTCCCTCTCCAGTGTGGACTGCCTGATGCATAAGAAGGTGTGATCTCTGTAGGAAGCTTTTTCCACAGTCTAAGCACTTATGGGGTCTCTCTCCAGTGTGTATTCTCTGATGTTTAACAAGGTTTGACTTCTGTATGAAACTTTTTCCACAGTCTAAGCACTTATGGGGTCTCTCCCCCGTGTGTAATCTCTTATGTGTAACCAGGACTGATCTATATGCGAAACTTTTCCCACAGTCTAAGCACTTATGGCCCCCTCCGGTGTGGACTGCCTGATGCATAAGAAGGTGTGATCTCCGTAGGAAACTTTTCCCACAGTCTAAGCATTTATGGGGTCTCTCTCCGGTGTGGATTGCCTGATGCACAAGAAGGTCCGACCTCTGTATGAAACTTTTCCCACAGTCCAAGCACTTATGCGGTATCTCTCCGGTGTGGATTGCCTGATGCACAAGAAGGTCTGACCTCCGTATGAAACTTTTCCCACAGTCTAAGCACTTGTGGGGTCTCTCTCCGGTGTGGATTGCCTGATGTATTAGAAGGCTTGACCTCCGTATGAAACTTTTCCCACAGTCTAAGCACTTGTGGGGTCTCTCTCCGGTGTGGACTGCCTGGTGTGTTAGAAGACTTGGCCTCTGTATGAAACTTTTCCCACAGTCTAAGCACTTGTGGGGTCTCTCTCCTGTATGGATTGCCTGATGATTAACAAGGTTTGACCTATACAGGAAATTTTTCCCACAGTCTAAGCACTTGTGGGGGCTCTCCCCTGTGTGGATTCTCTGATGTGAAACAAGGACTGACCTCTGTATGAAACTTTTCTCACAGTCTAAGCACTTGTGGGGTCTCTCTCCTGTATGGATTGCCTGATGATTAACAAGGTTTGACCTATATAGGAAACTTTTCCCACAGTCTAAGCACTTGTGGGGTCTCTCCCCTGTGTGGATTCTCTGATGTGAAACAAGGCCTGACCTCTGTATGAAACTTTTCCCACAGTCTAAGCACTTGTGGGGTGTCTCTCCTGTGTGGCTTGCCTGATGATTAACAAGGTTTGACCTCCGTATGAAACTTTTTCCACAGTCTAAGCACTTGTGGCATCTCTCTCCAGTGTGGACTGCCTGATGCATAAGAAGGTGTGATCTCCGCAGGAAACTTTTTCCACAGTCTAAGCATTTATGGCGTCTCTCTCCGGTGTGGATTGCCAGATGTCTTACAAGGGCTGATCTGCATGTGAAACTTTTCCCACAGTCTAAGCACTTGTGGGGTCTCTCTCCGGTGTGGACTGCCTGATGAGTAACAAGGGCTGACCTCCATGTGAAACTTTTCCCACAGTCTAAGCACTTATGGGGTCTCTCCCTGGTGTGGACTGCCTGATGTGTAACAAGGGCTGACCTCTCTATGAAACTTTTCCCACAGTCCAAGCACTTATGGGGTCTCTCGCTGGTGTGGATTGCCAGATGTTTAACAAGGGCTGACCTCTGTACGAAACTTTTCCCACAATCCAAGCACCTATGGGGTCTCTCTCCCGTGTGGATTGCCAGATGTCTTACAAGGGCTGATCTGCATGTGAAACTTTTCCCACAGTCTAAGCACTTATAGGGTCTCTCTCCGGTGTGGACTGCCATATGTTTAACAAGGGCTGACCTCCATGTGAAACTTTTCCCACAGTCTAAGCACTTATGGGGTCTCTCCCTGGTGTGGATTGCCTGATGTGTAACAAGGTTTGACCTCTGTATGAAACTTTTCCCACAATCCAAGCACTTATGGGGTCTCTCTCCGGTGTGGATTGCCTGATGTCTAACAAGGGCTGATCTGCAGGTGAAACTTTTTACACAGTCTAAGCACTTATGTGGTCTGTCTCCAGTGTGGGTTTTCTGATGTGTAATCGGTGCTGACTTCCAATTCAAACAATTCCTGCCCTCAAGGCACTGAGAGGGTCTCTCTCCCGGGTGGCTTCTCCCATGGTTAGCAAGATCTGAACACTTACTGATGTTTTCCCCAGAGTCCAACCATTGAAGTGTTTTCTCTCCAGTATTTATTGCCTGAAGCGTAACAGAACCGAGGTAGTCATAGTGTTTGTCTTCCTTGGGGGTTGTCTGCCGGGCTGTGGGATTCCTGTGTGCTTCCCCATATATAACAGATTCATCCATTTGCTCCCTTGAGTGGTTTCCCAGCAGACTCTCTGACCTCTGCCAATTCCTCCAGGCTTCTCCATGTTCCAAGCACTGGGAGAAATTTCCTTCAGCTCTTCCCACAAAGGTCCCCTGTGGGTCTCTGTGCCCATGAACTTCCTGCTGTTGATTCCCATCCTTATTCTCATTCACTGTCTCGTTACCTGCTGGGAGAGAGACAATCCAGACAGGAGTCATTGTGCTGGGGAGAAATTAAGAGGAATAGCACCGAGGGAAAACCCAACATACTAAAGCTGCACAGACGGCGCAATTGGATTCTGCCTCCACATCCCACCCAAACTTTCACAGAGAAGGAAAGTAGGAAAGGAAACTCCTGCAGTTCACAGGACACATGTGAAGTGGTATCTGCTGCCTGCAGCCCTGGCCTGGGTGAAATGAGGAAGGAACTGAGGGCATTTACTGACACCTCATTTTTGGGATTTTCAACTTTTTCCTTCATTCACCAGATGGTTTGTGTGTCAGTTCTCACCTGTGTGGGGGCTTCTCGGGAGTTCGCTTTTCTCATAGACCTGGAGATCGGGCACCCACGGCTCTTTCCCTTGTTCCAGCCGGGTGATCAGGTCAGGTTTGGGAAGGGGGAATCCTGTGCAGGGAGTGAAATCAGACAAGATCAGGGTGTGCGGAGGACTGAGAGCGTCTCTCAGAAAGAGAGAGCGTCTGTCACAAAGGACATTCTGTGAGCGGCACCTGTCCCTGTGCTCTGCCGGGGAATGTGGAATCTAAGAGGACGGTAACATGGTCACTGAGCCCCCTCGGGGGAGGCAGGCATCTGTGGAGGTGAGGGGAATTGTGTCACACACCCAGCTCCAGTGTTAAACCCCTGCCTATTTCTAACCTTGTGGAGCCCAGAGCCCTCCGCATGGCTGGAGCTGTTCCCAAAGGGGAGGGAGAAGAGGGATTCTGTGTGCGACCGAGAAACAACACAGACAGGACAATGCACGGCTTCTCCACCTTGAAAGTTAGCGGGGTTGAGTGGGGATGATTTAATATGTGTCTTAGGTTTTGACACCCTGGTCTCATTGGAGAGCGATGAGAGAAGAACCTGACCAGCATCAGACATGCAGACCCTCCTCCCACCCCCCCAGCTTCCAATAACCAAGGGACCAGGAACCCCTTACCCAGTGACGTCACTGTCTTGTAGTTCTCCTGCATGACGTCCCTGTACAGGGCTTTCTGAGCGGGGTCCAGCAGAGCCCCCTGCCCCTGGGTGAAATACACAGCCACGTCCTCGAAGGTCACTGGCATCTGAAACAACAAGAGTCCCCCACTCAGCACCTGCTGCCCCAGCCACAATCCCACTAGTCATGGGGGAGAAGGGCCAGAGAAGCAGAATTGTCCCCGCACCCTGCTCAGAGCAGCCAAGAGGCTTCAGGTGGTGGGAGAAGGTGAGAGCTCCTTGTCCCCCAGCACATGGAGCAGGGCAGGGTCTCCTCATTTCCCACACGCCTGCCAGCCACAGGCTGATCCGGGAAGCAGAGCTCTGAGCCGGGGACAAGGACAGGAATCCCAACAGCTTCCCTGCGTATTTCACAGCAGCCTCTGGCCAGTGGGGTCGGGCTCCAGCCCTGGGAGTCTGGTCAGTTTTCCCAGCCCTTCCCAGCGGGCTGTTTCCTGGTTCAGAAATGGGGGAATGTTTCCCCTCCCCCACACCCGCCAATGGGCCTCTTCAGAAAATCAGACCCAGGTTGATCATGTTTCAGCAGGTTTATTACACCCCGTTCCACCCCAGGTGATTAACCCCTCTGCAATACCCCTCCCCCACCACCAAAAGCTCCCTGAAAATCCCCTACCTGAGCTGGCTCCATCACGGCCATTTCCCTGCCCTGTCTCCTGGAAGATGGGACGATCTGGAGCAAAACGTGGACGCGATTCCTCAGCCTGGCAGAGGAGCAGGGAGATTGGGCAGGTTTCATAAGGGGCTGGAGACCATGTCATGCCCTGGTTCCCCCGAGGCTCTTTCCCTGCAGACAGATGCTCTGGACTCTGCCATGCTGGGAAAAACCCCAGTTAGTTCATTCCCCCCCAGCCTGGCCCCCTCCCCCATTAGAACTAAACCCACCAAGTCCCTTCTACACCTCCCCAGAACAGCATCTCTGAGCCAAACGCCGGAAAAAGAGCAGAATCAAAGGAGTCACTTTAGGGCACTGCCCCACGGTGCATTGTAACCCCTCTAGCTCCCCCCGTCTCCCTCAGTCGTGAGGTGCTCAGCAGAGTCGGTAACTGGCTTTTCCTCCCTCAGCTCCTCCCCTTGTTCCCAGGAGAGCTGACTGCCCCGGGTGTGCAGGGAATGGAGCCGGGCAGGGCTGGGAGCTGGGAACCTCCCTCCCCACTCCCTGCAGTCAAAAAAGCAAACAGGATGTTAGGAATCATTAAAAAGGGGATAGAGAATAAGAAGGAGAATATATTATTGCCCTTATATAAATCCATGGTACGCCCACATCTCGAATACCGTGTACAGATGTGGTCTCCTCACCTCAAAAAAGATATTCTAGCGCTAGAAAAGGTTCAGAAAAGGGCAACTAAAATGATTAGGGGTTTGGAGAGGGTCCCATACGAGGAAAGATTAAAGAGGCTAGGACTCTTCAGCTTGGAAAAGAGAAGACTAAGGGGGGACATGATAGAGGTATATAAAATCATGAGTGATGTTGAGAAAGTGGATAAGGAAAAGTTATTTACTTATTCCCATAATACAAGAACTAGGGGTCACCAAATGAAATTAATAGGCAGCAGGTTTAAAACAAATAAAAGGAAGCTCTTCTTCACGCAGCGCACAGTCAACTTGTGGAACTCCTTACCTGAGGAGGTTGTGAAGGCTAGGACTATAACAATGTTTAAAAGGGAACTGGATAAATTCATGGTGGCTAAGTCCATAAATGGCTATTAGCCAGGATGGGTAAGAATGGTGTCCCTAGCCTCTGTTCGTCAGAGGATGGAGATGGATGGCAGGAGAAAGATCACTTGATCATTACCTGTTAGGTTCACTCCCTCTGGGGCACCTGGCATTGGCCACTGTCGGTAGACAGATACTGGGCTAGATGGACCTTTGGTCTGACCCGGTACGGCCGTTCTTATGCTCCTGCTGCCCTTCCAGTCTTTCTACTCTCCCTTTTATCTTCTTCCCTCACCCTGGGAGAATGGGCGACTGCCCCATTGCCGTGGGCCTTTGCTCTCATCAGGCAGCTCAGCCACTGACACTGGTAACGGGGGTTGAACCCGGCTGTGCCACTGAGGGCAGCAGCTCTGGGGCTCACCGACGCAGGGAGCCCCTCCCCTTGTAGGCCAAACTCCCCAGCTGGTCCCGCAAAAGGGGCCCTTTGTGCAGAGTCATTTCCCTGCCCGGCTCCAGCCCTTTCCCCAGGTCTCTCCATCACCTGCAGGCTCAGGGGCTGGTGTGGTTAGAGGGGTTCCAGCCACTGGAGAAAGTGCCCCTGGGCTGGTCTCAGAAGAGTGGGATGAAGCGAGAATGTTCTGAATTTTTTCTCTGAATACCATGTGTGTGCCTCAGTTTCCCCATGTGTTACTCAAGTATTGAACTGGTGGGATACAGCTGTGTGATCACTGCAGAGCCCTCTAGAGGGCAGGTGTGACTGCAGAGTGGCTCCCTGGGCATAGAGAATGGCCAGAATTCTGTATCCTGGCAAGCAGTGGCCGAAAACAGCCCTCTGCAAGGAGCCAGCCCAAGCTCTTGGAGAACAAAGAGTGGGGGAGGCCAGGTGACCTGTTTTCCAGGGAAAGAGAGAAAGCATGGGGGAGGGGCAGCTGGACATCACTGAGGATGAGGGGCTGGAAGCAGGTCAGTCTCCTGGTTTGGGACTCAGCAGGGAGAGTCCAGGGCTCGGGACTCTGGATTCCCCCCCAGACGGACTTTGCTGAGAGCTCCTGATTTCTGTGCTAACAAGCTCTGCTCTACGCTGTATTCCCAGCGACCAATAAACCTTCTGTTTTCCAGGCCGGCTGAGAGTCACAGCTGAGTGCGGAGGTGGGTGCAGGGCCCCTGTGGGGAGCGGGTCAGGCTTCTCCTTAGGCTGCCCCCGGGGCTCAGGCTGGGCCCACGCGCTCAGCAGGTGGGGTAATATCCCCCCATCTCCCTGAGCTGCGGCCAGGGGCAGGGAAACAAAGCAGCGGATGGGGGGGCGGGGAGGTAACGTGATCCCGGCGGCAGCTTTCCCGGGCCCCGGGCGGGAATCGCAGCCAGCTCCGCTGGGAGCAGCCTGGGGCCAAACCTCCCCCTGCAGCCCGGGGGTGCCGGGGGGGGGGCGGGTCTCTCTCACCTTCCCTCCGAGCGGGGCCCCCCGGGGCAGGGGCCGGGCCGGGCTGGGGGCTCTGCCCTGGGAGAGGCTCCTGGGGGGGAGCAGCGGGAAGGGCCCTGCTGGAGATTCCCCTCTCCCGGCTGCAGCCAGGGCTCCGGGCTCCCAGCACCAGCCGCCCCCGGGGCTCGGGGATCTCGCCAGGAGCCTGGGAGCCAGAGTCACCGCAGCGGCTGCGAGTCACTTCCTGCGGCCGGGCCTGGCCCAGCGCTCGCTGCCCGGAGCCGCCTCCCGGCTGCTCCTGGGTCCTAGTGCTCAATGGATACCTCTGCAGCATCTCTGGGTCCGGCTCCTGTTCCACTCCCAGGCGCTCAGGACAGAAGGGAGGGACCCTCTTCCATCTAGCGGGGGGAATGGGAGACACATTTTTCTAAAATACATAATGAACTTTAGGGGAAACCAGTAAAGATGCGCAGGGGTAAGCGGGGAAATGGCCCCGCTATTGGGGGGAACTTTCCTGATTTAAACACCCCCTGGGAGGAATCAAATAGTAGAAGGATCTGAGTCCTCGCTCCCTTCACCCAGAGCCTGCCTGGCCCCGCGGGCTCCCCTTCCCCTCTGCTGTGTGGCAAAGTCTTTATAACCCCGACAAGGCTGGGCCCAGGCTTCCTGTGGGGCTCGTCCCCCACCCTGGTTGTGACCGCTCAGGACACGGACACAGTGATGGAATTTCTCCGCTCTGGATGCCTCCCTGATCTCTTCCCTAGCCAGTGTCTATAGTTTAGAACAAATACAATTTACAAAACAGCAATTAATTAAAAAAATCAGAACACATTCGGAAAGGAAAAAGGAAAACTCTTAGCCCCACTCTGCAGGGCTGGATTAACTTTTCATGGGCCTGGTGCCAAACGTATTTATGGGCCCCCGTGGGGCAAGGTGCAGGGGGCGGGATGGTCCGTCTCCAGAGGGAAGGGTGGGCTGGGGGCAATGAGGCACAGCGTGGCGGGAGCAGCCCCCCTCTGCGCAGCCCAGCAGAGGGCGCTGTTTCAACCCAGCCCAGCCCTGTGCTGCCAGCGTTCCCCTTCCCCTTGCGGGTGGGCCCATACCACACTGCTCCCTACCCAGAACCCCACCCTTATGCCCAGCGCCCCCTCGCCCAGAGACCTCCCCTGCTGGCCTCTCACCACAACTGCACAGCACTCTGCACACCACACCGCTCGCCCAGCACCCCCCGCCCATGGACCTCCCCACTGCCCACCTCCTTCCTCACAGTCCCACCATCACAGCTGCTCTGCACCCATAATCCTGAGGGGTTTCTGCACCAAGCAATTAAAAATTCTGCACACAATTTTTTAAAATTCTGCACATTTTATTTGTCAATAAATAAATGTGGAGGCTCCATCATGGCAGTGGGGAGCACAGGCCACGGGTTGCATGGAGGTGAGAGATCACCCTGCAGCCTCCCCCCACCCCACTGCACCCGGGGACAGGGACTCAGCAGTGACGCTGCACCCGACCCTGACACAGTGCAAGGGCCAGGCCTGCCCCAGAAACACCCTGGGGCCCTGCCCCCTGTGCCATGTGCACCCGGTGTGGGTGAGCAGGCTCAGCCTGGCAGCAGGATTCAAGTGCAGAGGGACTTAGTGTGGGGGGATCCAGGTGGGGGTAAGAGAGTTCTCTGTGGGGCAATCTGGGTGCAAGTGGCTCAGTGGAGATCTGGATACACAGAAGCTCATTGGGGGGTTCCAAGTGCAGAGGCAATGGGACTCTTCAGGGGATCCAGGTGAAGGTTTGGGGATCAGCGGGGGGAGGTGGGGTTCATTTGGATGGGGGTGTAGGTGGTTGGGGCTTAGTGGGGAGGGTGTCTGGGGGGCTCATTGGGGTGATACAGATGCAGGGGAGGTGGGGCTTGTCAGGGTGAGGGTTCGCTGGGCCTGCTTAACAGGGGAGCCCCAGTTTCTGCCAAGCGGATGCCACATGCTGGGCTCCAGCTTCCCCCTGCCCCACTTCTCCTATCACCATCTCTTCCCTACCCCATACCCCTTCCCCACCGCTCCATTTCCTCCCTATCCCACCCCCTTCCTTCCCCCTTCCTCTTTCCTCCCACCCCCATTTTCCCCATCCCTTTCTCTTCCCATCCCATGTCCCTTCCCCACCTCTCCATCTCCTCCCCGTCCCACCCTCTTCTTTCCCTCCTGCCCCCACTTCCCCTTTTGGCGAGAAGAGCCGTTCTCCTCCCCATCTGCTCCTCGCTCTTCCTCTGCCCCTTGCACGTTTCCCCTGCTCTCCCCAGGTGTGTCCATCTCTCGCTGCATGGCTGAGATCCCCACTGCTGGAGCAGGCTGACAGCTGGGAGGGATGCTACGGAAACAGTGGCTCAAACTCTGCTCTGAATATCAGCAACTCCTCCGGGCTTGGCTACACTTGCAGATGTGCAGCGCTGGAAGTTACAGCTGTGTTCGTACAGCCGTGTAGGGAAAGCGCTGGTGTGTGGCCACACTGACAGCTACCAGCGCTGCAGTGTGGCCACATTTGCAGCATTTGCTGCGCTGTTGGGAGTGATGCATTATGGGCAGCTATCCCAGCATTCAAGTGGCTGCAACGTGCTTTTCAAAAGAGGGGTGGGGTGGAGTGTGACAGGGAGCGGGGGAGAGAGAGAGGGAGGGTTTTTGGAGCCGACACTGTGTGTCAGCTCCCTGCCTTGCAAAGCCTGCCTTGCAAAATCTGACCATTTCCTTGACCCCTCATTCACTCTTAAATGCAAATAGCCTGCAGACCAGATAAGCAGCTGCTCCGACGGACTCCCTTTCTCCCCCACCCCCCCGCCCCGGTGCTGTTTCTCTCCTCAAGCAAACACTCGCTGTAGACATTCATCCCCCTGCCTGCCTCATTCACAGCAAACAGGAGCTGTGTTTGTTTTTCAGATAAGCAGCTCCCGAGTTCACAACAAAACAAAGAGAGGCATCATAACAAAACAAAGAGAGCAATTTAGTTGAAAGCATTATGGGAAAATTCCGGAGGTCAATTACAGCGTAGTAAGATTAATCACTGTTTAGACTTGCATTCCAGCACTGCATCACCAGCGCTGCAATAGTTATACCGAGGCACAGCAGGAGTACAGCCAGCGCTGCAGCCAGGGAGATGCAGCGCTGGATGTGCCTTGCAAGTCTGGACGGTGACTAAGTTGCAGCGCTGTAAAGCCTCCACCAGCGCTGCAACTCTCCAGTGTAGCCAAGCCCTCAGTGTCCAACTCTGCAATCGGCTCTGCGGGTAGAGGGGAGATGGCTGAGCGCTGTGTACAGATCTCTCGCCAGAGCCACTCCAGCCCCAGCCTGCCAGGTCCCAAAACTCCAGTTTTATCAAAATCAAAACGTTTTGCAGCAGCATGTAGATTTTGCTGACATTTTTAATCATTTCAGTTCCTGTTGCCAACACGGTACCGTGTCATATTTTATAAAAGGTGACCAGCAAACCAAAATAAACCTTTGGGAGGGATCAAAATGAAACAATAGGAGGGGTCTGAACTGCAGCTTTTTCAGCATTCTTGTTCCAAAGGAGACTTTGAAATTTCTGCTTTTTTGTTCCCTTTTGAAATGTTTTTTTTTTAATTTCAAAATTGCCAATATTCAACCAGCTCTAGTTCGGAAGTCTTCTTCTTCTGAAGGCATGGGGAGCCAGAGACACACCGGTAGGAAACTGAGGCACTGACTGAGGAGCAGGGAATTCACAGCGGAGGCAGGAACTGATGGCCCCTCACCAGAGCCCCAATCAAGTGCTTTACCCAAAAGCCCACCCTTTCTCTCCAGTCCTGCACCTGAAATCTCCATGTGACACAGAGCCACTTTCAGAAGCACCGGCGCGACCCCTCTGGACCTTGCCGGGGGGTGGTTTCTGTGTCCGAGCTGGGGGAGCCTGTCAACATAATTCCAAACACAGGAGAGAAATCCTCAGCCCATGTCTGGCTGATTTGCAGGCACTAGTTTCACTTCCCAATATGAAATCATTTGCAGCTACACTTTTCAAAGTCCAGGCCCAGCCAGTCTCGGGCTGGTTCTGGCTCCTTTAATAGGTTGATTAGTTTGTGCTGTCACTGATTATTGCTACGCCCTTTCAGCCTAAAATAGCAGCGGAGTCTCCTTGAAAGACTGAAAACTCCTTTTGGGTCTCCCCTCTGAATCCCAAAGCTGTGTTCAAAATAATGCCCGGAGACTGATCACTGGCTGGATTTTCTTAGGGTTTCTTCTGGAGCAAAGGCAGACTTTGAAATGCACAAACTAGAAATGCTCCCGGCTGAAATGCTGGTTAAACAGCTGCTGTCCAGCAACTAGTGCAACCCAAATGTTGATATTAATGTTCGGATAAGCCATTGGCTTCGTTGGCTCATACGCTTCTTCCCCTGGATTCCAGTCTCACCCCACCAGTGGCCTGCCTGGATACGGTGCTAGAAACATTATTACACAGAAAACAAACTCAAGTGCCTTTATATTTGAATGTAATTAGCCACTGAACCAATGTACCCAGGATTCTGGTGGGTTCTCCCTTGCTGCCCATTGTTAAATCAAGACGGGATGTTTTTCTAAAAGCTCTGCAGTAGGAATTATTTGGGGGCAGGTCTCTGGACTGGTCTAGAGGAGGGCAGATGAGATTATATCTCTATGATCCCTTCTGGCCTTGGACTCTAGACATTAGTCTGATGTCTCCGCTTGCTGGGGGATTGGACACATGGAGTGGGTCTGATCTGCTTGGGGGAAGCAGGAATTACACTGATGCCCAGCGTGGAGGCAGAGCTGGGGCTGTGGGTTAAAAGCCATCACGTGGATTCACATCGCAGCTCGCTCTGCCTTCCCCGGCACCTGTGCAATGCAAGAGGCACCGAACTCCAGGTCCCCTTTCAACACTAAGGGGAGAGGGGTGGGGGGACCGTCGGGGGACCCCAGCCGCTCCACATACAGCTGCTGATCAGAGCGATCACATAGGTCTATCAAGTTTCACATCCATAGTGAAGGGGTGATCGCAGTGCTGCGGGGGGACACTGGAAAGGGATTTCGCTGAGTCCAATGGATGAGAACTCAGCTGTGCATGAACACTGATGGCTCCCGCCCCCGAAGGGCCCCCGCCAGTCCGTGCTGGTATCCGTGGGGGGGCGGAAAGAAGAGCAGGCCGGTACTGCCACTCTGAGGGCACGGGGGCAGCACGGTGTCTTTGGGATGCCCGGGCAGTTCACAATCTGTCCCTCCCCCATCCCAGGCCTCCTGCCCAGGCCCTGGCTGTGCTGCAGGGATTGTGGGGGTCAGACACATGCTCTGGCGGTGGCCACACGCCCTCAGGCTCTAGGTGACAGTGTCCCTGGGAAGGTGCAAATCCAGAGGGCAAATAAAAAGCCCCCCTCCCCCTTGTCACCTCTGTAAGATGATTGGGGGGGGGCAGGGAGTGGCAGATTCATGATCTTTGAACACTTCTGGCTGCTGACCTAGTTCTGTCCCTGCCCCCCCCCACGGTTCCACAGGGTGCAGGCCATGGACTGGGGCACCCCCAGGCGGGGGAAATGCCAGTACGACAGGAATGACTTCATCAGCTTCCACGTCCAGCCTCAGGCCCCTTATCCCTGTCTGCATCCTGACTTCCCCCCTCCCAGAGCCACAGCCCTGCCCCCAGCCCCCTCAAGGCGGTACAGGGGGCACAGAGAGGGATAAGGGGGGGCACTGCACCCCCACTCTAAAAAGCGTTGCACTGGGCCCAGAGCAATTCCAGCCTCTCCCCCTCTGCTTTGCCGGGCTCAGCCAGTCATGGCGGCAGCTGGGATGCTGGGCAAGGGTGAGAGCCGGGATCCTGTGTTGCGAATTCCTTTAACGTTTCACCAGGACAATGTTAATAGCTGAAACGGTTACTGCTTTAAAATGCTGTTTGCATCCCTAGGCTGGACACCTGCCTTGTAGCCTCTGAGCCCTTAGGCAGAAACCTCCACCTACCCCCAAAGCTTCAGTGATATTTGTGGTCAAAGAATTCCCCTCTGGCTGCTGGGTGGGGCAGCCCCGCCCCCCTCTTACCACATGGGTTGGGGGAACTGCCATTGTATCTCTCCCTCTCCCCGACCCCCACCCTCTTTCCGTCCCTCCCCCAGCCAGTCTGCTCTTGCTCTCACAGCCTCCCCCCAGGCTCCCCTCCCCACATCCCCTCTTTCCTTCACAGTGACCCTCCCACTCACAGTTTCCCTCTATTGCAGCCCTGTTCCCATCTGGCCCCTAAGTCTTCCCTGATTCCCCCGCATCGCCCCATCCCCCCTTCGGCACCCTGCCCTGCCCACTGCATCCTCCTCCTGCATCTGACCCATCCCTCATCCCCCCTTAGCTACACCCCCCTTCCCCACTTCAGCCCCCTTTCAGCTCCCCCAGGTATGGCTGTCCCAGCACCCAGCGCAGCGTGGGTTGGCTTCCCTCTGCTAGGCACCCAGTGGGAACTGGCAGGTGTCGTATAGGAAACTGTTCCCTGTACGAATGTGCTACCTGTACCCGTTGCTGATCTGTAACTGGTTTGTAAGAAACTGCTATTGGGAAAAAAAACCCTGCTCTCTGATGTAGCAAATGACTACAGAGAGCAGTTTGTCCCCGGCACTCTTTTCTGGTCCCCTGCACTCATGGCAGGACTAAGTATTATCTAGACCAGTGCTACTCAAAGTGGTGGTCTATGAACCGGTGCCGGTCTGCGAGCCATTTGCTGTTGGTCTGTGGCAAGTTTCCAGGAAAGAAAGTGAGAAATAATAGTATAATTTAAAAATCACACCGGAATTCCACCAAGAATAAGTATCAGTCGATAAAAGTTAACAATATGCATCCGACGAAGTGGGTATTCACCCATGAAAGCTCCTGCTCCAATACGTCTGTTAGTCTATAAGGTGCCACAGGGCTCTTTGCTGCTTTAACAATATTAAATAATAATATGTTTTCAGAAGCACACATTATAAAATTGATAAATAAAATAAAAACTGTCTGACAATTTTTATTTTATTCATTATATTGTTTCTGATATAAATTAATATTACTACAAATGTTCAAATAATATTTTCTTGGATCTAGTCATTTTATACTATCCACCCAGATGCCCAGCCTTTCAGCCAGTTTTCAATGTATTTAAATGGGAACATCGCCGCATGTACGCCACACTCCCGTTCCAATTCATACAGTGAAGAATGTTAGTTTTTCTGATCTGATGTGCTATGTGCCTACGCAAAAATGATAATAATATGGCACAAATATGATACCGGTCCCTGGGAAATATGGTACCGGTCCCTGGCACATTGGGGGGAAAAACTGCCTGTCCGCCACATCAGATAGTTTGAGAAGCACTGATCTAGACCATTCCTGGCAGGTGTTTTTCAGGTGCATAACCCCCTGACCAGTCAGATTTCCTCCCCTGCCTAGACCCTGGCCGTCCCCCTCCTCCAATTTGCCCCCTGTGCCTCTTTTTAACCCCTGTAAAAAGCACTCAGCACAATCATATACTTAGGGCAGGGTGAAGGGCAGTAGCTTCAGCAGATGTTACTGAGCACGGTCAGTTCACCATAAGTCGCACATTCCTACAGGGAGCAGTTTTCTGTACTGCGCCTGCGGGAGAGTTAATTAATCCACCCCAACGGGTGATAGCAGCTATGTCTGTGGGAGAAGGTAAAAAAAAATGCCAATTGACTCTCCTTCGGCAGGACGCAGGGGTGACAGGTTGGATCACAGAAACTGATGTGCCAAGACCACTTCTGCCCCTGCTTTCCCTACCAGCCTGGAACTCCAGCACCGCCAGACACACCAGTCTGCTCCAACACAGACCCAGGGTCTTAACCACGTGCCCCAAAGCTGCAGACTTAACTGAAAGCAACTTAAGAAGTGTTCCTGTCTTCAACACTCAGATGCCCAATTCCCAGTGGGGTCCAAACCCCAAATAAATCCATTTTAACCTATATAAAGCTTACGAAGGGTAAACTCATAAATTGTTCACCCTCTATAACACTGACAGAGAGATATGCCCAGCTGTTCTCCCCCACCCCCCACCCCCCCCAGGTATCAATACATACTCTGGGTTAATTAATAAGTAAAAAGTGATTTTATTCAATATAGAAAGTAGGATTTAAGTGGTTCCAAGTAGTAACAGACAGAACAAAGTGACTTACCAAGCAAAACAAAACAAAACACACATGTCTAACCTAATACAGTAAGAAAGTGATTACAGATAAAATCTCACCTTCAGATGTTTCAATAAGCTTCAGTCACATACTGGATGACTTCCTAGTCTGGGCACAATCCTTTCCCCTGTATAGCCCTTGTTCCAGATCAGGTGGTAACTAGGGATTTCTTACGACTGCAGCCCCCTTTGTTCTGTTCCACCCACTCACCAGTATATATCTTTTGCATAAGGTGGGAATCCTTTGTCCCTCTGGGTTCCCACCCCTCCTTCCCAATGGAAAAACACCAGGTTAAAGATGGAGTCCAGCTCAGGTGACATGATCACATGTCACTGTAAGACCCCAAGCCTTCATTCCTCCCAGCCTGACCCACAGGAAGGCCTGCCTGCAAACAGAGCCATTCACAGTCAATTGTCCTGGTTGATGGGAGCAGGGGCAGTTCTAGACATTTCGCCGCCCCAAGCACGGCGGCATGCCGCGGGGGGGGGCTCTGCCGGTCGCCGGTCCTGCAGCTCCAGTGGACGTCCCAAAGGCGTGCCTGTGGAGGGTCCACTGGTCCCGCGGCTCCACCGAAGTCGGGGGACCAGCGGACCCTCCGCAGACATGCCGCCGAAGGCAGCCTGCCTGCCGCCCTCCCGGCGACTGGCAGAGCACCCCCCGCAGCATGCCGCCCCAAGCACACGCTCGGCGTGCTGGGGCCTGGAGCCGCCCCTGGATGGAAGCCATCAAGATTCCAAAGCACCGTTAATGGCCCACACTTTGCATGATTACAATAGGCCCTCAGAGTTATATTTCGTATTTCTCATTTCAGATACAAGAGTGATACATTTATACAAATAGGACGACCACACTCAGTAGATTATAAGTTTTGTAATGATACTAGAGACCTTTTGCATGAAGCATATTTTAGTTACATCATATTCGCACTCATCACCATCCTTTCATAAAATCATATAGAGTGCAACGTCACAGCAGGCAAATGGAAAATGCCAGCCATAGGGGATTTCCCCGGCAGATAAGATTTCCAACTCTCCCAGACCAAGACATCATTGCTGCAAATGACGTCCAGTCCAGGATGGTTGGCAACCCTTCGAGCAGATGAAAAAATCCCCCCCCACCACCCCCCAGACCCTAGAAGTGGCTGAAAAGCTGAAGAATGATCATCTCTGGTCTGAGCATGGGCAGCAGGTATAGCAGGCCAGAGGTGGTGGTTGAATCATGAAGGGACATAGGAATCTTTAGCACATCTGGCATGTACATATCTTGCAACTTGGGCTAGAACAGTGCTGTGAGAATGCCCTTTCTCATTTTCAGCATTATCTCACACAAATGTAAACACATTCGTTTGTCTAAGCGATTGTTTCCCTTCCTGCTGGAACCACCATTCCAGAGGACATGCCTCCATGCTAATGACGGGTTCTAATAGATAACGATCCAAAGCAGAGTGGACCGATGCGTGTTCATTTCCATCAACTGAGTCAGATGCCACCAGCAGAAGGTTGATTTTCTTTTTTTGTGGTTCAAGTTCTGTAGCTTTCACATCGCAGTGTTGCTCTTTTAAGACTTCTGAAAGCATGCTCCACACCTCGTCCCTCTCAGATTTCGGAAGGTACTTCAGATTCTTAAACCTTTGGCCGAAAGCTGTAACTATCTTTAGATATCTCAGATTATTACTTTCTTTGCGTTTTCTCAAATCAGCAGTGAAAGTGTCCTTAAAATTAACAGGTGCTAGGTCATTATCCGTGACTTTTATAATAGGAAATATTTGGCAGAATGTGTGTAAAACAGAACAGGGGACATACAATTGTCCTCCAAGAAGTTCAATCACAAATTTATCTAATTAATTATTTTTTTTAAAAGAGCATTGTCAGCATGGAAGCATGTCCACTGGAATGCCGAAGCATGAAGGTACATAGGCATGTTTAGTATATCTTCCACATAAATATCTGCACTGCCAGCTAAACGTGCCAGACTTTCAGGTGACATCATAAATTAGAAACAGGCAGCATTATCTCCCGTAAACGTAAACAAACTTACTTGTCTTAGTGATTAGCAGAAAAAGAAGTAGCACTGAGTGGACTTCTAGGCGCTAAAGTTTTTAATTGCTTTATTTCTGAGTTTTAATACACACCATTATTTTTTTGAGTTAATTGCAATTAATCAACCACACTACTATCTTCTTCCAAGTTTTTAACAATACACGTTCACATTCAAAGTTCTAGTCTATATAACTTTCAATGGCCCCAAACATCATTTACAAACTTTTCTAACACGTCTTTAAATGTTGAATCTAGGCCAAATAGCCTGCAAGGTTCTTAACTCTTTCTGGCCAGGTGTCACAGAAGTTTAGATTGTGTGTGAATTCTCCAACGTTTAATGACATCCGATCACTGTCTGAAACTTTTGTCACAGTCCAGTACTTATGGAGTCTTGCTCTTGTGTGGATTCTTTGATGTAAAACAATGACTGATCAGTTTCTGAAATGTTTCCCACAGTCTAAGCACTTATGGGGTCTCTCTCCAATGTGGATTGCTGGATGTTTAACAATGTTTGATTGTGTATAAAACTCTTTCCAAAGGCTAAGCAGTTACAGGGTGTCTCCCTGGGTGGATTCTCTGATGTAAAACAATGGCTGACATCTATTTGAAATGTTTTTCCATAGTCTAAACACTACGTGTGTTTTGCCTGATGTTTAGAACGGCCGATCTGATTCTGAAACTTTCCCAGAGTCCAAGCACTTATGGTCTTCCCCTTGTATGGATTGCCTGATGTTTAACAAGGGTTGAACTCTGCATGAATCTTTTCCCACAGTCTGAGCACTGATGGGGTCTCTCTCCTGTGTGGACTATTTTATGTCTAACAAGAGCTGACTGCCGTATGAAACTTTTCCCACTGTCTAAGCACTTATGGGGTCTCTCTCCTGTGTGGATTGCCTGATGATTAAGAAGGGTTGATCTCCTTATGAAACTCTTCCCACAGTCTAAACACTTGTGGGGTCTCTCTCCTGTGTGGATTACCTGATGTTTAGCAAGGTCTGACCTCTGTATGAAACTTGTCCCACAGTCCAAACACTTGTGGGGTCTCTCACCTGTGTGGATCTTCTGATGTCTTATAAGATTTGACCTGTGTATGAAACTTTTCCCACAGTCTAAGCACTTGTGGGGTCTCTTACCTGTGTGGCTCTTCTGATGTCTTATAAGATTTGACCTGTGTATGAAACTTTTCCCACAGTCTAAACACTTATGGGATCTCTCTCCTGTGTGGACTGCTTGATGTTTAACAAGGGCTGACTTCCATACAAATTTTTTTCCACAGTCTAAGCACTGATGGGGTCTCTCTCCTGTGTGGTTTGCCTGATGTTTTAAAAGGTATGACCTTTGTATGAAACTTTTTCCGCAGTCTAAACACACATGGGGTCTCTCTCCTGTGTGGATTGCCTGATGTTTTAAAAGGTCTGACCTCTGTATGAAACTTTTTCCGCAGTCTAAGCACTTATGGGATCTCTCTCCTGTGTGGATTGCCTGATGTCTTACAAGGTCTGACCTCTGTATGAAACTTTTCCCACACTCTAAGCACTTATGGGATCTCTCTCCTGTGTGGACTTCTTGATGTTTAACAAGGGCTGACTTCCATATAAAATTTTTTCCACAGTCTAAGCACTTATGGGGTCTCTCTCCTGTGTGGATTGCCTGATGTTTCACAAGGTTTGACCTTTGTATGAAATTTTTTCCGCAGTCTAAGCACTTATGGGATCTCTCTCCTGTGTGGATTGCCTGATGTCTTACAAGGTCTGACCTCTGTATGAAATTTTTTCCACAGTGTAAGCACTTATGGGGTCTCTCTCCTGTGTGGATCCACTGATGATGTTTAAGTTTTGATTTTTGTGTGAAACTTTTCCCACAGTCCAAGCACTTATGGGGTTTCTCTCCCGTGTGGTGTATGTGATGTGCAGTCAGTGCTGACTTCCAATTCAAAGAGTTCTTGCCCTTAAGGCATTGATAGGGTTTCTGTCCCGTGTGGCTTCTCCCATGGTCCAAGCACTGAAGTGATTTCTCTCCAGTATGAATTGCCTGAGGGGAAACACACTGTGGTCTCAGAATGAATTTCTTTCCATAACCAAAGCATTCATGGTGTTTGTCTTCCCTAGGGGTTGTCTGCCGGGCTGTGGGATCCCTGTATCCTTCCCCACAGATAATAAATTCATCCATTTGCTCCCTTGAGTAGTTTCTCAGCAGCCTCTCTGACCTCTGCCAATTTCCCCAGGCTTCTCCCTGTTCCAACCACTGGGAAAAATTCCCTGCAGCTCTTCCCACAAAGGTCTCCTGTGGTTCTCCGTGCCCAGGAACTTCCTGTTGTTGATTCCTCTCCTTTTTCTCACTCACTGGCTCGTTACCTGCTGGGAGAGAGACAATCCCGACAGGAGTCGTGCCCAGGAGAAAGGAAGAGGAAGAGCACCGAGGGAAAACCCAACCTTCTAAAGCTGCACAGATGGAGCAACTGGATTCTACCTCCACATCCCACCCAAAAATTCACAGAGAAGGAACGTTGGGAAGGAAACACCAGTAGGTAACAGGACACATGGAAAGCAACATCAGTGATATCTGCTGACTGCAGCCCTGCCCTGGGTGAGATGAGGAAGAACGGAGGGCACTTACTGATACCATATTTTTGGGATTCTCAACTTTTTCCTTCATTCCCCAGATGGTTTCTGTGTCAGTCCTCACCTGTGTGGGCACCTCTTGAGATCTCTCTTTCCTCGCAGGCCTGTAGATCGGGCACCCACAGCTCTTCCCCTCGTTCCAGACGGCTGATTAGGTCAGGTTTGGGAAAGGGGAATCCTGTGCAGGTGGTGAAATCAGAGCAGATCAGGGTGTGTGGAGGATTGAGAGAGCGTCTGTCAGAAAAGACATTCCGTGGGCGGAACCTGTCCCTGTGCTGTGCTGGGGGAACATGGAATCCAAGAGGACGGGAATATGGTCACTGAGCCCCTTTGGGGGAGGCAGATGTCTGGGGGAGGTGCGGGGAATTGTGACGCCCTAACTAGGAGTTCCTGGCATCTATGCTCTCTGGGGGCCCTGCTGACGCACCCCGGCTCTGGAGTTAAACCCCTGCCTATTTCTAAACCAGCGGAGCCCAGAGCCCGCCGCATAGCTGGAGCTGTTCCCAAGGAGGGAGGTGAACAGGGATTCTGTGTGTGAATGAGAAACAACACAGACAGAACAATACACGGCTTCCCCGATTGGAAAGCTAGGGCGTCGGGTGGGGATGGTTTTGTATAACCCTTAGGTTTTGACACCCTGGTCTCATTTCGAGAGTATACGGAGTTGCAAGTCTCTCTCACACGGCAGCTGTGCATTACAGAGCCCAGTCCCCTCCAATCTAACTGAGCAGGGAAGAACCTGACCAGTGTCAGACATGCAGACCCCACAGTTTCTAATAACTAAGGGGCCGGGAATCCTTTACCCAGCGAGGTGACCGTCTCGTAGTTCTCCTGCATGACGTCCCTGTAGAGGGCTCTCTGAGCGGGGTCCAGCAGAGCCCCCTGCCCCTGGGTGAAATACACAGCCACCTCCTCGAAGGTCACCGGCATCTGAAACAACAAGAGTCCTGCACTGACTACCTGCTGCCCCAGCCGCAAACCCACCAGTCACAGGGAAAAATAAACAAAACATTGAAGCTCTGGGAGGACCGGAGAAGCAAAATTCCCCCCGCACCCTGCTCAGAGCAGCCAGGAGGCTTCAGGGGGTGGGGAGAAGGTGAGAGCTCTTGTCCCCCAGCACACGGAGCAGGGCAGGGTCTTCTCATTTCCCACATGCCTGCCAGCCACAGGCTGATACGGGAAGCAGAGCTCTGAGACAGGGACAGGGACAGGGACAGGAATCCCAACAGCTTCCCTGCGTATTTCACAGCAGCCGCTGGCCAGTGGGGTGTTTCCTGGGTCAGAAAGTCCCACCCCCCTCCAATGAGCCTGTTCATAAAACCAGGCCCAGGTTGATCATGTTCCAGCAGGTTTATCACACCCTGTCCCCTCCCTGCCTCACACTGTGTGTTTCCCGCCCCTCGCCCTGTACAACAAATCCTCCCCATCACCCTACAGCTCCCCACAAATCCCCTACCTGAGCTGTCTCCATCGCAGCCATTTCCCTTCTCTGTCCTCTGGAAGACGGGACAATCTGGAGCGAAACGTGGA
Source organism: Mauremys mutica (assembly GCF_020497125.1). Taxonomy (NCBI): domain Eukaryota; kingdom Metazoa; phylum Chordata; order Testudines; family Geoemydidae; genus Mauremys; species Mauremys mutica. Next base: position 30,899,325 of record NC_059083.1, read on the forward strand.
TGCGATTCCTCAGCCTATTGGGTTGAGAGAGGTGATGGGGGAGGTTACAGAAGGGGCTTCAGTCCATGTCACACCCCCTCTCCCTGCAGACAGATGCTCTGGGCTCTGCCGCGCTGGGAAAACCCTCAGTCAGTTTATCACAACACAGACCCGGCCCCTCCCCCCAGCACTGAACCCCCTGTGACACCAGTAGGTCCCTCCAAGGGGCCCTTTGTGCAGAGTCATTTCCCTGCCCGGCTCCAGCCCTTTCCCCAGGTCTCTCCATCACCTGCAGACTCAGGGGCAGGTGTGGTTAGAGGGGATTTTCCCCAGACGGACTTTGCTGAGAGCTCCTGATTTCTGTGCTAACAAGCTCTGTTCTACGCTGTGTTCCCAGCGACCAATAAACCTTCTGTTTTCCAGGCCGGCTGAGAGTCACAGCTGAGTGCGGAGGTGGGTGCAGGGCCCCTGTGGGGAGCGGGTCAGGCTTCTCCTTAGGCTGCCCCCAAGGTTCTGCCTGGGGCCGTGTGCCCCTCCTGGGCTCCGGAGCCGGGGAGGCTGGGGCTACATGCTGAGCAGGTGGGGGAGGGGATATTGGGGGTACTCAGGGGCTGGGGTCCTGCCCCTACACTGGGGGGGAGGGGCTTGCCTCCCCCAGCCCTAGGTTCCCCCCCCCCCAGCTATTCCCCCTTCTTATCCCCGGCTCCTAGTCCCAGGCAGGGGGGTGAAACAATCTGTACAGTGGGGGGCTCTGAGAGCCACTGAACCAGACTGTAAACCTGGATAGGCTGGAAACCCCTTCAAACCGGCGGGGGAGGGGGGGGCAGGGCCCCACCAGCCTAGAGCCAGCGCCTGTGCTGCCCCCCCCGCCCTGATTGTGCCCCTGGGCCCCGCTCCTTCCCCGGCCCCCAGCTGGGCCCCCTCCCACCCTGCATTCAGTTTGGCCCCTGCCCACCTTCTGCCCCCCGCCCCAGATCTCCCTGAGCTGCAGCCTCCGTCCGCACCAGCGCGGCCAGGGGCAGGGAAACAAAGCAGCGGATGGGGGAGGGGGATTGGGCGGGGAGGGATGGAGGGTAACGTGATCCCGCCCCCGCCCCGCACCCACCGGGGCTGCCGGCAGCTTTCCCGGGCCCAGGGCAGCGAATGGCGGGGGGGGAGGGGTCTCTCCTACCTTCCTCTAAGCGGCTGCGAGTCACTTCCTGCTGCCGGGACGGACCCCAGCGATCGCTCCCCCCAGAGCCGCCTCCCGGCCGCTCCTGGGTCCTAGCGGGAAACTCACCGAACTGCGCTTCTCCCTCTGCGTCCGGCTCCTGTTCCACTCCCAGGCTCTCAGGACAGAAGGGAGGGACCCTCTTCCATCTAGCGGGGGGAATGGGTGACACATTTTTCTAAAATACTTAATGAACTTTAAGGGAATCCAGTAAAGATGCGCAGAGGTAAGCGGGGAAATGGTCTGGCTATTGGGGAGAACTTTCCTAAACACCCCCGGGGTGGAATAAAAGAGCAGAAGGATCTGAGTCCTCGCTCCCTCTCCCTTCACCCAGAGCCTGCCTCACAGCGAGGGCTCCCCTTCCACTCTGCTGTGTGATAAAGTCCTTATAACCCCGACACGGCTGGGCCCAGGCTTCCTGAGGGGCTCGTCCCCCACCCTGGTTGTGACCACTCAGGAAATGGGCTAGAGCGTCCCCACTCCAGGCACTTCCTCCGCTCTGGACACTTCCCTGACCATTGTCTATACCCCAGAACAAATGCAGTGTGTTGCTCTTTTAAGATTTCTGAAAGCATGCTTCACACCTCGTCCCTCTCCGATTTTAGAAGGTATTTCAGATTCTTAACCCGTGGGCCGAATGCTGTAGCTACCTTTAGAAATCTCAGATGGTTACTTCCTTTGTGTTTTGTCAAATCTGCAGTGAAAGTGTCCTTAAAATGAACATGTGCTAGGTCATTATCCATGACTGCCATATTATGAAATATTTGCCAGAATGTGTGTAAAACAGAACAGGGGACATACAATTCTCTTCCAAGGAGTTCAGTCACAAACTTAATTAATACATTCTTTTTTTAAGTGAGCATCATCAGCATGGAAGCATGTCCAGTGGAATGGTGGCTGAAGCATGAAGGGACATAGGCAGGTTTAGCATATCTTGCACATAAATACCTGCACGGCCAGCTACAAACATGCCATCTGAACACCTTCTCACACTTTCTGGTGACATCATAAATTAAAAGCAGGCAGCATTCTCCCCCATAAATGTAAACAAACTTGTTTGCTTTAGTGATCGGCAGAAAATGAACAGTAGACATCTAGTTCTAAATTTTTAACTGCTTTATTTTTGAGTGCACTTATGTAAGTAAAATAATCTGTTTTTAAGCTACACTTTCCTGATAAAGCGATTGCACTACAGTACTTGTATGAGGTGAATTGGAAAAAAGACTATTTTTATTTTGCATGTTTACAGTACAAATATTTGTAATAAAAATAATGTAAAGTGAGCACTGTACACTTTCTATTCTTTGTTGTGATAGAAATCAATATATAAGAAAATGTAGAAAAACATCCAAAAAAATTCCAATTGCTCTTCTATTATTTAACAATGTGACTCATCAAGATTAATATTTCTAACCACAATGAATTTTTTTTGAGTTAATTACTTGAGTTAATTGCAATTAATCAACAGCACTACTATCTTCTTTCAATTTCTTAACAACACCAGGTTACATTTCAAAGCTCTAGTCTCTATTTCTTGGAATGGTCCCAATACCATTTACACACTTTCTGAACTCTTATGGTCTCCCTCTTGTATGGACTGCTTGATGTTTAACAAGGTCAGGCCTCCGTATGAAACCTTTCCCACAGTCTAAGCACTTATGGGGTCTTTCTCCGGTATGGATTTTTTGATGTGCAAGTAGGGTTGACCTCCGTACGAAATTTTTTCACAGTCTAAACACTTATGGGGTCTCTCTCCAGTGTGGATTTCCTGATGTTTAACAAGGTCTGACCTCCGTATGAAACTTGTCAAACAGATTAAGCATTTATGGGGTCTCTCTCCAGTGTGGACTGCCTGATGATGAAGAAGGGCTGATCTCTGTATAAAACTTTTCCCACAGTCTAAGCATTTGTGGGGTCTCTCTCCTGTGTGGATTTTCTGATGAATAAGAAGGGTTGATTTCTGTATGAAACTTTTCCCACAGTCTAAGCACTTGTGGGGTCTCTCTCCAGTATGGATTCTCCCATGTTTAACGAGCGCAGATCTCCATGTGAAACTTTTCCCACAGTCTAAGCACTTGTAGGGTCTCTCTCCAGTGTGGATTCTCCCATGTTTAATGAGGGCAGATCTCCGTGTGAAACTTTTCCCACAGTCTACGCACTTATGGGATCTCTCTCCTGTGTGGATTATCTTATGTTCCATAAGATTTGATCTTTGTGGGAAACTTTTCCCACAGTCCAAACACTTATGGGATCTCTCTCCTGTGTGGATGATCTGATGTTTAGCAAGGCCTGACCTCTCTATGAAACTTTTTCCGCAGTCTAAGCACTTATGGGATCTCTCTCCTGTGTGGATGATCTGATGTTTAGCAAGGCCTGACCTCTCTATGAAACTTTTCCCACAGTCTAAACACTTATGGGGTCTCTCTCCAGTGTGGACTGCTTGATGTATAAGAAGGGTTGACCTCCGTATGAAATTTTTCCCACAGATTAAGCATTGATGGGGTCTCTCTCCAGTGTGGATTACCTGATGTGCAACAAGGTGTGACTTCTGTATGAAACTTTTTCCACACTCTAAGCACTTATGGGGTCTCTCTCCAGTGTGTATTGCCAGGTGACTAAGTAGGGCTGACCTCCATATGAAACTTTTCCCACACTCTAAGCACTTATGGGGTCTCTCTCCAGTGTGGACTGTCTCCTGTGTAATCAGTGTTGACTTCAAATTTAAATAATTCCTGCCCTCAAGGCACTGAGAGGGTCTCTCTCCTGTGTGGCTTCTCCCATGGTTATTAAGATCTGAGCGGTTATTGAAGCTTTCTCCACGGTCCAAGCACTGAAGTGATTTCTTTCCAGTTTGGATTTCCTGAGGTGTAACAAGCTGTGGTCTCAGAACGATTCCTTTCCCAAAACCAGGACATTCATAGCTTTTGTCTTTCTTGGAGGTTGTCTGTCGGGCTGTGGGATCGCTGTGTCCTTCCCCACATATAATAGATTTATCCATTTGCTTCCTTGAGTGGTTTCCCGGAAGCCTATCTGACCTCCGCCAATTTTCCCCATCATCTCCCTGTTCCCAGCACTGGGAAAAATTCCCTGCAGCTCTTCCCAAAAAGGTCCCCTGTGATTCTCCGTGCCCAGGAACTTCCTTCTCTTGATTCCCCTCCTCGGTCTCACTCACTGTCTCATCACCTGCTGGGAGACACAATCCAAAGAGGAGTCATTGTGCTGGGGAGAAATTCAGAGGAATAGCACCGAGGGAAAACCCAACATACTAAAGCTGCACAGACGGAGCAACTGGATTCTGCCTCCACTTCCCACCCAAACTTTTAAAAAGAAGGAAAGTAGGGAAGGAAACTCCTGCAGTGAACAGGACATGTGGGAAGCGATGTCAGTGACATCTGCTGCCTGCTGCCCTGCCCTGGGTGAGAAGAGGAAGGAACTAAGGGCATTTACTGATACCTCATTTTGGGGATTCTCAACTTTTTCCTTCATTCACCAGATGGTTTCTGTGTCAGTCCTCACCTGTGTGGGCACCTCTTGGAATCTCTCTTCTCTCACAGGACTGGAGATCGGGCACCCACGGCTCTTCCCCTCATTCCAGCTGGCTGATCAGGTCAGGTTTGGGAAGGTGGAATCCTGTGCAGGGAGTGAAATCAGATTAGATCAGGGTGTGTGGAGGACTGAGAGCATCTCCCTGAAAGTGGGAGTATTTGTCAGAAAGGACATTCTGTGAGCGGCACCTGTCCCTGTGCTCTGCTGGGGAATGTGGAATCTAAGAGGACGGGAATGTGGTCACTGAGCCACCTTGGGGAAGGCAGACATCTGGGGAGGTGAGGGGAATTGTGGCGCACACCCAGCTTCAGTGTTAAACCCCTGTGCCTTAGGTTTTGACACCCTGGTCTCATTGCGATGTCAGACACACAGACCCTCTGCAGCTTCCAATATGCAAGGGGCCAGGAATCCCTTACCCAGCGAGGTCACTGTCTCGTAGTTCTCCTGCATGACATCCCTGTAGAGGGCTCTCTGGGCGGGGTCCAGCAGAGCCCCCTGCCCCTGGGTGAAATACACAGCCACCTCCTCGAAGGTCACCGGCATCTGAAACAAGAAGAGTCCCCCGCTCAGCACCTGCTGCTCCAGCCACAATCCTTCTAGTCATGGGGGGGGGGGGGGGAGAGGGGAGGCCTGGAGAAACAGAATCCCACTTCCACCCTGCTGAGAGCAGCCAGGAGGCTTCAGGAGGTGGGAGAAGATGAGAGGTCCTTGTCCCCCCAGCACATGTGGCAGGGCAGAGTCCTGGTTCAGAAATGGGGGAATGTTTCCTCTTCCCCCCACTTGCCACTGACCTGTTCCAGCAGCCCCTTCCAGTCTCTCCGCTCTCCCTTTTATCTTCTTCCCTCGCCCTGGGGGAACGGGCGACTGCCCCATTGCCCTGGGCCTTTGCTCTCATCAGGCAGCTCAGCCACTGACACTGCTAACAGGGGTTGAACCCGGCTGTGCCACTGAGGGAAGCAGCTCTGGGACTCACCGACACAGGGAGCCCCTCCCCTTGTAGGCCAATCTCCCCAACTGGTCCCACAAAAGGGACCTTCTGTGCAGAGTCATTTCCCTGCCCGGCTCCAGCCCTTTTCCCAGGTCTCTCCATCACCTGCAGGCTCAAGGGCTGGTGTGGTTAGAGGGGTTCCAGCCACTGGAGAAAGTGCCCCTGGGCTGCTCTCAGAGGGGTGGGATGAAGCAGGAATGTTCTTAATATTTTCTCTGAATACCATGTGTGTGCCTCAGTTTCCTCCTGGTTTGGGACTCACAGGAGAAGAGTCCAGGGCTCAGGACTCTGGATTCCCCCCCAGACGGACTTTGCTGAGAGCTCCTGATTTCTGTGCTAACAAGCTCTGTTCTACGCTGTGTTCCCAGCGACCAATAAACCTTCTGTTTTCCAGGCCGGCTGAGAGTCACAGCTGAGTGCGGAGGTGGGTGCAGGGCCCCTGTGGGGAGCGGGTCAGGCTTCTCCTTAGGCTGCCCCGGGGCTCAGGCTGGGTTCCCCGCCCCCATCTCCTTGAGCTGCAGCCTCCGTCCGCACCAGCGCGGCCAGGGGCAGGGAAACAAAGCAGCGGATGGGGGGGGCGGGGAGGTAACGTGATCCCGGCGGCAGCTTTCCCGGGCCCCGGGCGGGAATCGCAGCCAGCTCCGCTGGGAGCAGCCTGGGGCCAAACCTCCCCCTGCAGCCCGGGGGTGCGGGCGGGTCTCTCTCACCTTCCCTCCGAGCGGGGCCCCCCGGGGCAGGGGCCGGGCCGGGCTGGGGGCTCTGCCCTGGGAGAGGCTCCTGGGGGGGGAGCAGCGGGAAGGGCCCTGCTGGAGATTCCCCTCTCCCGGCTGCAGCCAGGGCTCCGGGCTCCCAGCACCAGCCGCCCCCGGGGCTCGGGGATCTCGCCAGGAGCCTGGGAGCCAGAGTCACCGCAGCGGCTGCGAGTCACTTCCTGCGGCCGGGCCCGAGCCCAGCGCTCGCTGCCCGGAGCCGCCTCCCGGCCGCTCCTGGGTCCTAGCGCTGAAGGGATCGCGCTGCAGCATCTCTGGGTCCGGCTCCCGTTCCGCTCCCAGGCTCTCAGGACAGAAGGGAGGGACCCTCTTCCATCTAGCGCGGGGAATGGGTGACACGTTTTTCTAAAATACTTACTGAACTTTAGGGGAAACCAGTAAAGATGCGCAGAGGTAAGCGGGGAAATGGCCCCGCTATTGGGGGGAACTTTCCTGACTTAAACACCCCCCGGGTGGAATCGAATAGTAGAAGGATCTGAGTCCTCGCTCCTTCTCCCTTCACCCAGAGCCTGCCTGACCCCGAGGGCTCCCCCTCCACTCTGCTGTGTGACAAAGTCCTTATAACCCCGACAAGCTGGGCCCAGGCTTCCTGAGGGGCTCGTCCCCCACCCTGGTTGTGACCACTCAGGAAATGGGCTAGAGCGTCCCCACTCCAGGCACTTCCTCCGCTCTGGGCACTTCCCTGACCATTGTCTCTACCCCAGAACAAATGCAATTTACTAAACAGCAGCTAATAAAAGAAATCAGGAAACAATGGGGAAGGCGAAAGGAAAACACTTCACCCCACTCTGCAGGCCTGGGGGAAGCACAAACAGCGTCTGTGGGATGCCCGGGCAGTTCACAGCCTGTCCCTCCCCCATCCCAGGCCTCCTTCCCAGGCCCTGGCTGTGCTGCAGGGATGCTGCGGGTCAGACACATGCTCTGGCGGTGGCCACACGCCCTCAGGCTCTAGGGGACAGGACCCTTCTTCCCAGTGTCCCTGGAAAGGTGCAAATTCAGAGGGCAGATAAGAAACTTCAATTCTTACTCAAATACAGTAACTCCTCACTTAACGTCCTCTCGATTAATGTTGTTTCAATCTTATGTCCCTACTCAATTACAGAACATGCTCCATTTTAAGTTGTGCAATGCTTCACTATAATATCATTTGGCTGCCTGCTTTGTCCACAGCTGGCAGCCCCCTATCCTCTTCCCTATGCCCTCCCCCACAGCACCTCCCGCCTGCCGGCAGACCCCATGGATCAGTGCATTCCTCCTTCTCCTCCCGCCTCCTGCCCGCGGCAATCAGCTGGCTTGCAGCATTCAGGAGGCAGGGGAGAGAGGGGAGCCTGCGTGCTGCGTCCTTGCTCCTCCGTTGAACGCCACAAGCCAGCTGATTGCCGCGGACAGGGGAGGGAACGGGGAGGAGCGAGGATGCGGCATGTGGAGTAAAGTGGGGGGGGGAGAGGCAGGTTAAGGATGGGGGTTTGGGGGGAAGGGGTGGAGTGAGCAGGCTGAGGGTTGAGCTCCCCACCCCTGGTGCTTGCAGAGTAGGAGAAGCTGCTATTGCTGCTGTGCAACGTGCTTCTCCAAGCCTACAGCACCTTCAGCCTCCTTGCCTGACTCATCTCCAGTGCCAGTTGGCTGTGCCTGAGTGGGGTAAGGCGGGGGCACCTCCCAACTACAGTACTGTACTGTATGGCAAAAAAAAAAAATCCCTGGAACCTACACCTCACCCCCCCATTTACATTCATTCTTATTGGGGAACTTGGATTCGCTTAACATCGTTTCACTTAAAGTCGCATTTTTCAGGAACAGAACTACAACGTTAAGTGAGGAGTTACTGTACACGCTTACAGCCAATTTTTGTGAACTAAACTACGATTTATTAAAAGAAGAAAAGACAGTATTGGCAAAAAGACCATTAGACATACAAATGCAAATAGAGTCCTTAGGTCAGTTTCACCAGAGATGGCGGGTTACAATTGAAAAGAGTCCTTTTCAGAATCATTTCATCACGTTCTAGTCCAATGTACAAATGTTCAACATCAGGGCAGTCCAGAGGGGACTGGAGATCTCAGTCTTAAGATTCAAACGCCCCCTGAATAAAGTTAAAGAAGATCTGAGATAAAAGGATCAGGTCTCAAGAATTTATATAGACATTTTTGCAGCCTCTTCACAGCAGGCAGTCCTTGGATGATCAACAGGTTGTAGAAGTAACCTCCTATTTCCCAAACATCACAGGTAATTAAACTACATGGATTAACAAAGTAATTATCCCTATAGAATCACAGAATATCAGGGTTAAAAGGGACCTCAGGAGGTCATCTAGTCCAACCCCCTGCTCAAAGCAGGAGCTAATCCCCAACTAAATCAACCCAGAAAGGGCTTTGTCAAGCCTGACCTTAAAAACCTCTAAGGAAGGAGATTCTACCACCTCCCTACGTATCCCATTCCAGTGCTTCCCCACTCTCCTAGTGAAAAACTTTTTCCTAATATCAACCTAAACCTCCCCCACTGTAACCTGAGACCATTACTCCTTGTTCTGTCCTACGCTACCACTGAGAACAGTCTAGATCCATCCTCTTTGGAACCTCCTTTCAGGTAGTTGAAAGCAGCTATCAAATCCCCCCTTATTCTTCTCTTCTGCAGACTAAATAATCCCAGTTCCTTCAGTCTCTCCTCATAAATCATGTGCTCCATCATTTTTGTTGCCCTCCGCTGGACTCTTTCCAATTTTTCCACATCCTTCTTGTAGTGTGGGGCCACAAACTGGACACAGTACTCCAGGTGAGGCCTCACCAATGCCAAATAGAGGGGAATGATCACGTCCCTCGATCTGCTGGCAATGCTCCTACTTATACAGCCCAAAATGCTGTTAGTTTTCTTAGCAGCAAGGGCACACTGTTGACTCATATCCAGCTTCTCATACACTGTAACCCCTAAGTCCTTTTCTGCAGAACTGTTGCCTAGCCACTGAGTCCCTAGTCTGTAGCAGTGTCCGGGATTCTTCACTTGTCCTTGTTGAACCTCATCAGGTCCCTCTGTATCCTATCCCTACCCTCCAGCATATCTACCATTCCTCCCAGTTTAGTGTCATCTGCAAACTTGCTGAGGGTGCAATCCACGCCATTCTCCATGCCTTTTTTTGCACTGTAAAAAAACAAAATAGTATTTTTCAATTCACCAAGTGCCAGTACTGTAGTGCAATCTCTTTATCATGAAAGTTGAACTTACAAATGTAGTATTACGCACAAAAAATACCTGCGTTGAAAAATAAAACAATATAAAACTAGAGCCTACAACTCCACTCAGTCCTCCTTCTTATACAGCCAATCACTCAGAAAAACAAGTGTGGTTACAATTTGTAGTAGATAATGCTGCCCGCTTCTTGTTTACAATGTCACCTGAAAGTGAGAACAGGCGTTCTCGTGGCACTATTGCAGCTGGCGTCGCTAGATATTTATGTGCCAGATGCGCTAAAGAGTCATGTGTCCCTTCCTGCTGGAACCACCATTCCAGGGGACCTGCCTCCATGCTAATGACGGGTTCTAATAGATAACGATCCAAAGCAGACCAGACCAACATGTGTTCATTTCCATCAACTGAGTCAGATGCCACCAGCAGAGGAATGATTTTCTATTTTGGTGGTTCGGGTTCTGTAGTTTCCCCAATCAGTGTGTTGCTCTTTTAAGATTTCTGAAAGCATGCTTCACACCTCATCCCTCTCAGATTTTGGAAGGTACTTCAGATTCTTAAACAGTGAGCCGAATGCTGTAGCTACCTTTAGAAATCTCAGATGGTTACTTCCTTTGCGTTTTGTCAAATCTGCAGTGAAAGTGTCCTTAAAACGAACATGTGATAGGTCATTATCCGTGACTGCCATATTATGAAATATTTGGCAGAATGTGTGTAAAACAGAACAGGGGACATACAATTCTCCTCCAAGGAGTTCAGCCACAAATTAAATTAATTAATTATTTATTTAAATGAGCATCATCAGCATGGAAGCATGTCCACTGGAATGGTGGCTGAAGCATTAAGGGACATAGGCAGGTTTAGCATATCTTGCACATAAATACCTGCACGGCCAGCTACAGACATGCCATGTGAACACCTTCTCACACTTTCCGGTAACATCATAAATTAAAAGCAGGCAGCATTCTCCCCCATAAATGTAAACAAACTTGTTTGCCTTAGTGATCGGCAGAAAATGAACAGTAGACATCTAGGTTCTAAAGTTTTTAACTGCTTTATTTTTGAGTGCACTTATGTAAGTAAAATAATCTGTGTTTTTAAGCTACACTTTCCTGATAAAGCGATTGCACTACAGTACTTGTATGAGGTGAATTGGAAAAAAGACTATTTTTATTTTGCATGTTTACAGTACAAATATTTGTAATAAAAATAATGTAAAGTGAGCACTGTACACTTTCTATTTTGTTGTGATAGAAATCAATATATAAGAAAACGTAGAAAAACATCCAAAAAAATTCCAATTGCTCTTCTATTATTTAACATCAAGATTAACATTTCTAACCACGATGAATTTTTTTTGAAGTTAATTACTTGAGTTAATTGCAATTAATCAACAGCACTACTATCTTCTTTCAATTTCTTAACAACACCAGGTTACATTTCAAAGCTCTAGTCTCTATTTCTTGAAATGGTCCCAATACCATTTACACACTTTCTTAACTCTTATGGTCTCCCTCTTGTATGGATTGCTTGATGTTTAACAAGGTCAGGCCTCCGTATGAAACCTTTCCCACAGTCTAAGCACTTATGGGGTCTTTCTCCGGTATGGATTTTTTGATGTGCAAGTAGGGTTGACCTCCGTACGAAACTTTTTTCACAGTCTAAACACTTATGGGGTCTCTCTCCAGTGTGGATTTCCTGATGTTTAACAAGGTCTGACCTCCGTATGAAACTTGTCCCACAAATTAAGCATTTATGGGGTCTCTCTCCAGTGTGGATTGCCTGATGATGAAGAAGGGCTGATCTCTGTATAAAACCTTTCCCACAGTCTAAGCATTTGTGGGGTCTCTCTCCTGTGTGGATTTTTTGATGAATAAGAAGGGTTGATTTCTGTATGAAACTTTTCCCACAGTCTAAGCACTTGTGGGGTCTCTCTCCAGTGTGGATTCTCCCATGTTTAACGAGGGCAGATCTCTATGTGAAACTTTTCCCACAGTCTAAGCACTTGTAGGGTCTCTCTCCAGTGTGGATTCTCCCATGTTTAATGAGGGCAGATCTCCGTGTGAAACTTTTCCCACAGTCTAAGCACTTATGGGATCTCTCTCCTGTGTGGATTATCTTATGTTCCATAAGATTTGATCTTTGTGGGAAACTTTTCCCACAGTCTAAACACTTATGGGATCTCTCTCCTGTGTGGATGATCTGATGTTTAGCAAGGCCTGACCTCTCTATGAAACTTTTTCCGCAGTCTAAGCACTTATGGGATCTCTCTCCTGTGTGGATGATCTGATGTTTAGCAAGGTCTGACCTCTCTATGAAACTTTTTCCGCAGTCTAAGCACTTATGAGGTCTCTCTCCCGTGTGTTTTCTCTGATGAAAAACAAGGCCTGACCTCCATATGAAACTTTTCCCACAGTCTAAACACTTATGGGGTCTCTCTCCAGTGTGGACTGCTTGATGTATAAGAAGGGTTGACCTCCGTATGAAATTTTTCCCACAGATTAAGCATTGATGGGGTCTCTCTCCAGTGTGGATTACCTGATGTGCAACAAGGTGTGACTTCTGTATGAAACTTTTTCCACACTCTAAGCACTTATGGGGTCTCTCTCCAGTGTGTATTGCCAGGTGACTAAGTAGGGCTGACCTCCATACGAAACTTTTCCCACACTCTAAGCACTTATGTGGTCTCTCTCCAGTGTGCACTGTCTCCTGTGTAATCAGTGTTGACTTCAAATTTAAATAATTCCTGCCCTCAAGGCACTGAGAGGGTCTCTCTCCTGTGTGGCTTCTCCCATGGTTATTAAGATCTGAGCGGTTATTGAAGCTTTCTCCACGGTCCAAGCACTGAAGTGATTTCTTTCCAGTTTGGATTTCCTGAGGTGTAACAAGCTGTGGTCTCAGAACGATTCCTTTCCCAAAACCAGGACATTCATAGCTTTTGTCTTTCTTGGAGGTTGTCTGTCGGGCTGTGGGATCGCTGTGTCCTTCCCCACATATAATAGATTTATCCATTTGCTTCCTTGAGTGGTTTCCCGGAAGCCTATCTGACCTCCGCCAATTTTCCCCATCATCTCCCTGTTCCCAGCACTGGGAAAAATTCCCTGCAGCTCTTCCCAAAAAGGTCCCCTGTGATTCTCCGTGCCCAGGAACTTCCTTCTCTTGATTCCCCTCCTCGGTCTCACTCACTGTCTCATCACCTGCTGGGAGACACAATCCAAAGAGGAGTCATTGTGCTGAGGAGAAATTCAGAGGAATAGCACCGAGGGAAAACCCAACATACTAAAGCTGCACAGACGGAGCAACTGGATTCTGCCTCCACTTCCCACCCAAACTTTTAAAAAGAAGGAAAGTAGGAAAGGAAACTCCGGCAGTGAACAGGACATGTGGGAAGCGATGTCAGTGACATCTGCTGCCTGCTGCCCTGCCCTGGGTGAGAAGAGGAAGGAACTAAGGGCATTTACTGATACCTCATTTTGGGGATTCTCAACTTTTTCCTTCATTCACCAGATGGTTTCTGTGTCAGTCCTCACCTGTGTGGGCACCTCTCAGAATCTCTCTTCTCTCACAGGACTGGAGATCGGGAACCCACGGCTCTTCCCCTCGTTCCAGCTGGCTGATCAGGTCAGGTTTGGGAATGGGGAATCCTGTGCAGGGAGTGAAATCAGATTAGATCAGGGTGTGTGGAGGACTGAGAGCGTCTCTCCGAAAGTGGGAGTATTTGTCAGAAAGGACATTCCGTGAGCAGCACCTGTCCCTGTGCTCTGCTGGGGAATATGGTCACTGAGCCCCCTTGGGGAAGGCAGACGTCTGGGGAGGTGAGGGGAATTGTGGCGCACACCCAGCTTCAGTGTTAAACCCCTGTGCCTTAGGTTTTGACACCCTGGTCTCATTGCGGTGTCAGACACACAGACCCTCTGCAGCTTCCAATATGCAAGGGGCCGGGAATCCCTTACCCAGCGAGGTCACTGTCTCATAGTTCTCCTGCATGACGTCCCTGTAGTGGGCTCTCTGGGCGGGGTCCAGCAGAACCCCCTGCCCCTGGGTGAAATACACAGCCACATCCTCGAAGGTCACCAGCATCTGAAACAAGAAGAGTCCCCCGCTCAGCACCTGCTGCTCCAGCCACAATCCTGCTAGTCATGGGGAGGAGGGGGAGAGGCCTGGAGAAACAGAATCCCACCCCCACCCTGCTGAGAGCAGCCAGGAGGCTTCAGGAGGTGGGAGAAGGTGAGAGCTCCTTGTCCCCCCAGCACACGGAGCAGGGCAGAGTCCTGGTTCAGAAATGGGGGAATGTTTCCTCTTCCCCCCACTTGCCACTGACCTGTTCCAGCAGCCCCTTCCAGTCTCTCCGCTCTCCCTTTTATCTTCTTCCCTCGCCCTGGGGGAACGGGCGACTGCCCCATTGCCCTGGGCCTTTGCTCTCATCAGGCAGCTCAGCCACTGACACTGCTAACAGGGGTTGAACCCAGCTGTGCCACTGTGGGCAGCAGCTCTGGGACTCACCAACGCAGGGAGCCCCTCCCCTTGTAGGCCAAACTCCCCAGCTGGTCCCGCAAAAGGGGCCCTTTGTGCAGAGTCATTTCCCTGCCCGGCTCCAGCCCTTTCCCCAGGTCTCTCCATCACCTGCAGGCTCAGGGGCTGGTGTGGTTAGAGGGGTTCCAGCCACTGGAGAAAGTGCCCCTGGGCTGCTCTCAGAGGGGTGGGATGAAGCAGGAATGTTCTTAATATTTTCTCTGAATACCATGTGTGTGCCTCAGTTTCCTCCTGGTTTGGGACTCACAGGAGAAGAGTCCAGGGCTCAGGACTCTGGATTCCCCCCCAGACGGACTTTGCTGAGAGCTCCTGATTTCTGTGCTAACAAGCTCTGTTCTACGCTGTGTTCCCAGCGACCAACAAACCTTCTGTTTTCCAGGCCGGCTGAGAGTCACAGCTGAGTGCGGAGGTGGGTGCAGGGCCCCTGTGGGGAGCGGGTCAGGCATCTCCTTAGGCTGCCCCCGGGGCTCAGGCTGGGTTCCCCGCCCCCATCTCCTTGAGCTGCAGCCTCCGTCCGCACCAGCGCGGCCAGGGGCAGGGAAACAAAGCAGCGGATGGGGGAGGGGTGGGAGGTAACGTGATCCCGGCGGCAGCTTTCCCGGGCCCCGGGCGGGAATCGCAGCCAGCTCCGCTGGGAGCAGCCTGGGGCCAAACCTCCCCCTGCAGCCCGGGGGTGCCGGGGGGGGGCGGGTCTCTCTCACCTTCCCTCCGAGCGGGGCCCCCGGGGCAGGGGCCGGGCCGGGCTGGGGGCTCTGCCCTGGGAGAGGCTCCTGGGGGGGGAGCAGCGGGAAGGGCCCTGCTGGAGATTCCCCTCTCCCGGCTGCAGCCAGGGCTCCGGGCTCCCAGCACCAGCCGCCCCCCGGGGCTCGGGGATCTCGCCAGGAGCCTGGGAGCCAGAGTCACCGCAGCGGCTGCGAGTCACTTCCTGCGGCCGGGCCGGAGCCCAGCGCTCGCTGCCCGGAGCCGCCTCCCGGCTGCTCCTGGGTCCTAGCGCTGAAGGGATCGCGCTGCAGCATCTCTGGGTCCGGCTCCTGTTCCACTCCCAGGCTCTCAGGACAGAAGGGAGGGACCCTCTTCCATCTAGCGGGGGGAATGGGTGACACATTTTCCTAAAATACTTACTGAACTTTAGGGGAATCCAGTAAAGATGCGCAGAGGTAAGCGGGGAAATGGCCCCGCTACTGGGGGGAACTTTCCTGACTTAAACACCCCCTGGGTGGAATCGAATAGCAGAAAAATCTGAGTCCTCGCGCCCTTCACCCAGAGCCTGCCTGACCCCGAGGGCTCCACTTCCACTCTGCTGTGTGGCACAGTCCTTGTATCCCCGACACGGCTGGGCCCAGGCTTCCTGTGGGGCTCGTCCCCCACCCTGGTTGTGACCACTCAGGACAGGGGCTAGAGCGTCCCCACTCTGGGGCACTTCCTCCGCTCTGGACGCTTCCCTGACCATTGTCTCTACCCCAGAACAAATGCAATTTACTAAACAGCAGCTAATAAAAGAAATCAGGAAACAATGGGGAAGGCGAAAGGAAAACACTTCACCCCACTCTGCGGGCCTGGGGGAAGCACAAACAGCGTCTGTGGGATGCCCGGGCAGTTCACAGTCTGTCCCTCCCCCGTCACAGGCCTCCTGCCCAGGCCCTGGCTGTGCTGCAGGGATGCTGTGGGTCAGACACCTGCTCTGGCGGTGGCCACACGCCCTCAGGCTCTAGGTGACAGGACCCTTCTTCCCGGTGTCCCTGGGAAGGTGCAAATCCAGAGGGCAGATAAAAAGCCCTCGAACTTGGTAAACTCTGTAAATTTATTGGAGGGGTGGGGGGCAGACTTGTGATCTTTGAGCACTACTTGTTGCTGACCTAGTTCTGTCCCTGCCCCCGCCCCCAGGGTTCCACGGGCTGCAGGCCATGGCAGGGGGCAAATGCCAGTAGGATGTGGATGACTTCATCAGCTTCCACGTCCAGCCTCATGCCCCTTACCCCTGTGTCCTGACTCCCCCCCTCCCAGAGCCATGGCCCTGCTCCCGGCCCCACTCAAGGGGGTATAGGGGGCACGGAGAGGGATAAGGGGGCACCGCCCCCCTACTCTAAAAATCATTCCAATGGGCCCAGAGCAATTCCAGCCTCTCAACATCCCGGTTAGTGTCAAAGGGACCAAAGTGGGTAACGTTGCTCTTATGACGATGTCTTTGCATGATCTGTATCTAGGTTGCGCTAAAACGCAGTAAGTGAAGTTTGAAGGGAGGGAAGGGATGATGAGGTGAAAAGCAAATCGCACTTGCAGATTGTGGGTCCTGGGATGGTTGTGAGACTGCAGGGATGTTGGTTCCATTGCTGAGAGGTGCTTGAATGACAGAGGAAAGAGACATTTTCAGACCTTTTTATATTAAATATCTGAGTGTGTCTTTGGGTCTCTCTGTCTGTCTCTGTCATGATGAAAACACAGCTCTTTGAGTTCAGAGTGGGGATGCTGGTATAAATACGAAAGCCTGAAATCTCCCCTCTCTTATCCTTTCCCCCTCCGGACACTCTGCCGTCTGCACGGGAGACAAAAAGAGGGGAACCACTCGGGGCACCCAGACAGGGTGAGGTCGCAGCCTCTTTCCAGCGCTGGCCCCTCTCAGACCCCACCCCTGCTCCTCTTCCCCCAAGGCCCTGGCCAGGCCAGAAGCCAGAGCTCAGCTGTCACTCAGGGAGCTCTGACAGTACTGGGGAACCCTGCACCTTCCACCTGCCCTGGGGTGATGCACTCTGGGGAGTGTAAACATGGCCTGGGGGCTGCTCCCAGGCCCCCCAGACACCAGCCCAGGTCAGTGTGGATTGCCATGTACACGCAGGGGCAAAAGAAAATGCAGGCCTGTTATTTACCAGGCTGCACGTGGCAATAGACTATATTGGTAAGGGATGCAAGGAGAGTATGGGCCACGATGCAAACTGCAGACACACACACAACTAAAATTAATCAATTTAAAGTTTTATTGGGGATAATTACAAGGGGTAAGGGAGCAGCGTATGATTAGCTAATAGAGTTAATGAAACTTAAAACACACAATGACTAAATATCTACTAACAATATTTATAAACAAAGATGCAGCATTTAGTAATAACTGATACTTACAAACACAAACCAACACATAATGACCGGTAAACGTAGAAGCTCTGTTTGATACACGTGAGCTGAGAGAGAGGCTTCAAGGTGATCAGGCTCGGTTACGGGTGTACGCAGGATACACAGGATTCGTTTTTCTTTCTCCTCTCCCTGCCTGCACATGGCAGGCAGGCCTAAAGTAACAACTATGACATCATAGAAGCGTCATAGGGGACGGGGCCCAAAACCTGTTTGTGTTCGTTTCTGATTGGCACAAGCAAAGTTTACACCAAGTAGGGGAGCAGGTGCCTTAAAGTCTGGCTTCGCCCCCAAAAGGTGAGGAAATGCATATTGTTTTAGAATGCGTTCAACACTGAATGACAAAAGAAGAGGCCAGGGCAATACCGGTATGGGCAAGTTTTACAGGATGCAGACAGGAACTCATCTCAACATGCCCCCGTGCCCTGGCCGAAATAGTTAGGCCGAAAACCTAAACTTCCGAGTCCGACTCCTCATCCCCACCTACGAGGGGATGCGCTTCGGGGGTGGAAGCGATGTAGGCCGAGGCAACAAACTTGTGAATGCAGGCTTTAATGAAGGCACATCCGAGACAGAGAAGAGCGAGCCCAACCAGAAGGGACACAAACAGGGATTGGAAATAGGATTTGTAGGGCGTAAGGCCAAGCCAATCGAGCCATGACCAAAACTGGAAGGACTCTTGTGACTCTCTGACAGTAGAGCTCAACGTTTGCAGGTCTTTAACAATTGAGGACAAATTAGGAGAAATAGAAGGCAAAGAAACGCAGCATTTATCAGCAAAGTTGGGATATACTTCAGCAAATTTAGTACAAAATGAGGAAGATTGTAACAAATATTGAATCATGAATCTATTTTGAATACTACACTGAACAAGGGAATTTAACTGCTGATTAATGAAGAAGAGGCCCTTGCCCGTGTTGAGTCTGAACTCTTTATGCACTGAAACTTAACTCAGACTACATGTCTCTGTCTGAAACTTTTAATCAAAAGTTTTGACCTGCGAACTACTCATGACACCTCCCCCCTCCCAATAAGTAGCCATCTCTTCTTTTGTCTTTTCTAATTTGCATTTTAACCTGTTTTATCCTGTAGAATCTTGATTAATTATGCATGACCATTATGATCTGTTAATCACTTTGTTTACTTCTGTGTATAAACATTGATGCTCACCCCTAATAAACTTGCCACACTCCTCCAAAGCTTGGCTCTTAAGCTAAGGATAGTGTGAGCCCGTTGATCAACGAATTGGTGTCTGGTCTCTGACAGATTTCTGAGCCCTATACCAACTCCGCACAAACTCGGGTGCTGGAGAGGTGAGTAGGACTTGCTTTTTACCTAACACCCGTAGTATTAGCAAGCATTTCAATAGCAAGGGATTGAAACAGCACTTGATCACGTAACATCATATAACCAACAGGGTTAAAACTAACAATAGAGGAGGCGAGGGAGGAAGCTGCTGTTTGCAAACAGGTCCAAAAGAGTGGGTACTACGATGGTTTCGGTGGCTAGATGGCAAGGTATAAATACCTCCGCCCTGTAGATACAGGGCGCCAATGGTGCATATACCCCGGGGATTGGGAGGAAGCACAGCAAATGCAACATTACCACAAATCCAAAAATGACCGGGTCTTAAGGAAGAAACTGTGGTATGGCTCCACCCATTATTGGTTACAGAATAAAAGCTGGATGCACGATTGATACATGCAGCCTCAGCATGATGCATATGCTGGGCATGAAACAGATACGTATGTGTTATGGAGGTATAGGAGTTCCAAAAAAAATATTATAATTAAGACGATAAGAACAATTAATGGGAGGGGGGTAGGTAAAATTAAGAGTGGGTTTAGTTAGGGAGGTATTAGCATAAGTGAAACTCCACATAGAACAATTAGAATAAGTACCAACCCAAGAAGGGCTGGGGTTAAACTATTACCAATAAAAACCCAACAATGAGATGCTGAAACTTTAATACTCTCAATTAAAGGAAAGCTATGATCACTTCGACCTGAAGCATTAAAAACCGGAAACACATAAGAATTAAATTGTGAAGAACAATTATTCCAAACACTAGAAGCAGCCCACCGCACATGGGGGGGGGGGGGAACAATTTACACTAGATATATTAAATGAAGAAAAATTATAAACTATTGGTACAAATTGAAAGGGTAATGGATATTTAGGTGAGAAATGAGTGGAGCAAACAAGACAATCTTCTGGACTCAGCGCTGACAGGGACTGGTTTCCGCTGACCTCCTGCACCCAATAGGCGGCGAACCAAGTTTGTAGTCCACCCTCTCCTAAGGGCTCCGTGGGCAAAGATGTTGTGAGGGAGAGCAGTATAACAAATACAAACCAACTATAAAATTAAACCAAAATAAATTTTAAATACAGATACATGCAAATACTTTGAGGGTATTTGAGGGTATACTTTTATGATGCTTTGTTATGTTTGGGAGCCAAAGGTGGAAACCTGTTGAAAATGTGGAAACCTGTTGAAATTGTTTGGTTAGCTTTATGCATAAATTGTTATTTTAAAACATTTTGGTTATGACATTCTTATAACTATAATTAAAAGTGCAAACAAGTATATAAAAAGCCCAAACAAGAAATTTACATTTGTTAATATTATCTTTACCTTAATGTTGAGGTTTCCCCTTACTTTTTTTTTTGAATAACAAATTTAAAAAAAACTTAAAAAACAAAACTGTGATTGATAAAAGAGAATTCCTTTGTTTGCAATTGCATTGTTGAGGCAGAAATATATGTACATATATTTGTAACTGAAACCTTTTTGAACTTTGCACAAAAAATTGGTTTTAATATACTATGATTACACCCCAACCATAATTTTAAAATAGTGTGGTACCACATCTTATATATATATATTTAAAAGGGTATAAAATTGACTTTTGTTGCAACAAAATAAAAATAATTTTTTGAAAAGAAAAAAAAATAGTCACGTGACACACACAACATAGACACAACACACACACACATGACATACAGGACAAACTTACAATTAAAAACAAATGGCTCCAAAATTCTATTCATATTTATACAAAATAACACAACCAAAAATAAAAAGTAAAAGGGTTAAACATTTGAATAAACAAATTATTACCTTATTTAAAACTTGTAGCATAAATTTGATAAAAATATATTAGTATTTGCCAAATGTATTGTATTAATTCGGTAACAAGGAATTTTGCATTACTTTATATTTAACATTATTTTAAAACTCTGCTATATGGAAATAAGAAAAGCCCATGTTTCAAATATTAGTTAGTGGTTAGAATAAGAAGCAGAGAGTGCACTTCTGTTGCTTGGCAACCATATCTTCAAGAAAGTTAGGAATAATTCCAGCTGTTGCATTCCTGAAGGGTTAAAATAATTAATTTACTGTATTTAAAGTTTTTACCTTGTTTTCTTTTTGTTTCTTGTTTTGTTCTGTTTTCAATTGCTTTATTTTTTGGAGGTTTCTGTAAAAACTATAGCTTTTAATTTTTAAAACAAAGAGAGAGAGCCGAAGTGAGGAGAGGGGGAAGGGGGGGGTGAAGAGCAACCTAGGAAGGTAGCGAGACCTGAGCCAAGAAAGATTAACTCCATCAAGGTTAGTTATCGCAATAGGCAAAGCTTCTGCTACAGTTTTAGATTCAGTAAATTCTGGGGCTGTTGGCAGAGCTGGATACAGAGGAGTTTTAGGAGCTTCATATGGGGGTGGCAAAATTTTCTGAGAGGGACTGGGGGGGGGAGTGATGGGCTCTACCTTTTCTGTCTTCTCCTCATTATCATCTTTAGGAGAGCCTGGGGCTGCCTGTTTAGCTGCAAACATTGTGCCCCTGTGGAGGACAGAACACAGATCAAGGGCCTTGCATATCATGCTAAACAGGACTGTGGAAACATCCTCAGAGTATCTGCCAGGGTTAATGGCACAGTATAGCCTTTTAGAGTTTTCCCCGAGCCAAGGGAACAGATCCATTCTATTTTTGGATTAGTCGAATTTTGGCTAGTAAAAAGGTGAAACTGCAAATGTTGGAACTATTCAGTTTCATTATCTGCGCGGTCTGCAGCATGCCACGGGCATGGCCCAACTCCCCTGCATCCTGTTCGTGACGCCATGTGGATTGCCATGTACACGCAGGGGCGAAAGAAAATGCAGGCCTGTTATTTACCAGGCTGCACATGGCAATAGACTATATTGGTAAGGGATGCAAGGAGAGTATGGGCCACGATGCAAACTGCAGACACACACACACAACTAAAATTAATCAATTTAAAGTTTTATTGGGGATAATTACAAGGGGTAAGGGAGCAGCGTATGATTAGCTAATAGAGTTAATGAAACTTAAAACACACAATGACTAAATATCTACTAACAATATTTATAAACAAAGATGCAGCATTTAGTAATAACTGATACTTACAAACACAAACCAAAGCATAACGACCGGTAAACGTAGAAGCTCTATTTGATACACGTGAGCTGAGAGCATAGGCGGCAGGTTAGTATAATTTTTGGTGGGGCCCAAAATGGTGCCCCCCCCACTCCCACCCTGTAAGCCGATATAAAATGAAGCTACAACGCGTCAGTGCCACAAGATTACAAGGGTCAATTAAAAGTGGAAAGTCAGAAGCAGCACTTGCCTACTTCAATATACAGTATTATATTTTGTTGCACCTGTTGTGATGAAGTGGGAATGTTCTTAATATTTTCTCTGAATACTGTGTGGGTACCTCAGTTTCCCCTGCAAGATGCCAACTGAAGGTGTTGGGGACAAAGAGATCAGGTGGCCTCCCTGTCCGGAAGAGACACAGAGGCCAGAGGAGGGAGTGTCAGTTTGGAGCTGGCTGGGGAAATGGGGAGAGACCCAGAACTTGGTTCTGGGCTCCCCACCCCCCAAGATGGACCTGACAGAGGGGTTCTGTTTTCTGTACCAACAAGCTCTGTTTAAACTGTGTTCCCATCATCTAATAAACCTTCTGTTTTACTGTCTGGCTGAGAGTCACATCTGACTGCGGAGTTGGGGTGCAGGGACCTCTGGCTGCCCCAGGACCCGCCTGGGCAGACTCGCTGTGGAAAGTGCATGACGTGGAAGGGCATGCTGAATGCTCTGAGGTCAGACCCAGGAAGGTGTAAGCTTCTTGCCCTGGAGACAGTATGCTCAGAGAGAGGAGGCTCCCCCAGAGTCCTGACTGGCTTTGTATGGAGGTGTTCCAAAGCATCACAGCATCCCCTTCCACACCGTGCACTTCCCAGAAGTCCGCACAGGCACTGACACTCCCTCCTCCGGCCTTTGTCTCTTTTCCAGGCATTAGGAGGCCACCTGATCTCTCTGTTCTCCAACACCTTCAGTTGGTACCTTGCAGGGGAAACTGATTTGGGAGAAATGAAGTAAAAGCTGCCCAAACCGAGCTTGAGCACTCCTGAATTTTGAGGTGTTCAAATCTGGAAGGCAGGTGCTGGAGGTGGGAGAGGGCTGTGGGCTCCGCGGGGGAGCATGGCAGCAACTGTCTGGAGCTGCACGGAGCCAGACACGCTGGTCTGAGTGGCACAGTAAGCGGTTTGGGGGTTGGAGAAGAGGTAGGTAGTTCCAGGGGGCAGTCAAGGGACAAGGAGCAGGGGGGGTTGGATGGGGAAGAGGTTCGGAGGGGCAGTCAGGGGACAGGCAGCAATTGGATAGGCATGGGAGTCCAGGGGGTTTATCAGGGGACAGGTAGGGGGTGCGGTCTGGGGAGGATAGTTGGGTGGGGTCTCAGGAGGGGGCAGTTGGGGACAAGGAGAAGGGAGGCTTAGATAGGGGCTGGGGTCCCAAGGGGCAGTTAGGGGCAGGGGTCTCGGGAGGGGGTAATCCAGGGACAAGGACCAGTGGTGCTTAGATAGGGGGTGGGGGTCCTGAGAGGCAGTTGGGGCAGGGGTCTGGGGAGGGGGCAATCAGCGGCCACGGCCGGGAATCGGAGGGCTCTGGGCTGCCAGCAGCCGCGGGCAGCCCAGAGCCCTCTGACTCCCGGCCGTGGCTGGGATTTAAAGGGCTCTGGGCTCCCCATTGGAGCTGGTCACTGCTTCCTGGATTGGAGAGATGCTCTCCCTGTGAGGCTGGCAGCTCCTCCCTCTTCTCTGGGCTGGGGATGGGGCTCCCCCACCCAATGCCACCTCCTACTCTCTGATGTTAAACGGCTCTTCCCCAGTGCTGCATCTTCCTCTCTGTTCCCTCGTCTGGGAGTGGAGGCTGCATTAGGGGAGGGAGTTTCTCACTGGGTTTTTAAGCTGGTACCTGTCCCCTCCTCAATAAAAGCTTCTGATCTCTTCCTGGCTGTTTCTCTGCTGCTGGGAATGGAGCAGCCCCAGCAGGGGGAGCTGGGAGCTGAAGCTTTTGCAAAAAAAAATGAGAAACTGGCTGAGGAACTGCAGACATATCTCTGCTCAGCCTCATGTGGCCAGGACAGAGGCAGCCCCCTGGGATGGAGGCCTGTCCCAGCAACAGTGAGAAGAGGGCTGCTGGGGAGAATGAAAAATTGTCTCAGCCTCCCCCAGGGCTGAGCTCTGCCCCTAACGCTCTGATTCTATTATACCCTCACCCCAGCAAATATGACTCTGGATCCAGACACGGCTCATCCTGACCTCATCCTGTCTGAGGATTGGAAAAGCGTGAGACAGGGAGACAGATGGCAGCGACTGCCCATCACCCCTGAGAGATTTGACACTGATCTCTGTGTGCTGGGCTGTAAGGGATTCGCATTGGGGAGATATTGCTGGAAGGTGGAGGTGGGGGGTAGACATGGGGGGTGAGGGGAGGGGGAATATCCCACTAGGGACCCTGTGATCAGCCTCTCTAGCCTCACACACCCTAGTCTGTATGACCTCTGCCTGTGGACTTTCTACCATGCTGTCTCTATAAGCCTAAATGTTGCTTCCAGACTCAGCTCTGTGCAGCCTCTGAACTGTCAAACCATTCAGTGACTGAGGTAGAGAAGACAACCTCATCATTGCCCCAGGGATTGTTCAGCCTGTTTGCCACTGTCTTCTATGATCCAGGAGGACTCTGGGGATCCTGGGTCAGACAGTGTCACTGAGACATGTTGGGGATGGAAAAATGGGCTTCTCTTCCCACGTTAACCTAGCCCCTACAGCCTGGAGGACTCCTGTCTACCCAAACCTCTGGCCTCTTAATTCTATGACCCCTGGAAGCTTCTCCCCGATTACTTCCTGCAGCCCTAGAGATGAGAGGGGGAAGGGGAAGAACCCCTGGAGCTGCAAGAAGCAGAGGGGTCCTGAGGGGCAGATGTGGGGGCTGAAGAATTGGAACATAGGGAGGGGCTGGCAGCAGAGGTGATGCCGGATTGGGGGCAAAATTAACAGCTGGTCTGGGGACAGGCGGGTGTGGTGATGGCCAGTGGTTTCCCCAGGAATTGAAATTAGGGGGGGTGTTCGAATTTACAGGGGGGGTGTCAGGACCAATGAGATATATAAAAGAGATATGATAAGATAAATACTGGTATCCCTGAGGGGTCGGTACTGGGACCAGTGCTTTTCTACATATTCATAAATGATCTGGAAAAATGGGTAAACAGTGAGGTGGCAAAATTTGCAGATGATACAAAACTATTCAAGATAGGTAAGTCCCAGGCAGACTGCGAAGAATTACAAAGGGATCTCATAAAACTGGGTGACTGGGCAAGAAAAATGGCAGATGAAATTTAATGTTGATAAATGCAAAGTAATGTACATTGGAAAACAATCCCAACTATACATACAAAATGAAGGAGTCTGAATTAGCGTTAACAATCAAGAAATAGTCATTGTGGATAGTTCTCTGAAAACATTCACTCAGTGTGCAGCGGCAGTCAGTGATTCCCAACATTCTGTTTGCTTTTTTAAAAAGAACAGGAGCACTTGTGGCACCTTAGAGACTAACAAATGTATTTGAGCATAAGCTTTCGTGGGCTACAGCCCACTTCATCGGATGTAGCCCACGAAAGCTTATGTTCTTTTTGCAATACAGACTAACACGGCTGCTACTCTGAAACCTTTGCTTTTTTAAGAAAGGGCTAGATAAGACAGAAAATATCATATTGCCTCTATATAAATCCATGGCATATGTACACCTTGAATACTGTGTGCAGATCTGGTTACCCCATCCCAAAAAAGACATACTGGAAATGCAAAAAAGTCAGAGATGGGCAACTAAAATGATTAGAGGTATGAAACAGGAGAAGAAATTAAAATGACTGGGAATTTTCAGCTTAGAAAAGAGACGACTACGGGGGGATATTCTAAAGGTCTATAAAATCTTGACTGATGTGAAGAAAGTGAATAAAGTAAATGTTTTGTTAGGATAATGCAAATTTAACATAAGAATAATGCAAGTTACACCAAAACACATAACAGATCTAGATTTTAAAAAATATATAATTTAAAAAAAATGTATTTAATTTAAATTGACTTTTGAAAAGTAAGCCATCATGGGGTAAGAGGGAAGATCCTTTCATGGATCAGTAACTGGTTAAAAGATGGGAAACAAAGGGTAGGAATAAATTATCAGTTTTCAGAAAGGAGAGAGATAAATAGTGGTATCCTTGAGGGGTCAGTACTGGGACCAGTCCTATTCAACATATTTCATCTGGAAAAATGGGTAAACAGTGAGGTGGCAAAATTTGCAGATGATACAAAACTATTCAAGATAGTTAAGTCCCAGGCAGACTGCGAAGAGCTACAAAAGGATCTCACAAAACTGGGTGACTGGGCAACAAAATGGCAAATTAAATTCAATGTTGATAAATGCTTTCCAACGTGCATTACTTTGCAATCTCAACTATACATACAAAATGATGGCATCCGAATTAGCTGTTAACACTCAAGGAAAAGATCTTGGAGTCATTGTGGATAGTTCTCTGAAAACATCCACTCCATGTGCAGCAACAGTCACAAAAGCAAACAATGTTGGGAATCATTAAGAAAGGGATAGATAATAAGACAGAAAATATCATATTGCCTCTATATAAATACATGGTACGTGCACACCTTTAATAGTGTGTGTAGATCTGGTCACCCATCCTAAAAATATATATATTGGAATTGGAAAAGGTACAGAGATGGGCAACTAAAATGATGAGGGGTATGAAACAGGAGGAGAGATTAAAGTAACTGGGAATTTTCAGCTTAGAAAAGAGATGACTAATGGGGATATGATAGAGGTCTACAAAATCTTGACTGGTGCGAAGAAAGTGAATAAGGAAATTTTATTTAATCCTTCACATAACACAAGAACTAGCAGTCACCCAATGAAATTAATAGGCTGCAGGTTTTAAAAAAACAAAAGGAAGTATTTCTTCACACAATATAAAGTCAGCCCAGGGAACTCTTTGCCAGGGGATGCTGTGAAGACCAAAACTATAACAGGATTTTAAAAAGAACTAGATAAATTCCTGGAGAACAGGTCCATCTGTGGCTATTAGCCAGGATGAGAGGGATGCAACGCCATGCTCTGAGTGTCCCTAGCCTATTTGCCAGAAGCTGGGAATGGGCAACAGGGGATGGATCACTTGATGATTCCCTGTTCTATTCATTCCCTCTGAAGCACCTGGCCTTGACCACTGTTGTAAGACAGGGTACGGGGCTATATGGACCATGGGTCTGACCCAATATGACCATTCTTATGTAAAAATTAATTATAATAAAAATGTTTAGTACAGAAACTCCCCAACATAATGACCTCCCAAGCTAGCAACAATGTGAGATAACAACCTTGGCAAATACTGCATTTTAAAAATCTTTGCCTACTGGAAACATATTTATGTAAGTTTCCATTCCCAGTCACAAATCCAGCATTCTGGAGCAAAGTGACTAAAATATAGTCCAACAAACAAATGTTTATTTAACATGCCCCTCACTTTTCCCTCCACCGCACTCCACTCACCGGTGTTGTCCTTGGTCAGTGGAGACTCAGAGTTCAGAGGTGCTTTCACGTGAATACACCTTCCAGGTGGGGGACAAAAAGGAGGGGTTTGCTCTGGCCACGGCTGTTCATTGTGCCACCTTTCACTCCACCACTCTGTTGCCAATGACCCTGCACAGTCACCTTCTGCTGTCACCTGCCACTGTGACCGCTGGGAGTTGGTCTCTTGAGGTTCCACCAGCTCTCAGTGATTTCAGCTGAGCCCTCAGTGCGGGAACCTCGCTGCTAGTGCAGTCTGGGCTGTCTCTTACACAAAAACACTGTACCCACAGGAACACTGTCCCCACAACAGGACTAAGCACTTAGACCAGATTGTCAGTGATTTCAGCTGCAGTGGTCACTTAACAGAACAAAAGACTATCTATTGGAGCCTAATCAGCTCTGTCTTTAAACAGTGGAGAGGGACAGGTGCCCACCCTCTCTCTTGATGCCTTCAAATCATGACAGACTAAGTACAGTTCTACTGCCCTTTATTCATACAATAAGAACAACATTTCATCCCCCCTGCCCCCCACATTCAAGTGGTTTGTAACCCAACCCCAGCCAAAATCTATCACTTGGACAACACAGCTCTGTTTGCTGGATCCCTAGGTAGATTAGGTGTGAATGTAAATATAATCTGGCCCTGAAGCCTTAGCCCCCAGCTCATCACTAGCTGTCAGGGAGAACTCATTTAGACTTTGCTTACAAACCATCATTTGAAATTATTAGGTTGGCCAACATCACTGAAATGAATGCACTGACATCATAAAAAACAGCTGTATAAGGAAGCAAGGAAGCTAGTCTATGTTCATACTTTTCAAATCTATTATACTTTTTCAGATACACATATTTTATCATACACTGTATAAGCTTTTAAAGTGTGTATTAATGTTTCAGTTTAAATTCAGATTTCCAAACAGTCACTAAATTGGTATGTAACTAGCTCACAAAACTGGGGGGGGGGGGGGGTTGGGAAAATTCAGGGGGGGTGTAGGGAAATCACTGCTTGTAGAGTAGGAGAAGCTGCCATTGCTGCTGTGCAACGTGCTTCTCCAAGCCTAGAGCACCTTCAGCCTCCTTGCCTGACTCATCTCCAGTGCCAGTGGGCTGTGCCTGAGTGGGGTAAGGCAGGGGCACCTCCCAACTATAGTACTGTGCTGTATGGCAAAAAAAAAATCACTGGAACCCCCCCCCCCATCCCATTTACATTCATTCTTATTGGGGAACTTGGATTCACTTAACATCGTTTCACTTAAAGTCGCATTTTTCAGGAACAGAACTACAACGTTAAGTGAGGAGTTACTGTACACGCTTACGGCCAATTCTTGTGAACTAAACTACGATTTATTAAAAGAAGAAAAGACAGTATTGGCAAAAAGACCATTAGACATACAAATGCAGATAGAGTCCTTAGATCAGTTTCACCAGAGATGGCCGGTTAGAATTGAAAATTGTCCTTTTCAGAATCATTTCATCACGTTCTAGTCCAATGTACAAATGTTCAACATCAGGGCAGTCCAGAGGGGACTGGAGATCTCAGTCTTAAGACTCAAACGCCCCCTGAATAAAGCTTAAGAAGATCTGAGATAAAAGGATCAGGTCTCAAGAATTTATATAGACATTTTTGCAGCCTCTTCACAGCAGGCAGTCCTTGGATGATCAACAGGTTGTAGAAGTAACCTCCTATTTCCCAAACATCACAGGTAATTAAACTACATGGATTAACAAAGTAATTATCCCTATAGAATCACAGAATATCAGGGTTGGAAGGGACCTCAGGAGGTCATCTAGTCCAACCCCCTGCTCAAAGCAGGAGCTAATCCAATGCCAAATAGAGAGGAATGATCAGGTCCCTCGATCTGCTGGCAATGCTCCTACTTATACAGCCCAAAATGCTGTTAGTCTTCTTAGCAGCAAGGGCACACTGTTGACTCATACCCAGCTTCTCGTACACTGTAACCCCTAAGTCCTTTTCTGCAGAACTGTTGCCTAGCCACTGGGTCTCTAGTCTGTAGCAGTGTCCAGGATTCTTCCTTTGTAAGTGCAGGACTCTGCACTTGTCCTTGCTGAACCTCATCAGGTCCCTCTATATCCTATCCCTACCCTCCAGCATATCTACCACTTCTCCCAGTTTAGTGTCATCTGCATACTTGCTGAGGGTGCAATCCACGCCATTCTCCATGCCTTTTTTTGCACTGTAAAAAAACAAAATAGTATTTTTCAATTCACCAAGTGCCAGTACTGTAGTGCAAACTCTTTATCATGAAAGTTGAACTTACAAATGTAGTATTACATACAAAAAATACCTGCGTTGAAAAATAAAACAATATAAAACTAGAGCCTACAACTCCACTCAGTCCTCCTTCTTATACAGCCAATCACTCAGAAAAACAAGTGTGGTTACAATTTTTAGTAGATAATGCTGCCCGCTTCTTGTTTACAATGTCACCTGAAAGTGAGAACAGGCGTTCTCGTGGCACTATTGCAGCTGGCGTCGCAAGATATTTATGTGCCAGATGCGCTAAAGAGTCACATGTCCCTTCCTGCTGGAACCACCATTCCAGGGGACCTGCCTCCATGCTAATGACGGGTTCTAATTGATAACGATCCAAAGCAGACCAGACCAACATGTGTTCATTTCCATCAACTGAGTCAGATGCCACCAGCAGAGGACTGATTTTCTATTTTGGTGGTTCGGGTTCTGTAGTTTCCCAATCAGTGTGTTGCTCTTTTAAGATTTCTGAAAGCATGCTTCACACCTCATCCCTCTCCGATTTTGGAAGGTACTTCAGATTCTTAAACAGTGAGCCGAATGCTGTAGCTACCTTTAGAAATCTCAGATGGTTACTTCCTTTGCGTTTTGTCAAATCTGCAGTGAAAATGTCCTTAAAATGAACATGTGCTAGGTCATTATCCGTGACTGCCATATTATGAAATATTTGGCAGAATGTGTGTAAAACAGAACAGGGGACATACAATTCTCCTCCAAGGAGTTCAGCCACAAATTAAATTAATTAATTATTTTTTTAAATGAGCATCATCAGCATGGAAGCATGTCCACTGGAATGGTGGCTGAAGCATGAAGGGACATAGGCAGGTTTAGCATATCTTGCACATAAATACCTGCACGGCCAGCTACAAACATGCCATGTGAACACCTGCTCACACTTTCCGGTGACATCATAAATTAAAAGCAGGCAGCATTCTCCCCCATAAATGTAAACAAACTAGTTTGCCTTAGTGATCGGCAGAAAATGAACAGTAGACATCTAGGTTCTAAAGTTTTTAACTGCTTTATTTTTGAGTGCATTTATGTAAGTAAAATAATCTGTGTTTTTAAGCTACACTTTCCTGATAAAGCGATTGCACTAGAGTACTTGTATGAGGTGAACTGGAAAATACTATTTTTATTTTGCATGTTTACAGTACAAATATTTGTAATAAAAATAATATAAAGTGAGCACTGTACACTTTCTCTTCTTTGTTGAGGTAGAAATCAATATATAAGAAAACGTAGAAAAATCCAAAAAAATTCCAATTGCTCTTTTATTATTTAACAATGTGACTCATCAAGATTCATATTTCTAACCACAATGAATTTTTTTTGAGTTAATTACTTGAGTCAATTGCAATTAATCAACAGCACTACTATCGTCTTTCAATTTCTTAACAACACCAGGTTACATTTCAAAGCTCTAGTCTCTATTTCTTGGAATGGTCCCAATAACATTTATACTCTTTCTGGACTCTTATGGTCTCCCTCTTGTATGGATTGCTTGATGTTTAACAAAGTCAGGCCTCCGTATGAAACTTTTCCCACAGTCTAAGCACTTATGGGGTCTTTCTCCGGTATGGATTTTTTGATGTACAAGTAGGGTTGATCTCCGTACGAAACTTTTTTCACAGTCTAAACACGTATGGGGTCTCTCTCCAGTGTGGACTGCCTGATGTGCAACAAGGTCTGACCTCCGTATGAAACTTGTCCCACAGATTAAGCATTGATGGGGTCTCTCTCCAGTGTGGACTGCCTGATGTGCAACAAGGTGTGACTTCTGTATGAAACTTTTTCCACACTCTAAGCACTTATGGGGTCTCTCTCCAGTGTGGATTGCCTGGTGACTAAGTAGGGCTGATCTCTGTATAAAACTTTTCCCACAGTCTAAGCATTTGTGGGGTCTCTCTCCTGTGTGGATTTTCTGATGAAGAAGAAGGGTTGATTTCTGTATGAAACTTTTCCCACAGTCCAAACACTTATGGGATCTCTCTCCTGTGTGGATGATCTGATGTTTAGCAAGGCCTGACCTCTCTATGAAACTTTTTCCACACTCTAAGCACTTATGAGGTCTCTCTCCCATGTGTTTTCTCTGATGAAAAACAAGGCCTGACCTCCACATGAAACTTTTCCCACAGATTAAGCATTGATGGGGTCTCTCTCCAGTGTGGATTACCTGATGTGCAACAAGGTGTGACTTCTGTATGAAACTTTTTCCACACTCTAAGCACTTATGGGGTCTCTCTCCAGTGTGGACTGCCTGATGAAGAAGAAGGGCTGATCTCTGTATAAAACTTTTCCCACAGTCTAAGCATTTGTGGGGTCTCTCTCCAGTGTGGATTTTCCCATGTTTAATGAGGGCATATCTCCATGTGAAACTCTTCCCACAGTCTAAGCACTTGTGGGGTCTCTCTCCAGTGTGGATTCTCCCATGTTTAATGAGGGCAGATCTCCGTGTGAAACTTTTCCCACACCCTAAGCACTTATGGGATCTCTCTCCTGTGTGGATTATCTGATGTTCCATAAGATTTGATCTTTGTGGGAAACTTTTCCCACAGTCCAAACACTTATGGGATCTCTCTCCTGTGTGGATGATCTGATGTTTAGCAAGGCCTGACCTCTCTATGAAACTTTTTCCACACTCTAAGCACTTATGGGGTCTCTCTCCAGTGTGGATTGCCTGGTGACTAAGTAGGGCTGATCTCTGTATAAAACTTTTCCCACAGTCTAAGCATTTGTGGGGTCTCTCTCCTGTGTGGATTTTCTGATGAAGAAGAAGGGTTGATTTCTGTATGAAACTTTTCCCACAGTCCAAACACTTATGGGATCTCTCTCCTGTGTGGATGATCTGATGTTTAGCAAGGCCTGACCTCTCTATGAAACTTTTTCCACACTCTAAGCACTTATGAGGTCTCTCTCCCGTGTGTTTTCTCTGATGAAAAACAAGGCCTGACCTCCACATGAAACTTTTCCCACAGATTAAGCACTGATGGGGTCTCTCTCCAGTGTGGACTGCTTGATGTATAAGAAGGGTTGACCTCCGTATGAAATTTTTCCCACAGATTAAGCATTGATGGGGTCTCTCTCCAGTGTGGATTGCATGATGACTAAGTAGGGCTGACCTCCATACGAAACTTTTCCCACACTCTAAGCACTTATGGGGTCTCTCTCCAGTGTGGATTGCCTGATGACTAAGTAGGACTGACCTCCATACGAAACTTTTCCCACACTCTAAGCACTTATGGGGTCTCTCTCCAGTGTGGACTGTCTCATGTGTAATCAGTGTTGACTTCAAATTTAAATAATTCCTGCCCTCAAGGCACTGAGAGGGTCTCTCTTCTGTGTGGCTTCTTCCATGGTTATTAAGATCTGAGCGGTTATTGAAGCTTTCCCACGGTCCAAGCATTGAAGTGATTTCTTTCCAGTTTGGATTTCCTGAGGTGTAACAAGCTGTGGTCTCAGAACGATTCCTTTCCCAAAACCAGGACATTCATAGCTTTTGTCTTTCTTGGAGGTTGTCTGTCGGGCTGTGGGATCGCTGTGTCCTTCCCCACATATAATAGATTTATCCATTTGCTTCCTTGAGTGGTTTCCCGGAAGCCTATCTGACCTCCGCCAATTTTCCCCATCATCTCCCTGTTCCCAGCACTGGGAAAAATTCCCTTCAGCTCTTCCCAAAAAGGTCCCCTGTGATTCTCTGTGCCCAGGAACTTCCTTCTCTTGATTCCCCTCCTCGTTCTCTCTCACTGTCTCGTCACCTGCTGGGAGACACAATCCAAAGAGGAGTCATTGTGCTGGGGAGAAATTCAGAGGAATAGCACCGAGGGAAAACCCAACATACTAAAGCTGCACAGACGGAGCAATTGGATTCTGCCTCCACTTCCCACCCAAACTTTTAAAAAGAAGGAAAGTAGGGAAGGAAACTCTGGCAGTGAACAGGACATGTGGGAAGCGATGTCAGTGACATCTGCTGCCTGCTGCCCTGCCCTGGGTGAGAAGAGGAAGGAACTAAGGGCATTTACTGATACCTCAGTTTGGGGATTCTCAACTTTTTCCTTCATTCACCAGATGGTTTCTGTGTCAGTCCTCACCTGTGTGGGCACCTCTCGGGATCTCTCTTCTCTCACAGGACTGGAGATCGGGCACCCACGGCTCTTCCCCTCGTTCCAGCTGGCTGATCAGGTCAGGTTTGGAAGGGGGAATCCTGTGCAGGGAGTGAAATCAGATTAGATCAGGGTGTGTGGAGGACTGAGAGCGTCTCTCTGAAAGTGGGAGTATTTGTCAGAAAGGACATTCCGTGAGCGGCACCTGTCCCTGTGCTCTGCTGGGGAATATGGTCACTGAGCCCCCTTGGGGAAGGCAGACGTCTGGGGAGGTGAGGGGAATTGTGGTGCACACCCAGCTCCAGT
The DNA here is from genome assembly GCF_020497125.1 of Mauremys mutica. Lineage (NCBI taxonomy): Eukaryota > Metazoa > Chordata > Testudines > Geoemydidae > Mauremys > Mauremys mutica. The sequence goes on from NC_059083.1 coordinate 30,933,267, forward strand.
GTTAAACCCCTGTGCCTTAGGTTTTGACACCCTGGTCTCATTGCGGTGTCAGACACACAGACCCTCTGCAGCTTCCAATATGCAAGGGGCCAGGAATCCCTTACCCAGCGAAGTCACTGTCTCATAGTTCTCCTGCATGACGTCCCTGTAGAGGGCTCTCTGAGCGGGGTCCAGCAGAGCCCCCTGCCCCTGGGTGAAATACACAGCCACATCCTCGAAGGTCACCGGCATCTGAAACAAGAAGAGTCCCCCGCTCAGCACCTGCTGCTCCAGCCACAATTCTGCTAGTCATGGGGGGCTGGGGGAGAGGCCTGTAGAAACAGAATCCCACCCCCACTCTGCTGAGAGCAGCCAGGAGGCTTCAGGAGGTGGGAGAAGGTGAGAGCTCCTTGTCCCCCCAGCACATGGAGCAGGGCAGGGTCCTGGTTCAGAAATGGGGGAATGTTTCCTCCCCCCCACTTGCCACTGACCTGTTCCAGCAGCCCCTTCCAGTCTCTCCGCTCTCCCTTTTATCTTCTTCCCTCGCCCTGGGAGAACGGGCGACTGCCCCATTGCCCTGGGCCTTTGTTCTCATCAGGCAGCTCAGCCACTGACACTGCTAACGGGGGTTGAACCCGGCTGTGCCACTGAGGGCAGCAGCTCTGGGACTCACCGACACAGGGAGCCGCTCCCCTTGTAGGCCGAACTCCCCAGCTGGTCCCGCAAAAGGGACCCTCTGTGCAGAGTCATTTCCCTGCCCGGCTCCAGCCCTTTCCCCAGGTCTCTCCATCACCTGCAGGCTCAGGGGCTGGTGTGGTTAGAGGGGTTCCAGCCACTGGAGAAAGTGCCCCTGGGCTGGTCTCAGTGGGGTGGGATGAAGCAGGAATGCTCTTAATATTTACTGTGAATACCATGTGTGTGCCTCAGTTTCCTCCTGGTTTGGGACTCACAGGAGAAGAGTCCAGGGCTCGGGACCCTGGATTCCCCCCCAGATGGACTTTGCTGAGAGCTCCTGATTTCTGTGCTAACAAGCTCTGTTCTACGCTGTGTTCCCAGCGACCAACAAACCTTCTGTTTTCCAGGCCGGCTGAGAGTCACAGCTGAGTGCGGAGGTGGGTGCAGGGCCCCTGTGGGGAGCGGGTCAGGCGTCTCCTTAGGCTGCCCCCAGGGCTCAGGCTGGGTTCCCCGCCCGCATCTCCTTGAGCTGCAGCCTCCGTCCGCACCAGCGCGGCCAGGGGCAGGGAAACAAAGCAGCGGATGGGGGGGCGGGGAGGTAACGTGATCCCGGCGGCAGCTTTCCCGGGCCCCGGGCGGGAATCGCAGCCAGCTCCGCGGGGAGCAGCCTGGGGCCAAACCTCCCCCTGCAGCCCGGGGGTGCCGGGGGGGGGGGCGGGTCTCTCTCACCTTCCCTCCGAGCGGGGCCCCCCGGGGCAGGGGCCGGGCCGGGCTGGGGGCTCTGCCCTGGGAGAGGCTCCTGGGGGGGGAGCAGCGGGAAGGGCCCTGCTGGAGATTCCCCTCTCCCGGCTGCAGCCAGGGCTCCGGGCTCCCAGCACCAGCCGCCCCCCGGGGCTCGGGGATCTCGCCAGGAGCCTGGGAGCCAGAGTCACCGCAGCGGCTGCGAGTCACTTCCTGCGGCCGGGCCGGAGCCCAGCGCTCGCTGCCCGGAGCCGCCTCCCGGCTGCTCCTGGGTCCTAGCGCTGAAGGGATCGCGCTGCAGCATCTCTGGGTCCGGCTCCTGTTCCACTCCCAGGCTCTCAGGACAGAAGGGAGGGACCCTCTTCCATCTAGCGGGGGGAATGGGTGACACGTTTTCCTAAAATACTTACTGAACTTTAGGGAAACCAGTAAAGATGCACAGAGGTAAGCGGGGAAATGGCCCCACTATTGGGGGGAACTTTCCTGACTTAAACACCCCCCGGGTGGAATCGAATAGCAGAAGGATCTGAGTCCTCGCTCCCTTCACCCAGAGCCTGCCTGACCCCGAGGGCTCCCCTTCCACTCTGCTGTGTGGCAAAGTCCTTATATCCCCGACAAGGCTGGGCGCAGGCTTACTGTGGGGCTCGTCCCCCACCCTGGTTGTGACCACTCAGGACAGGGGCTAGAGCGTCCCCACTCTGGGGCACTTCCTCCGCTCTGGACGCTTCCCTGACCATTGTCTCTACCCCAGAACAAATGCAATTTACTAAACAGCAGCTAATAAAAGAAATCAGGAAACAATGGGGAAGGCGAAAGGAAAACACTTCACCCCACTCTGCGGGCCTGGGGGAAGCACAAACAGCGTCTGTGGGATGCCCGGGCAGGTCACAATCTGTCCTTCCCCAGTCCCAGGCCTCCTGCCCAGGCCCTGGCTGTGCTGCAGGGATGCTGCGGGTCAGACACCTGCTCTGGCAGTGGCCACACGCCCTCAGGCTCTAGGGGACAGGACCCTTCTTCCCAGTGTCCCTGGAAAGGTGCAAACCCAGAGGGCAGATAAAAAGCCCTTGAACTTGGTAAACTCTGTAAATTTATTGGAGGGGTGGGGGGCAGACTCGTGATCTTTGAGCACTTCTGGTTGCTGACCTAGTTCTGTCCCTGCCCCCGCCCCCAGGGTTCCACAGGGTGCAGGCCATGGCAGGGGGCAAATGCCAGTAGGATGTGGATGACTTCATCAGCTTCCACGTCCAGCCTCAGGCCCCTTACCCCTGTCTGTGTCCTGACTCCCTCCCTCCCAGAGCCATGGCCCTGCTCCTGGCCCCACTCAAGGGGGTATAGGGGGCACGGAGAGGGATAAGGAGGCACCGCCCCCCTACTCTAAAAATCATTCCAATGGGCCCAGAGCAATTCCAGCCTCTCAACATCCCGGTTAGTGTCAAAGGGACCAAAGTGGGTAAAGTTGCTCTTATGATGATTTCTTTGCATGATCTGTATCTAGGTTGTGCTAAAACGCAGTAAGTGAAGTTTGAAGGGAGGGAAGGGATGATGAGGTGAAAAGCAAATCGCACTTGCAGATTGTGGGTCCTGGGATGGTTGTGAGACTGCAGGGATGTTGGTTCCATTGCTGGGAGGTGCTTGAATGAGAGAGGAAAGAGACAGTTTCAGACCTTTTTATATTAAATATCTGAGTGTGTCTCTGGGTCTCTCTGTCTGTCTCTGTCATGATGAAAACACAGCTCTTTGAGTTCAGAGTGGGGATGCTGGTATAAATACGAAAGCCTGAAATCTCCCCTCTCTTATCCTTTCCCCCTCCGGACACTCTGCCGCCTGCACTGGAGACAAAAAGAGGGGAACCACTCGGGGCACACAGACAGGGTGAGGTCGCAGCCTCTTTCCAGCGCTGGCCCCTCTCAGACCCCACCCCTGCTTCCCTCAAGGCCCTGGCCAGGCCAGAAGCCAGAGCTCAGCTGTCACTCAGGGAGCTCTGACAGTACTGGGGAACCCTGCACCTTCCACCTGCCCTGGGGTGATGCACTCTGGGGAGTGTAAACATGGCCTGGGGGCTGCTCCCAGGCCCCCCAGACACCAGCCCAGGTCAGTGTGGATTGCCACGTACACGCAGGGGTGAAAGAAAATGCAGGCCTGTTATTTACCAGGCAGCACGTGGCAATAGACTATATTGGTAAGGGATGCAAGGAGAGTATGGGCCATGATGCAAACTGCAGACACACACACACAACTAAAATTAATCAATTTAAAGTTTTATTGGGGATAATTACAAGGGGTAAGGGAGCAGCGTATGATTAGCTAATAGAGTTAATGAAACTTAAAACACACAGTGACTAAATATCTACTAACAATATTTATAAACAAAGATGCAGCATTTAGTAATAACTGATACTTACAAACACAAACCAACGCATAACGACCGGTAAACTGGAAGTTAGCTAATGTAACGCCAATATTTAAAAAGGGCTCTAGGGGTGATCCTGGCAATTACAGACCGGTAAGTCTAACGTCGGTACCGGGCAAATTAGTTGAAACAATAGTAAAGAATAAAATTGTCAGACACATAGGAAAACATAAACTCTTGAGCAATAGTCAACATGGTTTCTGTAAAGGGAAATCGTGTCTTACTAATCTATTAGAGTTCTTTGAAGGGGTCAACAAACATGTGGACAAGGGGGATCCGGTGGACATAGTGTACTTAGATTTCCAGAAAGCCTTTGACAAGGTCCCTCACCAAAGGCTCTTACGTAAATTAAGCTGTCATGGGATAAAAGGAAAGGTCCTTTCATGGATTGAGAACTGGTTAAAGGACAGGGAACAAAGGGTAGGAATTAATGGTAAATTCTCAGAATGGAGAGGGGTAACTAGTGGTGTTCCCCAAGGGTCAGTCCTAGGACCAATCCTATTCAATTTATTCATAAATGATCTGGAGAAAGGGGTAAACAGTGAGGTGGCAAAGTTTGCAGATGACACTAAACTACTCAAGATAGTTAAGACCAAAGCAGATTGTGAAGAACTTCAAAAAGATCTCACAAAACTAAGTGATTGGGCAACAAAATGGCAAATGAAATTTAATGTGGATAAATGTAAAGTAATGCACATTGGAAAAAATAACCCCAACTATACATACAACATGATGGGGGCTAATTTAGCTACAACGAGTCAGGAAAAAGATCTTGGAGTTATCGTGGATAGTTCTCTGAAGATGTCCACGCAGTGTGCAGAGGCGGTCAAAAAAGCAAACAGGATGTTAGGAATCATTAAAAAGGGGATAGAGGATAAGACTGAGAATATATTATTGCCCTTATATAAATCCATGGTACGCCCACATCTCGAATACTGTGTACAGATGTGGTCTCCTCACCTCAAAAAAGATATTCTAGCACTAGAAAAGGTTCAGAAAAGAGCAACTAAAATGATTAGGGGTTTAGAGAGGGTCCCATATGAGGAAAGATTAAAGAGGCTAGGACTCTTCAGTTTGGAAAAGAGGAGACTAAGGGGGGACATGATAGAGGTATATAAAATCATGAGTGATGTTGAGAAAGTGGATAAGGAAAAGTTATTTACTTATTCCCATAATACAAGAACTAGGGGTCACCAAATGAAATTAATAGGCAGCAGGTTTAAAACAAATAAAAGGAAGTTCTTCTTCACGCAGCGCACAGTCAACTTGTGGAACTCCTTACCTGAGGAGGTTGTGAAGGCTAGGACTATAACAATGTTTAAAAGGGGACTGGATAAATTCATGGTGGCTAAGTCCATAAATGGCTATTAGCCAGGATGGGTAAGAATGGTGTCCCTAGCCTCTGTTCGTCAGAGGATGGAGATGGATGGCAGGAGAGAGATCACTTGATCATTGCCTGTTAGGTTCACTCCCTCAGGGGCACCTGGCATTGGCCACTGTCGGTAGACAGATACTGGGCTAGATGGACCTTTGGTCTGACCCGGTACGGCCTCTCTTATGTTCTTATGTAAGCTCTGTTTGATACACGTGTGCTGAGAGAGAGGCTTCGAGGTGATCAGGCTCGGTTACGGGTGTACACAGGATACACAGGATTCGTTTTTCTTTCTCCTCTCCCTGCCTGCACATGGCAGGCAGGCCTAAAGTACCAACTATGACATCATAGAAGTGTCATAGGGGACGGGGCCCAAAACCTGTTTGTGTTCGTTTCTGATTGGCACAAGCAAAGTTTACACCAAGTAGGGGAGCAGGTGCCTTAAAGTCTGGCTTCGCCCCCAAAAGGTGAGGAAATGCATATTGTTTTAGAATGCATTCAACACTGAATGACAAAAGAAGAGGCCAGGGCAATACCGGTATGGGCAAGTTTTACAGGATGCAGACAGGAACTCATCTCAACATGCCCCCGTGCTCTGGCCGAAATAGTTAGGCCGAAAAACTAAACTTCCGAGTCCGACTCCTCATCCCCACCTACGAGGGGATGCGCTTCGGGGGTGGAAGCGATGTAGGCCGAGGCAACAAACTTGTGAATGCAGGCTTTAATGAAGGCACATCCGAGACAGAGAAGAGCGAGCCCAACCAGAAGGGACACAAACAGGGATTGGAAATAGGATTTGTAGGGCGCAAGGCCAAGCCAATCGAGTCATGACCAAAACTGGAAGGACTCTCGTGACTCTCTGACAGTAGAGCTCAATGTTTGCAGGTCTTTAACAATTGAGGACAAATTAGGAGAAATAGAAGGCAAAGAAACGCAGCATTTATCAGCAAAGTTGGGATATACTTCAGCAAATTTAGTACAAAATGAGGAAGATTGTAACAAATATTGAATCATTAATCTATTTTGAATACTATACTGAACAAGGGAAGTTAACTGCTGATTAATTAAGAAGAGGCCCTTGCCCGTAGTATTAGCAAGCATTTCAATAGCAAGGGATTGAAACAGCACTTGATCACGTAACATCATATAACCAACAGGGTTAAAACTTACAATAGAGGCGGCGAGGGAGGAAGCTGCTGTTTGCAAACAGGTCCAAAAAGAGTGGGTGCTACAATGGCTTCGGTGGCTAGATGGCAAGGTATAAATACCTCCGCCCTGTAGATACAGGGTGCCAATGGTGCATATACCCCGGGGATTGGGAGGAAGCACAGCAAATGCAACATTACCACAAATCCAAAAATGACCGGGTCTTAAGGAAGAAACTGTGGTATGGCTCCACCCATTATTGGTTACAGAATAAAAGCTGGATGCACGATTGATACATGCAGCCTCAGCATGATGCATATGCTGGGCATGAAACAGATACGTATGTGTTATGGAGGTATAGGAGGTTCCAAAAAAAATATTATAATTAAGACGATAAGAAAATTAATGGGAGGGGGGTAGGTAAAATTAAGAGTGGGTTTAGTTAGGGAGGTATTAGCATAAGTGAAACTCCACATAGAACAATTAGAATAAGTACCAACCCAAGAAGGGCTGGGGTTAAACTATTACCAATAAAAATCCAACAATGAGATGCTGAAACTTTAATACTCTCAATTAAAGGAAAGCTATGATCACTTCGACCTGAAGCATTAAAAACCGGAAACACATAAGAATTAAATTGTGAAGAACAATTATTCCAAACACTAGAAGCAGCCCACCGCACATGGGAGGGGGGGAACAATTTACACTAGATATATTAAATGAAGAAAAATTATAAACTATTGGTACAAACTGAAAGGGTAATGGATATTTAGATGAGAACTGAGTGGAGCAAACAAGACAATCTTCTGGACTCAGCGCTGACAGGGACTGGTTTCCGCTGACCTCCTGCACCCAGTAGGCGGCAAACCAAGTTTGTAGTCCACCCTCACCTAAGGGCTCTGTGGGCAAAGATGTTGTGAGGGAGAGCAGTGGGCAAAGATGTTGTGAGGGAGAGCAGTATAACAAATACAAACCAACTATAAAATTAAACCAAAATAAATTTTAAATACAGATACATGCAAATACTTTGAGGGTATACTTTTATGATGCTTTGTTATGTTTGGGAACCAAAGGTGGAAACCTGTTGAAAATGTGGAAACCTGTTGAAATTGTTTGGTTAGCTTTATGCATAAATTGTTATTTTAAAACATTTTGGTTATGACATTCTTATAACTATAATTAAAAGTGCAAACAAGTATATAAAAAGCCCAAACAAGAAATTTACATTTGTTAATATTATCTTTACCTTAATGTTGAGGTTTCCCCTTACTTTTTTTTTTGAATAACAAATTTAAAAAAAACTTAAAAAACAAAACTGTGATTGATAAAAGAGAATTCCTTTGTTTGCAATTGCATTGTTGAGGCAGAAATATATGTACATATATTTGTAACTGAAACCTTTTTGAACTTTGCACAAAAAATTGGTTTTAATATACTATGATTACACCCCAACCATAATTTTAAAATAGTGTGGTACCACATCTTATATATATATATATTTAAAAGGGTATAAAATTGACTTTTGTTGCAACAAAATAAAAATAATTTTTTGAAAAGAAAAAAAAATAGTCACGTGACACACACAACATAGACACAACACACACACATGACATACAGGACAAACTTACAATTAAAAACAAATGGCTCCAAAATTCTATTCATATTTATACAAAATAACACAACCAAAAATAAAAAGTAAAAGGGTTAAACATTTGAATAAACAAATTATTACCTTATTTAAAACTTGTAGCATAAATTTGATAAAAATATATTAGTATTTGCCAAATGTATTGTATTAATTCGGTAACAAGGAATTTTGCATTACTTTATATTTAACATTATTTTAAAACTCTGCTATATGGAAATAAGAAAAGCCCATGTTTCAAATATTAGTTAGTGGTTAGAATAAGAAGCAGAGAGTGCACTTCTGTTGCTTGGCAACCATATCTTCAAGAAAGTTAGGAATAATTCCAGCTGTTGCATTCCTGAAGGGTTAAAATAATTAATTTACTGTATTTAAAGTTTTTACCTTGTTTTCTTTTTGTTTCTTGTTTTGTTCTGTTTTCAATTGCTTTATTTTTTGGAGGTTTCTGTAAAAACTATAGCTTTTAATTTTTAAAACAAAGAGAGAGAGCCGAAGTGAGGAGAGGGGGAAGGGGGGGGTGAAGAGCAACCTAGGAAGGTAGCGAGACCTGAGCCAAGAAAGATTAACTCCATCAAGGTTAGTTATCGCAATAGGCAAAGCTTCTGCTACAGTTTTAGATTCAGTAAATTCTGGGGCTGTTGGCAGAGCTGGATACAGAGGAGTTTTAGGAGCTTCATATGGGGGTGGCAAAATTTTCTGAGAGGGACTGGGGGGGGGAGTGATGGGCTCTACCTTTTCTGTCTTCTCCTCATTATCATCTTTAGGAGAGCCTGGGGCTGCCTGTTTAGCTGCAAACATTGTGCCCCTGTGGAGGACAGAACACAGATCAAGGGCCTTGCATATCATGCTAAACAGGACTGTGGAAACATCCTCAGAGTATCTGCCAGGGTTAATGGCACAGTATAGCCTTTTAGAGTTTTCCCCGAGCCAAGGGAACAGATCCATTCTATTTTTGGATTAGTCGAATTTTGGCTAGTAAAAAGGTGAAACTGCAAATGTTGGAACTATTCAGTTTCATTATCTGCGCGGTCTGCAGCATGCCACGGGCATGCCCCAACTCCCCTGCATCCTGTTCGTGACGCCATGTGGATTGCCATGTACACGCAGGGGCGAAAGAAAATGCAGGCCTGTTATTTACCAGGCTGCACATGGCAATAGACTATATTGGTAAGGGATGCAAGGAGAGTATGGGCCACGATGCAAACTGCAGACACACACACACAACTAAAATTAATCAATTTAAAGTTTTATTGGGGATAATTACAAGGGGTAAGGGAGCAGCGTATGATTAGCTAATAGAGTTAATGAAACTTAAAACACACAATGACTAAATATCTACTAACAATATTTATAAACAAAGATGCAGCATTTAGTAATAACTGATACTTACAAACACAAACCAAAGCATAATGACCGGTAAACGTAGAAGCTCTATTTGATACACGTGAGCTGAGAGCATAGGCGGCAGGTTAGTATAATTTTTGGTGGGGCCCAAAATGGTGCCCCCCCCCACTCCCACCCTGTAAGCCGATATAAAATGAAGCTACAACGCGTCAGTGCCACAAGATTACAAGGGTCAATTAAAAGTGGAAAGTCAGAAGCAGCACTTGCCTACTTCAATATACAGTATTATATTTTGTTGCACCTGTTGTGATGAAGTGGGAATGTTCTTAATATTTTCTCTGAATACTGTGTGGGTACCTCAGTTTCCCCTGCAAGATGCCAACTGAAGGTGTTGGGGACAAAGAGATCAGGTGGCCTCCCTGTCCGGAAGAGACACAGAGGCCAGAGGAGGGAGTGTCAGTTTGGAGCTGGCTGGGGAAATGGGGAGAGACCCAGAACTTGGTTCTGGGCTCCCCACCCCCCAAGATGGACCTGACAGAGGGGTTCTGTTTTCTGTACCAACAAGCTCTGTTTAAACTGTGTTCCCATCATCTAATAAACCTTCTGTTTTACTGTCTGGCTGAGAGTCACATCTGACTGCGGAGTTGGGGTGCAGGGACCTCTGGCTGCCCCAGGACCCGCCTGGGCAGACTCGCTGTGGAAAGTGCATGACGTGGAAGGGCATGCTGAATGCTCTGAGGTCAGACCCAGGAAGGTGTAAGCTTCTTGCCCTGGAGACAGTATGCTCAGAGAGAGGAGGCTCCCCCAGAGTCCTGACTGGCTTTGTATGGAGGTGTTCCAAAGCATCACAGCATCCCCTTCCACACCGTGCACTTCCCAGAAGTCCGCACAGGCACTGACACTCCCTCCTCCGGCCTTTGTCTCTTTTCCAGGCATTAGGAGGCCACCTGATCTCTCTGTTCTCCAACACCTTCAGTTGGTACCTTGCAGGGGAAACTGATTTGGGAGAAATGAAGTAAAAGCTGCCCAAACCGAGCTTGAGCACTCCTGAATTTTGAGGTGTTCAAATCTGGAAGGCAGGTGCTGGAGGTGGGAGAGGGCTGTGGGCTCCGCGGGGGAGCATGGCAGCAACTGTCTGGAGCTGCACGGAGCCAGACACGCTGGTCTGAGTGGCACAGTAAGCGGTTTGGGGGTTGGAGAAGAGGTAGGTAGTTCCAGGGGGCAGTCAAGGGACAAGGAGCAGGGGGGGTTGGATGGGGAAGAGGTTTGGAGGGGCAGTCAGGGGACAGGCAGCAATTGGATAGGCATGGGAGTCCAGGGGGTTTATCAGGGGACAGGTAGGGGGTGCGGTCTGGGGAGGGAAGTTGGGTGGGGTCTCAGGAGGGGGCAGTTGGGGACAAGGAGAAGGGAGGCTTAGATAGGGGCTGGGGTCCCAAGGGGCAGTTAGGGGCAGGGGTCTCGGGAGGGGGTAATCCAGGGACAAGGACCAGTGGTGCTTAGATAGGGGGTGGGGGTCCTGAGAGGCAGTTGGGGCAGGGGTCTGGGGAGGGGGCAATCAGCGGCCACGGCCGGGAATCGGAGGGCTCTGGGCTGCCAGCAGCCGCGGGCAGCCCAGAGCCCTCTGACTCCCGGCCGTGGCTGGGATTTAAAGGGCTCTGGGCTCCCCATTGGAGCTGGTCACTGCTTCCTGGATTGGAGAGATGCTCTCCCTGTGAGGCTGGCAGCTCCTCCCTCTTCTCTGGGCTGGGGATGGGGCTCCCCCACCCAATGCCACCTCCTACTCTCTGATGTTAAACGGCTCTTCCCCAGTGCTGCATCTTCCTCTCTGTTCCCTCGTCTGGGAGTGGAGGCTGCATTAGGGGAGGGAGTTTCTCACTGGGTTTTTAAGCTGGTACCTGTCCCCTCCTCAATAAAAGCTTCTGATCTCTTCCTGGCTGTTTCTCTGCTGCTGGGAATGGAGCAGCCCCAGCAGGGGGAGCTGGGAGCTGAAGCTTTTGCAAAAAAAAATGAGAAACTGGCTGAGGAACTGCAGACATATCTCTGCTCAGCCTCATGTGGCCAGGACAGAGGCAGCCCCCTGGGATGGAGGCCTGTCCCAGCAACAGTGAGAAGAGGGCTGCTGGGGAGAATGAAAAATTGTCTCAGCCTCCCCCAGGGCTGAGCTCTGCCCCTAACGCTCTGATTCTATTATACCCTCACCCCAGCAAATATGACTCTGGATCCAGACACGGCTCATCCTGACCTCATCCTGTCTGAGGATTGGAAAAGCGTGAGACAGGGAGACAGATGGCAGCGACTGCCCATCACCCCTGAGAGATTTGACACTGATCTCTGTGTGCTGGGCTGTAAGGGATTCGCATTGGGGAGATATTGCTGGAAGGTGGAGGTGGGGGGTAGACATGGGGGGTGAGGGGAGGGGGAATATCCCACTAGGGACCCTGTGATCAGCCTCTCTAGCCTCACACACCCTAGTCTGTATGACCTCTGCCTGTGGACTTTCTACCATGCTGTCTCTATAAGCCTAAATGTTGCTTCCAGACTCAGCTCTGTGCAGCCTCTGAACTGTCAAACCATTCAGTGACTGAGGTAGAGAAGACAACCTCATCATTGCCCCAGGGATTGTTCAGCCTGTTTGCCACTGTCTTCTATGATCCAGGAGGACTCTGGGGATCCTGGGTCAGACAGTGTCACTGAGACATGTTGGGGATGGAAAAATGGGCTTCTCTTCCCACGTTAACCTAGCCCCTACAGCCTGGAGGACTCCTGTCTACCCAAACCTCTGGCCTCTTAATTCTATGACCCCTGGAAGCTTCTCCCCGATTACTTCCTGCAGCCCTAGAGATGAGAGGGGGAAGGGGAAGAACCCCTGGAGCTGCAAGAAGCAGAGGGGTCCTGAGGGGCAGATGTGGGGGCTGAAGAATTGGAACATAGGGAGGGGCTGGCAGCAGAGGTGATGCCGGATTGGGGGCAAAATTAACAGCTGGTCTGGGGACAGGCGGGTGTGGTGATGGCCAGTGGTTTCCCCAGGAATTGAAATTAGGGGGGGTGTTCGAATTTACAGGGGGGGTGTCAGGACCAATGAGATATATAAAAGAGATATGATAAGATAAATACTGGTATCCCTGAGGGGTCGGTACTGGGACCAGTGCTTTTCTACATATTCATAAATGATCTGGAAAAATGGGTAAACAGTGAGGTGGCAAAATTTGCAGATGATACAAAACTATTCAAGATAGGTAAGTCCCAGGCAGACTGCGAAGAATTACAAAGGGATCTCATAAAACTGGGTGACTGGGCAAGAAAAATGGCAGATGAAATTTAATGTTGATAAATGCAAAGTAATGTACATTGGAAAACAATCCCAACTATACATACAAAATGAAGGAGTCTGAATTAGCGCTAACAATCAAGAAATAGTCATTGTGGATAGTTCTCTGAAAACATTCACTCAGTGTGCAGCGGCAGTCAGTGATTCCCAACATTCTGTTTGCTTTTTTAAAAAGAACAGGAGCACTTGTGGCACCTTAGAGACTAACAAATGTATTTGAGCATAAGCTTTCGTGGGCTACAGCCCACTTCATCGGATGTAGCCCACGAAAGCTTATGTTCTTTTTGCAATACAGACTAACACGGCTGCTACTCTGAAACCTTTGCTTTTTTAAGAAAGGGCTAGATAAGACAGAAAATATCATATTGCCTCTATATAAATCCATGGCATATGTACACCTTGAATACTGTGTGCAGATCTGGTTACCCCATCCCAAAAAAGACATACTGGAAATGCAAAAAAGTCAGAGATGGGCAACTAAAATGATTAGAGGTATGAAACAGGAGAAGAAATTAAAATGACTGGGAATTTTCAGCTTAGAAAAGAGACGACTACGGGGGGATATTCTAAAGGTCTATAAAATCTTGACTGATGTGAAGAAAGTGAATAAAGTAAATGTTTTGTTAGGATAATGCAAATTTAACATAAGAATAATGCAAGTTACACCAAAACACATAACAGATCTAGATTTTAAAAAAAATATATAATTTAAAAAAAATGTATTTAATTTAAATTGACTTTTGAAAAGTAAGCCATCATGGGGTAAGAGGGAAGATCCTTTCATGGATCAGTAACTGGTTAAAAGATGGGAAACAAAGGGTAGGAATAAATTATCAGTTTTCAGAAAGGAGAGAGATAAATAGTGGTATCCTTGAGGGGTCAGTACTGGGACCAGTCCTATTCAACATATTTCATCTGGAAAAATGGGTAAACAGTGAGGTGGCAAAATTTGCAGATGATACAAAACTATTCAAGATAGTTAAGTCCCAGGCAGACTGCGAAGAGCTACAAAGGGATCTCACAAAACTGGGTGACTGGGCAACAAAATGGCAAATTAAATTCAATGTTGATAAATGCTTTCCAACGTGCATTACTTTGCAATCTCAACTATACATACAAAATGATGGCATCCGAATTAGCTGTTAACACTCAAGGAAAAGATCTTGGAGTCATTGTGGATAGTTCTCTGAAAACATCCACTCCATGTGCAGCAACAGTCACAAAAGCAAACAATGTTGGGAATCATTAAGAAAGGGATAGATAATAAGACAGAAAATATCATATTGCCTCTATATAAATACATGGTACGTGCACACCTTTAATAGTGTGTGTAGATCTGGTCACCCATCCTAAAAATATATATATTGGAATTGGAAAAGGTACAGAGATGGGCAACTAAAATGATGAGGGGTATGAAACAGGAGGAGAGATTAAAGTAACTGGGAATTTTCAGCTTAGAAAAGAGATGACTAATGGGGATATGATAGAGGTCTACAAAATCTTGACTGGTGCGAAGAAAGTGAATAAGGAAATTTTATTTAATCCTTCACATAACACAAGAACTAGCAGTCACCCAATGAAATTAATAGGCTGCAGGTTTTAAAAAAACAAAAGGAAGTATTTCTTCACACAATATAAAGTCAGCCCAGGGAACTCTTTGCCAGGGGATGCTGTGAAGACCAAAACTATAACAGGATTTTAAAAAGAACTAGATAAATTCCTGGAGAACAGGTCCATCTGTGGCTATTAGCCAGGATGAGAGGGATGCAACGCCATGCTCTGAGTGTCCCTAGCCTATTTGCCAGAAGCTGGGAATGGGCAACAGGGGATGGATCACTTGATGATTCCCTGTTCTATTCATTCCCTCTGAAGCACCTGGCCTTGACCACTGTTGTAAGACAGGGTACGGGGCTATATGGACCATGGGTCTGACCCAATATGACCATTCTTATGTAAAAATTAATTATAATAAAAATGTTTAGTACAGAAACTCCCCAACATAATGACCTCCCAAGCTAGCAACAATGTGAGATAACAACCTTGGCAAATACTGCATTTTAAAAATCTTGGCCTACTGGGAAACATATTTATGTAAGTTTCCATTCCCAGTCACAAATCCAGCATTCTGGAGCAAAGTGACTAAAATATAGTCCAACAAACAAATGTTTATTTAACATGCCCCTCACTTTTCCCTCCACCGCACTCCACTCACCGGTGTTGTCCTTGGTCAGTGGAGACTCAGAGTTCAGAGGTGCTTTCACGTGAATACACCTTCCAGGTGGGGGACAAAAAGGAGGGGTTTGCTCTGGCCACGGCTGTTCATTGTGCCACCTTTCACTCCACCACTCTGTTGCCAATGACCCTGCACAGTCACCTTCTGCTGTCACCTGCCACTGTGACCGCTGGGAGTTGGTCTCTTGAGGTTCCACCAGCTCTCAGTGATTTCAGCTGAGCCCTCAGTGCGGGAACCTCGCTGCTAGTGCAGTCTGGGCTGTCTCTTACACAAAAACACTGTACCCACAGGAACACTGTCCCCACAACAGGACTAAGCACTTAGACCTGATTGTCAGTGATTTCAGCTGCAGTGGTCACTTAACAGAACAAAAGACTATCTATTGGAGCCTAATCAGCTCTGTCTTTAAACAGTGGAGAGGGACAGGTGCCCACCCTCTCTCTTGATGCCTTCAAATCATGACAGACTAAGTACAGTTCTACTGCCCTTTACTCATACAATAAGAACAACATTTCATCCCCCCTGCCCCCCACATTCAAGTGGTTTGTAACCCAACCCCAGCCAAAATCTATCACTTGGACAACACAGCTCTGTTTGCTGGATCCCTAGGTAGATTAGGTGTGAATGTAAATATAATCTGGCCCTGAAGCCTTAGCCCCCAGCTCATCACTAGCTGTCAGGGAGAACTCATTTAGACTTTGCTTACAAACCATCATTTGAAATTATTAGGTTGGCCAACATCACTGAAATGAATGCACTGACATCATAAAAAACAGCTGTATAAGGAAGCAAGGAAGCTAGTCTATGTTCATACTTTTCAAATCTATTATACTTTTTCAGATACACATATTTTATCATACACTGTATAAGCTTTTAAAGTGTGTATTAATGTTTCAGTTTAAATTCAGATTTCCAAACAGTCACTAAATTGGTATGTAACTAGCTCACAAAACTGGGGGGGGGTTGGGAAAATTCAGGGGGGGTGTAGGGAAATCACTGCTTGTAGAGTAGGAGAAGCTGCCATTGCTGCTGTGCAACGTGCTTCTCCAAGCCTACAGCACCTTCAGCCTCCTTGCCTGACTCATCTCCAGTGCCAGTGGGCTGTGCCTGAGTGGGGTAAGGCGGGGGCACCTCCCAACTATAGTACTGTGCTGTATGGCAAAAAAAAAATCACTGGAACCCCCCCCCCATCCCATTTACATTCATTCTTATTGGGGAACTTGGATTCACTTAACATCGTTTCACTTAAAGTCGCATTTTTCAGGAACAGAACTACAATGTTAAGTGAGGAGTTACTGTACACGCTTACGGCCAATTCTTGTGAACTAAACTACGATTTATTAAAAGAAGAAAAGACAGTATTGGCAAAAAGACCATTAGACATACAAATGCAGATAGAGTCCTTAGATCAGTTTCACCAGAGATGGCCGGTTAGAATTGAAAATTGTCCTTTTCAGAATCATTTCATCACGTTCTAGTCCAATGTACAAATGTTCAACATCAGGGCAGTCCAGAGGGGACTGGAGATCTCAGTCTTAAGACTCAAACGCCCCCTGAATAAAGCTTAAGAAGATCTGAGATAAAAGGATCAGGTCTCAAGAATTTATATAGACATTTTTGCAGCCTCTTCACAGCAGGCAGTCCTTGGATGATCAACAGGTTGTAGAAGTAACCTCCTATTTCCAAAACATCACAGGTAATTAAACTACATGGATTAACAAAGTAATTATCCCTATAGAATCACAGAATATCAGGGTTGGAAGGGACCTCAGGAGGTCATCTAGTCCAACCCCCTGCTCAAAGCAGGAGCTAATCCAATGCCAAATAGAGAGGAATGATCACGTCCCTCGATCTGCTGGCAATGCTCCTACTTATACAGCCCAAAATGCTGTTAGTCTTCTTAGAAGTAAGGGCACACTGTTGACTCATACCCAGCTTCTCGTACACTGTAACCCCTAAGTCCTTTTCTGCAGAACTGTTGCCTAGCCACTGGGTCTCTAGTCTGTAGCAGTGTCCAGGATTCTTCCTTTGTAAGTGCAGGACTCTGCACTTGTCCTTGCTGAACCTCATCAGGTCCCTCTATATCCTATCCCTACCCTCCAGCATATCTACCACTTCTCCCAGTTTAGTGTCATCTGCATACTTGCTGAGGGTGCAATCCACGCCATTCTCCATGCCTTTTTTTGCACTGTAAAAAAACAAAATAGTATTTTTCAATTCACCAAGTGCCAGTACTGTAGTGCAAACTCTTTATCATGAAAGTTGAACTTACAAATGTAGTATTACGTACAAAAAATACCTGCGTTGAAAAATAAAACAATATAAAACTAGAGCCTACAACTCCACTCAGTCCTCCTTCTTATACAGCCAATCACTCAGAAAAACAAGTGTGGTTACAATTTTTAGTAGATAATGCTGCCCGCTTCTTGTTTACAATGTCACCTGAAAGTGAGAACAGGCGTTCTCGTGGCACTATTGCAGCTGGCGTCGCAAGATATTTATGTGCCAGATGCGCTAAAGAGTCACATGTCCCTTCCTGCTGGAACCACCATTCCAGGGGACCTGCCTCCATGCTAATGACGGGTTCTAATTGATAACGATCCAAAGCAGACCAGACCAACATGTGTTCATTTCCATCAACTGAGTCAGATGCCACCAGCAGAGGACTAATTTTCTATTTTGGTGGTTCGGGTTCTGTAGTTTCCCAATCAGTGTGTTGCTCTTTTAAGATTTCTGAAAGCATGCTTCACACCTCATCCCTCTCCGATTTTGGAAGGTACTTCAGATTCTTAAACAGTGAGCCGAATGCTGTAGCTACCTTTAGAAATCTCAGATGGTTACTTCCTTTGCGTTTTGTCAAATCTGCAGTGAAAATGTCCTTAAAATGAACATGTGCTAGGTCATTATCCGTGACTGCCATATTATGAAATATTTGGCAGAATGTGTGTAAAACAGAACAGGGGACATACAATTCTCCTCCAAGGAGTTCAGCCACAAATTAAATTAATTAATTATTTTTTTAAATGAGCATCATCAGCATGGAAGCATGTCCACTGGAATGGTGGCTGAAGCATGAAGGGACATAGGCAGGTTTAGCATATCTTGCACATAAATACCTGCACGGCCAGCTACAAACATGCCATGTGAACACCTGCTCACACTTTCCGGTGACATCATAAATTAAAAGCAGGCAGCATTCTCCCCCATAAATGTAAACAAACTAGTTTGCCTTAGTGATCGGCAGAAAATGAACAGTAGACATCTAGGTTCTAAAGTTTTTAACTGCTTTATTTTTGAGTGCATTTATGTAAGTAAAATAATCTGTGTTTTTAAGCTACACTTTCCTGATAAAGCGATTGCACTAGAGTACTTGTATGAGGTGAACTGGAAAATACTATTTTTATTTTGCATGTTTACAGTACAAATATTTGTAATAAAAATAATATAAAGTGAGCACTGTACACTTTCTCTTCTTTGTTGAGGTAGAAATCAATATATAAGAAAACGTAGAAAAATCCAAAAAAATTCCAATTGCTCTTTTATTATTTAACAATGTGACTCATCAAGATTCATATTTCTAACCACAATGAATTTTTTTTGAGTTAATTACTTGAGTCAATTGCAATTAATCAACAGCACTACTATCGTCTTTCAATTTCTTAACAACACCAGGTTACATTTCAAAGCTCTAGTCTCTATTTCTTGGAATGGTCCCAATAACATTTATACTCTTTCTGGACTCTTATGGTCTCCCTCTTGTATGGATTGCTTGATGTTTAACAAAGTCAGGCCTCCGTATGAAACTTTTCCCACAGTCTAAGCACTTATGGGGTCTTTCTCCGGTATGGATTTTTTGATGTACAAGTAGGGTTGATCTCCGTACGAAACTTTTTTCACAGTCTAAACACGTATGGGGTCTCTCTCCAGTGTGGACTGCCTGATGTGCAACAAGGTCTGACCTCCGTATGAAACTTGTCCCACAGATTAAGCATTGATGGGGTCTCTCTCCAGTGTGGACTGCCTGATGTGCAACAAGGTGTGACTTCTGTATGAAACTTTTTCCACACTCTAAGCACTTATGGGGTCTCTCTCCAGTGTGGATTGCCTGGTGACTAAGTAGGGCTGATCTCTGTATAAAACTTTTCCCACAGTCTAAGCATTTGTGGGGTCTCTCTCCTGTGTGGATTTTCTGATGAAGAAGAAGGGTTGATTTCTGTATGAAACTTTTCCCACAGTCCAAACACTTATGGGATCTCTCTCCTGTGTGGATGATCTGATGTTTAGCAAGGCCTGACCTCTCTATGAAACTTTTTCCACACTCTAAGCACTTATGAGGTCTCTCTCCCATGTGTTTTCTCTGATGAAAAACAAGGCCTGACCTCCACATGAAACTTTTCCCACAGATTAAGCATTGATGGGGTCTCTCTCCAGTGTGGATTACCTGATGTGCAACAAGGTGTGACTTCTGTATGAAACTTTTTCCACACTCTAAGCACTTATGGGGTCTCTCTCCAGTGTGGACTGCCTGATGAAGAAGAAGGGCTGATCTCTGTATAAAACTTTTCCCACAGTCTAAGCATTTGTGGGGTCTCTCTCCAGTGTGGATTTTCCCATGTTTAATGAGGGCATATCTCCATGTGAAACTCTTCCCACAGTCTAAGCACTTGTGGGGTCTCTCTCCAGTGTGGATTCTCCCATGTTTAATGAGGGCAGATCTCCGTGTGAAACTTTTCCCACACCCTAAGCACTTATGGGATCTCTCTCCTGTGTGGATTATCTGATGTTCCATAAGATTTGATCTTTGTGGGAAACTTTTCCCACAGTCCAAACACTTATGGGATCTCTCTCCTGTGTGGATGATCTGATGTTTAGCAAGGCCTGACCTCTCTATGAAACTTTTTCCACACTCTAAGCACTTATGGGGTCTCTCTCCAGTGTGGATTGCCTGGTGACTAAGTAGGGCTGATCTCTGTATAAAACTTTTCCCACAGTCTAAGCATTTGTGGGGTCTCTCTCCTGTGTGGATTTTCTGATGAAGAAGAAGGGTTGATTTCTGTATGAAACTTTTCCCACAGTCCAAACACTTATGGGATCTCTCTCCTGTGTGGATGATCTGATGTTTAGCAAGGCCTGACCTCTCTATGAAACTTTTTCCACACTCTAAGCACTTATGAGGTCTCTCTCCCGTGTGTTTTCTCTGATGAAAAACAAGGCCTGACCTCCACATGAAACTTTTCCCACAGATTAAGCACTGATGGGGTCTCTCTCCAGTGTGGACTGCTTGATGTATAAGAAGGGTTGACCTCCGTATGAAATTTTTCCCACAGATTAAGCATTGATGGGGTCTCTCTCCAGTGTGGATTGCATGATGACTAAGTAGGGCTGACCTCCATACGAAACTTTTCCCACACTCTAAGCACTTATGGGGTCTCTCTCCAGTGTGGATTGCCTGATGACTAAGTAGGACTGACCTCCATACGAAACTTTTCCCACACTCTAAGCACTTATGGGGTCTCTCTCCAGTGTGGACTGTCTCATGTGTAATCAGTGTTGACTTCAAATTTAAATAATTCCTGCCCTCAAGGCACTGAGAGGGTCTCTCTTCTGTGTGGCTTCTTCCATGGTTATTAAGATCTGAGCGGTTATTGAAGCTTTCCCCACGGTCCAAGCATTGAAGTGATTTCTTTCCAGTTTGGATTTCCTGAGGTGTAACAAGCTGTGGTCTCAGAACGATTCCTTTCCCAAAACCAGGACATTCATAGCTTTTGTCTTTCTTGGAGGTTGTCTGTCGGGCTGTGGGATCGCTGTGTCCTTCCCCACATATAATAGATTTATCCATTTGCTTCCTTGAGTGGTTTCCCGGAAGCCTATCTGACCTCCGCCAATTTTCCCCATCATCTCCCTGTTCCCAGCACTGGGAAAAATTCCCTTCAGCTCTTCCCAAAAAGGTCCCCTGTGATTCTCTGTGCCCAGGAACTTCCTTCTCTTGATTCCCCTCCTCGTTCTCTCTCACTGTCTCGTCACCTGCTGGGAGACACAATCCAAAGAGGAGTCATTGTGCTGGGGAGAAATTCAGAGGAATAGCACCGAGGGAAAACCCAACATACTAAAGCTGCACAGACGGAGCAATTGGATTCTGCCTCCACTTCCCACCCAAACTTTTAAAAAGAAGGAAAGTAGGGAAGGAAACTCTGGCAGTGAACAGGACATGTGGGAAGCGATGTCAGTGACATCTGCTGCCTGCTGCCCTGCCCTGGGTGAGAAGAGGAAGGAACTAAGGGCATTTACTGATACCTCAGTTTGGGGATTCTCAACTTTTTCCTTCATTCACCAGATGGTTTCTGTGTCAGTCCTCACCTGTGTGGGCACCTCTCGGGATCTCTCTTCTCTCACAGGACTGGAGATCGGGCACCCACGGCTCTTCCCCTCGTTCCAGCTGGCTGATCAGGTCAGGTTTGGGAAGGGGGAATCCTGTGCAGGGAGTGAAATCAGATTAGATCAGGGTGTGTGGAGGACTGAGAGCGTCTCTCTGAAAGTGGGAGTATTTGTCAGAAAGGACATTCCGTGAGCGGCACCTGTCCCTGTGCTCTGCTGGGGAATATGGTCACTGAGCCCCCTTGGGGAAGGCAGACGTCTGGGGAGGTGAGGGGAATTGTGGTGCACACCCAGCTCCAGTGTTAAACCCCTGTGCCTTAGGTTTTGACACCCTGGTCTCATTGCGGTGTCAGACACACAGACCCTCTGCAGCTTCCAATATGCAAGGGGCCAGGAATCCCTTACCCAGCGAAGTCACTGTCTCATAGTTCTCCTGCATGACGTCCCTGTAGAGGGCTCTCTGAGCGGGGTCCAGCAGAGCCCCCTGCCCCTGGGTGAAATACACAGCCACATCCTCGAAGGTCACCGGCATCTGAAACAAGAAGAGTCCCCCGCTCAGCACCTGCTGCTCCAGCCACAATTCTGCTAGTCATGGGGGGCTGGGGGAGAGGCCTGTAGAAACAGAATCCCACCCCCACTCTGCTGAGAGCAGCCAGGAGGCTTCAGGAGGTGGGAGAAGGTGAGAGCTCCTTGTCCCCCCAGCACATGGAGCAGGGCAGGGTCCTGGTTCAGAAATGGGGGAATGTTTCCTCCTCCCCCCACTTGCCACTGACCTGTTCCAGCAGCCCCTTCCAGTCTCTCCGCTCTCCCTTTTATCTTCTTCCCTCGCCCTGGGAGAACGGGCGACTGCCCCATTGCCCTGGGCCTTTGTTCTCATCAGGCAGCTCAGCCACTGACACTGCTAACGGGGGTTGAACCCGGCTGTGCCACTGAGGGCAGCAGCTCTGGGACTCACCGACACAGGGAGCCGCTCCCCTTGTAGGCCGAACTCCCCAGCTGGTCCCGCAAAAGGGACCCTCTGTGCAGAGTCATTTCCCTGCCCGGCTCCAGCCCTTTCCCCAGGTCTCTCCATCACCTGCAGGCTCAGGGGCTGGTGTGGTTAGAGGGGTTCCAGCCACTGGAGAAAGTGCCCCTGGGCTGGTCTCAGTGGGGTGGGATGAAGCAGGAATGCTCTTAATATTTACTGTGAATACCATGTGTGTGCCTCAGTTTCCTCCTGGTTTGGGACTCACAGGAGAAGAGTCCAGGGCTCGGGACCCTGGATTCCCCCCCAGATGGACTTTGCTGAGAGCTCCTGATTTCTGTGCTAACAAGCTCTGTTCTACGCTGTGTTCCCAGCGACCAACAAACCTTCTGTTTTCCAGGCCGGCTGAGAGTCACAGCTGAGTGCGGAGGTGGGTGCAGGGCCCCTGTGGGGAGCGGGTCAGGCGTCTCCTTAGGCTGCCCCCAGGGCTCAGGCTGGGTTCCCCGCCCGCATCTCCTTGAGCTGCAGCCTCCGTCCGCACCAGCGCGGCCAGGGGCAGGGAAACAAAGCAGCGGATGGGGGGGCGGGGAGGTAACGTGATCCCGGCGGCAGCTTTCCCGGGCCCCGGGCGGGAATCGCAGCCAGCTCCGCGGGGAGCAGCCTGGGGCCAAACCTCCCCCTGCAGCCCGGGGGTGCCGGGGGGGGGCGGGTCTCTCTCACCTTCCCTCCGAGCGGGGCCCCCCGGGGCAGGGGCCGGGCCGGGCTGGGGGCTCTGCCCTGGGAGAGGCTCCTGGGGGGGGAGCAGCGGGAAGGGCCCTGCTGGAGATTCCCCTCTCCCGGCTGCAGCCAGGGCTCCGGGCTCCCAGCACCAGCCGCCCCCGGGGCTCGGGGATCTCGCCAGGAGCCTGGGAGCCAGAGTCACCGCAGCGGCTGCGAGTCACTTCCTGCTGCCGGGCCGGAGCCCAGCGCTCGCTGCCCCGGAGCCGCCTCCCGGCTGCTCCTGGGTCCTAGCGCTGAAGGGATCGCGCTGCAGCATCTCTGGGTCCGGCTCCTGTTCCACTCCCAGGCTCTCAGGACAGAAGGGAGGGACCCTCTTCCATCTAGCGGGGGGAATGGGTGACACGTTTTCCTAAAATACTTACTGAACTTTAGGGAAACCAGTAAAGATGCACAGAGGTAAGCGGGGAAATGGCCCCACTATTGGGGGGAACTTTCCTGACTTAAACACCCCCCGGGTGGAATCGAATAGCAGAAGGATCTGAGTCCTCGCTCCCTTCACCCAGAGCCTGCCTGACCCCGAGGGCTCCCCTTCCACTCTGCTGTGTGGCAAAGTCCTTATATCCCCGACAAGGCTGGGCGCAGGCTTACTGTGGGGCTCGTCCCCCACCCTGGTTGTGACCACTCAGGACAGGGGCTAGAGCGTCCCCACTCTGGGGCACTTCCTCCGCTCTGGACGCTTCCCTGACCATTGTCTCTACCCCAGAACAAATGCAATTTACTAAACAGCAGCTAATAAAAGAAATCAGGAAACAATGGGGAAGGCGAAAGGAAAACACTTCACCCCACTCTGCGGGCCTGGGGGAAGCACAAACAGCGTCTGTGGGATGCCCGGGCAGGTCACAATCTGTCCTTCCCCAGTCCCAGGCCTCCTGCCCAGGCCCTGGCTGTGCTGCAGGGATGCTGCGGGTCAGACACCTGCTCTGGCAGTGGCCACACGCCCTCAGGCTCTAGGGGACAGGACCCTTCTTCCCAGTGTCCCTGGAAAGGTGCAAACCCAGAGGGCAGATAAAAAGCCCTTGAACTTGGTAAACTCTGTAAATTTATTGGAGGGGTGGGGGGCAGACTCGTGATCTTTGAGCACTTCTGGTTGCTGACCTAGTTCTGTCCCTGCCCCCGCCCCCAGGGTTCCACGGGGTGCAGGCCATGGCAGGGGGCAAATGCCAGTAGGATGTGGATGACTTCATCAGCTTCCACGTCCAGCCTCAGGCCCCTTACCCCTGTCTGTGTCCTGACTCCCTCCCTCCCAGAGCCATGGCCCTGCTCCTGGCCCCACTCAAGGGGGTATAGGGGGCACGGAGAGGGATAAGGAGGCACCGCCCCCCTACTCTAAAAATCATTCCAATGGGCCCAGAGCAATTCCAGCCTCTCAACATCCCGGTTAGTGTCAAAGGGACCAAAGTGGGTAAAGTTGCTCTTATGATGATTTCTTTGCATGATCTGTATCTAGGTTGTGCTAAAACGCAGTAAGTGAAGTTTGAAGGGCGGGAAGGGATGATGAGGTGAAAAGCAAATCGCACTTGCAGATTGTGGGTCCTGGGATGGTTGTGAGACTGCAGGGATGTTGGTTCCATTGCTGGGAGGTGCTTGAATGAGAGAGGAAAGAGACAGTTTCAGACCTTTTTATATTAAATATCTGAGTGTGTCTCTGGGTCTCTCTGTCTGTCTCTGTCATGATGAAAACACAGCTCTTTGAGTTCAGAGTGGGGATGCTGGTATAAATACGAAAGCCTGAAATCTCCCCTCTCTTATCCTTTCCCCCTCCGGACACTCTGCCGCCTGCACTGGAGACAAAAAGAGGGGAACCACTCGGGGCACACAGACAGGGTGAGGTCGCAGCCTCTTTCCAGCGCTGGCCCCTCTCAGACCCCACCCCTGCTTCCCTCAAGGCCCTGGCCAGGCCAGAAGCCAGAGCTCAGCTGTCACTCAGGGAGCTCTGACAGTACTGGGGAACCCTGCACCTTCCACCTGCCCTGGGGTGATGCACTCTGGGGAGTGTAAACATGGCCTGGGGGCTGCTCCCAGGCCCCCCAGACACCAGCCCAGGTCAGTGTGGATTGCCACGTACACGCAGGGGTGAAAGAAAATGCAGGCCTGTTATTTACCAGGCAGCACGTGGCAATAGACTATATTGGTAAGGGATGCAAGGAGAGTATGGGCCATGATGCAAACTGCAGACACACACACACAACTAAAATTAATCAATTTAAAGTTTTATTGGGGATAATTACAAGGGGTAAGGGAGCAGCGTATGATTAGCTAATAGAGTTAATGAAACTTAAAACACACAGTGACTAAATATCTACTAACAATATTTATAAACAAAGATGCAGCATTTAGTAATAACTGATACTTACAAACACAAACCAACGCATAACGACCGGTAAACTGGAAGTTAGCTAATGTAACGCCAATATTTAAAAAGGGCTCTAGGGGTGATCCTGGCAATTACAGACCGGTAAGTCTAACGTCGGTACCGGGCAAATTAGTTGAAACAATAGTAAAGAATAAAATTGTCAGACACATAGAAAAACATAAACTCTTGAGCAATAGTCAACATGGTTTCTGTAAAGGGAAATCGTGTCTTACTAATCTATTAGAGTTCTTTGAAGGGGTCAACAAACATGTGGACAAGGGGGATCCGGTGGACATAGTGTACTTAGATTTCCAGAAAGCCTTTGACAAGGTCCCTCACCAAAGGCTCTTACGTAAATTAAACTGTCATGGGATAAAAGGAAAGGTCCTTTCATGGATTGAGAACTGGTTAAAGGACAGGGAACAAAGGGTAGGAATTAATGGTAAATTCTCAGAATGGAGAGGGGTAACTAGTGGTGTTCCCCAAGGGTCAGTCCTAGGACCAATCCTATTCAATTTATTCATAAATGATCTGGAGAAAGGGGTAAACAGTGAGGTGGCAAAGTTTGCAGATGACACTAAACTACTCAAGATAGTTAAGACCAAAGCAGATTGTGAAGAACTTCAAAAAGATCTCACAAAACTAAGTGATTGGGCAACAAAATGGCAAATGAAATTTAATGTGGATAAATGTAAAGTAATGCACATTGGAAAAAATAACCCCAACTATACATACAACATGATGGGGGCTAATTTAGCTACAACGAGTCAGGAAAAAGATCTTGGAGTTATCGTGGATAGTTCTCTGAAGATGTCCACGCAGTGTGCAGAGGCGGTCAAAAAAGCAAACAGGATGTTAGGAATCATTAAAAAGGGGATAGAGGATAAGACTGAGAATATATTATTGCCCTTATATAAATCCATGGTACGCCCACATCTCGAATACTGTGTACAGATGTGGTCTCCTCACCTCAAAAAAGATATTCTAGCACTAGAAAAGGTTCAGAAAAGAGCAACTAAAATGATTAGGGGTTTAGAGAGGGTCCCATATGAGGAAAGATTAAAGAGGCTAGGACTCTTCAGTTTGGAAAAGAGGAGACTAAGGGGGGACATGATAGAGGTATATAAAATCATGAGTGATGTTGAGAAAGTGGATAAGGAAAAGTTATTTACTTATTCCCATAATACAAGAACTAGGGGTCACCAAATGAAATTAATAGGCAGCAGGTTTAAAACAAATAAAAGGAAGTTCTTCTTCACGCAGCGCACAGTCAACTTGTGGAACTCCTTCCCTGAGGAGGTTGTGAAGGCTAGGACTATAACAATGTTTAAAAGGGAACTGGATAAATTCATGGTGGCTAAGTCCATAAATGGCTATTAGCCAGGATGGGTAAGAATGGTGTCCCTAGCCTCTGTTCGTCAGAGGATGGAGATGGATGGCAGGAGAGAGATCACTTGATCATTGCCTGTTAGGTTCACTCCCTCAGGGGCACCTGGCATTGGCCACTGTCGGTAGACAGATACTGGGCTAGATGGACCTTTGGTCTGACCCGGTACGGCCTCTCTTATGTTCTTATGTAAGCTCTGTTTGATACACGTGTGCTGAGAGAGAGGCTTCGAGGTGATCAGGCTCGGTTACGGGTGTACACAGGATACACAGGATTCGTTTTTCTTTCTCCTCTCCCTGCCTGCACATGGCAGGCAGGCCTAAAGTACCAACTATGACATCATAGAAGTGTCATAGGGGACGGGGCCCAAAACCTGTTTGTGTTCGTTTCTGATTGGCACAAGCAAAGTTTACACCAAGTAGGGGAGCAGGTGCCTTAAAGTCTGGCTTCGCCCCCAAAAGGTGAGGAAATGCATATTGTTTTAGAATGCATTCAACACTGAATGACAAAAGAAGAGGCCAGGGCAATACCGGTATGGGCAAGTTTTACAGGATGCAGACAGGAACTCATCTCAACATGCCCCCGTGCTCTGGCCGAAATAGTTAGGCCGAAAAACTAAACTTCCGAGTCCGACTCCTCATCCCCACCTACGAGGGGATGCGCTTCGGGGGTGGAAGCGATGTAGGCCGAGGCAACAAACTTGTGAATGCAGGCTTTAATGAAGGCACATCCGAGACAGAGAAGAGCGAGCCCAACCAGAAGGGACACAAACAGGGATTGGAAATAGGATTTGTAGGGCGCAAGGCCAAGCCAATTGAGTCATGACCAAAACTGGAAGGACTCTCGTGACTCTCTGACAGTAGAGCTCAATGTTTGCAGGTCTTTAACAATTGAGGACAAATTAGGAGAAATAGAAGGCAAAGAAACGCAGCATTTATCAGCAAAGTTGGGATATACTTCAGCAAATTTAGTACAAAATGAGGAAGATTGTAACAAATATTGAATCATTAATCTATTTTGAATACTATACTGAACAAGGGAAGTTAACTGCTGATTAATTAAGAAGAGGCCCTTGCCCGTAGTATTAGCAAGCATTTCAATAGCAAGGGATTGAAACAGCACTTGATCACGTAACATCATATAACCAACAGGGTTAAAACTAACAATAGAGGCGGCGAGGGAGGAAGCTGCTGTTTGCAAACAGGTCCAAAAAGAGTGGGTGCTACAATGGCTTCGGTGGCTAGATGGCAAGGTATAAATACCTCCGCCCTGTAGATACAGGGTGCCAATGGTGCATATACCCCGGGGATTGGGAGGAAGCACAGCAAATGCAACATTACCACAAATCCAAAAATGACCGGGTCTTAAGGAAGAAACTGTGGTATGGCTCCACCCATTATTGGTTACAGAATAAAAGCTGGATGCACGATTGATACATGCAGCCTCAGCATGATGCATATGCTGGGCATGAAACAGATACGTATGTGTTATGGAGGTATAGGAGGTTCCAAAAAAAATATTATAATTAAGACGATAAGAAAATTAATGGGAGGGGGGTAGGTAAAATTAAGAGTGGGTTTAGTTAGGGAGGTATTAGCATAAGTGAAACTCCACATAGAACAATTAGAATAAGTACCAACCCAAGAAGGGCTGGGGTTAAACTATTACCAATAAAAATCCAACAATGAGATGCTGAAACTTTAATACTCTCAATTAAAGGAAAGCTATGATCACTTCGACCTGAAGCATTAAAAACCGGAAACACATAAGAATTAAATTGTGAAGAACAATTATTCCAAACACTAGAAGCAGCCCACCGCACATGGGAGGGGGGGAACAATTTACACTAGATATATTAAATGAAGAAAAATTATAAACTATTGGTACAAACTGAAAGGGTAATGGATATTTAGGTGAGAACTGAGTGGAGCAAACAAGACAATCTTCTGGACTCAGCGCTGACAGGGACTGGTTTCCGCTGACCTCCTGCACCCAGTAGGCGGCAAACCAAGTTTGTAGTCCACCCTCACCTAAGGGCTCTGTGGGCAAAGATGTTGTGAGGGAGAGCAGTGGGCAAAGATGTTGTGAGGGAGAGCAGTATAACAAATACAAACCAACTATAAAATTAAACCAAAATAAATTTTAAATACAGATACATGCAAATACTTTGAGGGTATACTTTTATGATGCTTTGTTATGTTTGGGAACCAAAGGTGGAAACCTGTTGAAAATGTGGAAACCTGTTGAAATTGTTTGGTTAGCTTTATGCATAAATTGTTATTTTAAAACATTTTGGTTATGACATTCTTATAACTATAATTAAAAGTGCAAACAAGTATATAAAAAGCCCAAACAAGAAATTGACATTTGTTAATATTATCTTTACCTTAATGTTGAGGTTTCCCCTTACTTTTTTTTTTTTAATAACAAATTAAAAAAAAACTTAAAAAACAAAACTGTGATTGATAAAAGAGAATTCCTTTGTTTGCAATTGCATTGTTGAGGCAGAAATATATGTACATATATTTGTAACTGAAACCTTTTTGAACTTTGCACAAAAAATTGATTTTAATATACTATGATTATGTTGAGTCTGAACTTTTCATGAGTTTAAACTTACTCCAGACTTGATGTCTCTATCTGAAACTTTTAATCAAAGCTCTGACCTGCGAACTGCTCATGACACCCCCCCTCCCTTTAAGTAGCCATTTCCCCCTTTGTCTTCTCTAATTTACATTTTAACCTGTAGAATCTTGATTGATTATGCATGACCATTATGATCTGTTAATCACTTTGTTTACTTCTGTGTATAAACATTGATGCTCACCCCTAATAAACTTGCCACACTTACTCCGAAGCTTTTTTTAAGCTAAGAATGGTGTGAGCCCGTTGATCAACGAATTGTTGTCTGGTCTCTGACAGATTTGTGAGCCCCATACCAACTCCGCACGAACTCGGGTGCTGGAGAGGTGAGTAAGGACTTGCTTTTTACCTAACAATTTGGGGGCTCGTCCGGGATTTTCTTCTGGTGCGGTGCCTCTGTCCAGTGGCCAGACCACTCACATAGGAATTGGCAGGCGCCACGGGAGATTTCTCCCAGTCAATTCAATATTGAGGGGTCGTGTACTGGACAGCAGGATAAACGCCAGTTGGAGGGCTCCTGTCAGACACCATGGGTCAAGGGACTAGCGTGCCTCTTGAGAGTCCGCTGGGGATTGTAAATAAGTTATGGAATGAAGGGAAACTCCCAGTACAGACAGGAATGTCTAGGAGGAAGTTGTACACACTGTGTGTAAGGAATTGGACTGGGTATACCGCGGTATTGGCCGACCCGGAGATGAGGTGGCCTTCGTATGGCTCTTTCGAACAGGCTGCCTTAAGAGGAGTAAGGAGCCAGATCGAAAAAGACCATCCGGGACAGTTATGTTACTGGTTTTGTTGGGACACAGCAGCAGAGCTGTGAAAATCTTTAAAAATTATGGCAGTCAGGTATTCTCCCGAGAGTGAACCCCCTCCATGTTATTTCGATGAAGGGTGTAAACCACGGCGTGTTTTAACTCATCAGTTGGTCCCCACTGCACCTGCCCCTATTCCTCCGCAAGGGGACTCTCTCCAGAGCGCAGAGGGGAATCTGCAGGACTCCAAATTGGAATCTCTGCAGAGTGATAAGGAGGAAATGGAGGGGCACACCTTGGGAGGAGTAATTACTAGGCAAAAGATCAAGCAGATGCAGCAGGATGCATACCCCTCCCCTGAGGATAGCCCAGAGGCTGCCTCTGCCAAACTTTTTGTGAGTAAAGAAATGCCTTTACAGGTGCACGACCAACCTTTTGTGAACAATAATGGCCAGTTACAACATACTAATATTGTGGAATATAAAGGATGGCTAGAATGGGACTTGAAAGAGTGGGGACGGTTGTCAGGGTCCTTTGGGAAAAATCCCCGAAAGATCACTGAACTTTTAGAAAGATTGTTTTCAAGTCATAATCCTACTTATACGGATGTAGATCAGTTGTTAAGTAGAGTTTTGACCGGAGAGGAACGTAGTAAATTGTGGATGGCAAAAAGGACATGGGGGGATAGCAATGCGGTTAATACCACTTGGATGGATAGGCGGGATCAAGCCGCTGGCTGGAATCCCCTAGACTGGAGTCAGCAAAGGCTGACTCAGCTGTGGACAGATCGAGAGCGATTGTTAGAGAAACTCAAAGAAATGGCTCGCCGCTCGCCTAATCAGGCTAAGTTCATGCAGATTCGGCAGGAATCTGATGAGCCACCCAGAAAGTTCTGGTCGAGGCTATTGGAGGGGGCCCGAATGTTCACTCAGATGAATCCTGAGAGAGAAGCAGACCACCCTACTCTTATTTCATTTTTTGTGAATCAGTCAGTACCCCCTGTAAGGGATTATTTCTTAAAGTTTCGCCCTGGCTGGGAAGGTGAGTCAGTCACTTCAGTGTTGGACGTAGCTGATTTTGCATGGGAGAAAGAAAGGGAAAGTAGTAAAAAGAAAAAAAAAAGGAAGAATATAAGTTGATGGCTTTAGCTTTTCGCGGTGGTATTCGAGGCAGAAGCCGTGGCCGTGGCAGGGGATTTCAGGGTGCTCGGGGAAGAGGGTCCTGGCAACCCCAGCCACCAGGAAATTGTTTTCAGTGCGAACAGCCCGGTCACTTTAAACGTGAATGCCCCTGGGAACGCCCAGAGGGTCCGGTCGCATCCGCAGATACTTACACCAGGGACGAATACACCCCTGCACCACCAGCCCAGCCCGTTCCTCAGGCCTGGATCAACTACGGGCAACAGCAGCAGCTGCAGCAAACTCAGCCTTCTCAATGACGGTACCCCGGGGGCGAAGGCAAACAATGTGATGGTCTTATTTCCTTAATGTCTTTAGCCGGCTCCTTCCTCACTTTCTCCCCTCCCAGCAAAGAGCCTCGTCTAACCCTTTCAGTCCAAGGACTGCCTGTCTCTTTCCTCATTGATACTGGAGCTACTTTCTCTCTTTTAAATCATGCCCCCTCTCCCTGGCTATCCTCTGAGGTTAAAACTGCAACTGGGGTGGAGGGCAACCCACAGTCTCTGGGACTCACTTTGCCTCTAAATGTTATTTATGCTGATAAATGTTTTTCTCACCGTTTTCTTTTTTCCCCAGCTTGTCCGATCCCTTTGATGGGCCGGGATTTACTCTGTAAGCTTGAGGCTACTTTAACCTGCACTCCTGAAGGGGTAGGATTATTGATGACAGTGTTAGGAGATCCGGCCCCAACTCAGGGTAATTGGACCCCCCCCCCCTCTCCCCTGACCTCACTGACTTGCCTTCAACCCTCTGGGGAATTTCTGACATTGATGTTGGCCTGCTCCTTTCAGCAGAGCCAGTAAGGATTCAAGTGAAGCCTTCCTTAGCCCCCCCGACAGTCCCCCAATACCCCCTGTCGCTGGAAGCCCGGGAAGGCATCCGCCCCATTGTCAAGGGATTCATTGCACAAAAGCTAGTCCGCCCTCAGCGCACTCCCTGTAATACCCCTATACTGCCTGTCAAAAAGCCTCCTAAAAAGGACGGAGACCCTATTCGTTGGCGCTTTGTACAGGATCTACGGGTTATTAATCAGTATGTGGTCCCTCTTCATGCAGTAGTTCCTGATCCAGCTACTATCATCAGCCAAATCCCCTGGGATGCTGAGTGGTTCACTGTTATTGACTTAAAATCAGCCTTTTTCAGCATTCCTGTGCACCCAGACTCTCAATATCTCTTTGGTTTCACCTGGGAGGGACAAAGTTATGTCTGGCAACGACTTCCTCAAGGCTACAGAGACAGCCCCACGATTTTCAGCCAATGCCTCCGCCACGACTTGGAAGGCTTCACCAGTCCGCAGGGATCCACGTTAGTCCTATACGTAGATAACATCCTACTAGGTAACTGCGAAAAAGCCGCCCTCCGCATCGATGGTAAGGCACTTTTATTATACCTACACACCAGAGGCCACAAGGTAGACCCTAACAAGATTCAGTGGGTCTCACAGAAGGTCCGATATCTGGGCTTCCTGTTAACCCCAGAGGGGAAACAAATGGACCCAGTCTGCATAAAGATTATCCAAAACTGCCCTCTGCCAAACACCAAGAAACAACTTCGAGGTTTCTTAGGATTAATTGGCTTCTGTCGCCCTTGGTTGCCGTCCTGCAGGAAGTTAAGCAAACTGCTCCACCGACTGACTGCTAACCTTGCTCCTGACCCTTTGCAGTGGTCCCCAGACACGATCCAAGCCTTTCAGTTACTCAAGGACAGTGTGGCCTCCTCCATGTCTCTCCGCCCCCCCAATTACAGCAAACCCTTTCACCTTTTTGTCCACGAGAGGGGCGGAATTGCTAGTGGCGTCCTTACCCAGCTGAGCAGGCCCCACCATTTCCCGCTTGCTTTTTACTCCCAGCAGATCGACCCTGTCGCTCAGGGAACCCCATCCTGCACCCGGACTCTGGCAGCAGCTGCCCTGCTGATCACAAAGGCAAAGAGCCTGACCCTGGGTCATTTTACCACGGTCTGGACCTCTCATGCCTTGTCAGCCCTTCTGCGTAGGGGCACGACCCAAGTCTTTTCGGCCCATCGTCAGCAGCAGCTAAAGGCCGAACTCCTAGAAAACACTAACCTAATTTTTAAAAGGTGTGGGCCCCTTAATCCAGCTACCTTGCTTCCTAACCTGCCAGTCCTCCAGGATCAGCACGACTGTGTGGAAGTAGTTCATAGCATCTTACAGATAAGAAACAACCTGTTTAACTTGCCACTGGACAACCCTGATTGCATCTTCTTCTCGGACGGAAGCTCCTTCTATGTTAATGGCAAGCGTTTCACCGGTTATGCAGTCACCTCTGAATGGGATATTCAAGAGGCCGCCTCACTGCCAGGCAACTGGGGAGCCCAAGCCGCCGAACTCTATGCCCTGGCCCGAGCTTGCCAGTTGGCCGCTGGTAAGACCGTTACCATTTTTACTGATAGCAAGTATGCTTTTGGAGTTGTGCATTGTCACATCCACCTCTGGAAGTTTCAAGGTTTCCAGACAGCTGCCGGTAAACCCATTCAGCACCTCCCCCTCATCCACAAGCTTTTGAATGCCCTCCAAGAACCCTCGGTCCTGGCTGTAGTTCACTGCCGGGCCCATACTAAAAATGATAGCCCCGTCACCCGTGGGAATGCCCTGGCTGACGCCTCCGCCAAGGCGGCTGCCGTCTTACCCTTAGCCATGCCCACGTTGGCTGTTGTAACCTCCTCCTTTACTCCACCGCACCCCGTACTGGTACCCGCTCCTGAAATACAGTCGTGGGAGAGCCTCGGAGCCACTCTGGTCAAAGGGACCTGGCTTATGCCGGATGGCCGAGCCTGCCTCCCTCGCTCCACATACCCCGTGGCAGTTCGCTGGCACCATGATAAGGGGGGGCACTACGGCACGCACTCCCTTGTGGACACCATCACTCGCTTTTGGTATGCTCCAGGCATTCAACTCTACTGCCTGTCAATAGTGAAAGCATGCAGCACATGTCAGCGTAATGAACCTGCTCCGCCTCTTAACAAAATTAAGGGTAAAAGACCTCCGCCTGCTGCTCCATTTCAACATCTTCAAATTAACTTTGCAGATATGCCAAAGGCTTTTGGAAAAAAGCACCTCCTTGTTTTGGTTTGCCCTCTGACTTCATGGGTCGAAGCTTTTCCTACTGCTAATTGTACTGCTGCCACAGTGGCGAAGATCCTCCTTAGAGACATTGTACCCCGTTTTGGCATCCCTCTCATACTTAATTCAGATCGCGGACCCCACTTTACTGGTAATGTCCTTGGCCGTTTAGAACAAGGACTGGGCATTTCACACTCCTTTCATACACCCTACCACCCCCAGTCTAGCGGAAAAGTTAAGCGTATAAATAGGGAGCTTAAGCTTACATTGGCTAAATACTGTCAGGAAACAGGGTTAAAGTGGCCTCAGGTACTTCCCTTGGTCCTGTTTCACCTTCGTACTCGCCCAACCCGTGTATTGGGATTATCCCCCTTTAAACTGCTCTATGGACACCCCCCTTTCAAAGGCGGGGCGCTACCACATGCTGATGTTTCACTATTGAGAGGGGATCATATGACCGCGTGCCAGTTTCTCTCCCTACAGGCTCGCCTCCGTACCCTTTGGAAAGCCTCGCAGTTTTCCCAGACCGTGCCACTAGAAAAACAGATCCACCCGTTCCAACCAGGGGACTTTGTCTGGGCCAAAAAGTTCGTTCGTGGCGACGCCCTCCAGCCGAGGTTTACTGGACCCCACCAGGTTCTTTTAACAACCCAGACTGCAGTGTTCCTGGAAGGACGCAAATCCTGGATCCACCACTCCCACGTCAAGCCAGCCGTAGTGGACCACAGTGACGGACCAGCAGCTCTTGCCACCACTGAGGACACTGCCTCTGACCAGTAAACCAGCTTACCTCTTTCAGACATCAGACTTAAATTGACTCGAAAAAAATGAGAGGACCTTTTATTCTGACAACTGTATGTTTTTTATCATGCCTTTTTAGTTTATTTTCTGCTTATAAAGATAATGCTTTTATTAGATATTCCCACGAGGTTAAAACTCGTATTTTAGGAAATAGAAGTAATTGCTGGGTATGTACTCAATTTCCAGTAAATGCAGAACAGGGACTCCCCTTCACACCCATTCCCCTGACCACTGCTAATATGACTTGGATGCCACCGGCTAAAGTAAAAGATCCAGTCCAACACAATCTTACATGGGACAAAACAGGAGTGCCAATTAACAGATATCTCAGGGTAACCAATCAGACAGGATCACTGTGTTTTGTTAAAGAAAAGGGGTCAACTTTTGTGGGAACAAGTAAATGCAACATGTATTTTAATGGCACCGCCTTTAGTAAAAATCTTGGCTTCAAGCCTTGCGCATCCCACTTATCCCATATGTGAATCCCTCACAAGGCTTCAGAGTCAGCTTTTAAGAAACCCTGCTCAGATCACAAGGGTGTCCAACTAATTGTTAAGGGATATACGATTGCCTTCTACAACTGCTCAAGCAGTACTACACTGCACTTTAAAAACACCACTACCAAATTGTGCCTCTGCGGTTCGCACAACGACCCCTCTGCGTTACCAGGGGAACAGTGGTCCAACGGGTGGTGGGTTACCTCCTACTTTGAGAAATGGAATACCCGAAACGCAATGTATGAAACATACTGGGTGTGCGGGCCCAAAGCTTATTACTTTCTCTCCCCTGATTGGGCAGGGTCATGTTATTTAGCGTGGCTCACACCGCCTTCTCGCATCTCCCTCACCCCCCCCCCCATTTTCCCCACGTTCGTAACATCCGTGAAACCTTCAGAAATATTAATATCCGTGATGGTTTGTCGTGGCAGCGGTGGGCTGGTCTTATTAGCTTAAGGGGTGGTGTCATCCGTCTACAGGGACTACTAGAATCTTTAACCAATGAAACTGCGACCCTATTTGAAAATCAGGCCGGGAAAATGTCCCAGCTGCGCCAGTTAGCTTTGCAAAACCAAATGGCTTTAGACATAATGTTAGCAGCCCAAGGAGGAACTTGCGCCCTCATAAATAAAAAATGCTGTGTTTTTGTAAACGATACCTACCCTGACACTTTTCAACGTACCAAACATCTAAGAAAAATGGCTAAGAACTACTCCTCTGGCCAGCCACCTTATGATTGGTGGGAAGCCTTATGAAATTGGCTGCCTGGATTTGGGTGGGTTAAAAAACTCTTGGTGGGTATTGTTGGGGCCATAGTAATCCTTATAATACTGTGTTGCTGTATTCAGTGTATCCCCTCCCTCATAAACTCATGTGGGTCAGTTTATTCTTTTCCTACTTCAGCCAAAGGCCTTACTCTCTTCGAGTTGGCCCAGGCTGAAATTGCCAAGCGGCCCTTGGCTCCTTAAAATGGGTTGTAGCTTTGGTAAATAGTTATCCCAAAGCTACAAATGGAGGAATGTTGAGTCTGAACTTTTCATGAGTTTAAACTTACTCCAGACTTGATGTCTCTATCTGAAACTTTTAATCAAAGCTCTGACCTGCGAACTGCTCATGACACCCCCCCTCCCTTTAAGTAGCCATTTCCCCCTTTGTCTTCTCTAATTTACATTTTAACCTGTAGAATCTTGATTGATTATGCATGACCATTATGATCTGTTAATCACTTTGTTTACTTCTGTGTATAAACATTGATGCTCACCCCTAATAAACTTGCCACACTTACTCCGAAGCTTTTTTTAAGCTAAGGATGGTGTGAGCCCGTTGATCAACGAATTGTTGTCTGGTCTCTGACAGATTTCTGAGCCCCATACCAACTCCGCACGAACTCGGGTGCTGGAGAGGTGAGTAAGGACTTGCTTTTTACCTAACAATTACACCCCAACCATGATTTTAAAATAGTGTGGTACCACATCTTATATATATATATTTTTAAAAGGGTATAAAATTGACTTTTGTTGCAACAAAATAAAAATAATTTTTTGAAAAGAAAAAAAAATAGTCACGTGACACACACAACATAGACACAACACACACACATGACATACAGGACAAACTTACAATTAAAAACAAATGGCTCCAAAATTCTATTCATATTTATACAAAATAACACAACCAAAAATAAAAAGGGTTAAACATTTGAATAAACAAATTATTACCTTATTTAAAACTTGTAGCATAAATTTGATAAAAATATATTAGTATTTGCCAAATGTATTGTATTAATTCGGTAACAAGGAATTTTGCATTACTTTATATTTAACATTATTTTAAAACTCTGCTATATGGAAATAAGAAAAGCCCATGTTTCAAATATTAGTTAGTGGTTAGAATAAGAAGCAGAGAGTGCACTTCTGTTGCTTGGCAACCATATCTTCAAGAAAGTTAGGAATAATTCCAGCTGTTGCATTCCTGAAGGGTTAAAATAATTAATTTACTGTATTTAAAGTTTTTACCTTGTTTTCTTTTTGTTTCTTGTTTTGTTCTGTTTTCAATTGCTTTATTTTTTGGAGGTTTCTGTAAAAACTATAGCTTTTAATTTTTAAAACAAAAAGAGAGAGCCAAAGTGAGGAGAGGCGGAGAGGGGGAAGGAGGGGGGGTGAAGAGCAACCTAGGAAGGTAGCGAGACCTGAGCCAAGAAAGATTAACTCCATCGAGGTTAGTTATCGCAATAGGCAAAGCTTCTGCTACAGTTTTAGATTCAGTAAATTCTGGGGCTGTTGGCAGAGCTGGATACAGAGGAGTTTTAGGAGCTTCATATGGGGGTGGCAAAATTTTCTGAGAGGGACTTGGGGGCAGGAGTGATGAGCTCTACCTTTTCTGTCTTCTCCTCATTATCATCTTTAGGAGAGCCTGGGGCTGCCTGTTTAGCTGCAAACATTGTGCCCCCGTGGAGGACAGAGCACAGATCAAGGGCCTTGCATATCATGCTAAACAGGACTGTGGAAACATCCTCAGAGTATCTGCCAGGGTTAATGGCACAGTATAGCCTTTTAGAGTTTTGCCCGAGCCAAGGGAACAGATCCATCCTATTTTTGGATTAGTCGAATTTTGGCTAGTAAAAAGGTGAAACTGCAAATGTTGGAACTGTTCAGTTTCATTATCTGCGCGGTCTGTAGCATGCCACGGGCATGGCCCAACTCCCCTGCATCCTGTTCGTGACGCCATGTGGATTGCCACGTACACGCAGGGGCGAAAGAAAATGCAGGCCTGTTATTTACCAGGCTGCACGTGGCAATAGACTATATTGGTAAGGGATGCAAGGAGAGTATGGGCCACGATGCAAACTGCAGACACACACACACAACTAAAATTAATCAATTTAAAGTTTTATTGGGGATAATTACAAGGGGTAAGGGAGCAGCGTATGATTAGCTAATAGAGTTAATGAAACTTAAAACACACAATGACTAAATATCTACTAACAATATTTATAAACAAAGATGCAGCATTTAGTAATAACTGATACTTACAAACACAAACCAAAGCATAATGACCGGTAAACGTAGAAGCTCTGTTTGATACACGTGAGCTGAGAGCATAGGCGGCAGGTTAGTATAATTTTTGGTGGGGCCCAAAATGGTGGTGCCCCCCCCCCGCTCCCGCCCTGTAAGCTGATATAAAATGAAGCTACAACGTGTCAGTGCCACAAGATTACAAGGGTCAATTAAAAGTGGAAAGTCAGAAGCAGCACTTGCCTACTTCACTATACAGTATTATATTTTGTTGCACCTGTTGTGATGAACTGGGAATGTTCTTAATATTTTCTCTGAATACTGTGTGGGTGCCTCAGTTTCCCCTGCAAGATGCCAACTGAAGGTGTTGGGGACAAAGAGATCAGGTGGCCTCCCTGTCCGGAAGAGACACAGAGGCCAGAGGGAGTGTCAGTTTGGAGCTGGCTGGGGAAATGGGGAGAGACCCAGAACTTGGTTCTGGGCTCCCCAGCCCCCAAGATGGACCTGACAGAGGGGTTCTGTTTTCTGTACCAACAAGCTCTGTTTAAACTGTGTTCCCGTCATCTAATAAAACTTCTGTTTTACTGTCTGGCTGAGAGTCACATCTGACTGCGGAGTTGGGGTGCAGGGACCTCTGGTTGCACCAGGACCCGCCTGGGCAGACTCGCTGTGGAAAGTGCATGATGTGGAAGGGCAAGCTGAATGCTCTGAGGTCAGACCCAGGAAGGTGTAAGCTTCTTGCCCTGGAGACAGTATGCTCAGAGAGAGGAGGCTCCCCCAGAGTCCTGACTGGCTTTGTATGGAGTTGTTCCAAAGCATCACAGCATCCCCTTCCACACCATGCACTTCCCAGAAGTCCGCACAGGCACTGACACTCCCTCCTCCGGCCTTTGGCTGTGGCTACACTTAGCACTTCAAAGCGCTGCCGCGGTAGCGCTGCCGCGGCAGCGCTTTGAAGCGCTAAGTGTAGTCAAAGCACCAGTGCTGGGAGAGAGCTCTCCCAGCGCTGTCCGTACTCCACCTCCCTGTGGGGAATAACGGACAGCGCTGGGAGCCGCGCTCCCAGCGCTGGGGCTTTGACCACACTGGCGCTTTGCAGCGCCGCAATTTGCAGCGCTGGAGAGGGTGTGTTTTCACACCCTGCTGCAGCACTGCAAATTTGTAAGTGTAGCCAAGCCCTTTGTCTCTTTTCCAGGCATTAGGAGGCCACCTGATCTCTCTGTTCTCCAACACCTTCAGTTGGCACCTTGCAGGGGAAACTGATTTGGGAGAAATGAAGTAAAAGCTGCCCAAACCGAGGTTGAGCACTCCTGAATTTTGAGGGGTTCAAATCTGGAAGGCAGGTGCTGGGGGTGGGAGAGGGCTGTGGGCTCCATGGGGGAGCATGGCAGCAACTGTCTGGAGCTGTACGGAGCCAGACACGCTGGTCTGAGTGGCACAGTAAGCGGTTTGGGGGTTGGAGAAGAGGTAGGGAGTTCCAGGGGGCAGTAAAGGGACAAGGAGCAGGGGGGGTTGGATGGGGCAGAGGTTTGAAGGGGTAGTCAGGGGACAGGCAGCAATTGGATAGGCATGGGAGTCCAGGAGGTTTATCAGGGGACAGGTAGGAGGGTCCTGGGGGGAAGTTGGGTGGGGTCTCAGGAGGGGGCAGTTGGGGACAAGGAGAAGGGAGGCTTAGATAGGGGCTGGGGTCCCAAGGGGCAGTTAGGGGCAGGGGTCTCGGGAGGGGGTAATCCAGGGACAAGGACCAGTGGTGCTTAGATAGGGGGTGGGGGTCCTGAGAGGCAGTTGGGGCAGGGGTCTGGGGAGGGGGCAATCAGCGGCCACGGCCGGGAATCGGAGGGCTCTGGGCTGCCAGCAGCCGCGGGCAGCCCAGAGCCCTCTGACTCCCGGCCGCGGCTGGGATTTAAAGGGCTCTGGGCTCCCCATTGGAGCTGCTCACTGCTTCCTGGATTGGGGAGATGTTCTCCCTGTGAGGCTGGCAGCTCCTCCCTCTTCTCTGGGCTGGGGATGGGGCTTCCCCACCCAATGCCACCTCCTACTCTCTGATGTTAAACGGCTCTTCCCCACTGCTGCATCTTCCTCTCTGTTCCCTGGCCTGGGAGTGGAGGCTGCCTTAGGGGAGGGAGTTTCTCACTGGGTTTTTAAGCTGGTACCCATCCCCTCCTCAATAAAAGCTTCTGACGCCTTCCTGGCTGTTTCTCTGCTGCTGGGAATGGAGCAGCCCCAGCAGGGGGAGCTGGGAGCTGAAGCTTTTGCAAAAAAAAATGAGAAACTGGCTGAGGAACCGCAGACATATCTCTGCTCAGCCTCATGTGGCCAGGACAGAGGCAGCCCCCTGGGATGGAGGCCTGTCCCAGCGACAGTGAGAACAGGGCTGCTGGGGAGAATGAAAAATTGTCTCAGCCTCCCCCAGGGCTGAGCTCTGCCCCTAACGCTCTGATTCTATTATACCCTCACCCCACTGAATATGACTCTGGATCCAGACACGGCTCATCCCGAACTCATCCTATCTAAGGGCTGGTCTACACTAAGGGGGAAAATCGATATAAGATACGCAACTTCAGCTACGTGAATAACGTAGCTGAAATCGAAGTATCTTATATCGATCACTTACCCGTCCTCACGGCGCGGGATCGATGTCCGGGGCTCTCCATGTCGACTCCGCCACCGCCGTTCGCGGTGGTGGAATTCCGGAATCGACAGGAGCGCCTTCGGGGATCGATATATCGCGTCTAGATGAGACGCGATATATCGATCCCTGAAAAATCGATCGCTACCTGCCGATACGGCGGGTAGTGAAGACGTAGGCTAAGGATTGGAAAAGCGTGAGACAGGGAGACAGATGGCAGCGACTGCCCATCACCCCTGAGAGATTTGACACTGAGCTCTGTGTGCTGGGCTGTGAGGGATTTGCATCGGGGAGATATTGCTGGAAGGTGGAGGTGGGGGGGAGACATGGGGGGTGAGGGGAGGGGGAATATCCCACTAGGGACCCTGTGATCAGCCTCTCTAGCCTCACACACCCTAGTCTGTATGACCTCTGCCTGTGGACTTTCTACCATGCTGTCTCTATAAGCCTAAATGTTGCTTCCAGACTCAGCTCTGTGCAGCCTCTGAACTGTCAAACCATTCAGTGACTGAGGTAGAGAAGACAACCTCATCATTGCCCCAGGGATTGTTCAGCCTGTTTGCCACCGTCCTCTATGATCCAGGAGGACTCTGGGGATCCTGGGTCAGACAGTGTCACTGAGACATGTTGGGGATGGAAAAATGGGCTTCTCTTCCCACGTTAACCTAGCCCCTACAGCCTGGAGGACTCCTGTCTACCCAAACCTCTGGCCTCTTAATTCTATGACCCTTGGAAGCTTCTCCCCGATTATTTCCTGCAGCCCCAGAGATGAGAGGGGGAAGGGGAAGAACCCTTGGAGCTTCAAGAAGCAGAGGAGTCCTGAGGGGCAGATGTGGAGGCTGAAGATTCGGAACGTAGGGAGGGGCTGGTGGCAGAGGTGATGTCGGATTGGGGGCAAAATTAACAGCTGGGGACAGGCGGGTGTGGTGATGGCAGTGTAACAAGGTGTGCTCTAGTGGGACACTACTGAGAGTGCCAATTCAGGGCAAATTGCTAAGAAACAGGGCCGTTACAGCCCCAGCCTGGTGATTCTCCACCTCTAAGGCAC
Source organism: Mauremys mutica (assembly GCF_020497125.1). Taxonomy (NCBI): domain Eukaryota; kingdom Metazoa; phylum Chordata; order Testudines; family Geoemydidae; genus Mauremys; species Mauremys mutica. The sequence continues at coordinate 30,975,643 of NC_059083.1, forward strand.
ACCAAACCAGCACTTCGGTTTCACCACACTAGCTAACAAGAAGCCATACAAGCAATTCCCTCAGATCCTGCAGCCCCCTTGTCGCACTGGGAGCACTCCTTACAGGGATGACTGATTGTGAAAACCAGTATCCCCAATTAAAGGTTCTCCTGATCCCAAAGAACTAGCACAAACCCAGGTCAACATACAAATCAGCTCTTACCCCCAAATCATGATGTTGCCAATCCTTTAGAACCTAAAATCTAAAGGTTTATTCATAAAAAGAACAAAATATAGATGAGAGTTATAATCAGTTAAAGGAATCAAATACATACAACAATTGCAAAGGTCTTAGTTCTTGTTTAGAGCTTCAGTTTGTAGCAAAGTTCCTCCAGAAGCAAGAGAGAAGACAAAATGGAAGGGTTTCCAGGGCCTTTTATACCCTTTGTCATATAGAAGGAAAACCCCTTGGAAAATCACAACAGCAAAATGGAGTTTTGGGTCACATGGGCAAGTCACATGCTCATGCATGACTCAGTTCCTTACAGGTAGCAGCCATTGTCCACCTGATACCTTGAATGTTCCCAGGAAGGCTCATCAGATGTGGATTGGTGTCTCCCAGGGTTTATTGTCAGTCCTGAGGAAGCACTTAATTTGAATAGTCCTTTTTCCACAGGCTGGGTTCCTCCTGGAAGATATCTCACTGCTGAGGGTGACCTGGGAAGCCAGGGAGGGTCTTCTGCAACAATGCGGTTTCTGCCCTGGCCCTTATGTGGCTTGCCTGTGTGCAGCAATGGTCTCCGCCCCCAACTCATGGCACAGTGGCGTGGGTGTGTTACCCTTACTGGGACCGGGAGCACAGCTGTGCTGCCAAGGAACCTGCACAAGCAGATTGGCCAGCTTCTGCATCAGACCTTCGATGAGATCACGGAGGCTGATTACTGCGACGGGAGAGAGCACATCAATGCCCTATTCCGCATTCAGGCATGCACACAGCCCCAATCCTTCTTTCTGCAACCCTACTTGCCCCAACAGACCACACCCAACAACCCCCTTCTTCCTCATTCCGCTTTCCACCTCCTGGCTCATTGCACTCTGGGCTGGCACAGCCTCTGAAGTGTCCGATGCTCTTTGGAGTAGAGGTGGGCTCACCAGCTCTTTGTAGTACCGGCAGCTCGTGGGGGCAGCACCAGAGTGGTGGTTTGCCTCCCTCGCTTTGTGGTAGGCATTCCGCAGCTCCTTCACTTTAACCCTGCACTGCGTCCCGGTCATGGCTCCTTTCCATCATGGCCCTTGATATCTGCTCCTAGGTATCGTAATTCCTATGGCTGGAGGGCAGCTGGGAGTGGACAGCTTCCTCTTCCCAAACACTGCTGAGTCCAGAACCTCAGCCTTGTTCCAGGCTGGTGATCGCCCGGTGTGTGGAGCCACGGTCATGTGGAAAGATGGGCTGAGAGCACTCCACGCCTGGCTGGGCAAACAGGAAGAGGATTTTCAAAATTCCCAGAGAATTTAAAGGGCGGGTCTGATGGTTGGTCACATGAGGACAGGGCAGTAGAGTTCAAAGTGATGACCAGAGTGGTTAGAACAGGCATTTTGGGACACATCCTGGAGGCCAATCAGAGTGCAGTAATAGATCAGAGCATCCACACTGGCACCACGGCGCTCCAGCCCTGGCGCAGAAAGCTCTATGCTTCTCATGGAGGTGAATTACCAATTCTGCCTGGGCCTGACTTTCCTGTTTCTAAAATGGGGATAAGAAGTTTGAAGAAGTTTGCGCTCAGGTAGTGCCGTGATGGGGGCCAGATAGGGGCCTGCAATAGCTACACACATGCAGCTGTTTCCTGTTCACGTCAAATCACAAAACATCACATTGGGGTTGTTGCAAACTTTCCTGATTTCACACTGACTCCTTCACTAGCTGGCCTTTCCCTTAACAACAATTGGAATGAAATGCTTAAACCCAAATTTTTGTGCAACTGTGAAAGTTTAAATCAATAAATATAAAATTTTGACAGATATTTTTAGCATTTTATATATATTAAATATATAAAAAAAATTCTACCAAGCCTATCATGCCTTAGACACTCAGCGCCTGCTCCTGCAGGCTCATCCTCACAGCGGGGTGCCTCTGATTGCAAGACCAGAGCCCTAGCGGTACATTTTCCACTAAATACTCCAGAGGGAGCCATGGCTGCAGAGAACCCCCTGGAAAGTCTCCAGGAGGAAGCTCCACGTCCCATTTGTCTGCAGTATTCACAGAAGCTGTCACTCTGCAGTACAGGCAGGTCAGTCAGTGCTGGGAGGAATCCGATACAGCCGTCTCCTGGCCTCAGAACCTGTGCAACAGAGAAACATCAAGCTGAACATGCAGCTGGCAAACATGGTAGAAATCGCCAAGCAGCTGAGTTTCCAGGCAGCAAAAGGAGCAGGAGGGAAAGGGGTGGGTGGGGACCACCAGGAGGCTCTGAAACTTCTGTGAAGAGGATCAAACTTCCATCTGTCTGGTTTGCCATCTGTCTCGGGCTCAAAGAGCTCACATGGTGGTTCCCATAGAAGAGGCTGCCCAGGAGTACAAGGTAGGGAACTGCTGTTAAGTTTAATGGGTAATAACTTAGCTTTGGATTTTAATGACAGGCTAATTTCACTGAAAGTTCCCTGGCACAGGCATGACACATCATTCAGCTCTGTAAACCCTTCAGGGTATGGGAGATGCTGTAACAAAATAACTGATTTGACAGAGTGGCAACAGAGGCAAGTCTTTTAATGATACCTGATGTGGGAAAATGTCCTCTGAGATTCTGATGGAGATTCCTGAAAATTGTCGTCATATCAAGAATTCTACCAATCCCCAAGGAGCAGACAAATTACCCATCAAGTTAATGAAACTTCAATTCTTACCCAACCACAGGAACTCCTCACTTAACGTCCTCTCGCTTAATGTTGTTTCAATCTTACGTCCCTGCTCAATTACAGAACATGCTCCATTTTAAGTTGTGCAATGCTTCACTATAACATCATTTGGCTGCCTGCTTTGTCCACAGCTGGCAGCCCCCTATCCTCTTCCCTATGCCCTCCCCGCACAGCACCTCCCGCCTGCTGGCAGACCCCATGGATCAGTGCATTCCTCCTTCTCCTCCCGCCTCCTGTCCGCAGCAATCAGCTGGCTTGCAGCATTCAGGAGGCAGGGGAGAGAGGGGAGCCTGCGTGCTGCGTCCTTGCTCCTCCGTTGAATGCCGCAAGCCAGTTGATTGCCGCGGACAGGGGAGGGAACGGGGAGGAGCAAGGATGCGGCATGTGGAGTAAAGTGGGGGGGGGAAGAGGCAGGTCAAGGATGGAGGTTTGGGGGGAAGGGGTGGAGTGAGCAGGCTGAGGGTTGAGCTCCCCACCCCTGGTGCTTGCAGAGTAGGGGAAGCTGCCATTGCTGCTGTGCAACGTGCTTCTCCGAGCCTACAGCACCTTCAGCCTCCTTGCCTGACTCATCTCCAGTGCCAGTGGGCTGTGCCTGAGTGGGGTAAGGCAGGGGCACCTCCCAACTACAGTACTGTACTGTATGGCAAAAAAAAATAAATCCCTGGAACCTACCCCTCCCCCCCTTTACATTCATTCTTATTGGGGAACTTGGATTCGCTTAACATCGTTTCACTTAAAGTCGCATTTTTCAGGAACAGAACTACAACGTTAAATGAGGAGTTACTGTACACACTTACGGCCAAGTCCTGTGAACTAAACTACGATTTATTAAAAGAAGAAAAGACAGTATTGGCAAAAAGATCATTAGACATACAAATGCAAATAGAGTCCTTAGGTCAGTTTCACCAGAGATGGCGGGTTAGAACTGAAAATTGTCCTTTTCAGAATCATTTCATCACGTTCTAGTCCAATGTCCAAATGTTCAATATCAGAGCAGTCCAGAGGGGACTGGAGATCTCAGTCTTAAGACTCAAGCGCCCCCCGAATAAAGCTTAAGAAGATCTGAGATAAAAGGATCAGGTCTCAAGAATTTATATAGACATTTTTGCAGCCTCTTCACAGCAGGCAGTCCTTGGATGAACAATAGGTTGTAGAAGTAACCTCCTATTTCCCAAACATCACAGGTAATTAAACTACATGGATTAACAAAGTAATTATCCCTATAGAATCATAGAATATCAGGGTTGGAAGGGACCTCAGGAGGTCATCTAGTCCAACCCCCTGCTCAAAGCAGGAGCTAATCCCCAACTAAATCAACCCAGACAGGGCTTTGTCAAGCCTGACCTTAAAAACCTCTAAGGAAGGAGATTCTACCACCTCCTTACATATCCCATTCCAGTGCTTCCCCACTCTCCTAGTGAAAAACTTTTTCCTAATATCAACCTAAACCTCCCTCACTGTAACTTGAGACCAATACTTCTTGTTCTGTCCTATGCTACCACTGAGAACCGTCTAGATCCATCCTCTTTGGAACCTCCTTTCAGGTAGTTGAAAGCAGCTATCAAATCCCCCCTTATTCTTCTCTTCTGCAGACTAAATAATCCCAATTCTCTCAGTCTCTCCTCATAAATCATGTGCTCCATCATTTTTGTTGCCCTCCGCTGGACTCTTTCCAATTTTTCCACATCCTTCTTGTAGTGTGGGGCCCCAAACAGGACACAATACTCCAGGTGAGGCCTCACCAATGCCAAATAGAGGGGAATTATCATGTCCCTCAATCTGCTGGCAATGTTCCTACTTTAACAGCATTTGGGGCTGTATGTATTCTTAGCAGCAAGGGCACACTGTTGACTCATATCCAGCTTCTCGTACACTGTAACCCCTAAGTCCTTTTCTGCAGAACTGTTGCCTAGCCACTGGGTCTCTAGTCTGTAGCAGTGTCCGGGATTCTTCCTTCATAAATGCAGGACTCTGCACTTGTCCTTGCTGAACCTCATCAGGTCCCTCTATATCCTATCCCTACCCTCCAGCACATCTACCACTCCTCCCAGTTTAGTGTCATCTGCAAACTTGCTGAGGGTGCAATCCACGCCATTCTCCATGCTTTTACACTGTAAAAAACCAAAAGAATAGTATTTTTCAATTCACCAAGTGCAAGTACTGTAGTGCAATCTCTTTATCATGAAAGTTGAACTTACAAATGTAGTATTACGTACAAAAAATACCTGCGTTGAAAAATAAAACAATATAAAACTAGAGCCTACAACGCCACTCAGTCCTCCTTCTTATACAGCCAATCACTCAGAAAAACAAGTGTGGTTACAATTTGCAGGAGATAATACTGCCCGCTTCTTGTTTACAATGTCACCTGAAAGTGAGAACAGGCGTTCTCGTGGCACTATTGCAGCTGGCGTCGCAAGATATTTATGTGCCAGACGCGCTAAAGAGTCATGTGTCCCTTCCTGCTGGAACCGCCATTCCAGAGGACATGCCTCCATGCTAATGACGGGTCCTAATCAATAATGATCCAAAGCAGACCAGACCAACACGTGTTCATTTCCATCAACTGAGTCAGATGCCACCAGCAGAGGGCTGATTTTCTATTTTGATGGTTCGGGTTCTGTAGTTTCCCAATCAGTGTGTTGCTCTTTTAAGATTTCTGAAAGCATGCTTCACACCTCGTCCCTCTCAGATTTTAGAAGGTATTTCAGATTCTTAAACCGTGGGCCGAATGCTGTAGCTACCTTTAGAAATCTCAGATGGTTACTTCCTTTGTGTTTTGTCAAATCTGCAGTGAAAGTGTCCTTAAAATGAACATGTGCTAGGTCATTATCCATGACTGCCATATTATGAAATATTTGCCAGAATGTGTGTAAAACAGAACAGGGGACATACAATTCTCTTCCAAGGAGTTCAGTCACAAATTTAATTAATACATTCTTTTTTTAAGTGAGCATCATCAGCATGGAAGCATGTCCACTGGAATGGTGGCTGAAGCATGAAGGGACGTAGGCAGGTTTAGCATATCTTGCACATAAATACCTGCACGGCCAGCTACAAACATGCCATGTGAACACCTTCTCACACTTTCTGGTGACATCATAAATTAAAAGCAGGCAGCATTCTCCCCCATAAATGTAAACAAACTTGTTTGCTTTAGTGATCGGCAGAAAATGAACAGTAGACATCTAGTTCTAAATTTTTAACTGCTTTATTTTTGAGTGCACTTATGTAAGTAAAATAATCTGTTTTTAAGCTACACTTTCCTGATAAAGCGATTGCACTACAGTACTTGTATGAGGTGAACTGGAAAATACTATTTTTATTTTGCATGTTTACAGTACACATATTTGTAATAAAAATAATATAAAGTGAGCACTGTACACTTTCTCTTCTTTGTTGAGGTAGAAATCAATATATAAGAAAACGTAGAAAAACATCCAAAAAAATTCCAATTGCTCTTCTTTTATTTAACAATGTGACTCATCAAGATTCATATTTCTAACCACAATGAATTTTTTTTGAGTTAATTACTTGAGTCAATTGCAATTAATCAACAGCACTACTATCTGCTTTCAATTTCTTAACAACACCAGGTTACATTTCAAAGCTCTAGTCTCTATTTCTTGGAATGGTCCCAAATACCATTTACACACTTTCTGAACTCTTATGGTCTCCCTCTTGTATGGATTGCTTGATGTTTAACAAGGTCAGGCCTCCGTATGAAACTTTTCCCACAGTCTAAGCACTTATGGGGTCTTTCTCCGGTATGGATTTTTTGATGTACAAGTAGGGTTGATCTCCGTACGAAACTTTTTTCACAGTCTAAACACTTATGGGGTCTCTCTCCAGTGTGGATTTCCTGATGTGCAAGAAGGTCTGACCTCCGTATGAAACTTGTCCCACAGATTAAGCATTGATGGGGTCTCTCTCCAGTGTGGACTGCCTGATGTGCAACAAGGTGTGACTTCTGTATGAAACTTTTTCCACACTCTAAGCACTTATGGGGTCTCTCTCCAGTGTGGATTGCCTGGTGACTAAGTAGGGCTGATCTCTGTATAAAACTTTTCCCACAGTCTAAGCATTTGTGGGGTCTCTCTCCTGTGTGGATTTTCTGATGAAGAAGAAGGGTTGATTTCTGTATGAAACTTTTCCCACAGTCCAAACACTTATGGGATCTCTCTCCTGTGTGGATGATCTGATGTTTAGCAAGGCCTGACCTCGCTATGAAACTTTTTCCACACTCTAAGCACTTATGAAGTCTCTCTCCCGTATGTTTTCTCTTATGAAAAACAAGGCCTGACCTCCACATGAAACTTTTCCCACAGATTAAGCATTGATGGGGTCTCTCTCCAGTGTGGATTACCTGATGTGCAACAAGGTGTGACTTCTGTATGAAACTTTTTCCACACTCTAAGCACTTATGGGGTCTCTCTCCAGTGTGGACTGCCTGATGAAGAAGAAGGGCTGATCTCTGTATAAAACTTTTCCCACAGTCTAAGCATTTGTGGGGTCTCTCTCCAGTGTGGATTTTCCCATGTTTAATGAGGGCATATCTCCATGTGAAACTCTTCCCACAGTCTAAGCACTTGTGGGGTCTCTCTCCAGTGTGGATTCTCCCATGTTTAACGAGGGCAGATCTCCGTGTGAAACTTTTCCCACAGTCTAAGCACGTATGGGATCTCTCTCCTGTGTGGATTATCTGATGTTCCATAAGATTTGATCTTTGTGGGAAACTTTTCCCACAGTCCAAACACTTATGGGATCTCTCTCCTGTGTGGATGATCTGATGTTTAGCAAGGCCTGACCTCTCTATGAAACTTTTTCCACACTCTAAGCACTTATGAGGTCTCTCTCCCGTGTGTTTTCTCTGATGAAAAACAAGGCCTGACCTCCACATGAAACTTTTCCCACAGATTAAGCACTTATGGGGTCTCTCTCCAGTGTGGACTGCTTGATGTATAAGAAGGGTTGACCTCCGTATGAAATTTTTCCCACAGATTAAGCATTGATGGGGTCTCTCTCCAGTGTGGATTGCATGATGACTAAGTAGGGCTGACCTCCATACGAAACTTTTCCCACACTCTAAGCACTTATGGGGTCTCTCTCCAGTGTGGATTGCCTGATGACTAAGTAGGACTGACCTCCATACGAAACTTTTCCCACACTCTAAGCACTTATGGGGTCTCTCTCCAGTGTGGACTGTCTCATGTGTAATCAGTGTTGACTTCAAATTTAAATAATTCCTGCCCTCAAGGCACTGAGAGGGTCTCTCTCCTGTGTGGCTTCTCCCATGGTTATTAAGATCTGAGCGGTTATTGAAGCTTTCCCCACGGTCCAAGCATTTAAGTGATTTCTTTCCAGTTTGGATTTCCTGAGGTGTAACAAGCTGTGGTCTCAGAACGATTCCTTTCCCAAAACCAAGACATTCATAGCTTTTGTCTTTCTTGGAGGTTGTCTGTCGGGCTGTGGGATCGCTGTGTCCTTCCCCACATATAATAGATTTATCCATTTGCTTCCTTGAGTGGTTTCCCGGAAGCCTATCTGACCTCCGCCAATTTCCCCCATCATCTCCCTGTTCCCAGCACTGGGAAAAATTCCCTTCAGCTCTTCCCAAAAAGGTCCCCTGTGATTCTCCGTGCCCAGGAACTTCCTTCTCTTGATTCCCCTCCTCGGTCTCACTCACTGTCTCGTCACCTGCTGGGAGAGAGACACAATCCAAATAGGAGTCATTGTGCTGGGGAGAAATTCAGAGGAATAGCACCAAGGGAAAACCCAACATACTAAAGCTGCACAGACGGAGCAACTGGATTCTGCCTCCACTTCCCACCCATACTTTTAAAAAGAAGGAAAGTAGGGAAGGAAACTCCTGCAGTGAACAGGACATGTGGGAAGCGATGTCAGTGACATCTGCTGCCTGCAGCCCGCCCTGGGTGAGAAGAGGAAGGAACTAAGGGCATTTACTGATACCTCATTTTGGGGATTCTCAACTTTTTCCTTCATTCACCAGATGGTTTCTGTGTCAGTCCTCACCTGTGTGGGCACCTCTCAGAATCTCTCTTCTCTCACAGGACTGGAGATCAGGCACCCACGGCTCTTCCCCTCGTTCCAGTCGGCTGATCAGGTCAGGTTTGGGAAGGGGGAATCCTGTGCAGGGAGTGAAATCAGATCAGGGTGTGTGGAGGACTGAGAGCGTCTCTCCGAAAGTGGGAGTATTTGTAAGAAAGGACATTCCGTGAGCGACACCTGTCCCTGTGCTCTGCTGGGGAATGTGGTCACTGAGCCCCCTTGGGGGAGGCAGACGTCTGGGGAGATGAGGGGAATTGTGGTGCACACCCAGCTCCAGCGTTAAACCCCTGTGCCTTAGGTTTTGACACCCTGGTCTCATTGCGGTGTCAGACACACAGACCCTCTGCAGCTTCCAATATGCAAGGGGACGGGAATCCCTTACCCAGCGAGGTCACTGTCTCGTAGTTCTCCTGCATGACTTCCCTGTAGAGGGCTCTCTGGGTGGGGTCCAGCAGAGCCCCCTGCCCCTGTGTGAAATACACAGCCACATCGTCAAAGGTCACCGGCATCTGAAACAAGAAGAGTCCCCCGCTCAGCACCTGCTGCCCCAGGCACAATCCTGCTAGTCACGGGGGCGGGAGGGGGAGAGGCCTGGAGAAACAGAATCCCACTCCCACCCTGCTCAGAGCAGCCAGGAGGCTTCAGGAGGTGGGAGAAGATGAGAGCTCTTTGTCCCCCCAGCACACGGAGCAGGGCAGAGTCCTCGTTTAGAAATGGGGGAATGTTTCCTCTTCCCCCCACTTGCCACTGACCTGTTCCAGCAGCCCCTTCCAGTCTCTCCGCTCTCCCTTTTATCTTCTCCCTTGCCCTGGGAGAACAGGCGATGCCCCATTGCCCTGGGCCTTTGCTCTCATCAGGCAGCTCAGCCACTGACACTGCTAACGGGGGTTGAACCCGGCTGTGCCACTGAGGGCAGCAGCTCTGAGACTCACCAACGCAGGGAGCCCCTCCCCCTGTAGGCCAAACTCCCCAGCTGGTCCCGCAAAAGGGGCCCTTTGTGCAGAGTCATTTCCCTGCCCGGCTCCAGCCCTTTCCCCAGGTCTCTCCATCACCTGGAGGCTCAGGGGCTGGTGTGGTTAGAGGGGTTCCAGCCACTGGAGAAAGTGCCACTGGGTTGGTCTCAGGGGGGTGGGATGAATCAGGAATGTTCTTAATATTTTCTCTGAATACAGTGTGTGTGCCTCAGTTTCCTCCTGGTTTGGGACTCAGCGGGGAGAGTCCAGGGCTCAGGACTCTGGATTCCCCCCCAGACGGACTTTGCTGGGAGCTCCTGATTTCTGTGCTAACAAGCTCTGTTCTACCCTGTGTTCCCAGCGACCAATAAACCTTCTGTTTTCCAGGCCAGCTGAGAGTCACAGCTGAGTGCGGAGGTGGGTGCAGGGCCCCTGTGGGGAGCGGGTCAGGTTTCTCCTTAGGCTGCCCCGGGGCTCAGGCTGGGCCCACGCGCTCAGCAGGTGGGGCAATATCGCCCCCTCCCTCCCCCCGCCTCAGATCTCCCTGAGCTGCAGCCAGGGGCAGGGAAACAAAGCAGCGGATGGGGGGCGGGGGGTAACGTGATCCCGGCGGCAGCTTTCCCGGGCCCCGGGCGGGAATCGCAGCCAGCTCCGCGGGGAGCAGCCTGGGGCCAAACCTCCCCCTGCAGCCCGGGGGTGCCGGGGGGGGCGGGTCTCTCTCACCTTCCCTCCGAGCGGGGCCCCCCGGGGCAGGGGCCGGGCCGGGCTGGGGGCTCTGCCCTGGGAGAGGCTCCTGTGGGGGGAGCAGCGGGAAGGGCCCTGCTGGAGATTCCCCTCTCCCGGCTGCAGCCAGGGCTCCGGGCTCCCAGCACCAGCCGCCCCCCGGGGCTCGGGGATCTCGCCAGGAGCCTGGGAGCCAGAGTCACCGCAGCGGCTGCGAGTCACTTCCTGCGGCCTGGCCTGAGCCCAGCGCTCGCTGCCCGGAGCCGCCTCCCGGCTGTTCCTGGGTCCTAGCGCTGAAGGGATCGCGCTGCAGCATCTCTGGCTCCGGCTCCTGTTCCACTCCCAGGCTCTAAGGTCAGAAGGGAGGGACCCTCTTCCATCTAGCGGGGGGAATGGGTGACACGTTTTTCTAAAATACTTACTGAACTTTAGGGGAATCCAGTAAAGATGCGCAGAGGTAAGCGGGGAAATGACCCCACTATTGGGGGGAACTTTCCTGACTTAAACACGCCCCGGGTGGAATCGAATAGCAGAAGGATCTGAGTCCTCGCGCCCTTCACCCAGAGCCTGCCTCACCTCGAGGGCTCCCCCTCCACTCTGCTGTGTGGCAAAGTCCTTATATCCCCGACAAGGCTGGGCCCAGGCTTCCTGTGGGGCTCGTCCCCCACCCTGGTTGTGACCACTCAGGACAGGGGCTAGAGCGTCCCCACTCTGGGGCACTTCCTCCACTCTGGACGCTTCCCTGACCATTGTCTATACCCCAGAACAAATGCAATTTACTAAACAGCAGCTAATAAAAGAAATCAGGAAACAACGGGGAAGGTGAAAGGAAAACACTTCACCCCACTCTGCGGGCCTGGGGGAAGCACAAACAGCATCTGTGGGATGCCCAGGCAGGTCACAGTCTGTCCCTCCCCCGTCCCAGGCCTCCTGCCCAGGCCCTGGCTGTGCTGCAGGGATGCTGCAGGTCAGAGACCTGCTCTGGCGGTGGCCACACGCCCTCAGGCTCTAGGTGACAGGACCCTTCTTCCCGGTGTCCCTGGAAAGGTGCAAATCCAGAGGGCAGATAAAAAGCCCTCGAACTTGGTAAACTCTGTAAATTTATTGGAGGGGTGGGGGGCAGACTTGTAATCTTTGAGCACTACTGGTTGCTGACCTAGTTCTGTCCCTGCCCCCGCCCCCAGGGTTCCACGGGGTGCAGGCCATGGCAGGGGGCAAATGCCAGTAGGATGTGGATGACTTCATCAGCTTCCACGTCCAGCCTCAGGCCCCTTACCCCTGTGTCCTGACTCCCCCCCTCCCAGAGCCATGGCCCTGCTCCCGGCCCCACTCAAGGGGGTATAGGGGGCACAGAGAGGGATAAGGGGGCACCGCCCCCCTACTCTAAAAATCATTCCAATGGGCCCAGAGCAATTCCAGCCTCTCAACATCCCGGTTAGTGTCAAAGGGACCAAAGTGGGTAAAGTTGCTCTTATGACGATGTCTTTGTATGATCTGTATCTGGGTTGTGCCAAAACGCAGTAAGTGAAGTTTGAAGGGAGGGAAGGGATGATGAGGTGAAAAGCAAATCGCACTTGCAGATTGTAGGTCCTGGGATGGTTGTGAGACTGCAAGGATGTTGGTTCCATTGCTGAGAGGTGCTTGAATGAGAGAGGAAAGAGACAGTTTCAGACCTTTTTATATTAAATATCTGAGTGTGTCTCTGGGTCTCTCTGTCATGATGAAAACACAGCTCTGAGTTCAGAGTGGGGATGCTGGTATAAATACGAAAGCCTGAAATCTCCCCTCTCTTATCCTTTCCCCCTCCGGACACTCTGCCGTCTGCACTGGAGACAAAAAGAGGGGAACCACTCGGGGCACACAGACAGGGTGAGGTCGCAGCCTCTTTCCAGCACTGGCCCCTCTCAGACCCCACCCCTGCTTCCCCCAAGGCCCTGGCCAGGCCAGAAGCCAGAGCTCAGCTGTCACTCAGGGAGCTCTGACAGTACTGGGGAACCCTGCACCTTCCACCTGCCCTGGGGTGATGCACTCTGGGGAGTGTAAACATGGCCTGGGGGCTGCTCCCAGGCCCCCCAGACACCAGCCCAGGTCAGTGTGGATTGCCATGTACACGCAGGGGCGAAAGAAAATGCAGGCCTGTTATTTACCAGGCTGCACGTGGCAATAGACTATATTGGTAAGGGATGCAAGGAGAGTATGGGCCACGATGCAAACTGCAGACACACACACACAACTAAAATTAATCAATTTAAAGTTTTATTGGGGATAATTACAAGGGGTAAGGGAGCAGCGTATGATTAGCTAATAGAGTTAATGAAACTTAAAACACACAATGACTAAATATCTACTAACAATATTTATAAACAAAGATGCAGCATTTAGTAATAACTGATACTTACAAACACAAACCAACGCATAATGACCAGTAAACGTAGAAGCTCTGTTTGATACACGTGAGCTGAGAGAGAGGCTTCGAGGTGATCAGGCTCGGTTACGGGTGTACACAGGATACACAGGATTCGTTTTTCTTTCTCCTCTCCCTGCCTGTACATGGCAGGCAGGCCTAAAGTACCAACTATGACATCATAGAAGTGTCATAGGGGACGGGGCCCAAAACCTGTTTGTGTTCGTTTCTGATTGGCACAAGCAAAGTTTACACCAAGTAGGGGAGCAGGTGCCTTAAAGTCTGGCTTCGCCCCCAAAAGGTGAGGAAATGCATATTGTTTTAGAATGCATTCAACACTGAATGACAAAAGAAGAGGCCAGGGCAATACCGGTATGGTCAAGTTTTACAGGATGCAGACAGGAACTCATCTCAGCATGCCCCCGTGCTCTGGCCGAAATAGTTAGGCCGAAAAACTAAACTTCCGAGTCCGACTCCTCATCCCCACCTACGAGGGGATGCGCTTCGGGGGTGGAAGCGATGTAGGCCGAGGCAACAAACTTGTGAATGCAGGCTTTAATGAAGGAACATCCGAGACAGAGAAGAGCGAGCCCAACCAGAAGGGACACAAACAGGGATTGGAAATAGGATTTGTAGGGCGCAAGGCCAAGCCAATCGAGTCATGACCAAAACTGGAAGGACTCTCGTGACTCTCTGACAGTAGAGCTCAATATTTGCAGGTCTTTAACAATTGAGGACAAATTAGGAGAAATAGAAGGCAAAGAAACGCAGCATTTATCAGCAAAGTTGGGATATACTTCAGCAAATTTAGTACAAAATGAGGAAGATTGTAACAAATATTGAATCATTAATCTATTTTGAATACTATACTGAACAAGGGAAGTTAACTGCTGATTAATTAAGAAGAGGCCCTTGCCCGTAGTATTAGCAAGCATTTCAATAGCAAGGGATTGAAACAGCACTTGATCACGTAACATCATATAACCAACAGGGTTAAAACTAACAATAGAGGCGGCGAGGGAGGAAGCTGCTGTTTGCAAACAGGTCCAAAAAGAGTGGGTGCTACAATGGCTTCGGTGGCTAGATGGCAAGGTATAAATACCTCCGCCCTGTAGATACAGGGTGCCAATGGTGCATATACCCCGGGGATTGGGAGGAAGCACAGCAAATGCAACATTATCACAAATCCAAAAATGACTGGGTCTTAAGGAAGAAACTGTGGTATGGCTCCACCCATTATTGGTTACAGAATAAAAGCTGGATGCACGATTGATACATGCAGCCTCAGCATGATGCATATGCTGGGCATGAAACAGATACGTATGTGTTATGGAGGTATAGGAGGTTCCAAAAAAATATTATAATTAAGACGATAAGAAAATTAATGGGAGGGGGGTAGGTAAAATTAAGAGTGGGTTTAGTTAGGGAGGTATTAGCATAAGTGAAACTCCACATAGAACAATTAGAATAAGTACCAACCCAAGAAGGGCTGGGGTTAAACTATTACCAATAAAAATCCAACAATGAGATGCTGAAACTTTAATACTCTCAATTAAAGGAAAGCTATGATCACTTCGACCTGAAGCATTAAAAACCGGAAACACATAAGAATTAAATTGTGAAGAACAATTATTCCAAACACTAGAAGCAGCCCACCGCACATGGGAGGGGGGGAACAATTTACACTAGATATATTAAATGAAGAAAAATTATAAACTATTGGTACAAATTGAAAGGGTAATGGATATTTAGGTGAGAACTGAGTGGAGCAAACAAGACAATCTTCTGGACTCAGCGCTGACAGGGACTGGTTTCCGCTGACCTCCTGCACCCAGTAGGTGGCAAACCAAGTTTGTAGTCCACCCTCACCTAAGGGCTCTGTGGGCAAAGATGTTGTGAGGGAGAGCAGTGAGCAAAGATGTTGTGAGGGAGAGCAGTATAACAAATACAAACCAACTATAAAATTAAACCAAAATAAATTTTAAATACAGATACATGCAAATACTTTGAGGGTATACTTTTATGATGCTTTGTTATGTTTGGGAACCAAAGGTGGAAACCTGTTGAAAATGTGGAAACCTGTTGAAATTGTTTGGTTAGCTTTATGCATAAATTGTTATTTTAAAACATTTTGGTAATGACATTCTTATAACTATAATTAAAAGTGCAAACAAGTATATAAAAAGCCCAAACAAGAAATTGACATTTGTTAATATTATCTTTACCTTAATGTTGAGGTTTTCCCTTACTTTTTTTTTTTTAATAACAAATTAAAAAAAAACTTAAAAAACAAAACTGTGATTGATAAAAGAGAATTCCTTTGTTTGCAATTGCATTGTTGAGGCAGAAATATATGTACATATATTTGTAACTGAAACCTTTTTGAACTTTGCACAAAAAATTGATTTTAATATACTATGATTATGTTGAGTCTGAACTTTTCATGAGTTTAAACTTACTCCAGACTTGATGTCTCTATCTGAAACTTTTAATCAAAGCTCTGACCTGCGAACTGCTCATGACACCCCCCCTCCCTTTAAGTAGCCATTTCCCCCTTTGTCTTCTCTAATTTACATTTTAACCTGTAGAATCTTGATTGATTATGCATGACCATTATGATCTGTTAATCACTTTGTTTACTTCTGTGTATAAACATTGATGCTCACCCCTAATAAACTTGCCACACTTACTCCGAAGCTTTTTTTAAGCTAAGAATGGTGTGAGCCCGTTGATCAACGAATTGTTGTCTGGTCTCTGACAGATTGTGAGCCCCATACCAACTCCGCACAAACTCGGGTGCTGGAGAGGTGAGTAAGGACTTGCTTTTTACCTAACAATTTGGGGGCTCGTCCGGGATTTTCTTCTGGTGCGGTGCCTCTGTCCAGTGGCCAGACCACTCACATACGAATTGGCAGGCGCCACGGGAGATTTCTCCCAGTCAATTCAATATTGAGGGGTCGTGTACTGGACAGCAGGATAAACGCCAGTTGGAGGGCTCCTGTCAGACACCATGGGTCAAGGGACTAGCGTGCCTCTTGAGAGTCCGCTGGGAATTGTAAATAAGTTATGGAATGAAGGGAAACTCCCAGTACAGACAGGAATGTCTAGGAGGAAGTTGTACACACTGTGTGTAAGGAATTGGACTGGGTATACCGCGGTATTGGCCGACCCGGAGATGAGGTGGCCTTCGTATGGCTCTTTCGAACAGGCTGCCTTAAGAGGAGTAAGGAGGCAGATCGAAAAAGACCATCCGGGACAGTTATGTTACTGGTTTTGTTGGGACACAGCAGCAGAGCTGTGAAAATCTTTAAAAATTATGGCAGTCAGGTATTCTCCCGAGAGTGAACCCCCTCCATGTTATTTCGATGAAGGCGTGTTTTAACTCATCAGTTGGTCCCCACTGAATCCTGCCCATATTCCTCCGCAAGGGGACTCTCTCCAGAGCGCAGAGGGGAATCTGCAGGACTCCAAATTGGAATCTCTGCAGAGTGATAAGGAGGAAATGGAGGGGCACACCTTGGGAGGAGTAATTACTAGGCAAAAGATCAAGCAGATGCAGCAGGATGCATACCCCTCCCCTGAGGATAGCCCAGAGGCTGCCTCTGCCAAACTTTTTGTGAGTAAAGAAATGCCTTTACAGGTGCACGACCAACCTTTTGTGAACAATAATGGCCAGTTACAACATACTAATATTGTGGAATATAAAGGATGGCTAGAATGGGACTTGAAAGAGTGGGGACGGTTGTCAGGGTCCTTTGGGAAAAATCCCCGAAAGATCACTGAACTTTTAGAAAGATTGTTTTCAAGTCATAATCCTACTTATACGGATGTAGATCAGTTGTTAAGTAGAGTTTTGACCGGAGAGGAACGTAGTAAATTGTGGATGGCAAAAAGGACATGGGGGGATAGCAATGCGGTTAATACCACTTGGATGGATAGGCGGGATCAAGCCGCTGGCTGGAATCCCCTAGACTGGAGTCAGCAAAGGCTGACTCAGCTGTGGACAGATCGAGAGCGATTGTTAGAGAAACTCAAAGAAATGGCTCGCCGCTCGCCTAATCAGGCTAAGTTCATGCAGATTCGGCAGGAATCTGATGAGCCACCCAGAAAGTTCTGGTCGAGGCTATTGGAGGGGGCCCGAATGTTCACTCAGATGAATCCTGAGAGAGAAGCAGACCACCCTACTCTTATTTCATTTTTTGTGAATCAGTCAGTACCCCCTGTAAGGGATTATTTCTTAAAGTTTCGCCCTGGCTGGGAAGGTGAGTCAGTCACTTCAGTGTTGGATGTAGCTGATTTTGCATGGGAGAAAGAAAGGGAAAGTAGTAAAAAGAAAAAAAAAGGAAGAATATAAGTTGATGGCTTTAGCTTTTCGCGGTGGTATTCGAGGCAGAAGCCGTGGCCGTGGCAGGGGATTTCAGGGTGCTCGGGGAAGAGGGTCCTGGCAACCCCAGCCACCAGGAAATTGTTTTCAGTGCGGACAGCCCGGTCACTTTAAACGTGAATGCCCCTGGGAACGCCCAGAGGGTCCGGTCGCATCCGCAGATACTTACACCAGGGACGAATACACCCCTGCACCACCAGCCCAGCCCGTTCCTCAGGCCTGGATCAACTACGGGCAACAGCAGCAGCTGCAGCAAACTCAGCCTTCTCAATGACGGTACCCCGGGAGCGAAGGCAAACAATGTGATGGTCTTATTTCCTTAATGTCTTTAGCCGGCTCCTTCCTCACTTTCTCCCCTCCCAGCAAAGAGCCTCGTCTAACCCTTTCAGTCCAAGGACTGCCTGTCTCTTTCCTCATTGATACTGGAGCTACTTTCTCTCTTTTAAATCATGCCCCCTCTCCCTGGCTATCCTCTGAGGTTAAAACTGCAACTGGGGTGGAAGGCAACCCACAGTCTCTGGGACTCACTTTGCCTCTAAATGTTATTTATGCTGATAAATGTTTTTCTCACCGTTTTCTTTTTTCCCCAGCTTGTCCGATCCCTTTGATGGGCCGGGATTTACTCTGTAAGCTTGAGGCTACTTTAACCTGCACTCCTGAAGGGGTAGGATTATTGATGACAGTGTTAGGAGATCCGGCCCCAACTCAGGGTAATTGGAACCCCCCCCCCCCTCCCCTGACCTCACTGACTTGCCTTCAACCCTCTGGGGAATTTCTGACACTGATGTTGGCCTGCTCCTTTCGGCAGAGCCAGTAAGGATTCAAGTGAAGCCCTCCTTAGCCCCCCCGTCAGTCCCCCAATACCCCCTGTCGCTGGAAGCCTGGAAGGGCATCCGCCCCATTGTCAAGGGATTCATTGCACAAAAGCTAGTCCGCCCTCAGCGCACTCCCTGTAATACCCCTATACTGCCTGTCAAAAAGCCTCCTAAAAAGGACGGAGACCCTATTCGTTGGCGCTTTGTACAGGATCTACAGGTTATTAATCAGTATGTGGTCCCTCTTCATGCAGTAGTTCCTGATCCAGCTACTATCATCAGCCAAATCCCCTGGGATGCTGAGTGGTTCACTGTTATTGACTTAAAATCAGCCTTTTTCAGCATTCCTGTGCACCCAGACTCTCAATATCTCTTTGGTTTCACCTGGGAGGGACAAAGTTATGTCTGGCAACGACTTCCTCAAGGCTACAGAGACAGCCCCACGATTTTCAGCCAATGCCTCCGCCACGACTTGGAAGGCTTCACCAGTCCGCAGGGATCCACGTTAGTCCTATACGTAGATAACATCCTACTAGGTAACTGCGAAAAAGCCGCCCTCCGCATCGATGGTAAGGCACTTTTATTATACCTACACACCAGAGGCCACAAGGTAAACCCTAACAAGATTCAGTGGGTCTCACAGAAGGTCCGATATCTGGGCTTCCTGTTAACCCCAGAGGGGAAACAAATGGACCCAGTCCGCATAAAGACTATCCAAAACTGCCCTCTGCCAAACACCAAGAAACAACTTCGAGGTTTCTTAGGATTAATTGGCTTCTGTCGCCCTTGGTTGCCGTCCTGCGGGGAGTTGAGCAAACCGCTCCACCGACTCTCTGCTAACCTTGCTCCTGACCCTTTGCAGTGGTCCCCAGACACGATCCAAGCCTTTCAGTTACTCAAGGACAGTGTGGCCTCCTCCATGTCTCTCCGCCCCCCCAATTACAGCAAACCCTTTCACCTTTTTGTCCACGAGAGGGGCGGAATTGCTAGTGGCGTCCTTACCCAGCTGAGCGGGCCCCACCATTTCCCGCTTGCTTTTTACTCCCAGCAGATCGACCCTGTCGCTCAGGGAACCCCATCCTGCACCCGGACTCTGGCAGCAGCTGCCCTGCTGATCACAAAGGCAAAGAGCCTGACCCTGGGTCATTTTACCACGGTCTGGACCTCTCATGCCTTGTCAGCCCTTCTGCGTAGGGGCACGACCCAAGTCTTTTCGGCCCATCGTCAGCAGCAGCTAAAGGCCGAACTCCTAGAAAACACTAACCTAATTTTTAAAAGGTGTGGGCCCCTTAATCCAGCTACCTTGCTTCCTAACCTGCCAGTCCTCCAGGATCAGCACAACTGTGTGGAAGTAGTTCATAGCATCTTACAGATAAGAAACAACCTGTTTAACTTGCCACTGGACAACCCTGATTGCATCCTCTTCTCGGACGGAAGCTCCTTCTATGTTAATGGCAAGCGTTTCACCGGTTATGCAGTCACCTCTGAATGGGATATTCAAGAGGCCGCCTCACTGCCAGGCAACTGGGGAGCCCAAGCCGCCGAACTCTATGCCCTGGCCCGAGCTTGCCAGTTGGCCGCTGGTAAGACCGTTACCATTTTTACTGATAGCAAGTATGCTTTTGGAGTTGTGCATTGTCACATCCACCTCTGGAAGTTTCAAGGTTTCCAGACAGCTGCCGGTAAACCCATTCAGCACCTCCCCCTCATCCACAAGCTTTTGAATGCCCTCCAAGAACCCTCGGTCCTGGCTGTAGTTCACTGCCGGGCCCATACTAAAAATGATAGCCCCGTCACCCGTGGGAATGCCCTGGCTGACGCCTCCACCAAGGCGGCTGCCGTCTTATCCTTAGCCATGCCCACGTTGGCTGTTGTAACCTCCTCCTTTACTCCACCGCACCCCGTACTGGTACCCGCTGCTGAACTACAGTCGTGGGAGAGCCTCGGAGCCACTCTGGTCAAAGGGACCTGGCTTATGCCGGATGGCCGAGCCTGCCTCCCTCGCTCCACATACCCCGTGGCAGTTCGCTGGCACCATGATAAGGGGGGGCACTACGGCACGCACGCCCTTGTGGACACCATCACTCGCTTTTGGTATGCTCCAGGCATTCAACCCTACTGCCTGTCAATAGTGAAAGCATGCAGCACATGTCAGCGTAATGAACCTGCTCCGCCTCTTAACAAAATTAAGGGTAAAAGACCTCCGCCTGCTGCTCCATTTCAACATCTTCAAATTAACTTTGCAGATATGCCAAAGGCTTTTGGAAAAAAGCACCTCCTTGTTTTGGTTTGCCCTCTGACTTCATGGGTCGAAGCTTTTCCTACTGCTAATTGTACTGCTGCCACAGTGGCGAAGATCCTCCTTAGAGACATTGTACCCCGTTTTGGCATCCCTCTCATACTTAATTCAGATCGCGGACCCCACTTTACTGGTAATGTCCTTGGCCGTTTAGAACAAGGACTGGGCATTTCACACTCCTTTCATACACCCTACCACCCCCAGTCTAGCGGAAAAGTTAAGCGTATAAATAGGGAGCTTAAGCTTACATTGGCTAAATACTGTCAGGAAACAGGGTTAAAGTGGCCTCAGGTACTTCCCTTGGTCCGGTTTCACCTTCGTACTCGCCCAACCCGTGTATTGGGATTATCCCCCTTTAAACTGCTCTATGGACACACCCCTTTCAAAGGCGGGGCGCTACCACATGCTGATGTTTCACTATTGAGAGGGGATCATATGACCGCGTGCCAGTTTCTCTCCCTACAGGCTCGCCTCCGTACCCTTTGGAAAGCCTCGCAGTTTTCCCAGACCGTGCCACTAGAAAAACAGATCCACCCGTTCCAACCAGGGGACTTTGTCTGGGCCAAAAAGTTCGTTCGTGGCGACGCCCTCCAGCCGAGGTTTACTGGACCCCACCAGGTTCTTTTAACAACCCAGACTGCAGTGTTCCTGGAAGGACGCAAATCCTGGATCCACCACTCCCACGTCAAGCCAGCCGTAGTGGACCACAGTGACGGACCAGCAGCTCTTGCCACCACTGAGGACACTGCCTCTGACCAGTAAACCAGCTTACCTCTTTCAGACATCAGACTTAAATTGACTCGAAAAAAATGAGAGGACCTTTTATTCTGACAACTGTATGTTTTTTATCATGCCTTTTTAGTTTATTTTCTGCTTATAAAGATAATGCTTTTATTAGATATTCCCACGAGGTTAAAACTCGTATTTTAGGAAATAGAAGTAATTGCTGGGTATGTACTCAATTTCCAGTAAATGCAGAACAGGGACTCCCCTTCACACCCATTCCCCTGACCACTGCTAATATGACTTGGATGCCACCGGCTAAAGTAAAAGATCCAGTCCAACACAATCTTACATGGGACAAAACAGGAGTGCCAATTAACAGATATCTCAGGGTAACCAATCAGACAGGATCACTGTGTTTTGTTAAAGAAAAGGGGTCAACTTTTGTGGGAACAAGTAAATGCAACATGTATTTTAATGGCACCGCCTTTAGTAAAAATCTTGGCTTCAAGCCTTGCGCATCCCACTTATCCCATATGTGAATCCCTCACAAGGCTTCAGAGTCAGCTTTTAAGAAACCCTGCTCAGATCACAAGGGTGTCCAACTAATTGTTAAGGGATATACGATTGCCTTCTACAACTGCTCAAGCAGTACTACACTGCACTTTAAAAACACCACTTCCAAATTGTGCCTCTGCGGTTCGCACAACGACCCCTCTGCGTTACCAGGGGAACAGTGGTCCAACGGGTGGTGGGTTACCTCCTACTTTGAGAAATGGAATACCCGAAACGCAATGTATGAAACATACTGGGTGTGCGGGCCCAAAGCTTATTACTTTCTCTCCCCTGATTGGGCAGGGTCATGTTATTTAGCGTGGCTCACACCGCCTTCTCGCATCTCCCTCACCCCCCCCCCATTTTCCCCACGTTCGTAACATCCGTGAAACCTTCAGAAATATTAATATCCGTGATGGTTTGTTGTGGCAGCGGTGGGCTGGTCTTATTAGCTTAAGGGGTGGTGTCATCCGTCTACAGGGACTACTAGAATCTTTAACCAATGAAACTGCGACCCTATTTGAAAATCAGGCCGGGAAAATGTCCCAGCTGCGCCAGTTAGCTTTGCAAAACCAAATGGCTTTAGACATAATGTTAGCAGCCCAAGGAGGAACTTGCGCCCTCATAAATAAAAAATGCTGTGTTTTTGTAAACGATACCTACCCTGACACTTTTCAACGTACCAAACATCTAAGAAAAATGGCTAAGAACTACTCCTCTGGCCAGCCACCTTATGATTGGTGGGAAGCCTTATGAAATTGGCTGCCTGGATTTGGGTGGGTTAAAAAACTCTTGGTGGGTATTGTTGGGGCCATAGTAATCCTTATAATACTGTGTTGTTGTATTCAGTGTATCCCCTCCCTCATAAACTCATGTGGGTCAGTTTATTCTTTTCCTACTTCAGCCAAAGGCCTTACTCTCTTCGAGTTGGCCCAGGCTGAAATTGCCAAGCGGCCCTTGGCTCCTTAAAATGGGTTGTAGCTTTGGTAAATAGTTATCCCAAAGCTACAAATGGAGGAATGTTGAGTCTGAACTTTTCATGAGTTTAAACTTACTCCAGACTTGATGTCTCTATCTGAAACTTTTAATCAAAGCTCTGACCTGCGAACTGCTCATGACACCCCCCCTCCCTTTAAGTAGCCATTTCCCCCTTTGTCTTCTCTAATTTACATTTTAACCTGTAGAATCTTGATTGATTATGCATGACCATTATGATCTGTTAATCACTTTGTTTACTTCTGTGTATAAACATTGATGCTCACCCCTAATAAACTTGCCACACTTACTCCGAAGCTTTTTTTAAGCTAAGAATGGTGTGAGCCCGTTGATCAACTAATTGTTGTCTGGTCTCTGACAGATTTGTGAGCCCCATACCAACTCCGCACAAACTCGGGTGCTGGAGAGGTGAGTAAGGACTTGCTTTTTACCTAACAATTACACCCCAACCATGATTTTAAAATAGTGTGGTACCACATCTTATATATATATATTTTTAAAAGGGTATAAAATTGACTTTTGTTGCAACAAAATAAAAATAATTTTTTGAAAAGAAAAAAAAATAGTCACGTGACACACACAACATAGACACAACACACACACATGACATACAGGACAAACTTACAATTAAAAACAAATGGCGCCAAAATTCTATTCATATTTATACAAAATAACACAACCAAAAATAAAAAGTAAAAGGGTTAAACATTTGAATAAACAAATTATTACCTTATTTAAAACTTGTAGCATAAATTTGATAAAAATATATTAGTATTTGCCAAATGTATTGTATTAATTCGGTAACAAGGAATTTTGCATTACTTTATATTTAACATTATTTTAAAACTCTGCTATATGGAAATAAGAAAATCCCATGTTTCAAATATTAGTTAGTGGTTAGAATAAGAAGCAGAGAGTGCACTTCTGTTGCTTGGCAACCATATCTTCAAGAAAGTTAGGAATAATTCCAGCTGTTGCATTCCTGAAGGGTTAAAATAATTAATTTACTGTATTTAAAGTTTTTACCTTGTTTTCTTTTTGTTTCTTGTTTTGTTCTGTTTTCAATTGCTTTATTTTTTGGAGGTTTCTGTAAAAACTATAGCTTTTAATTTTTAAAACAAAAAGAGAGAGCCAAAGTGAGGAGAGGCGGAGAGGGGGAAGGAGGGGGGGTGAAGAGCAACCTAGGAAGGTAGCGAGACCTGAGCCAAGAAAGATTAACTCCATCGAGGTTAGTTATCGCAATAGGCAAAGCTTCTGCTACAGTTTTAGATTCAGTAAATTCTGGGGCTGTTGGCAGAGCTGGATACAGAGGAGTTTTAGGAGCTTCATATGGGGGTGGCAAAATTTTCTGAGAGGGACTTGGGGGGGGAGTGATGGGCTCTACCTTTTCTGTCTTCTCCTCATTATCATCTTTAGGAGAGCCTGGGGCTGCCTGTTTAGCTGCAAACATTGTGCCCCTGTGGAGGACAGAGCACAGATCAAGGGCCTTGCATATCATGCTAAACAGGACTGTGGAAACATCCTCAGAGTATCTGCCAGGGTTAATGGCACAGTATAGCCTTTTAGAGTTTTGCCCGAGCCAAGGGAACAGATCCATTTTATTTTTGGATTAGTCGAATTTTGGCTAGTAAAAAGGTGAAACTGCAAATGTTGGAACTGTTCAGTTTCATTATCTGAGCGGTCTGTAGCATGCCACGGGCATGGCCCAACTCCCCTGCATCCTGTTCGTGACGCCATGTGGATTGCCATGTACACGCAGGGGCGAAAGAAAATGCAGGCCTGTTATTTACCAGGCTGCACGTGGCAATAGACTATATTGGTAAGGGATGCAAGGAGAGTATGGGCCACGATGCAAACTGCAGACACACACACACAACTAAAATTAATCAATTTAAAGTTTTATTGGGGATAATTACAAGGGGTAAGGGAGCAGCGTATGATTAGCTAATAGAGTTAATGAAACTTAAAACACACAATGACTAAATATCTACTAACAATATTTATAAACAAAGATGCAGCATTTAGTAATAACTGATACTTACAAACACAAACCAAAGCATAACGACCAGTAAACGTAGAAGCTCTGTTTGATACACGTGAGCAGAGAGCATAGGCGGCAGGTTTGTATAATTTTTGGTGGGGCCCAAAATGGTGGTGCCCCCCCCCCCCACTCCCACCCTGTAAGCTGATATAAAATGAAGCTACAACGCGTCAGTGCCACAAGATTACAAGGGTCAATTAAAAGTGGAAAGTCAGAAGCAGCACTTGCCTACTTCAATATACAGTATTATATTTTGTTGCACCTGTTGTGATGAAGTGTTAATGTTCTTAATATTTTCTCTGAATACTGTGTGGGTGCCTCAGTTTCCCCTGCAAGATGCCAACTGAAGGTGTTGGGGACAAAGAGATCAGGTGGCCTCCCTGTCCGGAAGAGACACAGAGGCCAGAGGGAGTGTCAGTTTGGAGCTGGCTGGGGAAATGGGGAGAGACCCAGAACTTGGTTCTGGGCTCCCCACCCCCCAAGATGGACCTGACAGAGGGGTTCTGTTTTCTGTACCAACAAGCTCTGTTTAAACTGTGTTCCCATCATCTAATAAACCTTCTGTTTTACTGTCTGGCTGAGAGTCACATCTGACTGCGGAGTTGGGGTGCAGGGACCTCTGGTTGCCCCAGGACCAGCCTGGGCAGACTCACTTTGGAAAGTGCATGATGTGGAAGGGCATGCTGAATGCTCTGAGGTCAGACCCAGGAAGGTGTAAGCTTCTTGCCCTGGAGACAGTCTGCTCAGAGAGAGGAGGCTCCCCCAGAGTCCTGACTGGCTTTGTATGGAGTTGTTCCAAAGCATCACAGCATCCCCTTCCACACTATGTGCTTCCCAGAAGTCCGCACAGGCACTGACACTCCCTCCTCCGGCCTTTGTCTCTTTTCCAGGCATTAGGAGGCCACCTGATCTCTCTGTTCTCCAACACCTTCAGTTGGCACCTTGCAGGGGAAACTGATTTGGGAGAAATGAAGTAAAAGCAGCCCAAACCGAGCTTGAGCACTCCTGAATTTTGAGGTGTTCAAATCTGGAAGGCAGGTGCTGGAGGTGGGAGAGGGCTGTGGGCTCCATGGGGGAGCATGGCAGCAACTGTCTGGAGCTGCAGGGAGCCAGACACGCTGGTCTGAGTGGTACAGTAAGCGGTTTGGGGGTTGGAGAAGAGGTAGGGAGTTCCAGGGGGCAGTAAAGGGACAAGGAGCAGCGGGGGTTGGATGGGGCAGAGGTTCGGAGGGGCAGTCAGGGGACAGGCAGCAATTGGATAGGCATGGGAGTCCAGGGGGTTTATCAGGGGACAGGTAGGGGGTGCGGTCTGGGGAGGATAGTTGGGTGGGGTCTCAGGAGGGGGCAGTTGGGGACAAGGAGAAGGGAGGCTTAGATAGGGGCTGGGGTCCCAAGGGGCAGTTAGGGGCAGGGGTCTTGGGAGGGGGTAATCCAGGGACAAGGACCAGTGGTGCTTAGATAGGGGGTGGGGGTCCTGAGGGGCAGTTGTCTGGGGAGGGGGCAATCAGCGGCCACGGCCAGGAATCGGAGGGCTCTGGGCTGCCCGCAGCCGCGGGCAGCCCAGAGCCCTCTGACACCCGGCCGCGGCTGGGATTTAAAGGGCTCTGGGCTCCCCATTGGAGCTGGTCACTGCTTCCTGGATTGGAGAGATGCTCTCCCTGTGAGGCTGGCAGCTCCTCCCTCTTCTCTGGGCTGGGGATGGGGCTCCCCCACCCAATGCCACCTCCTACTCTCTGATGTTAAATGGCTCTTCCCCACTGCTGCATCTTCCTCTCTGTTCCCTCGCCTGGGAGTGGAGGCTGCCTTAGGGGAGGGAGTTTCTCAATGGGTTTTTAAGCTGGTACCCGCCCCCTCCTCAATAAAAGCTTCTGATCCCTTCCTGGCTGTTTCTCTGCTGCTGGGAATGGAGCAGCCCCAGCAGGGGGAGCTGGGAGCTGAAGCTTTTGCAAAAAAAAATGAGAAACTGGCTGAGGAACTGCAGACATCTCTCTGCTCAGCCTCATGTGGCCAGGACAGAGGCAGCCCCCTGGGATGGAGGCCTGTCCCAGCGACAGTGAGAACAGGGCTGCTGGGGAGAATGAAAAATTGTCTCAGCCTCCCCCAGGGCTGAGCTCTGCCCCTAATGCTCTGATTCTATTATACCCTCACCCCAGTGAATATGACTCTGGATCCAGACACGGCTCATCCTGACCTCATCCTGTCTGAGGATTGGAAAAGCGTGAGACAGGGAGACAGATGGCAGCGACTGCCCATCACCCCTGAGAGATTTGACACTGAGCTGTGTGTGCTGGGCTGTGAGAGATTCGCATCGGGGAGATATTGCTGGAAGGTGGAAGTGGGGGGGAGACATGGGGGGTGAGGGGAGGGGGAATATCCCACTAGGGACCCTGTGATCAGCCTCTCTAGCCTCACACACCCTAGTCTGTATGACCTCTGCCTGTGGACTTTCTACCATGCTGTCTCTATAAGCCTAAATGTTGCTTCCAGACTCAGCTCTGTGCAGCCTCTGAACTGTCAAACCATTCAGTGACTGAGGTAGAGAAGACAACCTCATCATTGCCCCAGGGATTGTTCAGCCTGTTTGCCACCGTCCTCTATGATCCAGGAGGACTCTGGGGATCCTGGGTCAGACAGTGTCACTGAGACATGTTGGGGATGGAAAAATGGGCTTCTCTTCCCACGTTAACCTAGCCCCTACAGCCTGGAGGACTCCTGTCTACCCAAACCTCTGGCCTCTTAATTCTATGACCCCAGGAAGCTTCTCCCCGATTACTTCCTGCAGCCCCAGAGATCAGAGGGGGAAGGGGAAGAACCCCTGGAGCTGCAACAAGCAGAGGAGTCACGAGGGGCAGATGTGGGGGCTGAAGATTCGGAACGTAGGGAGGGGCTGGCGGCAGAGGTGATGTCGGATTGGGGGCAAAATTAACAGCTGGGGACAGGCGGGTGTGGTGATGGCAGTGTAACAAGGTGTGCTCTAGTGGGACCCTACTGAGAGTGCCAATACAGGGCGAATTGCTAAGAAACAGGGCCGTTACAGCCCCAGCCTGGTGATTCTCCACTTCTAAGGCACACCAAACCAGCACTTCGGTTTCACCACACTAGCTAACAAGAAGCCATACACGCAATTCCCTCAGATCCTGCAGCCCCCTTGTCGCACTGGGAGCACTCCTTACAGGGATGACTGATTGTGAAAACCAGTATCCCCAATTAAAGGTTCTCCTGATCCCAAAGAACTAGCACAAACCCAGGTCAACATACAAATCAGCTCTTACCCCCAAATCAGGATGTTGCCAATCCTTTAGAACCTAAAATCTAAAGGTTTATTCATAAAAAGAACAAAATATAGATGAGAGTTATAATCAGTTAAAGGAATCAAATACATACAACAATTGCAAAGGTCTTAGTTCTTGTTTAGAGCTTCAGTTTGTAGCAAAGTTCCTCCAGAAGCAAGAGAGAAGACAAAATGGAAGGGTTTCCAGGGCCTTTTATACCCTTTGTCATGTAGAAGGAAAACCCCTTGGAAAATCACAACAGCAAAATGGAGTTTTGGGTCACATGGGCAAGTCACATGCTCATGCATGACTCAGTTCCTTACAGGTAGCAGCCATTGTCCACCTGATACCTTGAATGTTCCCAGGAAGGCTCATCAGATGTGGATTGGTGTCTCCCAGGGTTTATTGTCAGTCCTGAGGAAGCACTTAATTTGAATAGTCCTTTTTCCACAGGCTGGGTTCCTCCTGGAAGATATCTCACTGCTGAGGGTGACCTGGGAAGCAAGGGAGGGACTTCTGCAACAATGCGGTTTCTGCCCTAGCCCTTATGTGGCTTGCCTGTGTGCAGCAATGGTCTCCGCCCCCCACTCATGGCACAGTGACGTGGGTGTGTTACCCTTACTGGGACAGGGAGCACAGCTGTGCTGCCAAGGAACCTGCACAAGCAGATTGACCAGCTTCTGCATGAGACCTTTGATGAGATCACGGAGGCTGATTACTGCGACGGGAGAGAGCACATCAATGCCCTATTCCGCATTCAGGCATGCACACAGCCCCAAGCCTTCTTTCTGCAACCCTACTCGCCCCAACAGACCACACCCAACAACCCCCTTCTTCCTCATTCCGCTTTCCACCTCCTGGCTCATTGCACTCTGGGCTGGCACAGCCTCTGAAGTGTCCCTGGTGCTCTTCGGAGTGGAGGTGGGCTCACCAGCTCTTTGTAGTACCGGCAGCTCGTGGGGGCAGCACCAGAGTGGTGGTTTGCCTCCCTCGCTTTGTGGTAGGCATTCCGCAGCTCCTTCACTTTAACCCTGCACTGCGTCCCGGTCATGGCTCCTTTCCATCATGGCCCTTGATATCTGCTCCTAGGTATCGTAATTCCTATGGCTGGAGGGCAGCTGGGACTGGACAGCTTCCTCTCCCCAAACACTGCTGAGTCCAGAACCTCAGCCTTGTTCCAGGCTGGTGATCACCTGGTGTGTGGAGCCACGGTCATGTGGAAAGATGGGCTGAGAGCACTCCACGCCTGGCTGGGCAAACAGGAAGAGGATTTTCAAAATTCCCAGAGAATTTAAAGGGTGGGTCTGATGGTTGGTCACATGAGGACAGGGCAGTAGAGTTCAAAGTGATGACCAGAGTGGCTAGAACAGGCATTTTGGGACACATCCTGGAGGCCAATCAGAGTGCAGTAATAAATCAGAGCATCCACACTGGCACCACGGCGCTCCAGCCCTGGCACAGAAAGCTCTATGCTTCTCATGGAGGTGAATTACCAATTCTGCCTGGGCCTGACTTTCCCGTTTCTAAAATGGGGATAAGAAGTTTGAAGAAGTTTGCGCTCAGGTAGTGCCGTTATGGGGGCCAGATAGGGGCCTGCAATAGCTACACACATGCAGCTGTTTCCTGTTCACGTCAAATCACAAAACATCACATTGGGGTTGTTGTAAACTTTCCTGATTTCACACTGACTCCTTCACTAGCTGGCCTTTCCCTTAACAACAATTGATAATGAGATGCTTAAAACCCCAATTTTTGTGCAACTGTGAAAGTTTAAATCAATAAATATAAAATGTTGACAGATATTTTAAGCATTTTAAAATGTAAAAAAAAAAAAATTCTACCAAGCCTGACTATCCCGCCTTAGACACTCAGCGCCTGCTCCTGCAGGCTCATCCTCACAGGGGGGTGCCTCTGATTGCATGACCAGAGCCCTAGCGGTACATTTTCCACTAAATACTCCAGAGGGAGCCATGGCTGCAGAGAACCCCCTGGAAAGTCTCCAGGAGGAAGCTCCACGTCCCATTTGTCTGCAGTATTTCACAGAAGCTGTCACTCTGCAGTACAGGCAGGTCAGCCAGTGCTGGGAGGAATCCGATACAGCCGTCTCCTGGCCTCAGAACCTGTGCAACAGAGAAACATCAAGCTGAACATGCAGCTGGCAAACATGGTAGAAATCGCCAAGCAGCTGAGTTTCCAGGCAGCAAAAGGAGCAGGAGGGAAAGGGGTGGGTGGAGACCACCAGGAGGCTCTGAAACTTCTGTGAAGACGATCAAACCCCCATCTGTCTGGTTTGCCATCTGTCCCGGGCTCAAAGAGCTCACACGGTGGTTCCCATAGAAGAGGTGCCCAGGAGTACAAGGTAGGGAATTGCTGTTAAGTTTAATGAGTAATAACTTAGCTTTGGATTTTAATGACAGGCTAATTTCACTGAAAGTTCCCTGGCACAGGCATGACACATCATTCAGCTCTGTAAACCCTTCAGGGTATGGGAGATGCTGTAACAAAATAACTGATTTGACAGAGTGGCAATAGAGGCAAGTCTTTAATGATACCTGATGTGGGAAAATGTCCTCTGAGATTCTGATGGAGATTCCTGAAAATTGTCGTCATATCAAGAATTCTACCAATCCCCAAGGAGCAGACAAATTACCCACCAAGTTAATGAAACTTCAATTCTTACCCAACCACAGGAACTCCTCACTTAACGTCCTCTCGCTTAATGTTGTTTCAATCTTACGTCCCTGCTCAATTACAGAACATGCTCCATTTTAAGTTGTGCAATGCTTCACTATAACATCATTTGGCTGCCTGCTTTGTCCACAGCTGGCAGCCCCCTATCCTCTTCCCTATGCCCTCCCCGCACAGCACCTCCCGCCTGCTGGCAGACCCCATGGATCAGTGCATTCCTCCTTCTCCTCCCGCCCGCAGCAATCAGCTGGCTTGCAGCATTCAGGAGGCAGGGGAGAGAGGGGAGCCTGCGTGCTGCGTCCTTGCTCCTCCGTTGAATGCCGCAAGCCAGTTGATTGCCGCGGACAGGGGAGGGAACGGGGAGGACCGAGGATGCGGCATGTGGAGTAAAGTGGGGGGGGGGGAAGAGGCAGGTCAAGGATGGAGGTTTGGGGGGAAGGGGTGGAGTGAGCAGGCTGAGGGTTGAGCTCCCCACCCCTGGTGCTTGCAGAGTAGGGGAAGCTGCCATTGCTGCTGTGCAACGTGCTTCTCCAAGCCTACAGCACCTTCAGCCTCCTTGCCTGACTCATCTCCAGTGCCAGTGGGCTGTGCCTGAGTGGGGTAAGGCGGGGGCACCTCCCAGTACAGTACTGTACTGTATGGGGAAAAAAAAATCCCTGGAACCTACCCCTCCCCCCCTTTACATTCATTCTTATTGGGGAACTTGGATTCGCTTAACATCGTTTCACTTAAAGTCGCATTTTTCAGGAACAGAACTACAACGTTATATGAGGAGTTACTGTACACGCTTACGGCCAATTCTTGTGAACTAAACTACGATTTATTAAAAGAAGAAAAGACAGTATTGGCAAAAAGACCATTAGACATACAAATGCAAATAGAGTCCTTAGGTCAGTTTCACCAGAGATGGCGGGTTACAATTGAAAAGAGTCCTTTTCAGAATCATTTCATCACGTTCTAGTCCAATGTCCAAATGTTCAACATCAGGGCAGTCCAGAGGGGACTGGAGATCTCAGTCTTAAGACTCAAGCGCCCCCCGAATAAAGCTTAAGAAGATCTGAGATAAAAGGATCAGGTCTCAAGAATTTATATAGACATTTTTGCAGCCTCTTCACAGCAGGCAGTCCTTGGATGATCAACGGGTTGTAGAAGTAACCTCCTATTTCCCAAACATCACAGGTAATTAAACTACATGGATTAACAAAGTAATTATCCCTATAGAATCATAGAATATCAGGGTTGGAAGGGACCTCAGGAGGTCATCTAGTCCAACCCCCTGCTCAAAGCAGGAGCTAATCCCCAACTAAATCAACCCAGACAGGGCTTTGTCAAGCCTGACCTTAAAAACCTCTAAGGAAGGAGATTCTACCACCTCCTTACGTATCCCATTCCAGTGCTTCCCCACTCTCCTAGTGAAAAACTTTTTCCTAATATCAACCTAAACCTCCCCCACTGTAACTGGAGACCAATACTTCTTGTTCTGTCCTATGCTATCACTGAGAACCGTCTAGATCCATCCTCTTTGGAACCTCCTTTCAGGTAGTTGAAAGCAGCTATCAAATCCCCCCTTATTCTTCTCTTCTGCAGACTAAATAATCCCAATTCTCTCAGTCTCTCCTCATAAATCATGTGCTCCATCATTTTTGTTGCCCTCCGCTGGACTCTTTCCAATTTTTCCACATCCTTCTTGTAGTGTGGGGCCCCAAACAGGACACAATACTCCAGGTGAGGCCTCACCAATGCCAAATAGAGGGGAATGATCATGTCCCTCAATCTGCTGGCAATGTTCCTACTTTAACAGCTTTTGGGGCTGTATGTATTCTTAGCAGCAAGGGCACACTGTTGACTCATATCCAGCTTCTCGTACACTGTAACCCCTAAGTCCTTTTCTGCAGAACTGTTGCCTAGCCACTGGGTCTCTAGTCTGTAGTAGTGTCCGGGTCATAAATGCAGGACTCTGCACTTGTCCTTGCTGAACCTCATCAGGTCCCTCTATATCCTATCCCTACCCTCCAGCACATCTACCACTCCTCCCAGTTTAGTGTCATCTGCAAACTTGCTGAGGGTGCAATCCACGCCATTCTCCATGCTTTTACACTGTAAAAAACCAAAAGAATAGTATTTTTCAATTCACCAAGTGCCAGTACTGTAGTGCAATCTCTTTATCATGAAAGTTGAACTTACAAATGTAGTATTACGCACAAAAAATACCTGCGTTGAAAAATAAAACAATATAAAACTAGAGCCTACAACTCCACTCAGTCCTCCTTCTTATACAGCCAATCACTCAGAAAAACAAGTGTGGTTACAATTTGCAGGAGATAATGCTGCCCGCTTCTTGTTTACAATGTCACCTGAAAGTGAGAACAGGCGTTCTCGTGGCACTATTGCAGCTGGCGTCGCAAGATATTTATGTGCCAGACGCGCTAAAGAGTCACGTGTCCCTTCCTGCTGGAACCGCCATTCCAGAGGACCTGCCTCCATGCTAATGACGGGTTCTAATCAATAATGATCCAAAGCAGACCAGACCAACACGTGTTCATTTCCATCAACTGAGTCAGATGCCACCAGCAGAGGGCTGATTTTCTATTTTGATGGTTCGGGTTCTGTAGTTTCCCAATCAGTGTGTTGCTCTTTTAAGATTTCTGAAAGCATGCTTCACACCTCGTCCCTCTCCGATTTTAGAAGGTATTTCAGATTCTTAAAGAGTGAGCCGAATGCTGTAGCTACCTTTAGAAATCTCAGATGGTTACTTCCTTTGTGTTTTGTCAAATCTGCAGTGAAAGTGTCCTTAAAATGAACATGTGCTAGGTCATTATCCATGACTGCCATATTATGAAATATTTGCCAGAATGTGTGTAAAACAGAACAGGGGACATACAATTCTCTTCCAAGGAGTTCAGTCACAAATTTAATTAATACATTCTTTTTTTAAGTGAGCATCATCAGCATGGAAGCATGTCCACTGGAATGGTGGCTGAAGCATGAAGGGACGTAGGCAGGTTTAGCATATCTTGCACATAAATACCTGCACGGCCAGCTACAAACATGCCATGTGAACACCTTCTCACACTTTCTGGTGACATCATAAATTAAAAGCAGGCAGCATTCTCCCCCATAAATGTAAACAAACTTGTTTGCTTTAGTGATCGGCAGAAAATGAACAGTAGACATCTAGTTCTAAATTTTTAACTGCTTTATTTTTGAGTGCACTTATGTAAGTAAAATAATCTGTTTTTAAGCTACACTTTCCTGATAAAGCGATTGCACTACAGTACTTGTATGAGGTGAATTGGAAAAAAGACTATTTTTATTTTGCATGTTTACAGTACAAATATTTGTAATCAAAATAATGTAAAGTGAGCACTGTACACTTTCTATTCTTTGTTGTGATAGAAATCAATATATAAGAAAACGTAGAAAAACATCCAAAAAATTCCAATTGATCTTCTATTATTTAACAATGTGACTCATCAAGATTAATATTTCTAACCACAATGAATTTTTTTGAGTTAATTACTTGAGTTAATTGCAATTAATCAACAGCACTACTATCTTCTTTCAATTTCTTAACAACACCAGGTTACATTTCAAAGCTCTAGTCTCTATTTCTTGGAATGGTCCCAATACCATTTATACTCTTTCTGGACTCTTATGGTCTCCCTCTTGTATGGACTGCTTGATGTTTAACAAGGTCAGGCCTCCGTATGAAACCTTTCCCACAGTCTAAGCACTTATGGGGTCTTTCTCCGGTATGGATTTTTTGATGTGCAAGTAGGGTTGACCTCCGTACGAAACTTTTTTCACAGTCTAAACACTTATGGGGTCTCTCTCCAGTGTGGATTTCCTGATGTTTAACAAGGTCTGACCTCCGTATGAAACTTGTCCCACAGATTAAGCATTTATGGGGTCTCTCTCCAGTGTGGACTGCCTGATGAAGAAGAAGGGCTGATCTCTGTATAAAACCTTTCCCACAGTCTACGCATTTGTGGGGTCTCTCGCCAGTGTGGATTCTCCCATGTTTAACGAGGGCAGATCTCCATGTGAAACTTTTCCCACAGTCTAAGCACTTATGGGATCTCTCTCCTGTGTGGATGATCTGATGTTTAGCAAGGCCTGACCTCTCTATGAAACTTTTTCCACACTCTAAGCACTTATGAGGTCTCTCTCCTGTGTGGATGATCTGATGTTTAGCAAGGCCTGACCTCTCTATGAAACTTTTTCCACACTCTAAGCACTTATGAGGTCTCTCTCCCGTGTGTTTTCTCTGATGAAAAACAAGGCCTGACCTCCATATGAAACTTTTCCCACAGTCTAAACACTTATGGGGTCTCTCTCCAGTGTGGACTGCCTGATGTGCAACAAGGTGTGACCTCCGTATGAAATTTTTCCCACAGATTAAGCATTGATGGGGTCTCTCTCCAGTGTGGACTGCCTGATGTGCAACAAGGTGTGACTTCTGTATGAAACTTTTTCCACACTCTATGCACTTATGGGGTCTCTCTCCAGTGTGGATTGCCTGATGACTAAGTAGGGCTGACCTCCATACGAAACTTTTCCCACACTCTAAGCACTTATGGGGTCTCTCTCCAGTGTGGACTGTCTCCTGTGTAATCAGTGTTGACTTCAAATTTAAATAATTCCTGCCCTCAAGGCACTGAGAGGGTCTCTCTCCTGTGTGGCTTCTCCCATGGTTATTAAGATCTGAGCGGTTATTGAAGCTTTCTCCACGGTCCAAGCACTGAAGTGATTTCTTTCCAGTTTGGATTTCCTGAGGTGTAACAAGCTGTGGTCTCAAAACGATTCCTTTCCCAAAACCAGGACATTCGTAGCTTTTGTCTTTCTTGGAGGTTGTCTGTCGGGCTGTGGGATCGCTGTGTCCTTCCCCACATATAATAGATTTATCCATTTGCTTCCTTGAGTGGTTTCCCGGAAGCCTATCTGACCTCCGCCAATTTTCCCCATCATCTCCCTGTTGCAAGCACTGGGAAAAATTCCCTTCAGCTCTTCCCAAAAAGATCCCCTGTGATTCTCCGTGCCCAGGAACTTCCTTCTCTTGATTCCCCTCCTCGTTCTCACTCACTGTCTCGTCACCTGCTGGGAGAGAGACACAATCCAAATAGGAGTCATTGTGCTGGGGAGAAATTAAGAGGAATAGCACCAAGGGAAAACCCAACATACTAAAGCTGCACAGACGGAGCAACTGGATTCTGCCTCCACTTCCCACCCAAACTTTTAAAAAGAAGGAAAGTAGGGAAGGAAACTCTGGCAGGTAACAGGACATGTGGGAAGCGATGTCAGTGATACCTGCTGACTGCAGCCCTGCCCTGGGTGAGAAGAGGAAGGAACTAAGGGCATTTACTGATACCTCATTTTGGGGATTCTCAACTTTTTCCTTGTGTCAGTCCTCACCTGTGTGGGCACCTCTCGGGATCTCTCTTCTCTCACAGGACTGGAGATCGGGCACCCACGGCTCTTCCCCTCGTTCCAGCTGGCTGATCAGGTCAGGTTTGGGAAGGGGGAATCCTGTGCAGGGAGTGAAATCAGATTAGATCAGGGTGTGTGGAGGACTGAGAGTGTCTCTCTGAAAGTGGGAGTATTTGTCAGAAAGGACATTCCGTGAGTGCCACCTGTCCTGGTGCTCTGCTGGGGAATGTGGAATCTAAGAGGACGGGAATGTGGTCACTGAGCCACCTTGGGGGAGGCAGACATCTGGGGAGGTGACGGGAATTGTGGTGCACAGCTCCAGCGTTAAACCCCTGTGCCTAAGGTTTTGACATCCTGGTCTCATTGCCATGTCAGACACACAGACCCTTTGCAGCTTCCAATATGCAAGGGGCCAGGAATCCCTTACCCAGCGAGGTCACCGTCTCATAGTTCTCCTGCATGACGTCCCTGTAGAGGGCTCTCTGGGCGGGGTCCAGCAGAGCCCCCTGCCCCTGGGTGAAATACACAGCCACATCCTCAAAGGTCACCGGCATCTGAAACAAGAAGAGTCCCCCGCTCAGCACCTGCTGCTCCAGCCACAATTCTACTAGTCATGGGGGGGAGGGGGGGAGGCCTGGAGAAACAGAATCCCACTTCCACCCTGCTGAGAGCAGCCAGGAGGCTTCAGGAGGTGGGAGAAGGTGAGAGCTCCTTGTCCCCCCAGCACATGTGGCAGGGCAGGGTCCTGGTTCAGAAATGGGGGAATGTTTCCTCTTCCCCCCACTTGCCACTGACCTGTTCCAGCAGCCCCTTCCAGTCTCTCCGCTCTCCCTTTTATCTTCTTCCCTCGCCCTGGGAGAGCAGGCGACTGCCCCATTGCCGTGGGCCTTTGCTCTCATCAGGCAGCTCAGCCACTGACACTGGTAACGGGGGTTGAACCCGGCTGTGCCACTGAGGGCAGCAGCTCTGGGGCTCACCGACGCAGGGAGCCCCTCCCCTTGTAGGCCAAACTCCCCAGCTGGTCCCTGAACGGGGCCCTTTGTGCAGAGTCATTTTCCTGCCCGGCTCCAGCCCTTTCCCCAGGTCTCTCCATCACCTGCAGGCTCAGGGGCTGGTGTGGTTAGAGGGGTTCCAGCCACTGGAGAAAGTGCCCCTGGGCTGGTCTCAGGGGGGTGGGATGAATCAGGAATGTTCTTAATATTTTCTCTGAATACTGTGTGTGCCTCAGTTTCCTCCTGGTTTGGGACTCAGCGGGGAGAGTCCAGGGCTCAGGACTCTGGATTCCCCCCGCCAGATGGACTTAGCACAGAAATCAGGAGCTTTCAGCAAACAAGCTCTGTTCTACCCTGTGTTCCCAGCGACCAATAAACCTTCTGTTTTCCAGGCCGGCTGAGAGTCACAGCTGAGTGCGGAGGTGGGTGCAGGGCCCCTGTGGGGAGCGGGTCAGGCTTCTCCTTAGGCTGCCCCCGGGGCTCAGGCTGGGCCCACGCGCTCAGCAGATGGGGCAATATTCCCCCCTCCCTCCCCCGCCTCGGATCTCCCTGAGCTGCAGCCAGGGGCAGGGAAACAAAGCAGCGGATGGGGGAGGGGTGGGAGGTAACGTGATCCCGGCGGCAGCTTTCCCGGGCCCCGGGCGGGAATCGCAGCCAGCTCCGCTGGGAGCAGCCTGGGGCCAAACCTCCCCCTGCAGCCCGGGGGTGCCGGGGGGGGGGCGGGTCTCTCTCACCTTCCCTCCGAGCGGGGCCCCCCGGGGCAGGGGCCGGGCCGGGCTGGGGGCTCTGCCCTGGGAGAGGCTCCTGGGGGGGGAGCAGCGGGAAGGGCCCTGCTGGAGATTCCCCTCTCCCGGCTGCAGCCAGGGCTCCGGGCTCCCAGCACCAGCCGCCCCCCGGGGCTCGGGGATCTCGCCAGGAGCCTGGGAGCCAGAGTCACCGCAGCGGCTGCGAGTCACTTCCTGCGGCCGGGCCGGAGCCCAGCGCTCGCTGCCCGGAGCCGCCTCCCGGCTGCTCCTGGGTCCTAGCGCTGATGGGATCGCGCTGCAGCATCTCTGGCTCCGGCGCCTGTTCCACTCCCAGGCTCTCAGGACAGAAGGGAGGGACCCTCTTCCATCTAGCGGGGGGAATGGGGGACACATTTTCCTAAAATACTTACTGAACTTTAGGGGACTCCAGTAAAGATGCGCAGAGGTAAGCGGGGAAATGGTCCCGCTATTGGGGGGAACTTCCCTGAGTTAAACACCCCCCGGGTGGAATCGAATAGCAGAAAGATCTGAGTCCTCACCAGGGGCGGCTCCAGGCCCCAGCACGCCAAGTGCATGCTTGGAGCAGCATGCCGCGGGGGGCGCTCTGCCAGTCGCTGGGGAGGGCGGCAGGCGGCTCCGGTGGACCTCCCGCAGGCACGTCTGCGGGAGGCACGTCTGTGGGAGGTCCACCGGAGCCGCGGGACCGGCGACCGGCAGAGCGCCCCCCACGGCGTGCCGCCGTGCTTGGGGCGGCGAAATCGCTAGAGCCGCCCCTGGTCCTCACTCCCTTCACCCAGAGCCTGCCTGACCCCGAGGGCTCCCCTTCCACTCTGCTGTGTGGCAAAGTCCTTGTATCCCCGACACGGCTGGGCCCAGGCTTCCTGAGGGGCTCATCCCCCACCCTGGTTGTGACCACTCAGGACACGGGCTAGGGCGTCCCCACTCCGGGCACTTCCCTGACCATTGTCTATACCCCAGAACAAATGCAATTTACTAAACAGCAGCTAATAAAAGAAATCAGGAAACAATGGGGAAGGCGAAAGGAAAACACTTCACCCCACTCTGCGGGCCTGGGGGAAGCACAAACAGCATCTGTGGGATGCCTGGGCAGTTCACAGTCTGTCCCTTCCCTTCCCAGGCCTCCTGCCCAGGCCCTGGCTGTGCTGCAGGGATGCTGTGGGTCAGACACCTGCTCTGGCGGTGGCCACATGCCCTCAGGCTCTAGGTGACAGGACCTTTCTTCCCAGTGTCCCTGGGAAGGTGCAAATCCAGAGGTCAAATAAAAAGCCTCCGAACTTGTAATCTCTGTAACTGATGGTGGGGGGAGAGAGGGGAGCAGACTCGTGATCTTTGAGCACTTCTGACTGCTGACCTAGTTCTGTCTCTGCCCCCCTCCCAGGGTTCCACGGGGTGCAGGCCATGGACTGGGACACCCCCAGCGGTGGGGGAAATGCCAGTACCACGGGCATGACTTCATCAGCTTCCACATCCAGCCTCGGGCCCCTTACCCCTGTCTGTGTCCCAACTCCCAGAGCCATGGCCCTACTCCCGGCCCCATCTCAAGGGGGTGGAGGGGGCACAGAGAGGGATAAGGGGGGGGCACCGCACCCCTACTCTTTTCTTGTCCCCTGCAGTCATGGCAAGACTAAGTGTTATCTAGACCATTCCTGGCAGGGGTTTGTCAGCTGCATGACCCCCTGACCAGTCAATTTTCACCCCCTGCTCAGACCTTGTCTGCCCCCTCCTCCGGTTTTCCCCCTTTGGCCCTTTTTAACCCCTGTAAAAAGCAGTCAGCACAATCCCAGGCTTAGGAAGGGCAGGGTGATGGCAGTGGCTTCAGCAGATGTTACTGAGCATGCTCAGTCCACCATAAGTAGCACATTCCTACCTGGAGCAGTTTTCTGTACTGCACCTGCAGGAGAGTTAATTAAGCCACTCCAATGGGCGACAGCAGCTATGTCCGTGGGAGACGCTCAAAAAATAAATAAATGCCAGTTGACTCTCCTTCGGCAGGAGGTAGGCAAATGGGAAATGCCAGCCAGAGGGGATTTCCCTGGCAGATAATGATTCCAACTGTCCCGGACCAGACGCCATTGCCACAAATGGCAACCCTACTGGCAGATGAAAATTTTTCATCTAAGGCCCTAGAAGAGGCTAAAAAGCTGAAGAATGATCAGCTCTGGTCTAAGCATGAGCAGCAGGTATAGCAGGCTGGGGAAAATGAGGCTAAGCAATAATGGTTGAAGCATGAAGGGACAGAAGAATTGTTAACGCATCTGGCATGTAAATATCTTTTGACTTTGGCTGCAACAGTGTCATAAGATTGCATCTTCTCACTTGCAGCATTACCTCCTGCAAATGGAAACAAACTCGTTTGTCTAAGCGATTGGCAGAAGAAGAAATAGCACTGAGTGGACTTACAGGCTCTGAAATTTTACATTGTTTTATTTTTGAATGCAGGTATTTTTTTACATAATTCTACATTTGGAATTTCAACTTTCATGATAAAGGGATTGGGCTACAGTACTTGTAAGAGGGGAATTGAAAAATACTGTTTCTTTTGTGGGAGGTTACAGTGCAAATACTTGTAACAAAAAATAAAGTGAGCACTGTGCACTTTGTAATCTGTGTTGTAATTGAAATCAATATATTTCAAAATGGAGACACTTTTGTATTTTTCTGTCGGATTTTGTAAGCAAGTCATTTTTAAGTGAGCCAAGGAGGCAAGACAGATCAGACGCCTGAGAGGGGTGCAGTGGTGGGGAAAGGCTGAGAGCCACTGGCATATAGGACTAACAGAGAGAGCCCATTGGAGAACACACAATGGTGTGGGAGGGGCACTTCAGCAGTTTACTGGACTACAACTGGGGGCAAGAACAGCACCTGCAATCCTTCAGGAAGCGAAAAGTAGAGCATGCTTTGCATTCATGAAAAGGGGGATTTCATCAGTGATGGCTGGTGACCCTCGGAGAATGCTTTAGCCATGGATTTTACCTGTTTAAGTTAAACTCAGCCTATCTGAATCCTGTTATACCTGGTGTTTGGTGTGTAACCTGTTGGTCTTATTGCTTCGCTCACTATTTGTTCAATCTGAACTAATAAACTTGTTTGTTTTCACGAAAAATATATCTCAGTGCTGTGATGTTCTATTGGCGCTGATCCTCGGTTAACTCAAATAAGCTGGTGTTGTCCCAATGGCTTACCTGGGAATTTCTGAGTATCCCCCAGTGGAGAGAGGCTGGACACTACAGAAGGACACATCAGAGGGGCTGGAGACGAGGTTGCACCTAGTGTTAATCTGTAAGGCAAAGTAAGGACTGGCAGAGCCCTGATGAGTTTGTGTGGGGATGTAAAAGGCTGGGGGTGACAGGGAACTGACAACCATTGAAGCAGAAGCACGTCCCCCTCGCACTGAGACAGGGCGGGAAACAAGGAGATTCACTGTCTGGGGTGTTGGGACGGTGCTGAATGTTTATGAATTGCTGTGCTTCTTATTAATGAATGTGGTGAACATGAACGTGGTCCGGCTTGACATGTCTGAATTTGCTAGAGGATTCTGGGAGCAGGGCCTTCTAAGCATCCAATGGTTACTGTGGACATTTTCTATTCTGCGTGTCTGTTCTGTTACTGACCTTTGTCAGTCAATATGCCAGCTCACTAGGTAAAAAAAAAAAATGTATAATCACGAGATCAGTGATCTTGGCACAAGCTGACCTGGGGCAAAATGACCCCTTCGGAAGGCATCGCGCTGACAGCTTGAGTGAATGATTGATGAGAGTGTAAATGTGGGGTGATGTCTGGTGGGTACTCCTTCAGCCAGGGCTGGTGCAAGGATATTTTGCGCCCTAGGCAAAACTTCCACCTTGCGATTCACTGAGTGGCAAATCCCAACGAGCCTTTATAGACCCCAGGGGCCAGCCTGCCCAGGGGCTGCTCCCCAGATTAGGTTTCCCCCTCTCCGCCCCCTGAACTCCCGTGGAGGGTGCAGACCCCCCCGTGAGCCCTTCCCACCCCACCCTGGTGGCCCCCGTCCCGAGTCCACTCACTGGCTTTGCTGGGCTTGAGCCACTGCAGCAGCTCAGCGGGGAGGAGCCACCTTCCGGAGGCACTAGAGAGCCAGAGCGTGAGCCCCAGCCATGGAAGAGCCAGCG
This sequence comes from Mauremys mutica, assembly GCF_020497125.1. NCBI lineage: Eukaryota > Metazoa > Chordata > Testudines > Geoemydidae > Mauremys > Mauremys mutica. The sequence goes on from NC_059083.1 coordinate 31,017,773, forward strand.
CGGCGCAGGGGGGCAGCAGCCCTGCAAAGGCGACGGCATTGCTAGTGGGGAGTAGCTGTGCCCCCCACCCCTTCTGCCCAGGCTGCGGCCCGGTGCCCTCTCCGGGGGCTCCTGCAGTCTGCAGTGGATGCATGCAGGTGCTGGCCCCCATGCGCCCCCCAGCTCCCGCCTCACCTAGAGTTACCATATTTCAACAATCAAAAAAGAGGACGGGGGAGAGCCCCGCCCTAGCCCCACTGCCATCTACTCCCTCCCACTTCCCACCCCCTGACTGCCCCCCTCACAACCCCCAACTCCCCACCTGCTCCTTGTCCCCTGACTGCCCCCTCCTGGGACCCCTGCCCCTAACTGCCCCCCAGAACCCCACCCCTTACCTAAGCCTCCCTGTTCCTTGTCCCCGACTGCCCCCTACTGAGATCCCCCCACCCTAACTGCCCCCCTAGAACCCTACCCCCTACCTGTCCCCTGACTGCCCTAACCCTTCTCCACACCCCTGCCCCCAGACAGACCCCTGGGACTCCCATGCCCCATCCCTGGGGGACTGGCTGCCTGTAGACACTGGGGATGTAACATGGGCCTTTCACTGCTAGGTCTCTGCTTACCACAGGCGCGGGCTTTTATTTTTCCCCAGAGGGCTCCACCCTGGCTCTGCCCTCGGGCCCCGCCCCCACTATGCCCCTCCCCTGAGGCCCTGCCCTCGCTCCACCTCTTCCTGACCCCATTCCGCCTCCCCCCCCAAGGCCGTGCCCTCTGTCTGCCTCTTCCCGCCCCTGCTCCAGCCTCTCCCTGAAGCCGCAGCCAATCTGCAACTCGCTGCTCTCCGCCCTCCCCCAGGCACCTCCCCTACCCACCAAACAGCTGATTGGCAGCCCACAGAACAGCTGTGGCTGGTGGGTGCTGAGCTCCCCCTATATTTGTTCCGTGGGTGTTTGAGCTCCGGAGCACCCATGGGGTCAGCACCTCTGCTGCTACAATCATAGGACCGAGCGGTGACCAAATATAAAGAGTGACTTACAATGAGACTTAGCCACGTCCTGCTGTTAATGGGCAAGTCAGTAAGGCCCAAATTTGCGGAAGTGGCCTTATTTTGGGTGTCTCGGTTTATCTCCTCAAAATACAGGAGTTCAGGGCACTTGTTCCACCTGCATTCGCAGCTGCAGCCGGAGTCAGTGGGCGCTGCGGGTGCCCAGCCCCTTGGAGAACCAGCCCCTAGGCACTTAGGTCAGTACCCAAATTTGAACCCTAAATCAAAAGAGATTCTTGATATTTGGTCCCAGCCCATCATTGTGCTCTGGCTCCTGTTTGTGTCTCCTCCCCAGCAGCTGCAGGCACAGGGAGCGCTCCTGGGAGGGGCCGGAGGGAGTGGGGTTGGGGCAGGGACAGGCTGGAGGAGGAAGGGGTGGAAGGGGATAGAGGGGTGTGGCCAGGGTGAAGCTGCACCTCTTGTACTCTGCTGAGCTGCAACGTCTATTAACCAGATTGTTAAACTGCTGCAACACTGGACTCGAGTAACTAGCTGCATCCGCAGCAGCATCTCTGCGCAGCACGACTCCCCCACCACAGCTGAATTCCCTCTCCTTGTCCCCAATGGCAGCTTCCCAGACTGCCCCAGGCCTCCTCAGTCTGTCCCCACATCCCCTCCTGCAGCCGCAATGGGCAAGTGGCCTGAGAGGTCTCTGTTTATCCCACACCATGTGCCCTGCAGCCCCTAGTGCGAACTCCCCGCACACCCGCTGCCCTCGGCCATTGGGCCCCAGCCCTCACCTGGGGACAGGAGCCACAGTCCCTGGTCTCTCTGCTGAGACTGACAAACAGGGAGAAAATGGGGGCAGGGCCTTGCTGGGAGTGGTTGTGTTACAGAGTCACCTGCCCCACTAGGGCCCAGGCTGAGCTCCCAGCACATTCCACAGGCCCCAAAGCCACCATCAGATGGACTTTCAGCGTCTCCGTGTGGTGGTGGGGGAGGCACTGGGTCATTGCCCTGGGGGAGGGAGGAGATTTACCTGCTCACAGACAATTTTAACAGTTCTAAAGCTTCAACTTCTTGAATCTCAGTGTCTAGTGTCATTAAATAGTTCTGGTCTGACCAAAATATTGTCTGATCTCCTCATAACTTCCCACAGCTGTGAACATTTTAATTGGAATGAAATGCTTAAACCTCAGATTTTTGTGCAACTGTGAAAGTTTAAATCAATACATATAAAAATTGTTTAAAATAAACATTATCTGTCAAAATTATGTATTATAAAAAAATTCTGCCCAGCCTATCACTGACACACAGCTCCTGCTCCTGCAGGCCCATCCACACAGGAAGATGCCTCCGTCTCCCTCCACACCAGCTCAGGGATTGACTGGAGACCAGGAGCCCTTTGGGTTCTAATTACAGGCTGATTTCACTGAAAGTTACCTGTCACAGGTGTGACTGTACATTTTTTCACTAAAGCCTCCAGGGGTGAAATTGGCTGGGTCCTTCCTGCTCTGCAAACAGCAGGAGTCATTTTCAGGAAAGGAAACACCCCATTGCTGCTGCAGGCGGGGCATAGTTTGAATTCAGGAATTTGAAACAAAGCCTGTTACAAACTGCCCAGAGGGAGCCATGGCTGCAGAGAACCCCGTGGAAAGTCTCCAGAAGGAAGCGACATGTCCCGTCTGTCTGGAGTATTTCACAGAACCTGTCACTCTGGAGTGTGGGCACAATTTCTGCCGAGCCTGCATCAGCCAGTGCTGGGAGGGATCGGATACAGCTGCCTCCTGCCCTCAGTGCAGAGAAACTGTGCAGCAGAGAAACCTCAGGCCCAACAAGCAGCTGACAAACATGGTAGAAATCACCAAGCGACTGAGTTTACAGGCAGCAAAGGGAAGAGGAGGGGACGGGGTGTGCGGGGAGCACCAGGAGGCTCTGAAACTGTTCTGTGAAGAGGATCAAACCCCCATCTGTGTGATCTGCAGAGAGTCCCGGGCTCACCGCACTCACACGGTGGTTCCCATCCAGGAGGCTGCCCAGGAGTACAAGGTAGGGAATTGCTGTAAAATTTAATGGTTAACTTTTGGGTTTTAATGACAGGCTAATTTCACTGAGAGTTCCCTGTCATGGGTGTGACTCATCATTCAGCTCTGTAAAATCTTCATTGTACGGGAGATGCTGTAACAACAAAATTAATGATCTGGCAGCGCAGCAACAGAGGCAAAATATCAAGTCTTGAAAGTAGAATCTAGCCCACTCCTTCCCCAAGGCCCCTCCCATTCCCCACCCCAAAGCCCCACTCACTCCATACCCCCCTTTCTCCATTGCTCTCCATCCCCCACCCTCGCTCAATATCACCGGTCTGGGGCACGGGGTTGGGGGTTGGGTGGGGGTACAGGCTCTTGGCTAAGGCCAAGGGGTTCACGTGTGGCAGGGGGCTCTGTGCTGAGCCTTGCTTAGGATGTTGGGGTGCAGGAGGGGATGATGGGTGCAAGCTCTGGGAGGGAGTTTGGGTGCGGGAGGGGGCTCTGGGCTGGGGCAGAGTGTTGGGGTGCAGGAATGGGTAAGGGGTCCTGGCTCTGGGAGGAGGGTCAGGGCTAGGGCAGGGAGTTAGGGTGCAGGAGGTGGTATGGGGTGTTGGGTGAAGGAGGGGATATGGGGTGACTGCAGGCAGTTCAGGGAATGCTGTATGGCTGGGGCAGGCAGGCAACCCCACTGTGCCACCGGAGATTGCGATCAACAGGGAAAGTCTCCACAATCGACTGGTAGATCACAATCAACTGGTTGGTGATCGCTGGTCTAGCTAGACAAAAGATGGGAAGGGAAACTGAGGCACAAAGTGGGGCAGCGAGTTGCCCACAGTTACCCAGCATGTCAGTGACAGACCCTAGTATAGATCCCAGATCTCTCCAGACCAAAACCTGAAACTCTTTGCCATGCTGCCATCTTCACATCACCCCACCCAGTGATGAAGTGTGTCCGTTAGGAGGGAGAGATGCCTTGATAAAGGTCCCAGGCCCACCAGGGAGAGGAGGTTTCTCGCTGGGATTCTGAACTCCTGTGTTGCTCCATGAGGGGTTAAACTCCTGCTGGCCTGCATTAGAGGAGATCACTGGGCTAAACGCTGCGTGGGACCCCGAGCACCTTGAGCCCACACACAAAAGGGCTCCAGACAGCTCAGGTCCATGCCAAGTACCACTGGGATTACACTGAGTTGTAGCAAAACCAACCCCAGGCTGGAGCTGACCAGTGCTAGTCTGACCTGTTCTGTTGTGTACGTGGGCAAGGACCAGCCAGAGCTGTTCCGTTAGTCCCACCAGGCAGCCTTTTGAAATCTCCCAGAATGCACTGCTTCCGGGATCTTTACCAGGGAATGGGACCGTGGGGTACCTGCCCAGGGGGCATTGCCACGGAAAGGGGTTAGGACAGCACTGGGGCAAACCCCAACCCGTCCTTTATACAAATCTGCGTCATGTCTAATTAGGGAGGTCCCCGAGGCATCCCCAGAACATAGGACATGGCCACGCCTGCCTGCATGAACCCGTCCTCACCAGTAGCAGACATACTGTGCAGACCCCACCACCGCTTTTTTCAGAGTGTCCCCACCTGCATCATTCTGCATGAAGGTGCCACCCCAGCCCTGCCCCCACCCTCACAGGTCTCCTGCAGCCTCAGTCTCCTCCTCTCCCTTTTGCACCAGACAAAGCCACGTACAGTGCCGAGTCCCTACCGGACAGGGACAGTGCTCCACACAACTGGACTGTGCAGCTTCCAATCAGATGAATGGCCACCCGATATCTCATGGGATTTGCTCTGGTGCTTAAACCAGCTCTGTCCAACCATTGCAGTACCCAGGGCTTCAGGGCTGAAATCCCAGCCCCTATTTAAACCCTGGTGGCTTCGGTTTGTTAAACCTTCTACAAAACTGGTTTATTGATTCACCACCATGTGTCCTGTTATGTGCTGTACCACTAATCAGTTCACAAATACCAGTAAAGCTTGGTTATAATTGTGATCTCTCTCTAATTACTAAAAAGACTGAACTGGAATGGGTAACAAGTTGGAATATGACACACTCCCAGGCCTTGGCTACACTGGCACTTTACAGCGCTGCAACTTTCTCGCTCAGGGGTGTGAAAAAACATACCCCTGAGCGCAGCAAGTTACAGCGCGGTAAAGCGCCAGTGTAAACAGTGCCTAAGCGCTGGGAACGCAGCTAATCCCCACGGGGAGGTGGAGTACGTGCAGTGCTGGGAGAGCTCTCTCTCAGCGCTGGCGCTGCGACCACACTCGCACTTCAAAGCGCTGCCGCGGGAGCGCTCCCATGGCAGCGCTTTGAAGTTGCAAGTGTAGCTGTACCGCCAGTCTCCATTAGTAAGATTTTATCTCCTTGCTGGCCCTGATGTCACAAAGCGATTAGAACCACAGTCATCTTGGGTTTTGGGTGGAAAAATACCCACTTCCAAGCACCTCTCAATTATCCAGCTGAAACCGCCCAAATCATTTTTGTTTCTTCAGGAAAGAATCCAGGCCCATTTGAAGACTCTGAGGGAAGAGAGAGAAAAGCTGCTGGGATTGAAAGCGACTGGAGAGGGGAATTGCCAGGAGTATCTGGTAGGTGCCTGTTGTTCTGAACCGGCAGGGACTGGCAGTGGGAAGTCTGTTTGGAGGCAGACTCCTGTGTGGCCTTGGTGAACGTGGGCTTGTGTGTGTTTCTCCATGCTCATGGATTGCTGGGTTAGGGTCATGTGTAGACAAGCCCTAAGCTTCCATTTCAGTTGATCAGTTAATGTCTAGCTCTTGTGGCTTTCAGAGAAATCCCCCCAAGTGAATTGAATGTCCCTGTGAAGTTCTGTCCCCTGTGTCTGGTCATTTTGTGTATTTTTAAAATGTTTTCTTCTAACTCCTTTGGCGTCTCTGTCAGTGCAGTGCTGAGTCCTGCCTTCTGCTGCTCTGGGTCAGGATTTCCAGAGATCATAAATAACAGAATATGCTGACCATGACAGGCATGGAAACATCCATTTCAGAAGGATGCAGGGGGAAAAGGGGAAGGTGTGAGAGAATCCTCTGCCTACTAGGCACAGGGTAAAGTCAAATGTCAGAAATCTTACGATTTTCAAAGAAATTTAGCCTCCTGCACACTCAGCTCTCCATGAAAGGACTCCGGGCTCCCTCCATATGTCCCTGACCAGCTCTTTTCCCTATTTTCATACAGAAACAAACACAAACCGAAAAGCAGAAGATTGTGTCTGAATTTCAGCAACTGCAGCAGTTCCTGGAGGAACAAGAGCGACTCCTGCTGGCCCATCTGGAGAAGCTGGATGAGGAGATTGTGAGGCTCCAGAATGAAAATGTCAGTAAACTCTCCAAGCAGATATTCCATCTCAGTGAGCTGATCAGTGAGATGGAGGGGAAGTGTCAGAAGCCAGCAAGTGAATTCCTGCAGGTGAGACTGAATGAGAAACATAGGTAGCCAGCTGCCCTGCTGATCAACTCCTCCCCCTCCCTCCCGCGCCTCTGGCCTGCTGTGATCAGCTGTTCCACTGTGTGCAGGAGAGGCTGGGAGGAACAGAGAGGGAGTGTGCTCACGAAAGGAGGTGGGATAGAGGCAGGGTGGGGGTGGAGTGGGAGCAGGAAGAGTTGGCCTGGGATGTGGCATTGTGGGAAGGTTTGGAGTGGGAGTGGAGGGTGAGATTGAATACCGCCAGGACAATTGAAAACCAGCAGCTGTCATTAGAAACATGCCAGAAATCACACAGGGAAGGGAGGGCTCCTGAATCCTACGCACTGGGGTCGAACATTTGGAGACCATAGTGTAATTCGGCATGTGCATTGCTGACATGTAAATAACTATTGTTCTTTGTAGAGTCACAGACACAGGGATATGAGAGATGGAAAACCCCCATTAGCTCAGGGAATCAATGGCCCTTGGGCCAGGGCGGGGCCTCTCTTCCCCATATTTGCAAAATCCCTTCCCTGAGATTCCCTGTGTGTGTGTGTCAGACTGGACTGAAATTCTTTTGTCTCTCTCTCTCCTCTAGGATATTAGAAGTACCTTGAGCAGGTACGTGTCTCTCTCTCACTCCCCCTCACACTTCACAACTCTGGGAAAGGGCTTGGTGGTGATGTTAGCCCAGGGCTCTACAGCAAAATGTGTGAGGAAGGTCACATTCTAAATACAAATCTCTCTGATCAGCTTCATCATGAGGTTCTCACCCTTGTAAAGAAGACTCTGGAATTCTCCATTCAGTGGGAAGGACTGACCTCAAGTATTTCCTAGAGATGTCACCTCCCTGGGGGACTGGCTGCCTCAGGATTGTGGGGATGGAATATGGGTCTGTCACTGCTGGGGCACAGGTCCCTATTCAGTCCAAGGCAGCAGTGATCAAGAGTCTTCCCCACCTGAGGACTGTTTGGAGACCTGTGTGGAATGAGCTGGGGAGGGGGGAGTTGGTGTCTCAGTCTAGTTCCTAGAGGGCAGATTTCTACAGCACTTCACCTGGGAACTTCCTGTTCCTCAGAGCATAGAGGCCAAGGAGTGAATTGGCCATAGAGACTCAATTCCCCTTTTATCCCAGAGCTGATCTCTCCAGTCCAAAGTTGAAGAATATTAATGAGTCCTTTGAAGGGAAGGTTGTACGGCCATGGGCTGTGTTGCACCTGCTCTGAGGCTGGGGGTACGTCTACACTACGGGATTATCTCGATTTTACATAAACCGGTTTAGCAAAACAGATTGTATAAAATCGAGTGCGTGAGGCCACACTAAACACATTAAATCGGTGATGTGCGTCCACGGTACGAGGCTAGCATCGACTTCTGGAGCGTTGCACTGTGGGTAGCTATCCCGTAGCTATCCCATAGTTCCCGCAGCCTCCCCCGCCCCTTGGAATTTCTGGGTTGAGATCCCAGTGCCTGATGGGGCAAAAATCATTGTCGCAGGTGGTTCTGGGTAAATGTCGTCAGTCACTCCTTCCTCTGGGAAAGCAACGGCAGACAAGCATTTCGCGGCTTTTTTCCCTGGATTGCCCTGGCAGATGCCATAGCATGGCAATCATGGAGCCTGTTTTGCCTTTTGTGACAGTCACCGTATGTGTACTTGATGCCGCTGACAGAGGCGATTCAGCAGCGCTACACAGCAGCATGCTTTTGCTTTTGCATGACAGCAGAGATGGTTATCAGTCCTACTGTACCATAAGATGATGGTTACCAGTCCTTTTGCACTGCACCTTCTGCTGCTGTTATAAGTGCCCCTGGCTGAGATCAGCCGGGGGCGCAAAAGCCAAAATTGGGAATGACTCCCTGAGTCAATCCCTCCTTTTTGGTATCTAAAAACAGAATCAGTCCTGCCTAGAATATGGGGAAAGTGCACTAGAGATCCAGTGCATCATAGAACCAGAGAGCACAGCTGCTCTGTGTCAGATCCCGCAGAAATGATGAGCTGTATGCTATTCACAGGGGGTCCTCCTGCAACAACCCCACCTGTTGATTCCGTTCTCCCCCAGCCTTCCTGGGCTACCGTTGCAGTGTCCCCCCACTTGTGTGATGAAGTAATAAAGAATGCAGGAATAAGAAACAGTGACTTGTTAGTGAGATATGAGGGGAAGGCAGCCTCCAGCTGCTATGATAGTCCAGACAGGACATTAAATAGTGTGGGGGAGAGGAGCCCAGCATCCCGCTGCTAGTCCAGGGACAACTGAATCTTCTCTTTACACATGAAGGGTGGGGGCTGATGGAGCTCAGCCCCCTGTTGCTATGATGAAGACGGTTATCAGTGCTACTGCACCATCTACCAGGAATAATTAGGTGCCCCCACGGGCTGATGAGAACGGTTACCAGTCCTTTTGCACTGCATCACGTGCCAAAAGGCTGATGATGACGATGGATATCAGCCATATTGCACCATCAGCCACCCATGGCGGGGGAGGGGAGAGCGAGGATGTTGGTGTTGACTGCTGCAGCATTGCGTCTATCTGCAGCATTCAGTAAAGATAGGGTGACATGTTAAAGAGTCAAGAGAGGATTTTTTCCCTTTTACTTCTGGGGAGAGTGTGGGGGGGTACATTGCCGAGCTATGCCCTGAACCACTGTGGACACTGTTTGTTTGACCCTAGAGGCATTTGGAGCTCAGCCAAGAATGCAAATGCTTTTCGGAGACTGCAGGAACTGTGGGATAGCTTCAGTCCTCAGTCCCCGCTCCCTCCCTCCATGAGCGTCCATTTGATTCTTTGGCTTTCCGTTACGCTTGTCACGTAGCAGTGCGCTGAGTCCCTGCTATGGCGTCTGTCTGGAGATTTTTAAAAAATGCTTTGGAATTTTGTCTTCTGTAACGGAGCTCTGATAGAACAGATTTGCCTGCCCTTACAGCAATCACATCCGCATGGTCCATGCGGGAGCTCTTTTGGTATTTTGATTTCAGACAGCATCGATACCCGTGCTGATCGGAGCTCCACGCTGGGCAAACAGGAAATATTCAAAAGTTCGCGAGGCTTTTCCTGTCTACCTGGCCACTGCATCCGAGTTCAGATTGCTGTCCAGCGTGGTCAGTGGTGCACTGTGGGATACCACCCGGAGGCCAATACCATCGATTTGCGGCCACACTAACCCTAATCTGATATGGTAATTCCGATATTAGTGCTACTCCTCTCGTTAGGGAGGAGTACAGAAATCGATTTAAAGAGCCCTTTATATCAATATAAAGGGCCTCTTAGTGTGGACGGGTGTGGCGTTAAATCGGTTTAACGCTCCTAAAACTGGTTTAAACGCGTAGTGTAGACCAGGCCTGGGAGAAGTCAAGGAATTCTAACTCCAGGCCCATTAGAGCAGTGACTCCCTAACCAGAACTTATAATGAGTCACACAGTGAAATATAATCACATGAAATTGTTTCTCTCCAGGTGTGAGAAGGGGAAGTTCCAGCAGCCAGAGGAGATTTCTCCTGAACTGGAAGAGCAAGTCAGTGGTTTCTCTCAGAAAACAATTGTGCTATTGGAGACTCTGGGGAAGTTCAAAGGTACCTAGAAGGGATCTAGGAATGGAAATTGGGATGAGCCTCTGAGAGTGAGGGAGGAGAGTGTCTCTGGCCAATTGGTTCACAATTAGATGATGCTTCTATTTAATTGTTGGATGAGAATGTCACACACTTGAGGTCCAAGTCACTCAAGTTGATTAATTCAAACCTTTATTTCTACCAAAAATATGTCCTGCCATGACAATTACTGTTAAAGAAAGAGATGACTCAGACTCATAGACTTTAAGGCCAGGAGGGACCATCATGATCATCCAGTCTGACCTCCTGCACATTGCAGGCCCCAGAAACTCACCCACCCACTCCTGCAATAGACCCCTAACCTCTGGCTGAGTTACTGGAGTCCTCAAATCATGATTTAAAGACTTCAAGTTACAGACAATCCACCATTGACACTAGTTTAAATCTGCAAGTGACCTGTGCCCTACACCGCAGAAGAAGTCAGAACCCTCCCCAGACTCTCTGCCAATCCGACTTAGGGGAAATTCCTTCTCAACCTCAAATATGGTGGTCAGTTGTATACTGAGCATTTTGGCAAGACCCAACAGCGAGACATGTGGCAAAGAACTCTCTATAGCTCAGAGCCCTCCCCGTCTACTGCCCCACCACCAGCCATGGGGCACATTTCTCAAAGGCGGATCCAGCCCATCACTGGGCTCAGGTCCTGTGTGCAGCTAGTCTGGGCCAAATGGGTTGGAGAGAAGGAGAAAGCCCCTTCCCCATGATCAGGGATCCCTTCAGCACAGGAGCCTCTGGTGCCTCCTCCACAGCAGCTGCAGGCACAAGGCGTGTTCCTGAGAGGGCTAGGAATGGGGTGGTGAGGGCGGGTGGAAGAGGGAAGGGGGTGGACGAGGGACATAGGGACGTGGGCAGTGTAAAGCTGGGCCTCTGACACTCTGCACACTGGCCAAGACACACAGGGGCCATTGTCATAGGGATGTAACTCTGGCTGGCTTCAGAACTTCCTCCACCTGTGCCAAGGTCTGCACCAGCCCCTGCAGCCACTGAACAGCAGAGTCACCCCTCTCCTGCTGGTACAGTGGTGAATTTGTCCCATTGAATCAACCTTCCCCCACCTCAATTTCCACAATTATAAAATGATTATTATTATTATTTCTATTTCTGCGTATGGAGGACGAGGCCCCGTCATGCTGCTCTCTGTAGAGATGCTGAGTAAACAGACCCAACAGCTCACAATTAGAGCCAGGATTTAGCAAATTCTCAATATCCCCTTAGTATCAGAGGGACTGAAGTGGGTAAAGTTACTTTTATTCCAAAGTCTTTGCAGACTCTGGGTCTAGGTTATGACAAAAGGCAGTAAGTGAATGAAACAAACCAACTGGGGTGTGAAGGGAGGGAGGGGATGAGGAGGGGAAAAGTAAATCTCACTTACAGATTTTCTGTCCTGGGATGGTTGTGAGGCTGCAAGGACATTGGTTCCATTGCTGGGAGATGCCTGAATGAGAGAGGAAAGAGACGGTTTCAGACCTTTTAATATTAAATATTGGAGTGTTTCTCGGTGTGTTTCTCTGTCATAGCTAAAAGAGATTACTATGAGTTGAGAGTGGAAATGCTGTTAAAAATATGAAAGGCTGAAATTTCATCTCCTTTCTCCTCCAGACACTCTGCCATCTGCACTAGAGACAGAAAGAGGAGGATCCCTAGGAACATTCAGACAGGGTGAGATTGCAGCTGGAGATTATCTTTAAATTATCAGAAAACATCTTCCAGAGATTGTAGCTAAAGTTACCAACCAAACCGACACTGACCATGACACACACGGCCCTAAAAACAACACACTGAACAGTGAGGAGCTCCCACGCTGAACTCACACCAACACTCCTGACACCAACCTTAGTGCTGAGTTCACGCCCAGGCTGCTGAACAGAAAAGCTCTCCCTGAGCAGCATGTGAACAGAGCTCCCTGCCCTGAGCACTGACATATCCCTCTGATTTATCCCGGTACAGGGGGTCCCCCATCGTACTTCTCCAACATTCTCCCTTTCCTTTGGGCAGGGCTGGGCTCTCCCATTGGAGCTGCTCCCTGCTTCCTGGATTGGGGAGACGCCCTCGTGCCCCAAGGCTCAGCTCCTCCCTTTACTGTAGGCTGGGGATGGGGCTACCCCACCCAATGCCCCCTCCTACTCTCTGGTCTTAAATGGCTCTTTCTACTCTGGCCCAGGGCCGGTACAAGGAAGTTTTGCACCCTAGGCGAAACTTCCACCTTGCACCCCCCACCCAGCTAATCCCGCCCCCCCCATGACAGATAACTCAGCCTCCTACCCAGGGAGCCTCCCCCCCCCCCCCGCAGCAGCTACCCCTCCCCCACCGCGACAGCTACCCCTTCTCCCCCCGCCCCCCGTCCCCTCACGGCAACTATCCCCGCCCAGGGAGACTCCCCCTGTCCTCCCACGGCAGCTAACCCTGCCTGGGGAGACTTCCCCCCTCACCACCACGGCAGCTAACCCTGCCTGGGGAGACTTCCCCCCTCACCACCACGGCAGCTAACCCTGCCTGGGAAGACCTTCCCCCGCAGAAGCTAACCCTGCTGGGGAGCCCGCCCCAGCTCACCTCGGCTCCGCCTCCTCCGCTGAGCACGCCCGCGCTGCTCTAATTCTCCTCCCCGCCCAGGCTTGCGGTGCTGATTGGAGGAGACTTAGAGCTGGGCTGTGTGCTCAGCGGAGGAGGCAGAGTGGAGGTAAGCTGGGGCGGGGAGCTGTTCCCCTGTGCGCCCCCCTCCCCCCCCAGTTACTGCGGGCAGCCCTCCCCGTGCCCCCCCTCCAGCTTACCTCCACTCTACCTCCTCGCCTGAGGGGACTTTTAGGTGCCCCCAACCACTAGGCACCCTAGGCAGCCACCTAGTTTGCCTAAATGGTTGCACCGGCCCTGCTTTGGCCTGCATTTAGGGGAGGGAGCTTTCCTCTGGGGTTCAAAGCTGGTACCTGCCTCCTCTGCTTCCTTCTCACTAAAACTTTCCTGGCTGTGTCTCTGATGCTGGGAATGGAGCAGCCCCAACAGAGGGAGCAGGGAGCTGATTCCTCAGCAAGCAAATGAAAAACGAATGAAGTGTCTCCCATTACACATACTGAAGAACTGCAGTGACATCTCTGCTCAGTCTCATGTGCCCAGGACAGAGGCAGCTCCCTGGGATCCAGGCCTCTCCCTGCCAGGACGGGGCTTCTGGGGAGTGTGAGAAATGGTCCCAGCTTCCCCCAGGGCTGAGCTCTGCCCCTAACGCTCTGATTCTCTCTCCCCAGTGACTGTGACTCTGAATCCAGACACGGCTCATCCCAAACTTCTCCTGTCTAATGATCGGAAAAGTGTGAGCTGGAGAGACACACAGCAGAATCTGCCCAACAAACCTGAGAGATTTGACTATTGGTCCTGTGTGCTGGGCTGTGACAGATTCACCTCAGGGAGACATTGCTGGGAGGTGGAGGTGGAGGTGAAGGATGGGGGAAGTTGGGCTGTGGGGGTGGCCAGAGAGTCTGTAGGGAGGAAGGGATGCATCAGCCTCCGCCCTGATGGGGGGATCTGGGCTGTGGGGCGGTGCTGGGGTCAGTTCCAGGCTCTCACCTCCCCTGCGACCCCCCTGAGCCGGGTCCCCAGCAGGATCCGGGTTTGTCTGGACTGTGACCGGGGGCAGGTGACATTTATCGATGCTGGTGACGAGGCCCCGATCTTCACTTTCCCGCCGGGCTCCGTCCCTGGGGAGAGAGTCCGACCCTGGCTCTGGGTGGGGCGGGGATCCCGGCTCAGGCTGTGTCCCTGAGATGGGGTGAAATATCCCACTGGGGGCCCTGAAATCAGCCTTTCTAGCCTCACACGCCCTGGTCTCTATGACCTTGGAGGACTCCTGTCTACCCAACCCCTGGCTCCCCATCTCTGTGACCTATGGAAGCCCCTCCCCTTCCCTGCAGCTTCAGGGATGGAAGCAGGAGGGGTGAAGAACACCTGGGGCTGCAGGAGGAGCAGAGGGGCCCTGAGGGGCAGAGGTGGGGGCTCAGTAGTGGGTAGCACTAACAGCCGGGCTGGGGACAGGTGCAGGTGGAAGTGACAGGGACACAGCGTAAATCAATCAGGGTTGCGGGGTTGGGGAGAAGCAGCAGCAGGGAGCGGTTTGTACAGATCTGTGTCCTTAGATCTCATTGGGGTCTCCCAGCCAGAGCTCCTGCCGCAAGGGCCCAAGTCACCATCCCCTGTAACTACAGGACAGCTGGTAACCCTGTAACTGTCACAAAAGGGCGGGGGGAGGGTGAGATGGGTGCAGATTGACAAACAAAAAACATTGACACAATTTTTTAAGGTTAATAATCTCGTGATTTATTTATTTTTTAACTCCTGAGGTTGGCAGCACTGGGGGAGGCAGGGACAGGGCGGGTTTAACCAGAGGGAATTAGAAGAAGCAAGAAGAAAAATGTGAATGAAAATAAAACAAGAATAAAGGGAGAGTCCAGGAGAAATGGTGCAAAATAGAAATGAGAAGAGTGACAGGAAAATATCCCTGATGGGATTGGGGAATGAGCCGTTCAGCAAGAGGGGAAAGGGTAAAAGCAGAGAAAAGAATGGAGCAGCCATGGGGGATGATCTGTGGGAGGGAGGAGAGGATAGTGGGAGAGGAAAATAAACAGGGCTGGGAAGTGAGGGCTACAAAAATGCTGAGTAGAAAATGGTGGTATGAAAGAAAAGGGAGAAGGAAAGGGAATATGAGAGGGACAGAGGGATTTATTACACATTACTGAAAGAGAGACTGTAACTCATTAATTCCTGAGCAACTGTACTGTTGTTGTGCCATTAAGAAAACCGTTCTCGGTAGCTGTGGATCTCCGTTCTATGCTGTGATTATTAGTCGGGTTGGGACAAGGCTGTTTGGTGAGAAAGTTGGCAACCCTAATTCTGTAAATAAAACATTAAAAACAGTTCTTGTTTGTTCCACTTTACTGTCCCAACTGCACTTGCTGGGGGCAGAGTCCTGGGATTTGCTTCCTGACTTGTTTGTGATACCCCCCTGCAACCCCCACAGGGACTATCGCGCCTCTAGGAAGAGAGTTTGGGTTTCACTGGGACGTGTCACTAACTATCCAGCCTGTGCTCTGTCTCTGTCCTGTGTACACTTATGTCAATCAGGTATTGCTCTGCTGTGCTTTGCGGAGAGATGACTGGTTACACAGGGTGCAATCCATGAAGGGACTTGGTGTTGCATGGAGTGTCATGGCAGGGTCTAATTTGTAGACAACTAGAAAATGACAGCCTGCAATTTTGCAAAGCTGACTTGGGACCTGAACTCCCTACCCAGTGAATGGGCATCACAGGCACCTTAGAGTGAGATTCACAAAAGCCAGCTCAAAGGGGATGGGGTAGCCATCTGAGCTTGTCAATGGGCGATGCTGACAAGGGAGGGGTGTCCTAAACCCTGCCCTCTCTCACAGACAGGTGCCTAAATCAGGGCTGCAGAGGGACATCTATGTCTGCTTAGCAACCCACAGATGGGAACCCAGCGCCTGATGTCAGGTGGCTCAGGCTCCTAAAGTGTTTCTTGCTGGAATGAGGTAGGCACCTGCCTCGCTCCACACAAAATGTGAGAGGTAGGGGGAAGGAGAATGTGGTTTTAACGTTTACTCCCGTGGTTAGAGCACTCAGCTGGCATGTGGGAGACTCAGGTTCAGTTCTCCCATCATGCTGTCTAGAGCATGGGTTTTCAAAGTCTGGGTCATGGCTGGTCAGGCGAAGGGGAACGGCGAACCGCGGCCACTGGGTGCTGTGAACAGCGGTGCCTGTGCTCCCCTGGGGGAGCCTAGTTCCCTGTCCCACTTCTTGCACCCACATTCCACTCCTGCTCCACTCCAGGCTCCGCCTCCTCCCTGCTCAGCTGCCATGAATCGCTGCATCCCTCTTCTCCTGCCCCTGTGAGGATACGGGTTTGAGAAGAGACGTGGTGATGGGGGGACGGGCCTTGAAGGGAAAGAGGGGTGAGGAGGGATGTGGCAACTGGTGGGCAGGTCACATGGGGATGGGGGTGTGAGGAGGGATGTGATGAGCAGGAGGGAGGGTCTCATGGGGAGAGGATGCGGAAGGGGAGGGGCAGGACATGGCAGGTGTATGTGGTGGCAGGGGGGTTAAAGTTACCAGCTGCTCTCCCCTTGCCACAGAGAATGGTGGAAGATGTAGAACAGGAGGAAGTCTCTCCCCAGCCCAGGAAGACCCCTCCCAACCCAAGGCAAAGGGAGCAGGAGGTGGCAGCACTGAAGGAAGAGCCTCTCCCTAACACAGAAACCAGGAGAAGCATCTAGGAAAGAGCCCCCCCACAGCCAAAGGGAAGGGATGTGACAGCCCTGAGGGGGAGGCCTCCCCATTCATGTCTCTTAATTTAATATTTCAGACGTAGAAATATTCACCAGAACTCACATGGTCAGAGTTAAGGGTGTTTGAATGCTAGGCAGTGAGAAGGTTTCTGTTTACTGGTGTGTGTGTCCCAGAAATTGTTGGGTGCCACCAGACTGCTGTAAGGGAAAGCCTCGTATCTGACCCCCAGGATCTCCAGATAATTCAAGCTTTTGGGACTGGAAGAGGAATAGCTTCCTATCCTGAGGCCTGGAACCCGCTACCTAATCCCGTGGTGCAGAACTGACCCTCCGGACTCCCAGATGTTTAAACACACCATCTCCCAGAACTCCACGCCAAGATGAGATCCTGCTGGTTTTCAGCTGAATTCTCTCTGGAGGCACTCACTAGTTGTGAAGCATTTAATACAGAGAAAGACTCTTTGCACAAGTCCAACACATTATTGCTTTTTCACTTCACCATATTAAGCACAGGAGAGAGCAGATCACGTAGCACAAAACAACCAACCTAATTGCAGTGCTCCTCATTAGCTTACCTTTCCCTAGGGAGTCCTGGGGGCCATGTGGCAGGGCTCCCGACCTCATGAAGCTGCTACATGCTGAGTTACTTTGTTCTCTCCTTTTGAGTTGGAGACAAAGAGAAAGATCCATGATGGGACATAGATATTGTACTCCTGGGGGAATTTTGCACCAAAAACATTTAAAATTCTGCACACAATATTTTAAAATTCTGCATATTTTATTTGTCAAAATAACTCAATATAATCATGCCAGTTTCCATTATTTTGGTAATTTATTCCAAAATACCTGTCAGCAACTATGTCTGTAACAGACAAAAAAAAAAAAAGATTCTGGTAATTTTTTTTCACAAATAGATTAATCTGTTCTGGTGCCATGGTGGACTGTGGTGGGTGAAAGGAAAAAGTGCAGCACTTCTTGGGCAGAATGTATTTTCTGCAGAAGAAAAGAATTCTGCGGCCGGACATAGAATCATAGAACTGGAAGGGACCTCGAGAGGTCATCTTGTCCAATCCCCTGCACTCATGGCAGGACCAAGCGCCTTCTAGACCATCCCTGACAGGTGTTTGTCTAACCTGCCCTAAAGATATCCAATGATGGAGATTCCCCATCTTTCCTAGGTAATTTATTCCAGTGCTTAACTACCCTGACAGTTAGGAATTTTTTCCTAATGTCCAACCTAAACCTCCCGTGCTGCAATTTAAGCCCATTGCTTCTTGTTCTATCATCAGAGGTTAAGGAGAATAATGCTTCTCCTTCCTCCTTGTAACAACCTTTCAGGACTTGAAGGCTGTTATCACGTTCCCTCTCAGTCTTCTCTTCTCCAGACTAAACAAACCCAGTTCTTTCAATCTTTCCTCATACGTCATGTTTTCTAGACCTTTCATCATTTTTGTTGCTCTTCTCTAGACTTTCTCCAATTTGTCCACATCCTTCCTGAAATGTGGCACCCAGAACTGGACACAATACTCCAGTTGAGGCCTAATCAGCGTGGAGTAGAGCAGAAGAATTTCTTCTCATGTCTTGCTTACAACACTCCTGTTAATTCATCCCAGAAGGATGTTTGCTTTTTGTGCAACAACATTACACTGTTGACTCATATTTAGCTTGTGATCCATTATGACCCATAGATCCCTTTCTGCAGCACTCCTTCCCCAGGGCTCCCATGGCTATTTAAAGGGCCGTCGTGGTAGAAGCAGGGGAGCCCCAAGCCCTTTAAATAACCCCCAGAGCCCTGGGGAAGCACCTGCCTCTGCCGCCCCGGTCCTTTAAATAGCCCCTGGAGCCCTGCCGCTTCCCCAGGGCTCCCGTGGCTATTCAAAGGGCTGGGGTGGTGGAATCAGGGGGAGCCATGGGCTGCTGCTGCTACTATCCCGGTGCGAGAGGGAGGAGGAGAGGGCACTTACCCTACAGGGTGGGCTGTACCCCCTGTACCCACACCCTCTCCCACAGCCAGCCCCTGCTGCACCCACCTGCCTGCACCAGCCCCACACCCCGTCCTGCCCACACCAGCCCCGCACCGCCTGCCCTGTCTCCAGCCAACCCCTGCCGCATCCCCGCCTGAAGCCAGCCAGTCCTGCACTCCTCTGTCTCCAGCCCTGTTATCCCCTGCTGCACCCCCCCACTGCGGCCCTGCCTGAAGCCAGCCAGCCCACCCCACCCCACATCCCCCTGTCTCCAGCCAGTCCTGCACCCCTTGCCCTGCCTGCAGCCAGATCCTACTTCCAGCCAGCCCCTGCCCTGCCTCCAGCCAGCCCCATGTCCACTGGTGCCCTGCAGTTCCCAGGGCAGTAACCCTGCACACCTGCTTCAATGAGGGGGCAGGGAGCAGCTGGGATCTACCCACGTGCCCACCCTAGAGTGACCAGACAGCAAGTGTGAAAAATTGGAACAGGGAGTGGGGGGTAATAGAATCCTATGTA
The DNA here is from genome assembly GCF_020497125.1 of Mauremys mutica. Classification (NCBI taxonomy): domain Eukaryota; kingdom Metazoa; phylum Chordata; order Testudines; family Geoemydidae; genus Mauremys; species Mauremys mutica. The sequence continues at coordinate 31,036,544 of NC_059083.1, forward strand.
AGAAAAAGACCCCCAAATCAGGACTGTTCCTATAATATTGGGACATCTGGTCACCCTAGCACACCCCCAGGGAGTGGCTGGGACCCACACACGTGAAACAGAGCTTGTTTCTAGTTCAGGCCCATCTTTTTCAAAAAGAACTTTAGGCAGGGTTAACAGACATCTGTATTTTCCCAGACATGTCCAGCTTTTTGGTTCTTAAATTGCCATCCGGGAGGAATTTTTAAAAATATGGACGTATGGTAACCCTATTGGTACAAAAAATACATACTGTGGCACATCCCTTAAATCAGAACTTTTTATAGGGAATCAGTTGCTAAGAAATGAAAGGCTTTTTTTTACGATTTATTTTTCAGTCATCCCTGCTGGGGCCCTGCTGAAAATGTTCGAACTGGGCCCCACACTTCCTAAAGTCGGCCCTGCTTTACTGCCCACAAAAAAGAAATCCCATGAGCCCACACCCACTAAGGAAACTTCTGATATTCAATCAGCCCATTTCTGAGAAGGAAGTGAAAGTAAACTTCTCTTTTGTCTCTGTAAGGGGCCTGTTGGCCCCACTTGCCCCTCCGTCTGGGCGGCCCTGGACCAAGCTCCTGTCCCCCAGGTGAGGGCTGGGACCCAATGGCGGAGGGCAGCGGGTGTGCGGGGAGCTCGCAGTAGGGGCTACAGGGCACATGGTGTGGGATAAACAGACAAGTGGGGCAATTTGCCCTGGCCCCCTGGCTCCGCAGGGGCCCCCACAACAACGGCTGAGGCTCCCGCCCCGGCCCCTTACCCCCACCTCCGCCCCTCTTCTAGAGCCTTAGCGCATCAAGCAGTGTCCCCGCACAGCGCTGCGGCTTGCTCCGGAGGAGCCCCTGAGCCCCGCCCCGCTCTGAGCCGCTTGGTGGGAGCGGGGCTGCGAGCTCCAGGCCGAGCGGAGGAAGCTTGCAGCCCCGCCCCCTGACCACACGGCTCTGAGCGGGGCGGAGCTCAGGCCCCGCCAGACACATGCTGCAGCTGTTCAGCGAAGCGATCTGCTCCGGGTGAGGAGGGAACCGGGGGTAAGAGCCTGGGGCTGGGGGGGTTGGCTAAGGGGCAGGGAGTCCTGGGGACAGTCAGGGCACAGGGACTGGGCAGAGGTTGGGGGTGGTGGTTAGGGGATAGGGAATGGGGGGGTTGGATTGTGAGCGTTCTGGGGGTCTGTCAGGACTGAGTGGGGACGTGGATAGGAGTCGGGGCATTCAGGGAACAGGGGTGGGGTCCTCGGGTGGTAGTGGAGGGGATGGGGTCTCTGGGAGACGGTGAAGGGACAAGGAGCAGGATGGGTTGGGGATTTTGGGAGAGGGTGGGCAGTCAAGAGGCACGGAGTGAGTGGGGGTCGGATAGGGGGCAGGGCCAGGCTGTTTGGGAGGCACAGCCTGCCCTACCCTAAAGCTCATTCAGCAGTTTGAGGCTTGCAGAAGAGCCAAGCTGTTAGCTTTTCCATTAGGGCTACCATCCCTTTCACTTCTCAAATGCCAAATTATAGTCTATATTTAATTTCAGTGCCATAGGGAGATTCATGTCAGGGGAGGGTAGCTTCATTTAAAATTAGCCACTGGGGGAGGGATCACATGAGAAGAGCAATATCCTTCCCAAGCCTACCAAGGGAGACCCCCCCTCCCCTGCATTCCCTGAGGCTTCAGAGGGGTTAATTCAGTGGTTCTCAAACTTTTGTCCTGGTGACCCTTTCACATAGCAAACCTCCGAGTGCAACCCCCCCCACATTTATAAATTGAAAACACTTTTTTATATATTCAACAATATCATAAATGCTGGAGGCAAAACGGGGTTTGAGGTGGAGGCTGACAGCTCACGACCCCCAGTAATACCCTTGTGACCCCTTGAGGGGTCCTGACCTCCAGTTTGAGAACCCCTGGGTTAATTTAATTTTAGCACCCTGTGTCCATTCACATGCATGTCCTATTTTGAGCATTTCAGTTTTGACAACATAGGCTCATCCCAGATTCTGGAACAAGCTCAAATGCTCAGTTTGTGGACTATGTACATAAGCTATACTAAAGACAAACCCACAGTAACCGTCTTCAGTTTGTGAGGGACCCCATGGAGCCAGTCTCTAGGAAACAGATACATTCATGGAGGTTAAGTCCATTAATGGCTATTAGCCAGGATGGGTAAGGAAGCCTATGTTTGTCCCAAGCCTCTGTTCGTCAGAGAGTTGAGATGGATGGCAGGAGAGCGATCACTTGATCATTACCTGTTAGGTTCACTCCCTCTGGGGCACTTGGCATTGGCCATTGTCAGTAGACAGGATACTGGGCTGAATGGCCTTTGGTTTGACCCAGTATGGCTGTTCTTATGTTCTAACCTACATGAAGTTTATGGAGACAGATATGAGTCAAGGAAGCCAGCAGAGTATCAGAAACCTGGAAAAATCTCTGCCTGGATGGGCTCAGCTGGTTACAAGCTGAGGTGGTTCAAAAGTTTTGGATTTTTTTTTAAGCAGAATTTTTGAGTGTTTCTTTAAACAATCAAACACAGCAAGCAGCAAATATTTGGCCACACACTTCTGAAATCTCAAACCATGTTCAGGTTTTGGCAGACTAATTTCAGCTTTTCAATTAAAAAAAAACCACAACAAATTTTGAAGGAAAGCAGACATTGTCCGTGATTTTTTTCTGCTTTTTAAAAACCCCTAGTTTTCGATCCAGAAAAAGTTTTGATGGAAAATATTTGTCCAACCCTTTTAATGAGCTTTAGTGCCTTTTAGCACTAGCTGGTGCTGAGAACCAGTGATACCTTGTAAAGAAGTTTTCCCAAAACTGGGTTTGTGCTGAGATACAGAAGGTTTATTTTTCCCATGGGAGGGAGCAAGTGGGGCAATTTGCCCTGGTCCCTGCAGGGGCCCCCCAAGAACATAGTATTGCAATTTTTTTATGGAAGGGGCCCCCACAATTTCTTTGCCCCAGGCCCCCTGAATCCTCTGGGTGGCCCTGGGTGCAGGCCTTGCTGGGTGTGGTTGTGTTACAGGGGCACCTGCCCCACTGGGGCCCAGGCTGAGCTCCCAGCACATTCCACAGGCCGCAAAGCCGCCATCAGATGGACTTTCAGCCTCGGTCCGTGTGGTGGGGGGGGAGGCACTGGGTTACTGCCCTGGCCGCGCTGCTAAGGGAGGGAGGAGACTTACCTGCTCACAGACAATTTTAACAGTTCTAAAGCTTCAACTTCTTGAATCTCAGTGTCTAGTGCAGGGGTCGGCAACCTATGGCACGCGAGCCAATTTTTAATGGCACGCTGGAGCCTGTCCGGACTCCAGCATGCCATTAAAAATCCTGCCCAGTCTCACCCGCTCTCCTCTGCCCTCTTCTCTCCCCGCGGGAGCAGGGAGCAGAAGCATAGCCCTGCGCACGGGGTGGGCAAATGGCCCCACTCTCCCGGCACGGCAAGCTGCGGGGTCCGCGCTCCCGGGCCGGAGCGCCAGCCAAGCGCAGCAAGCTGCCGCCTTCTCCCCTGGCCTGGAGCCCTGCTGCCGTGTGCAGCGCTCTGGGGATTGGGGCTGCGCGCTCCCACGGGGCAGCGTTTGGCTCCGCGGGGAGGCAGACACGCTCCCCGCTCACCCGGAGCTCTGCTGCCGCTGCGCGCAGCGCTCTGAGGGCCGGGGCTGTGCTCTCCCGCGGGGCAGCGTGTCTGGCTCTGCGTGGAGCCTCAAGGTAAAGGGCCCAGGGCTGGGGGGGTTGGATAAGGGGTGGGGGCAGTCAGCGGACGGGGAGGTTGGATGGGGAGGTTGGATCTCGGGGGCTAGGGGCGGGGGCTCTGGAGGGGGCAGTCAGGGAGCAGGGGGGGTTGGATGGGGCATGGGAGTCCCGGGTTTTGTCAGGGGGCAGCGGGTGGATAGGGGTCAGGGCAGTCAGGGGACTGGGAGCAAGGAGGGTCCTGGGGTTGCAGTTAGGGTGGGGGGTCTCTGGAGGGGGTGGTCAGGGGACAAGGAGCTGGGGGGGTTGTATGAGTTGGGAGTTCTGGGGGTCCTGTCAGGAGGCAGGAGATTGGAGAGGGGTGAGCGCAGGCAGGGAGTCGGGGGGGTTGGATGAGTCGGGAGTTCTGGGGGTCCTGTCAGGGGCGGATAGTGGTTGGATAGGGCATGGGAGTCCCGGGGGTCTGGCTGGGGACTGGGGTGTGGATAAGGGTCGGGGCAGTCAGGGGACATGAGGGGATAGGGTCTAGTCCGAGGACAAGGAACAGGGAGGCTTAGATAGGGGGTGAGGTTCTGGGGGGCAGGGGTCCCAGGAGGGGGTAGTCAGGGGACAAGGAGCAGCGGGGTTGGGAGTTCTTAGGGGGGCAGTCACCCAGCCCTCTGCCCTGAGCCCTGCACACCCCTCAGCCCCCTGCCCTGAGCCCTGTACCTCCCTCATAAACACCCAGCCCTCTGCTTGACTCCTTCATCCCCCCCCCAACCCTAGCCCTGACACCGGCACCCCCACCCATACCCAAGCCCCCCTCTGCCCTGACACCTACACCCCCCCACATACCCAGCCCCCAACCCTGACTCCAGCCCTCTGCCCGCAGCCCTCTGGGTCCCGGCCCCGCACAACCTGCTGCTGGTCTTGGGTTCAGGCTGACGGACCCTTGCCGGCTGGGGTCCTGGCCACAGGCCTCGCTCAGCCCGCTGCCGGCCTAGTTGAACAGAACCCCAGACCAGCAGTGGGCTGAGCAGGCCAGCAGCGTAAGATCAACATTTTAATTTCATTTTAAATGAAGCTTCTTAAACATTTTGAAAACCTTGTTTATTTTACAATACAACACTAGTTTAGTTATATAATGTACAGACTTATAGAGAGAGACCTTCTAAAAAACATTAAAATGTATTACCGGCACCCGAAACCATAAATGAAAGGTGAATAAATGAAGACTCGGCACACTGCTTCTGAAAGGTTGCCGACCCCTGGTCTAGTGTCATTAAATAGTTCTGGTCTGACCAAAATATTGTCTGATCCCCCCATAATTTCCCACAGCTGTGAACATTTTAATTGGAATGAAATGCTTAAACCTCAGATTTTTGTGCAACTGTGGAAGTTTAAATCAATAAATCTAAAAATTGCTTAAAATAAACGTCATCTGTCAAAATTATGTATTATAAAAAAATTCTGCCCAGCCTATCACTGACACGCAGCTCCTGCTCCTGCTCCTGCAGGCTCATCCTCACAGGAAGATGCCTCTGTGACCCTTCACACCAGCTCAGGGACTGACTGGAGACCAGGAGCCCTTTGGGTTTTAATTACAGGGTAACTTCACTGAAAGTTACCTGTCACAGGTGTGATTGTACATTTTTTCACTAAAGCCTCCAGGGGTGAAATTGGCTGGGTCCTTCCTGCTCAGCAAACAGCATTAGTCATTTTCAGGCAAGGAAACACCCCCTTGCTGCTGCAGGCGGGGCATAGTTTGAATTCAGGAATTTGAAACAAAGCCTGTTACAAACTGCCCAGAGGGAGCCATGGCTGCAGAGAACCCCGTGGAAAGTCTCCAGGAGGAAGCGACATGTCCCGTCTGTCTGGAGTATTTCACAGAACCTGTCAGTGTGGAGTGTGGGCACAATTTCTGCCGAGCCTGCATCAGCCAGTGCTGGGAGGGATCCGCTACAGCCGCCTCCTGCCCTCAGTGCAGAGAAACTGTGCAACAGGGAAACCTCAGGCCCAACAGGCAGCTGGCAAACATGGTAGAAATCACCAAGCGACTGAGTTTACAGGCAGCAAAGGGAAGAGGAGGGGACGGGGTGTGTGGGGAGCACCAGGAGGCTCTGAAACTGTTCTGTGAAGAGGATCAAACCCCCATCTGTGTGGTGTGCGACAGATCCCGGGCTCACCGCGCTCACACGGTGGTTCCCATCCAGGAGGCTGCCCAGGAGTACAAGGTAGGGAACTGCTGTAAAATTTAAGGGGTTAACTTTTGGGTTTTAATTATAGGCTAACTTCACTGAGAGTTCCCTGTCACGGGTGTGATTCATCATTTAGCTCTGTAAAGTCTTCATTGTAGGAGAGATGCTGTAACAAAATTAATGATCTGGCAGCGCAGCAACAGAGGCAAAATATCAAGTCTTGAAAGTAGAATCTAGCCCATTCCTTCCTCAAGGCCCCTCCCATTCCCCACCCCAAAGCCCCACTCACTCCATACCCCCATGTCTCCATTGCTCTCCATCCCCCACCCTCGCTCAATATCACTGGTCTGGGGCACGGGGTTGGGGTTCGAGGGGGGGTACTGGCTCTTGGCTAAGGCCAAGGGGTTCACGTGTGGCAGGGGGCTCTGTGCTGAGCCTTGCTCAGGATGTTGGAGTGCAGGAGCGGGTGATGGGTGCAAGCTCTGGAAGGGAGTTTGGGTGCAGGAGGGGGCTCTGGGCTGGGGCGGAGTGTTGGGGTGCAGGAATGGGTAGGGGGTCCTGGCTCTGGGAGGAGGGTCAGGGCTAGGGCAGGGGGTTAGGGTGCAGGAGGTGGTATGGGGTGTTGGGTGAAGGAGGGGATATGGGGTGCTGGCTCCAGCTGGGCTTACATCAGGAGGCCCCTGGTCAGTGGTGCAGCGAGGCTAACACAGGCTCCCTGCCTGCCCCAGCCCTTCGCCACTCCCAGAAGGGGCCAAGGTGCCCCTGTGGCCCCAGGGGAGGCATGTGGGTCTGTGTGATGCCCCTCTCTGCAGGCACCGCTCCCACAGCTCTCACTGGCCACAGTTCCCCTTTCCCGGCCAATGGGAGCTGCGGGGGCGGTGACTGCAGGCAGTGCAGGGAATGCCGTATGGCTGGGGCAGACAGGCAACCCCGCTGTGCCACCGGAGATTGCGATCGACAGGGAAAGTCTCCAGGATCGACTGGTAGATCGCAATCAACCGGTAGGTGATCGCTGGTCTAGCTAGACAAAAGGTGGGAAGGGAAACTGAGGCACAAAGTGGGGCAGCGAGTTGCCCACAGTCACCCAGCATGTCAGTGACAGAAATTAGCAAAGAACACAGATCTCCTCAGACCAAAACCTGAACCACTTTGCCATGCTGCCATCTTCACATCACCCCACCCAGTGATGAATTGTGTCCGTTAGGAGGGAGAGACGCCTTGATAAAGGTCCCAGGCCCACCAGGGAGAGGAGGTTTCTCGCTGGGATTCTGAACTCCTGTGTTGCTCCATGAGGGGTTAAACTCCTGATGGCCTGCACTAGAGGAGATCACTGGGCTAAACACTGTGTGGGACCCTGAGCACCTTCAGTCCGCACACAAAAGGGCTCCAGACAGCTCAGGTCCATGCCAAGTACCACTGGGATTACACTGGTTGTAGCAAAACCAACCCCAGGCTGGAGCTGACCGGTGCCAGTTTGACCTGCTCTGTTGTGTACCTGGGCAGGGACCAGCCAGAGTGGTTCCATTAGTCCCACCAGGCAGCCTTTTGAAATCTCCCAGAATGCACTGCTTCTGGGATCTTTACCAGGGAATGGGACCGTGGGGTACCTGCCCAGGGGGCATTGCCACGGAAAGGGGTTAGGACAGCACTGGGGCAAACCCCAACCCATCCTTTATACAAATCTGCATCATGTCTAATTAGGGAGGTCACCAAGGAATCCCCAGAACATAGGACATGGCCACGCCTGCCTGCATGAACCCGTCCTCGCCAGTATCAGTCACACTGTGTGGACCCCACCACCGTTTTTTTCAGTGTCCCCGCCTGCATCATTCTGCATGAAGGTGCCACCCCAGCCCTGCCCCCACCCTCACGGGTGTCCTCCTGCAGCCTCAGTCTCCTCCTCTCCCTTTTGCACCACACAAAGCCACGTCCAGTTCTGGGTCCCTGCCAGATAGGGACAGTTCTCCACAAAACTGGACTGTGCAGCTTCTAATCAGACGAATGGCCTCCTGACGTCTCATGGGATTTGCCCTGGTGCTTAAACCAGCTCTGTCCAACCAGTGCAGTCCCCAGGGCTTCAGGGCTGAAATCCCAGCCCCTATTTAAACCCTGGTGGCTTCGGTTTGTTAAACCTTCTACAAAACTGGTTTATTGATTCACCCCCATGTGTCCTGTTATGTGCTGTGCCACTAATCAGTTCACAAATACCTGTAAAGCTTGGTTATAATTGAGATCTCTCTCTAATTACTAAAAAGACTGAACCGGAATTGGTAACAAGTCAGAATAGAACATGCTCCCAGTCTCCATTAATGAGGTTTCATCTCCTTAGTGGCCCTGATGTCACAAAGCGATTAGAACCACAGTCGTCCTGGGTTTTGGGTGGAAAAACACCCACTTCCAAGCACCTCTCAACTATCCAGATGAAACCTCCTAAATCATTTCTGTTTCTTCAGGAAAGAATCCAGGCCCATTTGAAGACTCTGAGGGAAGAGAGAGAAAAGCTGCTGGGATTGAAAGTGACTGGAGAGGGGAATTGCCAGGAGTATCTGGTAGGTGCCTGTTGTTATGAACCAGCAGGGACTGGCAGTGGGAGGTCTGTTTGGAGGCAGACTCCTGTGTGGCCTTGGTGAACGTGGGCTTGTGTGTGTTTCTCCATGACCATGGATTGCTGGGTTAGGGTCATGTGTAGACAAGCCCTAAGCTTCTGCTGTAGTTGATGAGTTAATGTCTAGCCCTTGTGGCTTTCAGAGTAATCACCCCCAAGTGAACTGAATGTCCCCGTGAAGTTCTGTCCCCTGTGTCTGGTCATTTTGTGTATTTTTAAAATGTTTTCTTCTAACTCCTCTGGCGTCTCTATCAGTGCAGTGGTGAGTCCTGCCTCCTGCTGCTCTGGGTCAGGATTTCCAGAGACCATAAATAACAGCATATGCTGACCATGACAGGCAGAGAAACATCCATTTCAGAAGGATACAGGGGTAAAAGGGGAAGGTGCGAGATAATCCCCTGCCTACTACGCACAGGGTAAAGTCAAATGTCAGAAATCTTATGATTTTCAAAGAAATTCAGCCTCCTGCACACTCAGCTCTCCATGAAAGACCCCGGGCTCCCTCCATATGTCCCTGACCAGCTCTTTTCCCTATTTTCATGCAGAAACAAACACAAACCGAAAAGCAGAAGATTGTGTCTGAATTTCAGCAACTGCGGCAGTTCCTGGAGGAACAAGAGCGACTCCTGCTGGCCCAGCTGGAGAAGCTGCACGAGGAGATTGTGAGGATCCAGAATGAAAAAGTCAGTAAACTCTCCGAGCAGATTTCCCATCTCAGTGAGCTGATCAGTAAGATGGAGGGGAAGTGTCAGAAGCCAGCAAGTGAATTCCTGCAGGTGAGACTGAATGAGAAACATAGGTAGCCAGCTCCCACGCTCAGTACTGGTTGGTTGCCCTGCCGATCAACTCCTCCCCCTCCCTCCCGCGCCTCCGGCCTGCTGCGATCAGCTGTTCCACTGTGTGCAGGAGAGGCTGGGAGGAGCAGAGAGGGAGTGTGCTCACGAAAGGAGGTGGGGCAGAGGCAGGGTGGGGGTGGAGTGGGAGCAGGAAGGGTTGGCCTGGGGTGTGGCATTGTGGGAAGGTTTGGAGTGGGAGTGGAGGGTGGGGTTGAACACCGCCAGGACAATTGAAAACCAGCACCTGTCATTAGAAACATGCCAGATCCCACACAGGGAAGGGAGGGCTCCTGAATCCTACGCACTGGGGTTGAGCATTTGGAGACATTAGTGTAATTCGGCATGTGCATTGCTGACATGTGAATAACTATTGTTCTTTGCAGAGTCACAGACACAGAGATATGAGAGATGGAAAACCCCCATTAGCTCAGGGAATCCATGGCCCTGGGGCCAGGGCAGGGCCTCTCTTCCCCATATTTGCAAAATCCCTTCCCTTAGATTCCCTGTGTGTGTGTGTCAGACTGTACTGAAATTCTTTTCTCTCTCTCTCCTCTAGGATATTAGAAGCACCTTAGGCAGGTACGTGGCTCTCTCACTCCCCCTCACACCTCACAACGCTGGGAAAGAGCTTGATGGTGATGTTAGCACTGCATCTCCCCAGGGCTCTACAGGAAAATGTGTGGGGAAGGTCACATGTTGGATACAAATCTCTGTGATCAACTTCATCCTGAGGTTCTCACCCTTGTATAGAAGACTCTGGAATTCTCCATTCAGTGGGAAGGACTGACCTCAAGTATTTCCTAGAGATGTCACATCCCTGAGGGACTGGCTGCCTCAGGATTGGGGGGTATGGAATATGGACCTGTCACTGCTGGGGCCCTGGTCACTATTCAGCCCAGAGCAGCAGCGACCAAGAGTCTTCCCCAACTGAGGACTGTTTGGAGACCTGTGTGGAATGAGATGGGGATGGGGGAGTTGGTGTCTCAGTCTAGTTCCTAGAGGGCAGATTTCTACAGCACTTCCCCTGGGAACCTCCTGTCCCTCAGAGCATGGAGGCCAAGGAGCGAATTGGCCATGGAGACTCAATTCCCCTTTTGTCCCCAGAGCTGGTCTCTCCAGACCAGAACTGAAGAATATTAATGACTTTTGAAGGGAAGGTTTCTTGGCCCTGGGTTGTGTTGCTCTGAGGCTGGGAGAAGTCGAGGAATTCTAACTCTAGGCCCATTAGAGCAGCGACTCCCTAACCAGAACTTATAATGAGTCACACAATGAAATATAATGACGGGAAATTGTTTCTCTCCAGGTGTGAGAAGGGGAAGTTCCAGCAGCCAGAGGAGGTTTCTCCTGAACTGGAAGAGCGAGTCAGTGGTTTCTCCCAGAAAACGATTGTGCTATTGGAGACTCTGGGGAAGTTCAAAGGTACCTAGAAGGGATCTAGGAATGGAAATTGGGATGAGCCTCTGAGAGTGAGGGAGGAGAGTGTCTCTGGCCAATTGGTTCCCAATTAGATGATGCTTCTATTTAATTGTTGGGTGAGAATGTCACGCACTTGAGGTCCAAGTCACTTAGGTTGATTAATTCAAACCTTTATTTCTACCAAAAATATGTCTTGCCATGACAATTACTGTTAAAGAAAGAAATGACTCAGACTCATAGACTTTAAGGCCAAAAGGGACCATAATGATCATCCAGTCTGACCTCCTGCACATTGCAGGCCCCAGAACCTCACCCACCCACTCCTACATTAGACCCCTAACCTCTGGCTGAGTTACTGGAGTCCTCAAATCATGATTTAAAGACTTCAAGTTACAGCAAATCCACCATTGACACTAGTTTAAATCTGCAAGTGACCCATGCGCCACATCGCAAAGGAAGGCAGAAAACCCCCCAGACTCTCTGCCAATCTGACTTAGGGGAAATTCCTTCCCGACCCCAGATGTGGTCAGTTGGATACCGAGCATTTTGGCAAGACCCAACAGCCAAACATGCGGCAAAGAACTCTCTATAGCTCAGAGCCCTCCCCGTCTACTGCCCCATCACCAGCCATGGGGCACATTTCTCAAAGGCGGATCCAGCCCATCACTGGGCTCAGGTCCTGTGTGCAGCTAGTCTGGGCCAAATGGGCTGTAAAGAAGGAGAAAGCCCCTCCCCCATGTTCAGGGATCCCTTCAGCACAGGAGCCTCTGGTGCCTCCTCCACAGCAGCTTCAGGCATAAGGCGTGTTCCTGAGAGGGCTGGGAATGGGGTGGGGGTGGTGAGGGTGGAAAGAAGAGGGAGGGGGCTGGACGAGGGACAGAGGGAGGTGGGCAGTGTAAAGCTGGGCCTCAGACACTCTGCACGCTGGGGAAGACACACGGGGCCCATTGTCACAGGGATGTAACTCTGGCTGGTTCAGAACTTCCTCAGCCTGTGCCAAGTTCTGCACCGGCCCCTGCAGCCACTGAACAGCAGAGTCACCCCTCTCCTGCATGCACAGGGGTGAATTTGTCCCATTGAGTTAACCTTCCCCACCTCAATTTCCACAATTATAAAATTATTATTATTATTATTTCTATTTCTGCCTACTGAGGACGAGGCCCCGTCATGCTGCTCTCTGTAGAGACGCTGAGTAAACAGATCCAACAGCTCACAATTAGAGCCAGGATTTAAGCAAACTCTCAATATCCCCTTAGTGTCAGAGGGACCGAAGTGGGTAAAGTTACTTTTATTCCAAAATCTTTGCAGGCTCTGGGTCTAGGTTATGACAAAAGGCAGTAAGTGAATGAAACAAACCAACTGGGGTGTGAAGGGAGGGAGGGGATGAAGAGGGGAAAAGTAAATCTCACTTACAGATTGTCTGTCCTGGGATGGTCGTGAGGCTGCAAGGATGTTGGTTCCATTGCTGGGAGATGCCTGAATGAGAGAGGAAAGAGACGGTTTCAGACCTATTTATATAAAATATCTGAGTGTTTCTCGGTGTGTTTCTCTGTCATAGTTAAAAGAGATTACTATGAGTTGAGAGTGGGGACGCTGTTACAAATATGAAAGGCTGAAATTTCATCTCTTTTCTCCTTCCCGCCTCCAGACACTCTGCCATCTGCACTAGAGACAAAAAGAGGAGGATCGTTAGGAACATTCAGACAGGGTGAGATTGCAGCTGGAGATTATCTTTAAATTATCAGAAAACGTCTTCAAGAGATTGTAGTTAAAGTTACCAACCAAACCAACACTGACCATGACACACACGGCCCTAAAAACAACACTCTGAACAGTGAGGAGCTCCCACACACCGAAGTCACACAAACACTCCTGACACCAACCTTAGTGCTGAGTTCATGCCCAGGCTGCTGAACAGAAAAGCTCTCCCTGAGCAGCATGTGAACAGAGCTCTCTGCCCTGAGGGCTGACACATCTCTCTCATTTATCCCGGTGCAGGGGGTCTCCCACATCGTACTTCTCCAACATTCTCCCTTTCCTTTGGGCAGGGCTGGGCTCTCCCATTGGAGTTGCTCCCTGCTTCTTGCACTGGGGAGACGCCCTCGTGCCCCAAGGCTCAGCTCCTCCCTTTACTCTAGGCTGGGGATGGGGCTACCCCACCCAATGCCCCCTCCTACTCTCTGGTCTTAATTGGCTCTTTCTACTCTGGCCCAGGGCCGGTACAAGGAAGTTTTGCACCCTAGGCGAAACTTCCACCTTGCACCCCCCACCCAGCTAACCCCGCCCCCCCATGGCAGATAACTCAGCCTCCTACCTGGGGAGCCCCCCCCGCAGCAGCTACCCCCCACCACCACGACAGCTACCCCTTCTCCTGCCCGTCCCGTCACGGCAACTAACCCCACCCAGGGAGACTCCCCCTGTCCCCCCACGGCAGCTAACCCTGCCTGGAGAGACTTCCCCCATCACCACCACGGCAGCTAACCCTGCCTGTGGAGACCTCCCCCCCCGCGGAAGCTAACCCTGCTGGGGAGCCCGCCCCAGTTCACCTCGGCTCCGCCTCCTCCGCTGAGCTCCCCAGCGCTGCTCTAATTCTCCTCCCCACCCAGGCTTGCGGCGCTGATTGGAGGAGACTTAGAGCTGGGCTGTGTGCTCAGCGGAGGAGGCAGAGCGGAGGTGAGCTGGGGCGGGGAGCGGTTCCCCTGTGCGCCTCCCCTCCCCCCCCCCGTTACTGCGGGCAGCCCTCCCCGCGCCCCTCCCCCCCCCCAGCTCAGCTCCTCTCCACCTCCTCGCCTGAGGGGACTTTTAGGCGCCCCCAACCACTAGACGCCCTAGGCGGCCACCTAGTTTGCCTAAATGGTTGAACGGGCCCTGCTCTGGCCTGCATTTAGGGGAGGGAGCTTTCCTCTGGGGTTCAAAGCTGGTACCTGCCTCCTCTGCTTCCTCCTCACTAAAACTTTCCTGGCTGTGTCTCTGATGCTGGGAATGGAGCAGCCCCAACAGAGGGAGCAGGGAGCTGATTCCTCAGCAAGCAAATGAAAAACGAATGAAGTGTCTCCCATTACACATACTGAAGAACTGCAGTGACATCTCTGCTCAGTCTCTGGTGCCCAGGACAGAGGCAGCTCCCTGGGATCCAGGCCTGTCCCTGCCAGAACGGGGCTTCTGGGCAGTGTGAGAAATGGTCCCAGCTTCCCCCAGGGCTGAGCTCTGCCCCTAACGCTCTGATTCTCTCTCCCCAGTGAATGTGACTCTGGATCCAGACACGGCTCATCCCAAACTTCACCTGTGTAATGATCGGAAAAGTGTGAGCTGGAGAGAGAATCTGCCCAACAATCCTGAGAGATTTGACTGTTGGTCCTGTGTGCTGGGCTGCGACAGATTCACCTCAGGGAGACATTGCTGGGAGGTGAAGGTGGAGGTGGGGGATGGGCAATGCTGGGCTGTGGGGGTGGCCAGAGAGTCTGTGGGGAGGAAGGGACGGATCAACCTCAGCCCTGATGGGGGGATCTGGGCTGTGGGGCGGTGCTGGGGTCAGTTACAGGCTCTCACCTCCCCTGCGACCCCCCTGAGCCGGGTCCCCAGCAGGATCCGGGTTTGTCTGGACTGTGACCGGGGACAGGTGACATTTATCGATGCTGGTGACGAGGCCCCGATCTTCACTTTCCCGCCAGGCTCCGTCCCTGGGGGGAGAATGCGACCCTGGCTCTGGGGGGAGCGGGGATCCCGGCTCAGCCTGTGTCCCTGAGATGGGGTGAAATATCCCACTGGGGGCCTGGATATCAGCCTTTCTAGCCTCACACGCCCTGGTCTCTATGACCTTGGAGGACTCCTGTCTACCCAACCCCTGGCTCCTCATCTCTGTGACCTATGGAAGCCCCTCCCCTTCCCTGCAGCCTCAGGGATGGAAGCAGGAGGGGTGAAGAACCCCTGGGGCTGCAGGAGGGGCCCTGAGGGGCAGAGGTGGGGGCTGGGCAGGGGGCAGCACTAACAGCCGGGCTGGGGACAGGCGGAGATGCGGGTGGCAGGGACACAGCATGAATCAATCAGGGTTGGGGAGAAGCAGCAGGGAGCGGTTTGTACAGATCTGTGTCCTTAGGTCTCATTGGGGTCTCCCAGCCAGAGCTCCTTCCGCAGGGGCCCAGGTCACCATCCCCTGTAACCACAGGACAGCTGGTAACACCCTGTAACTGTCACAAAAGGGTGGCGGGGAGGGTGAGATGGGTGCAGATTGACCAAAAAAAAAACGTTGACACAATTTTTTAAGGTTAATAATCTCGTGATTTATTTGTTTTTTAACTCCTGAGGTTGGCAGCAGTGGGGGAGGCAGGGACAGGGCGGGTTTAACCAGAGGGAATTAGAAGCAGCAAGAAGAAAAATGTGAATGAAAATAAAACAAGAATAAAGGGAGAGTCCAGGAGAAATGGTGCAAAATAGAAATGAGAAGAGTGACAGGAAAATATCCCTGATGGGATTGGGGAATGAGCCGTTCTGCAAGAGGGGAAAGGGTAAAAGCAGAGAAAAGAATGGAGCAGCCATGGGGGATGATCTGTGGGAGGGAGGAGAGGATAGTGAGAGAGGAAAATAAACAGGGCTGGGAAGTGAGGGCTACAAAAATGCTGAGTAGAAAATGGTGGTATGAAAGAAAAGGGAGAAGGAAAGGGAATATGAGGGGGACAGAGGGATTTATTACACATTACTGAAAGAGACTGTAACTCATTAATTCCTGAGCAAGTGTACTACTGTTGTGCCATTAAGAAAACTGTTCTTGGTAGCTGAGGATCTCCTTTCTGTGCTGTGATTATTAGTCGGGTTGGGACAAGGCTGTTTGGTGAGAAAGTTGGCAACCCTAATTCTGTAAATAAAACATTAAAAACAGTTCTTGTTTGTTCCACTTTACTGTCCCAGCTGCAGTTGCCGGGGGCAGCAACATGGGATTTGCTTCCTGACTTGGTTGTGACCCCCCAGCCCCCACAGGGACTATCGTGCCTCTAGGAAGAGAGTTTGGGTTTTACTGTGGTGTGTCACTAACTATCCAGCCTGTGCTCTGTCCTGTGCACACCCATGTCAATCAGGAATTGCTCAGCTGTGCTCTGCAGAGAGGTGACTGGTTACACAGGGTGTGATCCATGAAGGGACTTGGTGTTGCAATGCTGAGCATCATGGCAGGGTCTAATTTGTAGACAACCAGAAAATCACAATCTGCATCTCTGCAACTCTGAACTCCCTACACAGTGAATGGACATCACAGGCACCTTACAGTGTGATTCACAAAAGCCAGCTCAGTGGGGACGGGGGAGCCATCTGAGCTTGTCAATGGGCGATGCTGACAAGGGAGGGGTGTCCTAAGCCCTGCCCTCTCTCACAGACAGGTGCCTAAATCAGGGCTGCAGAGGGACATCTATGTCTGCTTAGCAACCCACAGATGGGAACCCAGCGCCTGATGTCAGGTGGCTCAGGCTCCTAAAGTGTTTCTTGCTGGAATGAGGTAGGCACCTGCCTCGCTCCACACAAAATGTGAGAGGCAGGGGGAAGGAGAATGTGGTTTTGATGATGTCAACCAGCTTATAATGTTTACTCCCATGGTTAGAGCACTCAGCTGGCATGTGGGAGACTCAGGTTCAGTTCTCCCATCATGCTGTCTAGAGCAGGAGTTTTCAAAGTCTGGGTCGTGGCTGGTCAGGGGAAGGGGAATGGAAACCGCGGCCACTGGGTGCTGTGAACGGCGGTGCCTGTGGACACTCAGGTAAACGAAGCATCTGCAACCTGCCAGTGGCTTTCCCTGACCAGCCACAACCCAGACTTTGAAAACCCCTAGTCTAGAGTAACTGAGGAATGTGAGTGCCAACCTCAGAGCAGTTACAAAGCAGGGCACAAACCCCAGATGGGTTGTGAGTTCTGTGTTTAGATTTCACTCGCCAGGTATTAAGTGTGAACCCCACAAGCACTAAAACAGCTGTAACATGGCGGTGGGTGAAGCTTCCCCTGGGGGAGCCTAGTTCCCTGTCCCACTTTTGCACCCACATTCCACTCCTGCTCCACTCCAGTCTCCACCTTCTCCCTGCTCAGCTGCCATGAATCGCTGCATCCCTCTTCTCCTGCCCCTGTGAGGATAGGGGTTGAGAAGGGACGTGGTGATAGGGGGAGGGGCCTCTAAGGGAAAGGGATGAGGGACGATGTGGCAACTGGTGGGCAGGTCACATGGGGATGCGGTGTGAGGAGGGATGTGATAAGCAGGAGGGGGTGGTCTTGTGGGGAGAGGGTGGGGGAGGGGAGGGGCAGGACATGGCAGGTGTGAGTTAAAGTTACCAGCTGCTCTAGCCTAGCCACAGAGAATGGTGGAAGTCTCTCCCCAGCCCAGGAAGATCCCTTCCCAACCCAAGGCAAAGGGA
Organism: Mauremys mutica; assembly: GCF_020497125.1. Classification (NCBI taxonomy): domain Eukaryota; kingdom Metazoa; phylum Chordata; order Testudines; family Geoemydidae; genus Mauremys; species Mauremys mutica. The sequence continues at coordinate 31,053,641 of NC_059083.1, forward strand.
GCAGGAGGTGGCAGCACTGGAGGGAGAGCCTCTCCCTAACACAGAAACAAGGAGAAGCATCTAGGAAAGAGCCTCCTACCGCCAAAGGCGAAGGGATGTGACAGCCCTGAGGGGGAGACCTCCCCATTCATGTCTCTGAATTTCATATTTCAGATATGTAGAAATATTCACCGGAACTCACATGGTCAGAGTTAAGGGTGTTTGAATGCTAGGCAGTGAGAAGGTTTCTGTTTACTGGTGTGTGTGTCCCAGAAATTGTTAGGTGCCACCAGACTGCTGTAAGGGAAAGCCTCGTATCTGACCCCCAGGATCCCCAGATAATTCAAGCTTTTGGGACCGGAAGAGGAATAGCTTCGTATCCTGAGGCCTGGAACCCGCTACCTAATCCCGTGGTGCAGAACTGACCCTCTAGACTCCCAAATGCTTAAACACACCATCTCCCAGAACTCCACGCCAAGGTGAGAGCCTGCTGGTTTTCAGCTGAACTCTCTCTGGAGGCACTCACTAGTTGTGAAGCATTTAATACAGAGAGAGACTCTTTGCACAAGTCCAACACATTATTGCTTTTTCACTTCACCATATTAAGCACAGGAGAGAGCAGATCACGTAGCACAAAACAACCAACCTATTTGCAGTGCTCCTCGTTAGCTTACCTTTCCCTAGGGAGTCCTGGGGGCCATGTGGGATCAGGAAAAGCAGGCAGGGCTCCCGACCTCATGAAGCTGCTACATGCTGGGTTACTTTGTTCTCTCCTTTTGAGTTGGAGACAAAGAAAGATCCATGATGGGACCTAGATATCGTACTCCGGGGGGAATTTTGCACCAAAAACGTTTAAAATTCTGCACACAATATTTTACAATTCTGCATATTTTGTTTGTCAAAATAACTCAATTTAATCATGCCAGTTTCCATTATTTTGGTAATTTATTCCAAAATACCTGTCAGCAACTATGTCTGTAACAGACAAAAAAAAAAGATTCTGGTAATTTTTTTTCACAAATAGATTAATCTGTTCTGGTGCCACGGTGGACTGTGGTGGGTGAAAGGAGAAAGTGCAGCACTTCTCGGGCAGAATGTATTTTCTGCAGAAGAAAAGAATTCTGCGGCCGGTCATAGAATCATAGAACTGGAAGGGACCTCGAGAGGTCATCTTGTCCAATCCCCTGCTCTCATGGCAGGACCAAGCACCATCTAGACCATCCCTGACAGGTGTTTGTCTAACCTGCCTTTAAAGATATCCAATGATGGAGATTCCCCATCTTCCCTAGGTAATTTATTCCAGTGCTTAACTACCCTGACAGTTAGGAATTTTTTCCTAATGTCCAACCTAAACCTCCCGTGCTGCAATTTAAGCCCATTGCTTCTTGTTCTATCATCAGAGGTTAAGGAGAATAATGTTTCTCCTTCCTCCTTGTAACAACCTTTCAGGACTTGAAGGCTGTTATCACGTTCCCTCTCAGTCTTCGCTTCTCCAGACTAAACAAACCCAGTTCTTTCAATCTTTCCTCTTAGGTCATGTTTTCTAGACCTTTCATCATTTTTGTTGCTCTTCTCTGGACTTTCTCCAATTTGTCCACATCCTTCCTGAAATGTGGCACCCAGAACTGGACACAATACTCCAGTTGAGGCCTAATCAGCGTGGAGTAGAGCAGAAGAATTTCTTCTCATGTCTTGCTTACAGTACTCCTGTTAATTCATCCCAGAAGGATGTTTGCTTTTTGTGCAACAGCGTTACACTGTTGACTCATATTTAGCTTGTGGTCCATTATGACCCATAGATCCCTTTCTGCAGCACTCCTTCCCCAGGGCTCCCAGAGCTATTTAAATGGCCGGCGCGGTAGAAGCAGGGGAGCCCCAGGCCCTTTAAATAACCCCCAGAGCCCTGGGGTAGCAGGGGGCTCCACCTGCCTCTGCCGCCCCAGTCCTTTAAATAGCCCCTGGAGCCCCATCGCTTCCCCAGGGCTCCTGTGGCTATTCAAAGGGCCGAGTTGGTGGAATCAGGGGGAGCCATGGGCCCTTTAAATAGTTCCTGAGCCCTGGGCTGCTGCTGCTACTATCCCGATGCGAGAGGGAGGAGGAGAGGGCACTTACCCTACAGGGTGGGCTGTACCCCCTGTACCCACACCCTCTCCCACAGCCAGCCCCTACTGCACCCCACCTGCCTGCACCAGCCCCACACCCCGTCCTGCCCACACCAGCCCCGCACCGCCTGCCCTGTCTCCAGCCAACCCCTGCCGCACCCCCGCCCCGCCTGAAACCAGCCAGTCCTGCACTCCTCTGTCTCCAGCCCTGCCAACCCCTGCTACACCACCCGCCCTGTGGTCCTGCCTGAAGCCAGCCAGCCCACCCCATCCCACATCCCCCTGTCTCCAGCCAGTCCTGCACCCTTTGCCCTGCCTGCAGCCAGATCCTACTTCCAGTCAGCCCCATGTTCACTGGTGCCCTGCAGTTCCCAGGGCAGTAACCCTGCACACCTGCTTCAATGATGGGGCAGAGAGCAGCTGGGATCTGCACATGTGCACACCCTAGAGTGACCAGACAGAAAGTGTGAAAAATTGGAACAGGGGGTGGGGGGTAATAGAATCCTATGTAAGAAAAAGACCCCCAAATTGGAACTGTCCCTATAAAATCAGGACATCTGGTCACCCTAGGACACCCCCAGGGAGTGGCAGGGACCCACACATGTGACACGGAGCTCATTTCTAGTTCAGGCCCATCTTTTTAAAAAAGAACTTTAGGCAGGGTTAACATACATCCGTATTTTCCCAGACATGTCCAGCTTTTTGGTTCTTAAATTGCCATCCGGGAGGAATTTTTAAAAATACGGACGTATGGTAACCCTAGTGGTACAAAAAAATACATACTGTGGCATTCCCTTAAATCAGAACTTTTTATAGGGAACCGGTTGCTAAGAAATGAAAGGCTTTTTTTAAACAAGGTGGTTTTTTTTTTAGTCATCTCTGCTGGGGCCCTGCCGAAAATGTTCGAACTGGGCCCCGCACTTCCTAAAGCCGGCCCTGCTTTACAGTCCACAAAAAAGAAATCCCATGAGCACACATCCACTAAGGAAACATCTGATATTCAATCAGCCCATGTCTGAGAAGGAAGTGAAACAAAACTTCTTTTATCTCTGTAAGGGGACTGTTGGCCTCTTAGGGTATGTCTACACTACCAGAGTAGTTCAATTTAACTTAAGTCGCATTTGTGGAATCGACCTTACAAAGTCGAATGTGTGTATCCACACTAAGGAGAGTAATTCGACTTTGTGAGTCCACACCTACGGGGCAAGCGTCGACATTGGAAGCGGTGCACTGTGGGAAGCTATCCCACAGTTCCCGCAGTCCCCGCTGCCCATTGTAATTCTGGGGCCAGCCCCCAATGCCTGCTGGGGGGAAAAATGTGTCGAGGGTGGTTTTGGGTAACTGTCATCATTCAACCGTCACTCCCGCCCTCCCTCCCTGAAAGCACCGGCGGGAAATCTATTCGCGCACTTTTCTGGTCAGTGACAGCGCGGACGCCACAGCACTGCGAGCATGGAGCCCGCTGCGATCATCGCTGCACTTATGGCCGTTGTCAACTCCTCGCACCTTATCGTCCACCTATTCCACAGTCAGATGCTGAAAAATTGGGCGAGGAGGCTCCGGCAGCGCGGTGAGGACATGAAGTGTGAGAGTGGCACAGACCTCTCACAAAGCACGGGACCCCGCGCCGTGGACATCATGGTGGCAATGGGTCATGTTCATGCTGTGCAACGGCGATTCTGGGCCCGGGAAATAAGCACGGACTGGTGGGACCGCATAGTGCTGCAGGTCTGGGATGAAGCACAGTGGCTGCGAAACTTTCGCATGCGTAAGGGCACTTTCCTTGAACTCTGTGAGTTGCTGTCCCCTGCCCTGAAGCGCCAGGACACCCGGATGCGAGCAGCCCTGACTGTGCAGAAGCGAGTGGCCATAGCCCTCTGGAAACTTGCCACGCCAGACAGCTACCAGTCAGTAGCGAACCACTTTGGCATGGGCAAATCTACCGTGGGGGTTGCTGTGATGCAAGTAGCCCACGCAATCGTTGAGCTACTGCTCTCAAAGGTAGTGACCCTGGGAAACATCCAGGTCATCATAGATGGTTTCACCGTGATGGGATTCCCAAACTGCGGTGGGGCTATAGATGGAACTCACATCCCTATCCTGGGACCGGCCCACCAGGCCAGCCAGTATATTAACAGAAAGGGCTACTTTTCAATGGTGCTGCAAGCACTGGTGGACCATAGGGGATGCTTTACCAACATCAACGTCGGGTGGCCGGGCAAGGTTCATGACGCACGTGTTTTCAGGAACTCTGGTCTGTTTAGACGCCTGCAGGAAGGTAGTTTCTTCCCGGACCACAAAATAACTGTTGGGGATGTGCAGATGCCTACAGTGATCCTCGGGGACCCAGCCTACCCGCTAATGCCCTGGCTCATGAAGCCCTATACAGGCGCCTTGAACAGCGACAAGGAACTCTTCAACTACCGGCTGAGCAAGTGCAGAATGGTGGTGGAGTGTGCTTTCGGACGTCTCAAGGGGAGATGGCGAAGTTTACTGACTCGCTCGGATCTCAGCTAAACCAATATCCCCATTGTTATTGCAGCTTGCTGTGTGCTCCACAATCTCTGTGAGAGCAAGGGGGAGACCTTTATGGCGGGATGGGGAGGTTGAGGCAAATCGCCTGGCTGCTGATTATGCTCAGCCAGACAGCTGTGCGATTAGAAGAGCCCAGCGGGAAGCGCTGTGCATCCGGGAGGCTTTGAAAGCTAGGTTCCTCAGCAAGCAGCGTGACCTGTGACTGTTCAGTTTCTTTACAGAGAAGCTGAACCTGCCCCTGTTTCTTTACTCAGTTACTGTTGACTATCCTCTGCAGTTACATACCCCGTTCACCCCGTTTCCCCCCTTCCAACACACGTTTAAAAATAAAATACATGGAACATTGTTAATTAACAACGTTTTCTCTATTAATGACTTCGCGTTAAAGGGTTGAAACTGGGAAGCAGACTGTGCTGGGTAGGGTGTGTAGTGATGTAAAGACCGCTTCTAAACTCGAGGAATGACAGGCTCCTGCTCCTAGAGCGGTCCGCAGTGGCGGACTGGTTGTTTCAACGGAGCCTGCCACCCCTCCTTTTCGGGACTCTGTGTGTGGGGGCTATGTGATCTTGTGGCGGGGGAGGACAGTTACAGATTCCCCTGCTGCGTGGCTCTGTGATCCAGGACAAGGACCGCTGCATAAGATCTGTAACCGCCCTCCCCCGCCACAAAGTCACATACCCCCCCCCACCCACACAGAACATGAAAACCACTTCCCAGACCGACCAGGGTGCCTACTGACTGCACTGTGTGTGTGACCTGCTGCTGATCCTGCCCCCGTGTCTGTACCCTGGTAAAGGTGACTGTCCTATGCAATTACCAACCCCCTTCCTCCCCCCTTCAAATACAGTCTTCTGTACAAGAACATGACGGAAACAGTAATTAACAGCAAAGTATTTTTAATAATCAACTAGACAGTTAGGGGATGAAACTGGGATTGGGGCTTGTGTGAGTCAGGAAGGGAAGGACTTCTCAAAATTTAGGGAATGAGAGCTTTTTGGTAATTGAGCACTCTGCAGGGGTGGAGAGACAGTGCAAGGCCCCTGGCACCCCTCCTTCTTGTTACTTTGGGTGAGGGGGGTATGGGACTTTGTGGTGGGGGAGGGCGGTTAGAGATACACTGCAGGGGAGCTCTGTCCTCCTGCCTGCGGTCCTGCAGAACATCCACAAGGCGCCGGAGCGTGTCAGTTTGCTCCCTCATTAGTCCAAGCAGCGTTTGAGTCACCTGCTGGACCTCTTGACGCCACCTGTCCTCCCGTTCGCTGTGTGAGCACTGGTACTAAGTGAGGGTCTCCCTCCACTGGCTCTGCTGGGCCACCTCGGCTCGGGAGCAGCCCATAAGTTCAGCGAACATCTCGTCCCGTGTCCTTTTCTTTCGCCGCCTAATCTGCGCCAGCCTCTGTGAGGGGGATGCTGGGGCAGGTCGGGAGACAGTCGCAGCTGTGTGATGGGAAAAAGGGAGTGAATTCCTTACAAAGATACATTTTTGCGAACAATGAACATAGTCTAGTCTGTCTCTGTGAACAAGACCATGCACAGCACCTATCTCATGCGCACTCAGGACAAGTTCGAATTTTCGGCCTTCGCATTCATTGCCTGGGGTCTTGCACTGGAGATCAGACAAGCGGGGCAGGACAGCAGAATGCGTGGAGCAGGCAGGCATGGTAAGCCGTAGACTTTTGGCTGCTTAAAACTTAATGTATAGCAGTGACCTCCTGCTGCAGGCAATCCGGAAAGCATGAACTCTGCCCCTGTTCCACCCCCTCACGGCTGTCCCCGGGAAAGATCCCTGTATGCTGCCCCTTTGCAGCCTCCACCACGTGGCTGTAAACCGATGCTTATTGTTATGCAAAGGAACAGTGAAGCATTCCCAATACTAACATTACCCTAATTGACCTAATTCAATGCAGGAGTCGCCGAGCGAGATCATCCTGAGGAGGATCACTGAAAGAGATAGAGAGCGAATGCTGCGTGAAAGCCAGCACAAACCGGGGTCCTATGCTGCCATGCTCGTGGAGGCAATGCTCCCAGAGTACCTGAGGATAGCCTGGCGCGGAAAAGTGTGCTACCACGGAGCACCCAATAAGGCAGCTCTCCCCAGGAACCTCATGCGGAGGATTTTCGATTACCTCCAGGAGAGCTTCGTGGAGATCTCCGAAGAGGATTTCTGTTCTATCCCCATATATATTGACCTTCTTTTCGCATAGTTAATATTCCTGTTCTGTTAGAAATAAATGTTTACATGTTTAAAGCACTTACCGACTGATCCTTCCCCTGATTCAGGATCCAGGTTAACGGCCGGGGACGGTTGGTAGGGGATCTCCATGAGGGTGATGAAGAGATCCTGGCTGTCGGGGAAATCAGCGCTGTAAGCGCTGTCGACTGCCTCGTCCTCCTCATCTGCTTCCTCATCTTCCCCGTCTGCGAACATCTCTGAGGAACCGGCCGTCGACACTATCCCATCGTCAGAGTCCACGCACACTGGTGGGGCCGTGGTGGCAGACCCACCGAGAATGGCATGCAGTGCCTCGTAGAAGCGGCATGTCTGGGGCTGGGATCCGGAGCGTCCGTTTGCCGCTTTGATTTTTTGGTAGCCTTGTCTCAGCTCCTTGATTTTCACGTGGCACTGCGTTGTATCCCGGCTGTATCCTCTGTCTGCCATGGCTTTGGAGACCTTCTCATAGGTCTTTACATTCCGTTTTTTGGAGCGCCGCTCCGAAAGCACAGACTCATCGCCCCACACAGCGATCAGATCCAAAACTTCCCGGTCAGTCCATGCTGGGGCCCTCTTTCTATTCTGAGATTGCATGGACTCCTCTGCTGGAGAGCTCTGCATCGCTGCCAGTGCTGCTGAGCTCGCCCCGATGTCCAAACAGGAAATGAGATTCAAACTGGCCAGACAGGAAAAGGAATTCAAACTTTCCTGGGGCTTTTCCTGTGTGGCTGGTCAGAGCATCCGAGCTCGGACTGCTGTTCAGAGCGTCAACAGAGTGGTGCAGTGTGGGATAGCTCCCAGAGCTATTAACGTCGAATTCCATCCACACCTAGCCTAATTCGACATGGCCATGTCGAATTTAGCGCTACTCCCCTCGTCGGGGAGGAGTACAGAAATCGAACTAAAGAGTCCTCTATGTCGAACTAAATAGCTACGTTGTGTGGACGGGTGCAGGGTTAATTCGAATTAACACTGCTAAATTCGACAGAAACTCCTAGTGTAGACCAGGCCTAACTAACACTCTGGGGACGTTCTGGCTGGCTGGCTCCCAGTTCGAAAAGAAAGGGGAGGGGTCAATGGGAAACCAGGACCCTGAGACTGACAGTCCCCAGGGGCAATGGGGAGAGACCAATTGACAGGGTGAGCAGGCTAATGAGGCAGGCAGGGGATCAGGGAGATCCCGTTGTCCATGTGGGCTGGAATCTCCCTGGATCAGGCAGACCGAGTGGGGCCCGCTAAGGAGAGGGAAGGGGCCCAAGCTGAGCTGGGAGCAGAGCTGCAGCCACAAAGCCAGAGACACGGCCTGGGAGAGCAGATCCTGTGCTGGGAGCAGGGCTGCAGCCACAAAGCCAGAGGGGCGAGAGGCAGAGGGCCTGGAAGCAGAACAGCAGAGAGTGGAGCTGGGGCTGGAGCAGGGTGTGGTGAGCAGCTGAGGAGAGTGATGGGGGCTCTGGGCAGACAAGGGTCCTGCAGGCTAGACTGGGAGGGGAATCATAACCAGACGGGGAGGTTGATGCTGGGAAGAAGGGTCCCACCACCCAGAGCCTGGAGGTGTGGGGCCATCACCACAGCAAGTGTCCAAGCACAGGGTCCCTGCAGCACAGCCAGGGCCTGGGACATGTGAGGAGCAGAGCGTGAACTGCCCTAAATCCCAGAGACACTGCTTGTGATGTTCCCTGCCACAGAGCTGGGTTATGTGTTTACCTTTAACCTTTCCCATTTTTTCCCTTATTTATTTGTATTGATTGCTGTTTAAATAAATTGTATTTGCTTTAAATTGTATGTATTGATCAGTGGTCAGAGAAGTGTCCAGTGCAGAGAGTACCCCAGAGTGGGGACACCCTAGTCCCTGCCCTAAGTGACCATGACAGGGTCGGAGGTCGAGCCTCCCAGGAATCCTGGGCCCAGACTTGTCGGGGTTACAAGGACTCTGCCACAGAGGAGAGTGGAAGGGAGGCCTCAGGGTCAGGCAGGCATCTGGGTAAAGGGGGTGGGAGTGAGGACTCAGATCCTTCTGCTGGCCCATTTCACCGGGGTAGTGTGTAAGCCAGGAAAGTTGCCCACAATACTGGTACCATTCCCCCACTTACGTCTCTTTCCTGCACTAGAAGCCATGGCTGCTGCGAATCCAGCAAAAACTCTCCGGAGTGAACTGACCTGTCCCATCTGTCTGGACTATTTTAAAGATCCGGTGTCTCTAGACTGTGATCACAATTTCTGCCGAGCCTGCATCACCCAGTGCTGGGGGGATTGGCTACACACTTCTCCTGCCCTCGGTGCAGAGAGATCTTTCCCCAGAGGAACCTCAGGCTGAACAGGCAGCTCAGGAATGTTGTGGAAGCAGCCAGAGAACTCGGGTTGCCCTCAGGGAGGGAACCAGAACCGGAGAGACTGTGTGGGAAACACAAAGAGCCTCTAAAACCGTTCTGCAAAGAGGATGAAATCTCCGTCTGCCTGGTGTGTGACAGATCCAAGCAGCACAGAGCTCACACCGTCATTCCTGCAGAGGAAGCTGCCGAAGAATTCAAGGTAGGAAATCACCAACTGTTATTTTTATAACCAGAGCCTTTGGGAACTCACCTTCCCCCGGCATTAGAGTTTCCGTTAGCCCCAGACAGCCAGTCAGTGAGCTCCACTGGAGAGGAACGAGGGGTTTCAGGCCTAGGGAGGTTTCCCAGCAACTGGGAATCCTCCAAAGACTCATGCAGATGGAGAATTGTGGCCCTTGATAAACATCCTAAGTAAGGCTTCCATGCTGGAGGGAGGGGGAGTGAGGAACCCCCACCCCACCCCACCCGCTCCTCATACACAGAGTTCTGGGCACTGAATAACCCCCCTTCTCTGCCCTTCCCCACTTCCACCCCTTCCCAAAACTATAAACACCACGTCCGTGCTCCTACTCTCCTTGGGGCTGAGGGAGCAGCTGGGGCTGCCCGCTTGGCACACATCCCCTTTGCCCTTCTCCTGCAGAGCTCCTCACACAGACAGGAAGGGAGCCCCACCCTCATGAGACTGACGGGGAGCACAGGAGTGGAGCTCCAGTCCTGCAAACCCCAGCAAGTCTGTCTGATATAATCAGAGATGGGATTGCAGGAAGCAGGGACTGGGTGGGAGCAGGCAGCAGAGCAATGGGGCACTGTAGCAGGGTCACTGCTTCCAGAGTGTCCCCTCGTGGCCTGGGGTAGCCCTACCTCATTTTCCCTCTGAGGTTCCCAGAAATAATCCACAAAGGCTTTTCTGTGGCCAGAAACACCCCTGCTCTCCCAGTAGTGACTCCCAGATCTTCTGGTCTGGAGTTCGGCCTTATCACCCTGAAGAAGATCCCAAGGCCTCCCTCTGCCTTCTCCACGGGTCTCCTCTCTCTGGCTCTCCATAGGCCTCTATTTTACCTATCCCAGGGCTGTTTGGATTACATGACACCCCCCTCTCTCCAGATCACTGCTCCTTCATTCTCCCCACCTGGGGAGGAGAACTGGCTATGTCACACCCAGCCGTGATCACCACTCCTTCATTGTGCTCGCCTGGGGAGGAGAACTGGTTTATCACAGGTGGGGTTGAGACCCCTCTCTCTTTATAGGGCCAGACACCCTGTGACTGGCATCGTCCCTCTTTCATATCTCCTGAGGACACAGGGAGATAGTCCCCATCTTGCAATTTTCAGTCTGGAAATTTTGGCCGTAGATTTCAGTGTGGGAACCTTGTGCCCACAAAGGTTTCCATGTTGACATCAATAACAATAAGAATTCATAACCAATAGAATGTTCTGATTTCTACTGCAGTAACATCTCCAGGCCCCAATGAGGGATTAGGGCCCTGTTGTGCCAGGCACTGTACAGACAAATCAGGCAAAGGGCCCACAGTCACAGTCTAATGAAGACGATATGCAGCAAGTGGATAAAGAAAGAACCGGGGCTGGGAGCGGGGGACAGTTAAAGAGGCTTGTGTTTGCACACACTGGTAATCACGATAGGTCATCCATATTTCAAAGCTGTCCATTTTCCATGGTGCAGACTTAGATGCCTGTACTTTTCTATGGGGAATGTTTTAGGTGCTGAGTGGCAGTAGTCACGAGGGGGAGTCCATGGCCCAATCTCTTCTCTCTCCTGTGGGCTTGGCAGAGACTTCAGAATCAGGGTAAGGGAGCTGAGGCCTCCTTGGGTGCTATTTCCCAAATGGTGGCTTGTGACCCACCAGTGAATCATGGGAAGTTGTAGATGGGTTGTGGATTCTGAACTCCTGTGCTGCTCCATGAGGGGTTAAACTCAGATGCTGCCGGCCTGCACTAGAGGAGATCACTGGACTAAACACTGTGTGGACTCTGAGCACCTTGAGTCCTCACACAAAAGGGCTCCAGGCAGCGCAGGTCCATGCCAAATACCATGGGGATTAGTCTGGGTTGCAGCAAAACTAACCCCTGGGTGGTGGTGACCAGGGTCAGGCTGAAGAACCAGCCGAACTGGTTCCATTAATCCTCACACTGCTCTCCCACTGTGCGGCATTTTGAAATCTCTAGAACTCACTGCTTCTGGGAGCTGAGCTGGGGAAGAGGCACCCAGGCAGCCCTGCCTCTATAAGGGTCCAGGACAGAACTAGGGCAAACCCCGACTGTTCTTGACAAAAATGAACACATCGAATATGGTTTGCCCTAATGCCCAAGCCAATTCTATCCACCCAGTCCAGTCCCCAGGGGTTCAGGGCTGAAATTCAGTGGAAATCGGGCTCCTTTGAGAATCCTGGGCCATATTTCAAGCCCTGGAGGTTTCTGGGATTTGTATCACTTTGTTTGTTAAGCCTCCTCAAAAACAGAATATTTCACACAGTGAAAGAAAACTCCAAGGATGTGACGCCAGTGTCATGTTGGTATAAATCAAGTAGGGGGAAGGGTCAAACAATGAAACACTCCCAGCGTCCATTAATATGACTTCAATTCCTTGGTACCACTGATACCGTAAACCTACTGGGTTCTCCATTCATCAGTAGAGTGTTTGTGTTGGAAAAGCTCCCACCCACACTCTGACTCCTAACAATAAACATAACATCACTCAAATCAGTTTGTTTCTTCAGGAAAAGATTCAGGCCCATTTGAAGATGCTGAGGGAACAGAGAAAAGCTCCTGGGATATAAAGTGAGTGGAGAAAAGAGAAGCCAGGAACATCTGGTAGGTGCCTGTTATTAAACTGCATTTGTAATGAGCCGGATGGAGGGGCGTTCTGAATCAGAGCAATAACGAGAGGCAGGGGCAATTTAGAGGCCCAATTATGTTTTATCTCAATCAGTTGGGGCTGGTAAAGCAGAAATCCGTTAAGTGGGGAATAATCACAAGTAATTTTGATTTAGCTGTTTTAGCAGGAATTACTACTTAGGCCTACACCACAAACCAGTGGGTTTCAACCTTTTTGCATTTGATAATTTTGAACTGGGGGTGCAGAGACCCCTTTGGAAATCTATTATCTGTACCAACCACAGGTTGAAACCCACTGCCATAAACTACTGTAACTATTATTCTTATCTAGTGTATATTAACTACTGTTAGTGTAATTACTCTCTTCATAGGAAACAATTTACATTAATGAAATGACAGAATTTTGACTTAGAAAATCCAGTGCACTAAAACAAACCCTCACTGTTAAACATTCATACCTCAGTTTCACAGTTTTCAATCTTCTCTTAGCTCAGAGTTTGGGGGATGTTCAATTATATCTTGAGGAATCCTCTTGTGCAATCTTTGTTTACTGTTTTGAGTTCCAGCTTCAGTAGAAACATGTGTCCCAGTCCTTTCCCTATTTTCCTTCACAGAGAAATACACAAACCAAGAGGCAGAAGATTATGTCTGAATTTCAGCAACTGCGGCAGTTCCTGGAGGAACAAGAGCCTCCTCCCCAGCAGCTGCAGGCACAAGGCATGTTCCGGAGAGGGCTGGGAATGGGGTGGGGGTGGTGAGAGTGGGTGGAAGAGGGAGGGGGTAGAAGAAGATGGAGTGAGTAAAGTTACTTTTATGCCAAAGTCTTTGCAGGCTCTGGGTCTAGGTTATGACAAAAGGCAGTAAATAAATGAGACATACCAACTGGAGTCTGAAGTGGGGGAGGGGGTGAGAAGGGGAAAAGTAAATCTCACCGACATTGTCTGTCCTGGGATGGTTGTAAGGCTGCAAGGATGCTGGTTCCATTGCTGGGAAATGGCTGAATGAGAGAGGAAAGAGACAGTTTCAGAACCTTTTTATATAAATATCTGAGTGTTTCTTGGTGTGTTTCTCTGTCATAATTAAAGACAGTTCTAGGAGTTGAGAGTGGAAATGCTATTATGAATGTGAAATCCTGAAATCTCATCTCCTTTCTCCTCCAGACACTCTGCCATCTGCACTAGAGACAAAAAGAGGAGGATCCCTAGGAACATTCAGACAGAGTGAGATTGCAGCTTGAGATTCTTTAAATTAGCTACAGTCTCATGAAGACATTTTTTGATAAAGTTACCAACCAAACCAACACTGACCATGACACACAGACCCCTAAAAACAACACACTGAACAGTGAGGCGCTCCCATGCTGAAGTCACACAAACACTCCTGACACCAACCTTAGTGCTGAGTTCATGCCCATGCTGCTGAACAGAAAAGCTCTCTGTGAGCAGCATGTGAACAGAGCTCTCTGCCCTCAGGGCTGACACATCCCTCTGCTTTATCCCAGTGCAGGGGTCTCCCCATCACTCTTCTCCAACATCCTGCCTTTCCTTTGGGCAGGGCTAGAGCTGCTCCCTGCTTCCTGGATTGGGGAGATGCTCTCCCTGTGATGCTGGCAGCTCCTCCCTTCTCTCTGGGCTGGGGATGGGGCTTCCCCACCCAATGCCACCTCCTACTCTCTGCTCTTAATCAGCTCTTCCCCAAAGTTGCACCTTCCTCTCTGTTCCCTGGCCCGGGAGTGGAGGCCACCCCACCCAATCCATTTCCTACTCTCTTTTCTTAACTGGCTCTTCCTTCTCTGGCTGGGGAGTGGAGGCTGCATTTTACGGGAGGGAGCTTAGCTCCGGGGTTCAAAGCTGGTACCTGCCTCCTCTGCTCCCTCCTCACTAAAACCTTCCTTGCTGGGTCTCTGGTGCTGGGAATGGAGCAGCTCCAAGAGAGGGAGCAGAGAGCTGAAGCGTCAGCAAGCAAATGAAAAATGAATGAAGTGGGTCCTATTACACTGACTGAAGAACTGCAGTGACGTCCCTGCTCAGTCTCAGGTGCCCAGGGCAGAGGCAGCTCCCTGGGATCCAGGCCTGTCCCAGCCAGGACGGGGCTGCTGGGGAGTGTGAGAAATGGCCCCAGCCTCCCCCAGGGTAGAGCTCTGCCCCAATGGTCTGATTCTCTCTCTCTCCCCAGCGAATGTGACTCTGGATCCAGACACGGCTCATCCCAACCTCGTCCTGTCTGAGGATCAGAAAAGTGTGAGATGGGGAGACACACGGCAGCGACTGCCCAACAACCCTGAGAGATATGATACTTGGGGCTGTGTGCTGGGCTGTGAAGGATTCACCTCGGGGAGACATTGCTGGGAGGTGGAGGTGGGGGCTGGGGGATACTGGGCTGTGGGGGTGGCCAGAGAGTCTGTGAGGAGGAAGGGAGAGATCAGCCTCAGCCCTGAGGGGGGGATCTGGGCTGTGGAGCAGTGGGGGGATCAGTTCCAGGCTCTCACCTCCCCTGAGCCCCCCCTGCCCCTGAGCCGGGCCCCCAGCAGGATCCGGGTTTGTCTGGACTGTGACCGGGGGCAGGTGACATTTATCGATGCTGGTGACGAGGCCCCGATCTTCACTTTCCCACCGGGCTCCGTCCCTGGGGGGAGAATCCGACCCTGGCTCTGGGTGGGGCGGGGATCCCGGCTCTGCCTGTGTCCCTGAAGGGGGTGGGGGGGAATATCCCACGGGGGAACCGAAATCAGCCTTTCTAGCCTCACACACCCCAGTCTCTATGACTCAGCTCCTGGCTCCTCATCTCTATGACCTGTGGAAGCCTCTCCCCTTCCCTGCAGCTCCAGGGATGGAAGGGGGAGGGGGAAAAACCCCTGGGTCTGCAGGAGGGGCAGAGGGGCCCTGAGGGGCAGAGGTGGGGGCTGGGCAGGGGGCAGGCAGAGGTAGGAGGGGGCAGGGACACAGCGTGAATCAATCAGGGTTTCGGGGGTTGGGGAGAAGCAGCAGCAGGGAGCGGTTTGTACAGATCTGTGGGATTAGATCTCACTGGGGTCTCCCAGCCAGAGCTCCTGCCGCAGGGCAGGTTTAACCAGAGGGAATTAGAAGAAGCCAGAAGAAAAATGTAAATTTAAATAAAACAAGAATAAAGGGAGAGAGTCTGTGAGAAATGGTGGAGAACAGAAATGAGAAGAGTGACAGGAAAATATCCCTGACAGGGGAACCAAGAGCAGCAGGGGACAGCAAGAGGGTGTCGGGGATCTCTCTTATCCCGGACGGCTCAGGTTTAGTTGTCCGACCGCAAAGAGACAGGCAATGACCAGCAAGGATCGAGAGGAACAAAGAACAACTGTTATGTCCTGATAACTTCATGGTTAGTACAAAAAAAAAATACATGTTACTTCAAAAAGTGTCTGCAAACATTTTCCCCAGCCTCTACAAGCATTCTCTTATCTAGCAAGGTCACACAGCTGGCCTGTCTACCGCAGCCAGTAAATTTTGCAGTAGGCCTTGATCGGTTGCTAAGCTGAACTGGGTTGCTAAGCAGAACTAGGCCAAAACTACACTCATCAAGTCCCCCCTTTGTTCCTAGAGGACCCACTAAGGGGACTCAAGGAACACAACTTACATTACATGATAAGGTTGCCTGACCTTAGGGGCTGTTCTGCAGAGTTGAGCAGTTACACAGCACCCACATTTTATAATTATATAAAGCAGTAGTAACCCACACATAAAAATAACAGTGCTTTTAAGCAAGTTATGCAGCCATCCACCTACATCAGGCAACCAGCTAAATAAATCACTCCACCAGGAGCTCCAGCCTGGGTGCTCCTCTCCATGATCCCTTGCAATTTTTTCAAGATGTTTTGCCCTCTCCCATGTGGCGTTATAAACATCATGAATATACATGTGTAACCCTTCTGCCCCTCTGAGTTGGCAGCAACAAGGGCCGGGTTCAGTATCCAGGGGTTCCATTTCAATAACGCAATGCAAAACCGGCTCGAGCCCCTACCCAGTGACCTGGGACAATTACATACCACCACCCTGGGCGCCTCTAGGAGGCAATACTTCCCCTCTCGCAAGCACAGAGTCTGAGTGTAGCAAAATCCTTTTAATAAAGGAGGGAAACAATGTGGCATCATATTGGGGAAACACCACAAATAGGATTCATAGTATAAACCATGAGCAAAAGACCCACCAAGTAAGTTTTGGCAATGTCCTTTTCCCCTTAGGGTCTTAAGTCCAATCACCCCACAGTCCAACAACCCAAAAGTCTCTGTCCCTGGTCAGCACCGCCCCAGAGTTCAAAAGTTTATCTGCAGAGTTTTACCCCCCTAGCCTGGGTGGAAATGGGGTGGGCCCACAGGGACTTAGGGGCACCCTACGTGGGCCAGGGCCAACTGCCCCGCCTCTCCATGGAGTTCTGCTGCAGCCTTCACCACGATCGGCTCCACACCACTCACTGTGTGCCACTCCTCCAGCTGACCCATGAGCCGCTCCAGCCGTTCCCGCAAACCACTCCACTCCGCTCACTGTTCCGTGGGCTGTTCCAACTGTGCTGCAACTGCTCTGCTCTGCCAGCCGCTTAGCGATAGATCTTCAGGCTCCCCCACTAGTTAACACAGCACTCAGTGCTCTCAGCTCAGTAAGTTTAGCTCTTTTAGTGATTTCAGCTTGTAGTAGGGGAGCCCCGGTGCTGGTGCACCATTGGCCCAAAGTGAATTCAGCTCAGCAGCCTCTAGATGGACTCCTAATGGAATCAAAATTAGCTCTGCTCTTTAACAGCGGAGAGTGACAGAGGTGCAATTGGTGGTCCAGGCCCTCAAAGGGGGGCCCATACCATCAGATACACACACCAGTCCCCAACCTCTCTCAATTCACTGGGTTTTGGCACCCATGTCCCTTGTCTAGCAAGTGCTACTTAATTGATGGTGAGATTCTCTGTCATAAAGCAGTCTCATAGTTCCTCATTCACATAATCAGGGTGACACACTTTATTCCTCCTGCTCCAATAACAAAGAAATTGGGGATCCCAGAGCTGTTAAAATAACCATCCCAGGCTGCCAAGGGCTATGCTACGCAGGGTGGGTGTGCCAATGCAAACACCAGAAATTCCTTTTCACACTCCCCGAAATTCTTTCCACACTCCCCATAATTCACCACCAGATGTCAGGGTAGCGCTCATCCTGATTCTGCTTGCACACGCTCAGTGGTTTGAGCATTGGCCTGCTAAACTCAGGGTTGTGAGTTCAATCCTTGACGGGGCCACTTAGGGATCTGGGGCAAAAATTGGTCCTGCTAGTGAAGGCAGGGGGCTGGACTTGATGACCTTTCAAGGTCTCTTCCAGTTCTAGGAGATTGGTATATCTCCAATTATTATTATTATTGTCCTATTAAGGCACATGTCCCTCCTTGTGAGGTTAACAAAATGTCCAGGGCCATTCTATTTTGAAGAATCATTTGCCTAAGCTGTTTTTGCTCGGTAGCCAGATCAATGAGGTCCTCACCAGTGGTATTAGCCATTATTTCTAACACTCCTTGTAATCTCATTATATCTTGCCTATACGGTAAGTAGCATCTCCACATGCAAAGAAAAAGGCTGCACAGGTTCCTGTCCAATCATTAAGTGCTTTCCAGGTAAGGGGTCGAGACCAGTCAACATCCTCTTTGGCACCTCACACATTTCTTAAACGTCCAGAAGAAAGGTGATCTTGATATAGGACAGGGGTTTCTAACCAGGCCAAATAGCATGACCCCTTCCAGGAGTCAGGCAAGCTAAAATAAGCCTTTTCTCCACACACCCAATAGACTCTAAACAAGGGATTAGATATAATACATGCAGTATATTGGGGTTTGTAATACCATCCAGACCAGGCAGAGAGACTGAAAACTATTAGTAGCATTATCAGTACACTGACATAGAGTATTCAGTACCTGAAGAATTAAAAGAATGCTTTTTTATGCAGCGTATGTGAATGATCTCTGAATGCTCAAGCACTGCGGTGCAATTAGTGTGCAATAGATCTGGTGCTATAAAGCAACGTATACACATGGTAAACACATAAGGTTTATCCAATACCAACCGATTAAACAAGCTGCAAAAGTTAGCAGGGAAAACATACCAGGACTTTCCAGATCAGGGTAAACCTTGTACAAGAGTACAATCAGGTCCCCATCTTTCACCAAAATGGGTTCCATTAAAATAGACTTTACAATTGCTAATTCCTACAGGCACATTTCCTGAGCCCAGGAAACACCACTCACCAGGTCGCTTCCACACCATAAGGTATCTATTAATCTGATTCCTGAATCTGCCCAGGTTAGGTTCTGCAAGCCTGAGGAGTCCTTCCATGAAGGAGTCCATGTCATATTCATAGGGCTAAGAGGTATGGGGATCATGGGAAGACCTCAGTGACGATCTACTGGCATTAAGGAGCATACCCAACATGAAATGTTATTCAGTGCTGGCATACGGGCTTTCATTTCATGAGCAAAGCGAATAAAGGACTTATGTTCATATCCCCTAGTTAGTTCAACCACCACAAAAGAAAAACAAACAATACACAAATGAGTCCACCAACTCCCCAGGCGATTATTCGCTGCCATTCCTTGGGGAACGGCACCAGTATACTTCTTGAATTTTAATCTCAGGTCACCCAAAGGGGTAGCAGTCCATTTGTCCTGGGCAGGGAGGTAGTCTGCTTCTGGCTCACCCGGTTCGCGGTGGGGTGAACATGCGTGGCTCCCTCGAAGTCCGATGCTGTCTGCTTCTGGGGAACCCTTTACCAGGTCGGGCTCCCTAGCGAGGCTCCGTTTGACTCTGGTATGATGAATCCAAGTGGGAAGTTCCTTGACCCAAACAGCAGTAGGGCTCACCAGGATAGTCTCGAACGGTTCTAGCCACTGGGGTTGAAGTGGAGTCTTTCGGTAAGTTTTGATCCACACCGGGTCACCTGGCAAAATAGAATGAACAGCTTCCCACAATGGTAAAGATTGAGACTGTGCTGAGTACTGTTGTAATGTTGTTAAATGCTGCTGCAATGCTTTTACATAAACTTCTGTTTCACAAGTCAGATCAGTGTCACTAGGCATTGAAACCAAAGTAGTAAAGGAAGGGGGTACATGTCCAAAAAGTATCTCAAAGGGCGCTAGCTTAGTCCTAGAATTCGGGGTAGTCCGGACAATATACAAAGCCAAGGAAGAACTTTAGTCCATTTTAGTTTCCTTACACAACTTAATTAGGATGGTCTTTAGAGTTCCATTCATACGCGCCATCTGGCCTGAACTCTGAGGATGCCAGAAGGCATGAAAAACCCATATCGTCCCAACTGCCTCTGTGAGTTCCTTGCAAATGTTTGCTGTAAAATGCGTTCCATGGTCAGAATCAATCTTTTCAGGAGGGCCAAATCTTGGCATGATCTCATTAAGAAGCACCTTGCAGACTGCTTTGGCTGTGGCTTGGGCAGTGGGAAAGGCCTCTACCCATCCTGAAAGCTGATCCACGATCACTAACAGATGTTTCTTTCCTTCTGAAGAAGGTAAATCAGTAAAATCAATTTGAATGTGCTGCATGGGCCTATGAGCCCACCGGGTGGCGCTTGTCAGCGTGTGCCCTTAGGATTACATTGCTGACAAAGAATACAACTTTCCACTACCCCTCTAGCCATTTCACTTAATCCAGGAGATACAAACTGCCTAAGAACGATTTGAACCATTTTATTCGCTCCTAGATGGGTGTTACTGTGAGCCTTCTGTAGTACCTCATGCTGATGCTTCTAGGTAGGATAGGACGACCATCACATTCCCAGATTCCCACTGGATTAAACTGTGCACCCCACTTTTCCCATGTTGCCTTTTCAGTATCTGAAGCTTGTAATTGCCATTGAGCTACGGGAGAAATCAGGTCTAATTGGGCCCCTTGTAAGGCTGCTGCCTTGGCTGGCCTGTCAGCCAAGCGATTTCCCATTGCGACTGGATCAGTCTGCCTGGTATGTGCTTTGCAGTGTATCACCGCAGTCTCCCTAGGAGCCTGAATGGCTTGAAGCAGTTCAGCAATTTCCTTTCCATGGGCAATCTGAGCTCCAGATGAGGTAATGAAACCTCGTTCCTTCCAAATTGCACCTGTGGCGTGGCACACCCCAAAAGCATATTTTGAATCCGTATAAATATTTACCCTCTTCCCTTTAGCATAGAGGCAGGCTGCAGTCAGGGCTTTCAAGCTCTGCTGCTTGGGCACTCACCCCGGGCGAAAGAGCTTTCCCTATTAATACAGTCTTGCTATCAGTAACTGTGTATCCAGAGTGTCTGATTCCCTCACGGACAAAGGCAGATCCATCCACAAACAACTCCATTTCAGGGGCTTGGAGGGGAACACCAGTAAGGTCAGGGCGAGGGGTGGAAATTAAGTCCCAAACCTGCAGACAATCATGCACATACCCACTGCTTCCCTCCTGGGGCAACAAAGAAGCTGGGTTTAACGCGGCAAATCGTTGGAGGGTTACCCCATGAGTCGTTAGGAGAGCAATTTCATATTTCGACAGTCGTCCGTTAGTCAGATGCTTGTGCTGTTGTGAATTTAACAGGCTGGCCGCAGCCTGGGGCGTGTGCACTGTGAGGCTGTGCCCTAGTACCATTTCTTGAGCTTTTTCCACAAGGAGAGCAGCTGCTGCAACATTTCTTAGGCAGCCTGGATGGCCTTGAGCTACAGGATCTAATTGTCCTGACAAATAAGCAACAGGTCGAGGGGAACCTCCAGATAACTGTGTTAACACTCCCGGCGCCCCTCCTTGAGCTTCATGGACATACAAGCCAAAGGGTTTGTTATAATTAGGGAGCCCTAGAGCGGAGGCCTGAACAAGGGACTCCTTGAGTGCTCTGAAGGCTTTTAACTGCTCAGCATTTGGCTGTAAAGGCTCCTCTGCCCCTTCCTTAGTTAACTCATGTAAAGGCTTTAATAATTCACCTGCAGCCATTATCCATGAACGACAAAATCCAGTTATTCCAATAAAGCTTCTTATTGCTTGTTTTGTTGTGGGAAAAGGAATATTTAATATCGCTTTTACCCGCTGGGGCTCTATGCAACGAATTCCAGGCCCTAAAGTACACCCGAAATATTTCACCTCTTGTCTTGCTCACTGCAGTTTTGTGGGGCTGACTTTGTGTCCCTTCACTGCCAACTGATTAAGTAGAGAGATGGAATCAGTTTCATTATCTTCCTGCATTTTTTATGCCACTAAGTTATTATTAACATAAGTTACCAAAGTAGAGCCGCGGGGTAACTGGACATCTTTTAAATCTGCTAAAATTTTAGCAAACATTCCTGGTGCCTCTACCTTGGGGCATTCTAGTCCACATAAGTTGCCCTGGGGGTGGAATTTCCTGTTTCTCCCCCCTTTGCCCAGCTGCACCTGGTATTTTCCTGGTGAATGCAAAAAGGTACTGTTTATCTAGGGCAACCGGTACGGAGAAAAAAGCATTTGCCAGATCCAGACGAGTAAACCATTTTGCATCTGGCGGCACCATTGCCAGTATGGTGCTAGGATTTGGCACTACAGGGTGTTCTGGGATCACATATTGATTAATCAGTCTTAATTCCTGAACTATTCGATACACTGGTTTTTCATCTGGCCCAGGCTGAGGCTTCTTAATAGCCAGAATAGGGGTATTGCAAGGGGAGACGCATGGCACCAGAATTTTCTTCTCTTTTAAATCCTGTATGAGGGGCCCTAGCCCCTGAAGAGCTTCAGGTTTCAGAGGGTCTTGTCTCTGGGCAGGCGAAGGCTTGTCACTTTTCACTGTCAGATTTAAAAAGGGAGCTGACTTTACTAGTCCCACTGCATGTTTTCCTCCCCACACTATAGGGTTAACTTCATTTTGCACTCGCACAGGGAGGCTTTGAACTTCCAGCCCTGTCAACAAATATGCCTTTTCCAATGGGAACCTTAGAATGATGCCATCTGGATTACAAAAAATTTGAGCATGCAGTTTACACAGCAAATCTCGCCCAAGCAAGTTTACTGGTCCATTCATAAGCAAAAAGGAATGCTGGATATTTAAAGGACCTAAAGTGGCCATGCATTCGCTGGTCATAAAACATTGTTCTGTCTCTCCAGTAACTCCTATCACACATTTTTCAATATTTCCTTTTGGGGCCGCTCCCTCGGGAATTGCTGAATGAGTAGCGCTGGTATCCACTAACAGTTCAAAAGTCTTGTTCCCTATTTTAAGGGGAATCACAGGGGACTGGGTATCACATTTAAATTGCACAAGTCCAGCCTCATAAATCTCAGGACTCCAGGGGAGCAGCGCCTCCCTTCAGTTGCTGTCCTCCGCAAATTGCCCTGCTGCCTCTGGCTTATACTCCTCCTTAGGGCGCACTGGGCACTTGTCACGGAGTGTGGGGGAGTCAGGTCCTGCACCCCCGGACTCCCTGCAGATTCATCAGGACTCTCAGCCAGCCAGTAAAGCAGAAGGTTTATTTAGACGACAGGAACACAGTCCAACACAGGTCTTGCAGGCACAGATAACCGGATCCCCCGGATAGGTCCATCTTGGGGGGCCCCACAACCCCCCTTGGGGATCAGAGCTCGGTCTCCCTGTCTCCCCTCTGTTCTCCAGCCAGCACTCGTCTGCCCATTCCCTCCGGCCCCTCCTCTTTCCTCAGCTCCTTTCCTTTGTCTCCCCTGGCCAGAGGTGTCATCTCCCCTCCCCCAGGCCAAGCTCAGCTCACAGTTGAATTCCTGCATCTTCACCTAAACCTCTGGCTCTCCCCTCCCCCGCACAGACAGTCTGTGCTTCCTACTCCATTACACCTCTCCCCCCTCCGAGACTGAACTGAGCGGGGTCACTCCAGCCAGTGACCCGGGGAAGTTCGGACCCACCTACAACCTTATGCCGCCCGCGCCCTCTCCCCACCCCAGTACCCCTGGGGTGCACACGGGGCTGGGGCCTTCCCCCCACGTTCCAGTCTGGGGGGCTGTGATTCAGGCTCTCTCGCTTCAGAGCCCCCCTCCTGACCCTGGCCCCCCCTCCGGACAGGCTCCTCGGGGTGGGGCCCGGGCCTTACAGCCATCTCCCCCCTGTCCCGGGCCTTCCTCCCCCTCTGGCAGACGTCACAGGAGCGGCAGTGCTGCCGGACATGGGCAAAGACCCCAGGCCAGTAATAGTTCTGCAGCAGCCTCTGCTGGGTACGCCAGGCTCCCTGGTGCCCTGAGGGGGACATGTCATGGGCCTGGCACAGCAGCTGGTGGCGATACTCCTGGGGTACCACCAGCTGCCTCCTGATCCCTCCTGACTCCATCTTCCCTGGGGGAGCCCATTCTCGGTACAGGAGCCCCTTCTCCCACAGGAACCTTTTCCGGCCACCTCGTCCCATGGTCTGTCCCCCCCCGAGGTTGGCCAGGTCCCTTATCCTCCGCAAGGAGGGGTCTTCCCGCACCGCGGCCTGGTACTCAGCCGCTGGGGCAGGGGCGGGGATCTGCTCTCTCTCACCGGCTGGGTATGGGGCCACAGCCTCTCTGAGCCCCGTCCCTGGGCGTTCCCTCCCTACCGGGTCAGGGTCCGGTGTCTCGGCCAAAGTACTTTCCCCGGGGTCAGGGTGCAGAGCCCTGCGTCGACCCTGACTACGGTTCACGGACAGGGTACCCTGGGTGTTACTTGGCCAGTCCTCGAGGTCCCCCCCCATTAACACCTCCGTGGGCAAATATGGGTGCACCCCCACGTCCTTGAGGCCCTCCTTGTCCCCCCACTTTAGGTGCACCCTCGCTACAGGCACCTTGAATGGGGTCCCGATCACACCCCTCAGGTTCAGGTAGGTGTTGGGCACCATCCGATCTGGGCCCACCACCTGCGGCCGGGCCAGCGTCACCTCTGCGCCCGTATCCCAGTACCCAGTGACCTCCTTCCCGTCTACCTCCAGGGGAACAAGGCACTCGCTCCGGAGGGGTAGTCCCGTGCCCACCCTGTAAACCCCAAACTCAGGGCTGGGAGCATCCAGCCCCTCGGAGGGGTCAACCCGGGGCCCCCCTCCCTCCTTCGCAGGGGGTACGCGGCCCACCCCCCTTTCGTGCGAACGCTGCCCCTCATCCGGCTGGGTCTCTACCAAGTTGACCCGGTGTGGGGTTGGTCTGCTCAGTTTGTCCCGGAGCTTGGGGCACTGGCCCCGTACGTGGCCCGGTTGGCCACATTGATAGCAGCCCATGTCTCGTGGGTCCCCTCGAGTGGGACGGCTGGACCTGACGCCAGATGCTTCCCTTTGGTGGGGGCCCTCCCTCGGCTCCTTCTGGGAGGTCCCATGGTGACTCTCTCTCTGCGTTGAGGCAGACCTGCTCCTTCGAGACGCCTCCCTGCCATCCCCCGCCCGACTGTCCATGTATTGGTCGGCCAGCCGGCCTGCATGCTGCGGGTTCTCCGGCTTCCGGTCCATCAGCCACTGCTTCAGGTCAGATGGGCACTGCTCATACAGGTGCTCCAGTACAACTAGGTCAAGCAGGTCCTCTCTAGTTTGGGCCCCAGCCGTCCACTTGCGGGCGTACCCCTGCGCCCGGTTGACCAGTTGCAGGTATGTGCCCTCCCGGGTCTTACGTTGACCCCGGAACCTCTTCCGGTACATCTCCGGGGTCAGCCCAAACTCGCGGAGCAGGGCCTCTTTGAACAGGTTGTAGTCCCGCGCCTCCTCCCCTCTCATTCGGCTGTACACCTCCACGGCGGTGGAGTCCAGTAAGGGGGTGAGGCACCGGATCCTGTCTGCGGGGTCAACCTGGTGCAGCTCGCAGGCATTCTCAAAGGCCGTCAGGAAGGTGTCTATGTCCTCCCCCTCCTTACGCGGGGCCAGGAAGCTCTTACCGAAGCTCTTTGTAGGCTTGGGCCCCCCCTCACTCACCGCAGCCGGGGCCTCCCTGTTGTTCAGCTGGGCCATGGCCAGCTCATGACTGCGCTGCTTCTCCCTGTCATCGTATTCCCGTTGCTTCTCCTTCTCCCTCTCATCGTATTCCCGTTGCTTCTCCTTCTCCCTCTCATCGTATTCCCGTTGCTTCTGCCGGTCCTCCATCTCCATCTCCTTCAGTTTGATCTCTCTCTCCAAGTCCAGCCGCCTGCGCTCCACGGAGGCCGAGCGTCGCCGGGACGATCCCCTGCTGGCCGGGGAGTCACGGTGCCCTCCGTAGCTGGGCTCCTCCTCCCCCTCCCCCTAGGCCTAGGGGTGGGGGGTCTCGGGACGCCCTCAGCGGCCGGCTGACCACTCCCAGCGGGGACAGACACTGGTGCCTGCGCTGCATCTGCCCGGCTGCTTCCCTCAGAGACAGGGACCGGTTCATTCCTGCGATCTCTCTCCTCCAGCCGGGCAATCAGCTGGGCCTTGGTGAGCTTCCCACAGTGCAGCCCCCTCTGCTTGCACAGCTCCACCAGCTCACACTTGCGCTTCTGGGAATACATCTTCCTGCTGGCCACTCGCAGGCTGGGGTGCTCGCCGCTCCCCACGGGTTCCAGGGGGACCCCTAGTGTGCCAGTCCTTGAGCTCACCACCTCTCTGCCAGGGTCGAGCTGCAGACTCCTCCGCCCCTGGGATCGCTCGCTGTGATCCCCCGGGGGACCCTGTTACTGCAAAGTCCTGCTCTCTGGCCACACTCGCCCAGGGGTGACTCGCCCCTTCGTTTTACTGCTCCCCAGTCACTTACTGCAGGAAGCGCCGTCCACGGGGTGCCGCCGATCCCACCGCTGCCACCAGTTGTCACGGAGTGTGGGGGAGTCAGGTCCTGCACCCCCGGACTCCCTGCAGATTCATCAGGACTCTCAGCCAGCCAGTAAAGCAGAAGGTTTATTTAGACGACAGGAACACAGTCCAACACAGGTCTTGCAGGCACAGATAACCGGATCCCCCGGATAGGTCCATCTTGGGGGGCCCCACAGCCCCCCTTGGGGATCAGAGCTCGGTCTCCCTGTCTCCCCTCTGTTCTCCAGCCAGCACTCGTCTGCCCATTCCCTCCGGCCCCTCCTCTTTCCTCAGCTCCTTTCCTTTGTCTCCCCTGGCCAGAGGTGTCATCTCCCCTCCCCCAGGCCAAGCTCAGCTCACAGTTGAATTCCTGCATCTTCACCTAAACCTCTGGCTCTCCCCTCCCCCGCACAGACAGTCTGTGCTTCCTACTCCATTACAGCACTCTCTTTTCCAATGTCCTTCTGCACCACAATAATGACAACCACCACTTCTAACTCCTTCTCCACGTCCTCTGCCTCTCGCTGCTCCTCCTCTTCCCCTTCCATTCCATCCACCTCTGTTCCATCCACGACCTCTTCCCTTTCCCCCGGTCATTGCTACTGCCAACAGTGACACTTGCTCCTTTATATCCTTCTGCTTTTCCTTCCTTTTTTCTTTTTCTTTCTTCTCCTCTCTTCCATTAAACACTCTAGTAGCGATGCTAACTAGCTCAGGCAAAACTTTTCCCTTGTATACTGTCTGGATGCTCTCTAAATCGCTTAGCAATATCCTCTGCACATTGTGACATGAAAACCAGTTTAAGTATATCCTTTCCATGATCAGTTTCAGGATCCAAATTCCCATGCTTTCTAACTTCACAAATCAGTCAGGCACAAAAGTCAGAGGGATGCTCATCTGGATGCTGAACACAAGCAGACACCATGCTCCAATTTGGAGTAGCTTCCCCTGCATCCCTAATGCCTTTCAAAATAGCTTTCAAAAAATTATCCAAACTTGTCTTACGAGCTGAATTCTTGGGATCCCACTTAGGGTCATCAATTGGCCACGGTGCATTCAAATGGGTTCTAGATTTTTCTTTTACTTTTTGTCTTTCATCCTCTGTCAGGCATGTGGGCACATGAGTGGAAAAGATTGTGTGGAACATTCTTTCCACTGCCTCAGGATTGTCTCGTAGGTGAGGCATAGTGCACTGGCAATTAAGCAAATCTGAAGTTGCAAATGGGGTATGGGTAAAAACCATCTCGTGTCCCCCAGCAACCAGTGGAACTGGATAAGTTCTCAACGGGGCTTGTAATATCAGGGGTGCCTCAGAAACATCCTCCCTCATGGAGTTAAGTAACCTGGAGGGGGTCCGCAAGAGCGAGGACGAGGGCTGCTGTAATATTGGGAGTGTTTGAGAAGCAGCCCCTGGCCAAGTTTGAAAAAGGCTGGCTGAAGGCTGCACAGAGGGGGTGAGGCTGCCTGATCCCTCTGAGGATGAGGCAACATCACCCTGAGCCCCCCCTTGATTCTCCTCTGTCCCTGAACTGTCCCTAACCTGCTGTTTTTGAAGCCTGAAACTCCGCCGGACAGGGGGACGAACAGGAACAAAGTCGTCCTCCTCCCAGTGTGGCTCTGGGGCGTATGGTGGGGGATTTTTACAAGAGCTCTCCATACAAACAGCTTCAAAAGCTACCCGTCACTCCGTGGGTTTATAATTATACCACACAAACAAATAATCTATTTGTCCCGGCCTAAGATCGACCAAAATATCCCTTAAGGAGTTCATCCTATCTGTGGAAAAGGTTTCACACTCCGGCCAGTCTCTAGTCAGGGATAAATGAAAGGTAAATGACGGCCATTGGAGGCGACACAAATTTCTCATCTTAGCCTTGGACAATCCAGCCGTCCCAGATATATCCTTCCACTCTCTCAGAATGAGAGATAATGGGTCATCCCCCGGGCATTTACTGCCACCTTGTCCCATTTCCTGTACCAAGCGCTCACTTACCTAGTTCCCGGGACTCCTGCTCAAAGGGCAGGTGGATGTTGCTGGATTTAAATGGGCCCAGGCTGGTTCATGAGACAACGCCTTATCGCCGACGTGAGATCCGACTCCTGGGCAAGGCTCCTCTCAATCGAAGGATGTGCGCTGCGTTGCGTCGGAGATGGACCCCCTCTACGGAGAGTTGGACGGGTCCCGGCAGAGTTGCCAAATTTGTCGGGGATCTCTCTTATCCCAGACGGCTCAGGTTTTGTTGTCCGACCGCAAAGAGACAGGCAACGACCAGCAAGGATCCAACTATTAAGTTCTTTATTGTAGCATGCCATACAACAGAGAACTGCCCAACTCACTCCATACAGAACCAGCCCCCCCACTACAGATGCAAACTGTTTTTATGAGCTATTCCTTCACATCATCACTTACGTCGCATCATCACTGTACCTTCCCAGTTATACTTTCCCAGCATACAAGAGAGAACAAAGAACAACTGTTTCTCTCAATAAACCGAGATTAATACAAAGAAATACAAATTATTTCAAAAAGTGTCTGCAAGCATTTTCCCCAGCCTCTGCAAGCATTCTCTTATCTAACAAGGTCGTACAGGTGGCCTGTCTACCCCAGCCAGTACATTTTTTCAGTAGGCCTTGATCAGTTTCTAAGCTGAACCGGGTTGCTAAGCAGAACTAGGCCAAAGCCACATGCATCAATATCTCCCCCTTCTTCAACTCTGCTGCTGTGGCAAACGCTCTGGGAAGTATAGTATTAGCACCAATAGCTGTAACTGGCACAGACTGAGGAATTTGTCTCTCCAGTCTCTGCCCCACTGCTCCTGGGTTTCACTTCTGCTGCCCTAAAATAATTGATTGGGGAGGGGAAATGAAGAAAAGCAGCAGAAACTCTTTGCCAGGGATAGTGAACTAAGGTAACTCGGAGTCTGAGTCCCATTCTGTTCCATCCAGGCTGGGAGTGAAGCTGATCCTCCTGGCAATGAGACCTGTTGGGACAGTGCTGAATTAGTATGATTTGGTTGTTGTGAATGAATGTGGTATGGCTTGACATGTCTGAATTTGCTAGAGGATTCTGGGAACAGGATTCTTCTCTTAGCATCAGGTAATTGAAGTGGAAATTCACTGGCTGGCTCTGTTCTGTGTGTATGTTTCAATACTGACCTTTGGAATAGTCAGTCAATAAGCCAGCCCACTAGGTAAAGAAAATGTAAAAAACATGTTTCAGAGGGGTAGCTATGGTAGTCTGTTTCAGCAAAAACAACAAGGAGTCCTGTGGCACCTTAAAGACTAACAAATGTATGTGGGCATAAGCTTTCGTGGGCTGGAACCCACTTGTCAGATGCACGAAGACAAGCGTTTAGTAAGCTTGGCACAAGCTGACCTGGAGCAAAATGACCCCCTTTGGAAGACATCCTTCTGAGAGCTTGAGTGAATGACTGATGAGAGGGTAAACATGGAGTGATCTTTGGTCAGTACCTCTGTGCACCCCTTTCCAAAATATTAAATAAAACACCCACCGGGAATGTTTCTGGTTCACATGACTTCTTGGAGGAAAAAAAGGTATAAATATTAAGTAAAGTAAATTAGGGTTAGAAGGAAGGAAGAAAGAAAATGCTCCTTAATTAACTTCCGAAGAGACCTGTAATGCCATAAGACAATCTCAGAGTAGCCAAGATTCTGCCTTGGGAGATATTTGACAGGCCAAGTGACAAGAGAAGAGAAGAGGCCTTCATCTAGAAGCGATAGCTATACCCACTTTGTTTGCCATTCAGGACACAGTGTAAGGCCAGCATAGTTACTGAGGAGTTTTGCTTGGTGAATTGAGACTCCCTAGGGAGATGTGCATTAGATAACCTTATACTGCTTGTGTAATTCATTCTCAAATAAACTGCTGTACATTCACCATACTGGATCCAACTTTTCACTGGTACTGGTAAACATTCTCCCCAGCTGTGGGCAGTTAAAGACCTGTTTCAATAAAAAGCAAGTAGACTATCATTCAGGGCATGTTTACACTAAAAAATTAAGTCAACCTAACTTATGTCGGCATACAGATGCCATGGTAACTGCATCACTTGTGCATGTCTGCACTTTGCTTCTTGTGTTGGCGGTGTGTGTCCTCACCAGGAACGCTTGTATTGATCATACTATTAGTGTGGGGCATTATGGAATGGCTCCTGAAAGCCAGTAACAGAGGATGTAAGCAATGCAGTGTTTACCGGAGCACTGGAACCAGTTGGGGCCAAGGGGCTATTCCCCCCCTTTTTAACATGGGCATTGTTTGAGTGGGAAGGGGCCACGTTAACCCCCCAAACTGAAAGCCTTGGGCAGATGTGGAATGGCATCGACAGGGGCTGCACTTCATGGTGGGGAAGCTGATAAGGTGATCAGCAAACTGGATGTGAAGTGTAGCCCCTGCCGGCAGTGCCAGCTTCTTCCTGGTGGGGGAGTTGAAGTTGGCCTTTAGCCCCCAACCGGCAGTGAATCTCGATCCCTCTCAGTGGCCCCTCCCCTGCTCCTCCTCTTCTCCCTAAGCTCCCACCCCCTGGCCTGCCCTGAGTGATGTGCCCTGGAGGGCAAGGGAGTGGAGCACCTCCAGGAAAACTAGAAGTCAGCACCCGTGTGGCACAGTATTGCTAACCGCAGGCATTTACAAAGCACAAGTCAAGCTCCTCAAAATCATGAAGTTGGTGTTGGTCCTGCTTTGAGCAGGGGATTGGACTGGATGAGCTCCTGAGGTCTTTTCCTAATCTTCTATGATTCTATGAAATGTAATAATAATAAATTAGATTGTTTCTATTAGGGTTTTGGTTGCTCAGACCTGTAGGCAGCACTTGGTTGCAGAGAAAATCTATAAAAAGTGACCCGAGAGGGCTAGAATCTTCCATTGCATAAAAATTAAAACTGAGAGTCTCATCTCATCACATGCTTCCAGGAGCTGGGGCTTTTCAGGCCTGTCTGTAAAGGCTATACTTTAAGAATACTTTATACTTTAATTTAGGTATATGTTTATCATTTAGCTAGTTATAGGTTGTAACGACGCTGGTTCTGGCGGGACCCAACTGAGAGTATCAATTCAGGACAAGTTTCAGAGTAGCAGCCGTGTTAGTCTGTATCGGCAAAAAGATGCATCCGAAGAAGTGAGCTGTGGCCCACGAAAGCTTATGCTGAAATAAATTTGTTAGTCTAAGGTGCCACAAGTACTCCTGTTCTTAATTCAGGACAAATTGCTTCAAGCAGGGCAGTTACAGCCCAAGGCTGGGGTTTTTCCACCTCTAAGGCAAACCAAATCAGCCAGACAAAGAGGATTTTGGTCTCACCCCACTGGCTAACCACAAGTCACACAAGCAATTCCCTTAGGCACTCCAGTTTCCCAGTATCACCACCAGTGCCACTCGTTAGGAGGACAAATGGTTCTGAAAACCAATACCCCCAGTAAAAAAAAAAAAAGGTTCTCTCAATCCCAAAGGACCAAGCCCGAGACCCAGGTCAATACACAAATCAGATCTTACCCACAAATCACGCTGTTGCCAATCCTTTAGAATCTAAAATCTAAAGGTTTATTCATAAAAGGAAAAAGATAGAGATGAGAGCTAGAATTGGTCAAATGGAATCAATTACATACAGTAATGGCAAAGTTCTTGGTTCAGGCTTGTAGCAGTGATGAAATAAACTGCAGGTTCAAATCAAGTCTCTGGAGTACATCCCCAGCTGGGATGGGTCATCAGTCCTTTGTGTGGAGCTTCAGTTTATAGCAAAGTCCCTCCAGAGGTAAGAAGCAGGATTGAAGACAAGATGGAGATGAGGCAGTAGCCTTTTATAGTCTTTTCCAGGTGTAAGAACCTCTTTGTTCTTACTGTGGAAAATTACAGCAAAATGGAGTCTGGAGTCACATGGGCCAGTCCCTGCACACTTTGCTGAGTCACAAGGAGTGTCTGCCTTCTCTCAATGGGTTAGTTGTGTTGCTGATGGTCCTTAATGGGCCATCAAGCAGGCTAGGCAGAGCTAACACCACCTTGTCTGGGGTGTCACCCAGAAGCACAGAATAAGTTTGAAATACAGACAGTATAGAGCCAATATTCATAACTTCAACTACAACATTGATACACACATATAGACAGCATAATCATAACCAACAAACCATAACCTTGTCTAAGACACCTCATTTGACCCCCTTTATACAAGATTTAGTGCCACTACGGGACTTTGGTTGCAACCATGTTCTATATTCTCTCCGTGACAGAGGTATATAAAAAAAAATCAAGATCACAATCTGCCTGTGTAAGGGCCTTCTCTCACTGTGACAGTCCGAGGCCCTGTTCTTAAGCTAAGGCCTTTGGCTAAGCAGCAGAGGCAGCCATAAGCTGGGAAGCGAATGGTCACATCCTCACATTCCAAACTAGTCACATTGAAATAAGGTGCTATTGGGCTGTTAGAAAGACAGTCCTGTCCTGATAATGCCTATCACCACCTGTAGACGAGTGGACTCACCCCTGCAGCGCCTCCTGCTGGTGACTTCTGGAAATTAGCTCGATTCCAGCTCCAGAGCGCCCTCTGCAGGCCGGTGATCCACCTGTCCTCTGGCCCCCGTGTCCCTCCCTGGACCCTTTTATATGGGGTGCTGCCCCCTGGAAGTAACCCCTTTCTCTCAGGGTCTCCCCTCCCTGGGAAACCCCCACCCTCTATCCCCACCTTGCCTCAGTATATGGCTACTGCCAGTCATAGTCTAGCCCCCACACTGTGGGGCAGACTGTAGTATCAGCCTGCTCATCACAGGCAAGGAGGGTTTGGACCTGCTGCCTTTGCCTACCCCTGGGCTGCCCTCTGCAACCCCCAGTATCTGTTAACCCAATGCTAGGCCGCAGCCTGGGGCTTTCCAGGCTAGAGCTCCCCAGCTCCTCAACCTTTCCCCAGCCCTGCTTCACTCAGGTACCCTATGTCCAGCTCCCTTCAGCCAGGCCCATCTCCCTCTACAGCTACAGAGAGACTCTTGAGCTCCTGGCTCCCAGCCTCTTTATACAGGCCAGCTGTGGCCTGATTGGGTGTGACCCAGCTGCAGCCACTTCCCAATCAGCCCAGCTTAGTAGCTGCTTTCTCCAGCCACAGCCCCCTCCTGGGCTGTTTTAAGCCCTTCAGGGCAGGAGGAGGGTAAGCACCCTGCTACACCACCAGATAAAGAAAACGTAGTTTGATAGCATCCTGTCTGGCAAGAAATCACTTCTCAGTAGTTGTGGTTGTGAAACCCTCATTTCTCTACTGTTTTATCTGTATGGCCCCCACTTTTCTATTGTTAATCTGTCTGTTTCTCTAATTGTTTCTGTCTGCTGTATAATTAATGTTGTTAGGTGTAAGTTAATTAGGGTAGTGGGATACAACTGGTTAGAGAATTATGTTACAATGTGTTAGGATTGGTCAGATAGATTTCAGTAGAATGATTGGTTAAGGTATAGCTAAGAATAGTACTATATAAATTAGGGGCAAACAGGAAGTAAATTGGGATTCGAAAATAAAGAAAAAGGAACTTGGATTTAAGCTTGCTGGAAGTTCACCCCAATAAACATCAAATTGTTTGCACCTTCAGACTTCGGGTATTGTTGCTCTCTGTTCATGCAAGAAGGACCAGAGAAGTGAGAGGGTGATGGAATAAACCCTGTAACAGGGCTTTAGCAAATGCACCAAATATAATGAGACTCATGATAAAATTATGAGAGGTGATGACACTGCTTGCATTAAGGCCTGTTTACATTGAGGAAGAGCAGCCTTGAGAATCAGGCCTTTGAAACATGGACTCCAGATTAACAAAGTTTTTTGCCTGTGGATTTAATATCACTAGGCTTAGACGGATTAGAGTTTATCAGTAAACGGTGATAAATGTTGATTTCACTTTACACGCAAATCAATGACAATATATTTCTATCAACGATAATCAGAATGTACAGACAGGCACAAAAGAAACAGTGCTGCATGAGAACTTCTTTGAGTTTGATTTAAGGAGAGTTACTCTGCATCTTTGGACATGTGATGTTGACAATTTGTGTTTTACTGGGTATAAAGCTTTAACTTTTGGATTCTCGGTGTCTGCTATCATTAAAGAATTGTAGTCTGACTCGCTATTGTCATATCCCCCACTAATTTTCCACAAGTGTGAAAATTTAAATTGAGAAAAATCTAAAAACAAAGCTTCAAACCCATCAGATTCTGTAACTATGAAAATGTCACTCAATAAAGAAAAAATGCTTAAAAACAAACACC
Organism: Mauremys mutica; assembly: GCF_020497125.1. Classification (NCBI taxonomy): domain Eukaryota; kingdom Metazoa; phylum Chordata; order Testudines; family Geoemydidae; genus Mauremys; species Mauremys mutica. The sequence continues at coordinate 31,087,584 of NC_059083.1, forward strand.
AATATTATACATCAAAATTATAGATACACACACACAATAGCCTGACTATCCTTCCTTAGACACACACAGACCCTGCTCCTGCAAGCACATTGTGACAGGGGCTGCTGATGTCCTGTGAAGTCTCAGTGACTCTTCACAGGAGCAAAAGAGACATAGGGGCACATGGAGGGTGGCACGTTGTGATCACATTCCACCCCAGATTTTAATTGTTAAAGCTGGGTGCCCCCAGGTGCCTCCCCGGGGTCCCTCCATTCTTCCCCCTGCCCCCCTTCACCCTCCTGGCACCAGTTGCCACTTCGTTATCAGTGGGCTCGCCCCAGCTCAGCAAACAGCCTGAGTCAGTTCCAGGAAGGGGAACACAGCGACACCCAATTGTGTTGCAGGCGGGGCATATTTCTGAGCTCAGAAAAGTGAGACTAACCCTGTTACACTGTCCAGAGGCAGCCATGGCCGCAGAGAATCCCATGGAAAGTCTGCAGGAACAAGCTACTTGTCCCATCTGTCTGGAGTATTTTAAGGACCCAGTGATTATAGACTGCGGGCACAACTTCTGCCGAGATTGCATCAAGCAATGCTGGGAGAGACAAGATACAGCCGCCTCCTGCCCTCAATGCAGAGAAACTGTGCAACAGGGAAACCTCAGGCCCAACAGGCAGCTGGCAAACATGGTAGCAATAGCCAAACGGCTGAGTTTACGGGCAGCAAAGGGAGCAGGAGGAGAGAGGTTGTGCGAGGAACACCAGGAAGCTCTGAAACTGTTTTGTGAAAAGGACCAAACCCCCATCTGTCTGGTTTGCTATCTATCCCCGACTCACAGAGCTCACAAGGTGGTTCCCACAGAAGAAGCAGCCCGGGAGTACAAGGTAGGGAATTGCTGTCAAGTTTAATGGGCAATAACTTTGGATTTTCATTCCAGGTTAATTTCACTACAAGTTGCCTGTCACAAGTGTACCTGCAGCTCTGGCAGAGTGGCAAGAAAGGCAACAACAGCAACAACAACAAAAGTCTTTAAAGATACCTGACTTGGGAAACTTTTATCTGAGAAGCTGAATCCTTGTCAAACCCAGCTTCCACTGGGGAAATAAGGGAACTTTTTATGAAATAGAAGCTGTTCAATGATCAGTGAGGTTTAAATCACAAGAGCTGTGAGAGTGCTGCTTTCAGGCAGGAGAAGGGGAAGTTACAAGCTGTGGCAGTTATTACTGATTTGTATCATAGTTTGTCATTGTAATTATTTTTATTTGGATCACAGCAGCCCTTACATCCCTGGAATGAGATCTGTGCCCTGCACAAAACACACTGAGGGACAATCCCGCCCCTGAGCAGGTTGCAGACTAACTAAACAAGACAGACAGGGGGTGTGAAGGGAAACTGAGGCACAGAGAGGGCAGTGACTTGTTCAAGGTCACATGGCAGGTCAGTGGCAGAGTTAGGAATACAACCCAGGTATCCCAAGACCTAATCCAGTGCCCAAACCACTAGGCAATGCTGCCACCCTAGCAGCAGCACTGAGCAGTGATGAAGTGCAGCCATTAGGAGGTAAAGATGCCTTAATAAAGGTCCCAGAGGAGCCCAGCAGGCAGAGGAGGTTCCTCACTGGGATTCTGAATTCCTGTGTTGCTCCACGAGGGGTTAAACTCAGATACTGGCCTGCACTAGAGATGATCACTGAGCTAACCACTGTGTGGGACCCCAAGCACTTTGAGTCCACACACAAAACGGCTCCAGAGAGTGCAGGCTCATTCCAAATACAACTAGGATTAGGCTTGATTGCAGCAAAACTCACCTTTGGATGGTTCTGAGCAGTGTCATTAATCTGCTTTATTGTGTATGTGGGCAAGGACCAGCCAAAGTGGTTCCATTAGTCCCACAATGCAGCATTTTAAAATCTCCCAGAATCTACTGCTTCTGTGACCTTTACTAGGCAGTGGGACAGTAAGGGGTAGCTATCCAGAAGGCATTTCTACTAAAAGCATTCAAGACAGCACTAGGGCAAACCCCTACCGTTCTTACCAAAAATCAGCTTGTCTAATGGGGTTTGGCCCTAATGCTTAGACGAGGTCTGTCCAACCAGTGCAATCGCCAGAGCTTCAAGGCTGGAATTCAATTGGGAGTTGGGCTGCTTGGAGAATCCCAGCCCATATTTCGAGCCCTGGTAGTTTCTGGGATTTGTATCACTTTGTTAATCTTCTGAAAACCATGTTAAGTGATTCACTATCATGTGACCCCAGTTTCCTGTTCTGTACTGTACTAGTTGTAACGTTGCACCCCATAATGCTTTATGGAAATATGCTTATGAATGTAAATATGATATAAATGGAATATGTTTTATGCTAGATATGCCACGTAACATATCTTTGCAAAGGTTATGTTCTCCTGAATATATTCATCCTATTCGTATGCATGTGTCATTTTTATATCTGAAGTTATGGGTGTTGGCTCTGTGCTTATATTTAAAGTGTTTGCTGTAGAAAGCATCTAAGGCAAATTTGGTCAACATAGTGTGAAGGGGTTATTCAAGTAATTGGGAGTACTTAGCTAACAATGGACCTTGATAGACACTGTCGGGGACTCGAACCCCAACAGCGAAGTTCGTTGTCTGACCGCAGAGAGACCAGGCAACACCAGCAAGGTCCGATCAAAAGTTCTTTATTGATAAGTGCACGTATCAGTAAAGAACAGCTCGTATCCGAAAAGAACCAGCCCCCCCCTTTACAGCTTAGTATAGCTTATATAGACAGTTTTATTACGTCATAAATTATTCACTTCACACAACCCATATCCCACCCCCCTTTGGTTAGTAACAAACCCTAATAACAAAGCACATCTGTCTTTCTTTATAATGTAAGCAAGTTGTGATGCCCCAGCAACTTTCTTATCAGCATAGTTGCCAAGCACCAGACACTGGAAGACAGGAGTTAACGCAGCTGGTAACTTGAGGAATGCACCTCCCTTTCGTATCTCACTTTTTCCCAGGGCTTTATGAAACATGCTGACTTCAGTCAGATTGACATAACTGGTTTTTGTGCTACATCTTTATTCAGGCCTAACAATCCCCCCTTTGTCCCTAGAGGACCAACGGGACTCTTGGGACAACAAATGATCGCTTGGCAGGGCACAACCGGGTTACGGTTTCTTCAGTTGCAGACGAAGCTACAAATCGCCTTCAGGGGTAACAGTTCATTGGTCTGGGGCACTGACTATAAATCAGTTAGGTATACCAAGGGGTCTAATGTCCCAGATGTCTCGGTAAATAATTCAGTCCCACACGCCTCCTCCCCATGGACCCGGCAGGATCTGGTATGTGGGAGCCCACACCCACCCTAACCGGTCCAAATGCTTGGAAGGAGCACTGTGAATGTCCACACTTCCATCCAGAAAGTGTCCAAGTATGTCTTCATGACCACAGATCAGATGGTACTCCTGTGTGTCTGTAAGGGCAGTGGGCCAAGTCCAGTGCTCAGGATCAATTTAAACATATTAGATCCCACTGCAATGCCTTTCCAGCCTCAGTGATATTTAGTACCATCTCTGTCAGTAACTTCTGGGTCACAGAACTAAGGGTGGAAATGACATGTAACTCACCAACTCCAGCTTGTACTTAAGATAGCTGAGCATCAAAAATAAGTCTAGTGGCCTTTTCTAGTTGGCCCAATTTCTCATGATTTTCTTGGCCTTTAAGAATATTCCAAATGGCAGTGTACCATTGGCCTAGACCACAGGGATTTGGTCAATTCTCTTTCTTTCCAGAGGAAATATAATGGCAGCCCCTTGTGAGCAATCTGGGTATGTAAAAGCGATCTGAAAACTGGATAAGGACAATGCTATTCAAAATGCAATGAGGGAGGGCAATACATGCTGAAGGAGTTATCCAAAACACAGGGCACAGCCTGTAGAATAAACCCCAAAATCCAATTAATACCACAGTTCCAAACATAAGTCCCACAAATTTCTTCCTGCCAGTGTGTAATTGTTTGTTTCTTCACCAGGGTCAGTTCTTAATGTTCTTTTTGGTCAGGAATTCCTGGACTTTGGCAATGTCAGTGGAGTGAGTGTTTTTTTTTCTTCTTTCCCAAAACAGATGTAGTTTAGCATTCTACAGGGAAGAGATGATGAGTACATCACCCTGTAATGGTTTTGCTTCTTTTAGAAAAATTCAAAGGCACAATAGATTTGTCCGTGGACAAGGGAGAGGTTCAACCAGCACGTTACCTTGTCCTTTTGCCATGCTGTTCAGAAGCACAATAGAACTAGAAAAAAAAATAGGCTTATCATCAGTAGGAGAATTCTTCTGAGGTGGAGGGGTCTTTTTGCAGAGAGAATCCTGGGTCCAAACAGTCAGTCTTTGGCACTTCACAGCGGTGTTGGTAGTCAGCAGGACTCAATACGGGCCTTTCCAGCATGGAGCCAAGGCAGTCTTTCGTTGAAGGATCTTTATGTAGACCCAGTCTCCTGGTTCCAAGGGGTGAGAGGGCTGCTAGGATCTTTGGGTTGTTTCTTCTTTACCTGTGAGAAAAGAAACCTAACACATTGCATTAGTGTCTTTGCAGAGTTTACAAATTTTATAGCTGCATGGGCAAATTTAAGTCCCCCCCTTGTTCCTTTTGAGGGTTAGCCAAGTCTTAGCTGTGAGGAGTGTCCTTGAACAAAGTCAGTGTCTCAGCTTTAAACTGAGCATGTTATCTATTTTTTTTTTCAGTCAACTTGTTTTTTTTTTTCGCTTCCCTTCTCAGCTTTTTTTTTTTTTTTTTAACCTACAAAAAAAACTTTCATGTTTTACGTATACACCTGGTGTTAACAATGAACACATACACATTGCTGTTATACAGTACATTAGTCTTATCTAATATATGCCACATATACCCTTTAACTAAAATAACCTTATTAGAGAGCTTTAAAACAACAAACCAGGACAAGCACACCCACTTTGATGAGTTCATTCAATACAAACTCTAGTCCAATAGCTTTCCACCATCCCCAGCCCTCTGGCTAGAAGTCTGAGGTAGCCAGAAGGATCCCATGTACAATATGGGGAGTGGGTTAACTTTCCATGCCCTTGCTTTCAAAGACTGTTAATATGCAAATTTCAATAACAATTGTCAATTAAAAGTTTTGGCCAATGTAGTATCTTTCTCTTACTTAAGAAAATGTATAAGACTTTAGTATATCACATTTTTCTGGTGTATCCAAACACTTTGTATTCTAAGTTGAACAAAACAAATATCTGCATTTTAATCCAACACTGCTGCTTGATTTTAAATCAGACCATCCCATAAAAATATTAAACACATCAATTTTGGCCACAAGACAACACCACAAGACAGAACATAGAACACAAAACACAATTTTTACTGTGCCAGCAAATCATGGTACGTTGAATGCTGTTCAGCCGGCATCAGTGTTCTCTGATTATCTGAAAGACAAAACAGAAGTCTACCTCTTCTGGGCAGGCAATCATTACTAAAAATATACAAATACTCTTGTTGATTTTAGGCAAAACAAGGGAATTACCCCATATTAATTAGATAATTTGCATTAATACAGATGCTTGCTGGCTCACTTTTTACTTGTAACTCCTGCTTGTAAACACTGAAAGAAAACATCATCACTCACAGTGCTCTTAGAGCCTAATACAATTTTAATTACATAGCACTGGATACATTCTTCAGCTAATTTAACAAAATTGTTCATAGCCAAATGATTGCAATCTAATAATTTCTTTGCCTGAATTTATTTACAAACATTTCAAAGACACCAAGAACTTTTTACTTTAGTACATTTACAAAATTCAACTGCTGTTCCCTCCAGCAACTATAGAGTTAACTTTTCACTGTGCCTTAAATCACTTGCTTGTCCTTTCAACAACCACTTACCAACTCAGATCACCATTCCAAATATTCTTCTGAGTATTTGAACCCACATGCGTATACTTACTTACCCTGTTCTTGTTTTTTTTTTTCACTACACCCTAAAAGTTTCCAACCTGTTCTCCAAGCTCTCTGTCTGTTGCCTGGCCGCCTGGGCCCGATCCTTTTTTTTTTTTTTTTTTTTTCCTGAACCGTTTCTTTCCATGGGTACCAACGTATTGCACTACCAGTTAGCTAGGAGGGTGGGCTTTTTAAGTAGCCCCCACCCGTCTGGTCCTTTCCCTAAAACATTTCTACTCACAAAACTACTTGAGTCCTCCCCTGTGAGGCTTGCCACCTGGGCAAAACACATGGCCCACTGGCGTTGAACTATTTAATTTCCTCTTGTAGCAAACACACTGCTGTTACGACATATGCTGAGCACAAATGGTTAAATTTTAACAAGTCCCTGAAGGACTGGTACTTGCTTAGCCAGGGCTTCCTTTTCTAACTGGAAATCCTGTCTCAAGGCCTGCAACTTGCCCTGGCGCAGGTTTGAGTTGCCGCCTGGTTCATGATCCATGCTCTTAATTGCTCAATTCTAGTTATCAAGTACACATCTCGGCCCTTTTTCTCCAACTACTCTATTGCCCAGTCCTGCTACGACTGGGGGCAGATCCACCTGCCACCCTTCCGGTCAACCAGGGTGGAGAGAAAAATGCTAAACCCCTCTCCAGTTCTCAGACTTACTGCAGCTGAGAGTAGGCTCACCTTTAATCATGCAATCCTCAACATATAACACCAAAAGTACCAAACAAAAGAAACACAAAACAAGGGTAAAACAGATAGATGGTGTAAATTCTATAGGGCTCCCCTATTCTCAATTGCTCACCAAACTGTGACAAATTTGTTACCAATTTATCTACTGCAGGACGTTGGGGAAACACACCATATAATCAAATTTTAAAGCTTAATTAAAAATAATAAAACAACAATGAAGAGTGTTGGGAACGCTCCCACATTACTCAGGAAGAACATGAATACTTTAACCCTTAAGCCACTTTAATACTCACACATGTCCAAACTGGCCACGTCTGTATAACGTTCAGAGAAGGGGAATAGGCAGACGGGAGATTATCCTGTATACAGCTTGTCCAGAATTTCCAACATGCTTCTGCTCTTGGGAGAGCTGTTTTTTACACCCTGGAATCTCCTGCAGTGTCTCTTTTAGAGAGTTCAGTTCAGATTCCAGCCCGTGGCTTCTCCAGTTTCACCAAGGCAAGCTGAATTTCAAATTAACCCGTTCCTAGACAAATTGCTCACACTGTGTCAGAGGCTTTACTTTGGTGATTAAAAGCTCCTTTGAGATATATGATCTTATCTAGATTGAAGGTACCTTCTAATGGGCATTGTTTAGATAGATTTTCACGCGTGTAAAGATTCCAATTCTTTAAATACCTGCAGGTTTTAAGACCATAATGTACGTACATGTAACATGCTGGGGTACCCTTAGGGGGTGAGGTGGAATATTTAGACTGTCCCTCCCCCATTTTCCACACACACACACACACACACACACCAAGGCCATTATTTCCTATTACCACGATGCATCATATCTTGCTGCACAGTCAATAAATTCAGATGGCGTGAGCCCAAGAGAGACAGACGTCCCCACGGACAGTCTTCCTCCCAGTGTGGCTCTGGGGCATATGCTGGGGGATTTTTACAAGAGCTCTCCATACAGCTTTAAACATACAGCTCCAAAAGCTACCTGGTTCCAGAAATCTTCTTTCAATCTTTAAGTATTAGAGACAATGGGGCGTCCCCCAGGCACTTATTGCCAAATTGTTCCATTTTGTAAGGGGACTCTAACCCCTCTTCCCTGCGTCAAGGTAAAGGGACTCTAACCCCCACCTCCCGCGTCGAGCGCTCACTTACCTCTCCAGGGGACTCGAACACCTGGACTGGGACTCAAACCCAGGCTGGGACTCTAACCCAGACTACTTGGATCCTGTGCAAACCTGGACTGGGACTCTAACCCAGACCTGGACTGGGACTCTAACCCAGACCTAAGTTGTCAGGGACTCTAACCCCGACAATCTGCACTGGGACTCTAACCCAGGCAACCTTAACCCTACTCAACGGGTAGGTGGATGTTGCTGGATTTCTACGAGCTTCAGCTGGTTCACAGAACTCGCCTTATCGCCGACGCAGAGATCAGATTACCAGGCAAGGCTCCTCTAAATCAGAGGATGCGCGCTGCGTTGCCTCAGAGTCTGATCCCCCGCCGGAGAGTCAGACAGAGTCCCGGCGGAGTCGCCAAAGATGTCGGGGACTCGAACCCCAACAGCGAAGTTCGTTGTCTGACCGCAGAGAGACCAGGCAACACCAGCAAGGTCCGATCAAAAGTTCTTTATTGATAAGTGCACGTATCAGTAAAGAACAGCTCGTATCCGAAAAGAACCAGCCCCCCCCTTTACAGCTTAGTATAGCTTATATAGACAGTTTTATTACGTCATAAATTATTCACTTCACACAACCCATATCCCACCCCCCTTTGGTTAGTAACAAACCCTAATAACAAAGCACATCTGTCTTTCTTTATAATGTAAGCAAGTTGTGATGCCCCAGCAACTTTCTTATCAGCATAGTTGCCAAGCACCAGACACTGGAAGACAGGAGTTAACGCAGCTGGTAACTTGAGGAATGCACCTCCCTTTCGTATCTCACTTTTTCCCAGGGCTTTATGAAACATGCTGACTTCAGTCAGATTGACATAACTGGTTTTTGTGCTACATCTTTATTCAGGCCTAACAACACCAATCCACATTTGAGCTTTCCTGAGGACGTTCAAACTAGCATTTGGACCATGGCATTGGCCTGTAAAGAATTGAGTCATGCATGAACATGTGACTTGCCCATGTGACTCCAAAACGCTGTCTTGTAGCTGTAATTCTACACAGGGGGAGAGAGGGGTTTCCACCCACAAGAGAGAGACTATATACGGTAAGCCCCTGGGAAACCCCTCCATTTTGTCTTCAGCTGGCTCAAGAGATGGCCTCTCCACCCCAAAGAGATGCCTGAAAGAAACTGGAACAAAGGACAGTAACTACAGGGTTGTGAGTGATTGCTGGACTCAGACTAGGAGGGAGTCCAGTCTGTAAAAGAAGCTTATTGGAACATCTCTGAGGATGAGATTTACCTGCATTTAGTTTCTTACTGAATTAGGCTTAGACTTGCATGTTTTATTTTATTTTGTTTGGTAATTCACTTTGTTCTGTCTGTTATTACTTGGAACCACTTAAATCCTATTTTTTATGTTAAGTCAAATCAATTTTTACTTATTAATTAACCCAGAGCAAGTACCGGGTAATTAATTCTTGTGGGGGGGGGGCAAACAGCTGTGCATATCTTTCTATCAGTGTTATAGAGGGCAAACAATTTATGAGTTTACCCTGTATAAGCTTTATACAAAGTAAAACGGATTTATTTGGGGTTTTGATCCCATTGGGAACTAGATGTTAGAGGGCTTATTCCTTCACTTCCCTGATCCTTCTCCCAGGAAAAGAGAGCAATAATACCCGAAGTCCGAAGGTGCAAACAATTCGATGTTTATTGGGGTGAACTTCCATCAAGCTTAAATCCAAGTTCCTTTTTCCTTATTTTTGAATCCCAATTTACTTTCTGTTTCCCCCTAATTTATATAATAATATTCTTAGCTATACCTTAACCAATCATTCTACTGAAATTTACCTACCCAATCCTAACATGTTGTAACATAATTCTTTAACCAACTATATCCACCTCCTTAATTAGTTTACACCCAGCAAAATTAATTATACAGCAGACAGAAACAATCACAGAACCAGCCAGAGACCATGCAAATAAACAATGGCAAAGTGGGAACTATAATGACAAAACAAGACAGATGTGAGGATTTCACAACTACATCTATAAAGACATAAGGGTTTCCCAACTATGTCTAGTGATAAGTGAGTTCTTACCAAAGAGAACTATCAAACTAAATTTCCTGTTACATCTTCTAGGCTCTTCCCTTTCTCTGGAGGTGATAGCTCAGATAACCTTTCTAACAGCCCCAGATTGCCTTATTTCAATGTGACTAGTTTGGAATGTGAGGATGTGACCGTTCACTTCCCAGCTTGTGGCTGCTCCCACTGCTTAGCCAAAGGCCTTAGCTTAAGAACAGGATCTCAAGGTATGGCTACACCTGCAGCTGTACAGCGCTGGGAGTTAAAGCTGTCTTCGTACAGCTGAGTAGAGAAAGCGCTGCAGTCTGGCCACACTGACAGCTACCAGCGCACTGTCGTGGCCATATTTGCAGCATCTGCAGCGGCATTGGGAGCGGTGCATTATGGGCAGCTATCCCAGCGATCAAATGGCTGCAATGTGCTTTTCAAAAGGGGGAGTGGGGTGGAGTGTGACAGGGAGCATGGGGGAGAGAGAGAGAGTGGGTTTTTGGAGCCGACACTCTGTCAGCAGCTGCCTTGCAAGTTCCGACCCCCTCCCCCAACCCTCGCTCACTCACTGAAAGCAAACAGCAACTGTTTTTTTCCTCACAGATCAGATAAGCAGCCGCTCTGAAACAGACCCCCACCCCTCCTGCCCTCCGCGCTGCTTCTCTCCTCAAGCCCCTTCCTTCCCCCTCTCTTCAAGCAAACACTAGCTGTGGGCATTCCAAAGGGAGCCCCCTGCCTGCCTCTGCTCATTCACAGCAAACAGGAGCTGTGTTTGTTTTTTTGATAAGCAGGTCCCGGAGCCCAGAGTTCACAACAAAATAAACAGAGGCATCACAACAAAACAAAGAGAGTTATCTTTACTTAAAAGGATTATGAGAAGGTTCCGGAGATCGGTTACAGTGTAGTAAGATTATTTGCTGTTTACACTGGCACCCCAGTGCTGCAGCAGCAGTGCTATACTCTTTATTCCTCTCGTGGAGGTGGAGTACAAGCAGCGCTGTAGCCAGGGAGATACAGCGCTGTATGTGCCTTGCCAGTGTGGACGGGGAGTAAGCAGGGCCGGCTCCAGGCCCCAGCCTACCAAGCACGTGCTTGGGCGGCACCTTGGGAGGGGGCGGCGATCGGGGTTTGTTTTTGTTGTTTTTGGTTTGTCCAGGCGGTGCTGGCGGGGGCGGGGACTTGGGCGGTGCGACGTGGCGCGGGGGAGGCGGGGACTTGGGGAACGCGACGCGGCGCTGGGGGGGGCAGGGACTTGGGGGACACGACGCAGCGCTGGGGGGCAGGGGCAGGGCGGCGCTCTTTTTTTTTGCTTGGGGCAGCAAAACTGTTAGAGCCGGCCCTGGGAGTAAGTTACAGTGCTGTAAAGCCACCACCAGCGCTGCAACTCTCAAGTGTAGCCAAGGCCTCAGACTGTCACAGTGAGAGAAGGCCCTTACACAGATTCTTTCCTTTATACCCCTATAACTAGCTAAATGATACATTTATACCTAATTCTTAAAGTATAGGCCTTTACAGACAGGCCTGAATATGTATATCCTAACACTGGGTATCTGGGTGTTGGAGACAGAAGCACTTCTTAAGCTGTTTTCAGTTAAACCTGCAGCTTTTGGGGGACGTGGTTTAGACCTGGGTCTGTGTTTGTAGCAGGCTAGTGTGTCTGGCACAACCAGGCAGGGCACTGAAGTCCCAAGCTGGCAGGGAAAACAGGCTCAGAGGTAGTCCCAGCACATCAGGTGGCAGTTCCCAAAGGGGTTTCTGTGACCGAACCCGTCACAATAGTAATTAATTAATAAAGACCAATCAAGCTTGAATAATGGAGGTCTCTCTCTAATTACTAAAAAAACTGAATCTGAACTGGTAATAAGCCTGAATATGACACACTGCCAGTCTTCATTGTTAGGTTTAATTTCTTTGGTGCCCCTAGTGTCATCAAGCAATTAGGACCAACATTCACCTTGGGTTTGGATGGAAAAACATCCTCTTACACACCCCTCTCAGCCCTCAGAATAAAACTTCCCAAATCATCTCTGTTTCTACAGGGAAAAATCCGGGACCATTTGAAGACTCTGAGGAAAGAGAGAGTAAAGCTGCTGGGATTAAAAGAGACTGGGGAGAAGGAAAACCGGAAGTATCTGGTAGGTGGACCTGTTGTTACTAACTGGCAGGGACTGGCAGCGGGAGGTCTGTTTGGAAGAAGACTCCCGTGTGGTCTTGGTGAACGTGGGCTTGTGTGTGTTTCTCCACGATCCTAGATTTTCTATGTTGGGTTCATGTGCAGAATCTTAGCTTTCGTCTCAATGAAAGAGTTAATTTCTAGCCCTTGTGACTTTCCCTGTGTCTGCATCATTTCTTGCTTTGGTGAATTCTTTTATTCCTTTTTTCCCTTGGAACTTCTGTCAGTGTAATGTGGAATCCTGCCTCCTGCTGCTCTGGGTCTCCATGCTCAGAGGCCATTGATAACACAATGTCCTACCCACGTCAGTCATGGAAACATCCCTTTTCAGACACACTGTTGAGAAATGAAAAAGATGAGAGAGAATCCTCTCCCAAGTGACCACAGGGGAGAGTCAAGTGTCAGAAATTTTAGGGTTTGCAAAGAAATTCTCCCCTCTGCACACTCAGCACTTGATGGAAGGACCCCAGCCTGCTGCCATGTCCCTGACCAGCCCTCTCCCTGTTGCTTTACAGAAACACATAGAAAAGGAGAGGCAGAAAACTGTGTCTGAATTTCAGCAACTGCGGCAGTTCCTGGAGGAACAAGAGCGACTTCTGCTGGCCCAGCTGGAAAAGCTGGAAGAGGTGATTGTGAAGATACAGAAGGAAAATATCACCAAACTCTCTGAGGAGATTTCCTGTCTCAGCAAGTTGATCAGTGACCTGGAGGGGAACTATAAGAAGCCAGCGAGTGAATTCCTGCAGGTGAGACTTTGTTAGAAATGCTGCAAATCCCACCACAGGGACAGGACAGATCCTAAAATATGGGCACAGAATCCAGCAATCAGAGATCACAGTGTAACTCAGTGTGTGCATTCCTGAAATGTGAATGATTATTGGTCATTGCAGAGTCACAGACACAGAGATATTAAGAGAGACAAAAGCCCCATTACTTCAGTGAATATATGGCAATGTGGGCAGGACAGGGCCTCTCTTCACCATATTTCAAAATCACTTCCTTGGAAAATTAAGTATGTGTCAGGTAAGACTGAAATTCTTTCCCCCTCTCTCTCCTCTAGGATGTCAGAAGCACCTTGAGCAGGTACGTGTCTCTCTCTCACTCCCCCTCACACTTCACAACGCTGGGAAAGAGCTTGGTGGTTGGTGCTATTAGCGCCACATCTCCCCAGGGCTCTACAGCAAAATGTGTGGGGAAGGTCACATATTGGATACGAATCTCTCTGATCAACTTCATCATGAGGTTCTCACCCTTTTATAGAAGACTCTGGAATTCTCCATTCAGTGGGAAAAACTGACCTCCAGTATTTCCAAGAGATGTCATATCCCTCGGGGACGAGCTGCCTCAGGATTGTGGGGATGGAATATGGGCCTGTCACTGCTGGGGCCCTGGTCACCATTCAGCCCAGGCCAGCAGTGGTCAAGAGTCTTTTCCATCTGAGGACTGTTTGGAGTCCTGTGTGGAATGAGCTGGGGAGGAGGGGACTCAGTCTAGTTCCTTGTTGACAGATTTCTACAACACTTAACAAGGAAACCTCCTGTCCCTCAGAGCATGGAGGCCAAGGAGTGAACTTGCTATAGAGACTCACGTCCCCTTTTATCCCCAGAGCTGGTCCTTTGAGGGGAAGGTTGCACGGCCATGGCTTGCATTGCACCTGCACTAAGGCTGGGAGAAGTAGAGGAATTGTAACTCCAGGCCTCTTAGAACAGCGACTCACTTATATTGCGTCACTAAATGAAATAGAACCATGTGAAATTTTTTCTCTCCAGGTGTGAGAAGGGGAAGTTCCAGCAGCCAGTGAAGATTTCTCCTGGGCTGGAAAAAAGGCTCAGTGATTTCTCCCAGAAAACTGTTGCTCTAATGGAGACTGTGAGGCAGTTCAAAGGTACCGAGAAGGAATCTGGGGGGGCACCGGGGTGTGTGTGTGCAGGGAATTGGGATAAGCCTCTGAGATTGAGGGGTGAGAATGGTTCTGGCCAATTGGTTCATAATTAGATGATGCTTCAAACCACCAAGTCCTGCTGGGCAGATATGATTTTAACTTGTGGTGGTCAATGCCTAAGTTTATGGACTCCCTCCAGGAACGTGATAGGAAGGAGTGTAAGGCCCTGGTGGAGGAGGGCACCGCTGCTGCCAGAGCAGCCCTTCAGGCAGCCACGGACGTGGCAGACATGGCAGCAAGAACCATGGCTTCTGCGGTGTCCGTGCAGAGGGCATTGTGGCTCCTCTTGTCCGGGCTGTCCAATGAGGCACAGAGCTCCCTGCAGGACCTCCCCTTCGATGGCAAGGCCCTATTCGCAGAGTAAACAGATGTAAAATTACATGGTCTGAAGGACTCTCGCATGACCTTAAAGACTCTTGGCCTCTATGTCCCGGCCCCAACAAGGACCAAATTTAAGCCCCCAGCAAGCCACCCACTCCAGACATGAACCTTCTTACAGGAAATCTAGAACCTATAACAAGCATTCACAGCAGCAGTCTCAGTCCACCCCCCAGCCTGGCCCGTCTAAGAGCAAGCAGGCGGGTAAGCGCACATTTTGATGGGACGCCCGGGGACAACTTACTAGTCTACACCAGGGATTCACCCATCCTACCCTTCTCCAACTGTCTCTACACATTCCTCCCGGAGAGGTCATGGCTGACCTCAGACCGCTGGGTCTTCAGCACCATCTCCCAGGGCTATACTTTCCAATTTCTTTCTACTTCACCTTCCACTGTCCCTCCCCATTCCTCATCAGGGACCCCTCTCACAAGAGTCTGCTCGAGCAGGAGGTGAGGCAGCTCCTTCACCTAGAAGCAATGGAGGTGGTGCCTGCAGAGTTCAGGAACAAAGGTTACTACTCCCGCTATTTCCTTATCCCGAAGAACAAAGGGGGCCTCAGGCCCATCCTGGACCTGTGAGGACTAAACAATTACATGGTAAAACTCAAGTTCTGCATGATCTCCCTGGCCTCCATCATCCCCTCCCTGGATCCCAGAGACTGGTACGCTGCCCTCGATCTCCAAGATGAGTACTTTCACATTCATATATTCGAGGGACACAGATGTTTCCTCCACTTCATGGTAGGACAGGAACACTACCAGTTCATCGTCCTCCCATTTGGCCTCTCAACAGCATCCAGAGTCTTCACAAAGTGTATGTCTGTGGTGGCAGCCTACCTCAGACATCGGGGGGTCCAGATCTTCCCCTATCTTGAGAACTGGTTGGTCAAAGGCAGCTCCAGGTTGCAGGTACAGGATCAGGTAATGCTCCTGCTGTCCATGTGCACCACACTGGGACTGTTGGTAAACAACATCAAATCTACGTTGGTACCAATACAACGAATAGGCGCGATTCTTGATGCAACATCGGCCAGAGCTTCCCTTCCACCGGAGGGTTCGAAACCGTGCCCAAGACCATACTCGCCTCCCTCCTTTGGTGGACCACCCCAGAGAACATGCTCCAACATGCCACTCCCCCACCATAGAATTGGTGTCCAATGCATTGGAATTGGGGCGGGGAGCCCATGTCAGAGACCTCCAGACCCAAGACTTGTGGTCTGTGCAGGAACTGGGCCTACGCATAAATGTCAAAGAACTCCGAGCAGTCCGTCTGGCCTGCATGGCTTTTCACTTACACCTTGCAGACAGGGTAGTCAGAGTTCTCATGGACAATACGGCCTCAATGTTGTACATCAACAGGCAAGGTGGAGCCTGCTCTACAGCCCTCTGCCAGGAAGCCCTCCTGCTGTAGGATTTCTGCATCACCCACAATATCGACTTGGAAGTCTACCACTTACTTGGCATCCGGAACTCTTGAGCAGATCGCCTGAGCAGGGACGTCTCCTCCTAGCACGAGTGGCCACTGCACCCGGAGGTGGCACACATGATCTTCCAAACGTGGGGCACTGCAGGTGCCCCCAGTTTTGCTCCAGGAGGAGCCTGGGCAAGGGCTTGATCTCCGATGCCTTCCTTCTGTCCTGGTTGGGCCAGGTGCTATATGCCTTTCCTCCAATTCCCTTGATCAGCAAGGTCCTGCAAAAAATCAAGACGGACAAGGCTCACATCCTCATGATTGCCCCAGCATGGCCCAGACAACACTGGTACAGGACTCTGACAGACCTGTCCGTTGCCCCACCCGTGGCCGCTGCCAGGGTGCCCGAACTCTCTCTCTCCGGACCAAGGTCACCTCATCCACCCCAACCTTGCAGCCCTCCACCTCACGGCATGGCTGCTCAGTGGTTAGACCAAGAGGAAAGGAGCTGTTCGGAGGACATCCAGCAAGTCTTCCTGGAAAGCTGGAGGCCCTCCACGCATCAGGCTTATCTGGCAAAATGGTCAAAGTTCTCTCAATGGGTCGCTGATTGTGGCGTCTCACCAGTGGCTGCTCCCCTCCAGCTAATACTGGATTACCACCTTCATCTCAGAGCCCAGGGTTTAGGACCCTCATTTGTCAAAGTGCACCTGGCAAGCATATCGGCTTTCCACCCACCTGTGTAAGGCCACACACATAGGCGGCAAGTTATATGCACTCGTGGTGCCTGGGCACCAGGAATATTCCTGGCCCAGGGCCCAGCTCCAGCAATGTCTGAGGCCGTGTCTCTCCCACGCCCCCGAGCACTCCCCTTGCACATCCCCGAGGCAATTTAAAATGGCCCAGGGGCCCCACCCACCACCAGCAGCGCAGCGGGGCTGAGTGGATTCCTGCCTGCTTGCTCCTTGTGGCTGCCGGCCCTTCCCTGTGGCCCCTGGGCAGGGTGGGGTGGGGCTGCGTCTCCGCACGCTGCCCCTGCCCCAAGCACTCCTGTGGCCAATAGGAAGCTGCAGGGGTGAAGCCTGGGGGCAGCAGCAAACAGAGACCCCCCTAGACCACCCTGCCTAGGAGCACCAGGTAAGCGCAGCACCCCCCACTTCCTCTCAGAGCCTGCACCCCCTACCCTCTTCCCACCCCTCCCACCCCCAAACTCCCTCCCAGAGCCTGCTCCCCGCCCCAGCCCAGAGCCTGAACCCAAACTTTGTCCCAGAGCCTGCACCTCTCACCCCCTCCTCCTGCATCCCCAGCCCAGAGCCTGCACCCCTCACCCTCTCCTCTGGCACCAGCCCACAGCCTGCACCCAAACTCCCTCCCAGACCTACTCCCTTCCCACACATCCCCTCCTGCCCCCAAACTCCCTTCCAGAGGCTGCACCCCCTGCTCCACCCCAGAGCCTGCACCCAAACTCTGTCCCAGTGCCTGCACCTCTCACCCCTGCCGCAGAGCCTGCAGCCCTCACCTCCTTCTCCTGCATGGAAAGTAGCCTCTCTCATGATAATCACTTTGGCTAGGAGAGTCTCGGAGCTTCAGGCCCTGACTTCCAAACACCCATATACGTTTTTTCATAAAGATAAAGTCCAGTTTTCCGCCCACACCCTTCATTCCTCCCCAAAGTGGTCTCAGCCTATCATATGAGCCAGGACATCTTCCTTCCAGTCCTCTGTCCCAAGCCTCATGTGTTTAGTGAGGAGCACCATCTCCACATGCTAGATGTGAGACAGGCCCTGGCTTTTTACCTGGAACGGACAAAACCATTCAGGAAATCTACACAGTTGTTTATCGCCACGGCTGAACAAATGAAGGGTCGACCGATCTCCACTCAGCGGCTCTCCAGCAGGATCACTTTGTGTACCCATACATGTTACAACTTCGCAGGAGTCCCCCCGCCACCAATTGTGAGAGCACACTCGACAAGGGCGCAAGCCTCGTCGGACGCCTTTCTAACTCAGGTCCCTACTCAGGATGTTTGTAGAGCTGCAACATGGTCATCAGTCCACAAGTTCACTTCGCATTATGCGATCATCTCCCAGACCAGGGAGGATGCCGGGTTTCTCAGGGCAGTGCTCCATCCCAAGTATCTGTGAAGTCCTACCCACCTCCAACAGGTATAGCTTGGGAATCACCTACTGTGGAATGCACATGAGCAATCACTCAAAGAAAAAAAGACAGTTACCTTTTCCGTAACTGGTGTTTTTCAAGATGTGTTGCTCATGTCCATTCCACATCCCCCCATCTTTCTCCACTGTCGGAGTTTTCTGGCAAGAAGGAACCGAGAGTGTGGGGAGCGCGTAGTGCCTCTTATACCGCGCCATGGAGGTGCCACGCCAGGGGTCGCTAGGGGCGCTCCCCTACGGGTACAGCTAGGGGAAAAACTTCCGGCACCAGTGCATGTGGCGATCACACACACCAACTGTGGAATGGACATGAGCAACACATCTTGAAGAACACCAGTTATGGAAAAAGTAACTGTATTTTCTTTTCCAATCACCTTTGAGTGTTATGAATATTAAGTACCTTTTATAACTCATACACTACATATGCATGAGCTTTTTAAAGATAGGGCTTTTGCTGTCAAAGCTATTTTCATGTCTCTATTCTCTTCTCTCCATAGATGTTGTAGACTTTGCTAACTTCTCCTTGACAGTACATTTTGGGTGTCTGTTACATCGTGTGGTCAAAACATCTCTTTGTCCCACATAGCAACTTATGAACACATCACTTAATAACACTGTCACTTAAGGCAACATTTCCCTTATGTCCAGCAAACTGCTGACCAGAGTCCAGGCCAAAGCTAAGTCAGTCAATATAAACACTCAATCTTGGTCTGTCCAAAAACTGGACCCAGCCCATCACTGCGCTTGGGTCCCATACGGCAGCTAGTCTGGCCCAAAGGGGCTGTAGGGAAGAAGCGAGCTCCTCCTCCACAGTGAGAGCTCTCTCCAGCACAGGAGCCTCTGGTGCCTTCTCCCCAGCAGCTGCAGGGACAAGGCGGGTTCCTGAGAGGGCTGGGAGTGGAGTGGGGGTGGTGAGGGTGGGTGAAAGAGGGATGGGGTGGATGAGCAGGGCTGGCTCTAACATTTTTGCCGCCCCAAGCAAAAAAAAAAAGAGCGCTGCCCTGCCCCCGCGAGCGCCGCCCGACCCCTCCCCGAGCGTCGCGTCACACCGCCCAAGTCCCTGCCCCCCCAGAGCCTCACCGCCCAAGTTCCCGCCCCCCCAGCACCACGCTGCGTTGCGTCCCCCAAGTCCCCCCCAGTGCCGCGTTGCGCCGCCCAAGTCCCCGCCCTCCCCAGCGCCGCCCAAGTCCCCGCCCTCCCAGTGCCACGTCGCACCGCCCAAGTCCCTGCCCCCCGCCAGCGCCACGTGGCCAAACCAAAAACAACAAAAACAAACCCCGAACGACGCCCCCTCCCAAGGTGCCGCCCCAAGCACGTGCTTGGTAGGCTGGTGCCTGGAGCCGGCCCTGTGGATGAGGAATAGAGGGAGGTGGGCAGTGTAAAGCTGGGCCTCTGACACTCTGCACAGTGGCCAAGACACATGGGGGCCATTATCATAGGGATGTAGCTCTGGCTGACTTCAGAACTTCCTCAGCCTGTGCCAAGGTCTGCACCGGCCACTGTTAGTGTCAAAGGGACCAAAGTGAGTAAAGTTACTTTTATGCCAAATCCTTTGCATGATCTGGGTCTAGGTTATGACAAAAGGTAGTAAGTGACAGACAAACCAACTGGAGTCTGAAGGGTGGGAGGGGATGGGGATGGGAAAAGTTAATTTCACTGACAGATTGTGTGTCCTGGGATGGTTGTGAGGCTTCATGGATGATCATGTTGGTTCTATTGCTGGGAGATGCCTGAATGAGAGAGGAAATAGAAGGGTTCAGACCTTCTTATATTAAATACCTGAATGTGTCTCAGTTTGTTTCTCTGTCATAATTAAAACACAGCTCTAGGAGTTTAGAGTGAGGATGTTGTTATCAATATGAGAGCCTGAAATCTTGTCTCTTTTATCCTTTCCCTCTCCAGACACTCTGCCATATGAACTGGAGACAAAAAGAGTGGAACCCCTAGGAGCCCACAGACTGGGTGAGTTTGCAGCTTAGATTGTCTTTAAATTATGAGAAAACACAGTGAAAACATCTTCATGATAATGTAGCTAAAGTTACCAACCAAACCGACAGTGGCCATGACACACACAGCCCTAAAAATAACCCATTAAACAGTGAGGAGATCCGGGGCACAGGAACAACATCCCCCCAACACACACTTTTTAACATGGACATAGTTTGGTGGCAGGGGGCCAAGTTACTCCCCCCCGAAACCTCAAGCCTTGGGCAGGCATGGTGCATCGCAGGCAGCGGCTGTGCTTCATATTGGGGCAGCTGATTAGTCTCCCCTGCCCACAGCTCCAGTCTCTTCCCAGTGCTGGCCCCTCTCAGTTGTCCCACCCCTGCTCCTCTTCCCCTAAGGCCCTGCCTCCTGGTCAGGCCAAAAACTAGAGCCCGGCTGCCACCCAGGCAGCTGCACTGGGGAGCCCTGGATCCTCTACCTGCCCTGGGTGGCACACTCTGGAGAGTGGGGACTGGGGCCAAGGGCTGTTCTCTGTGCCCCCAGACCTCTGCCCCGGCCAGGTGGCGGGTCAGGGGCACTCCACAGGGGCCAAGGTTCTCAGCCTGGGCAGGGGGCGGGGCTTCAGCAGGAAGAGTAGAAGTAGGGCGTGGCCATGGAGGGGGTGTCCCCCCCCCAACATCTCTCAAGCTTCCAGTGCTCCTGGGGAGATCCCAAACTGAAGACAAACACTCCTAACAACAAACTCAGTGCTGCGTTCAGGCCCACTGATGAGCTGATGCTGCGTTCATGCCCACTCATTCTCACTGAGCAGCACCCGAACACAGTTCTCTCCCCTGAGGTCAGCTAACACACCCCTCTGCTTTACCCAGAGACTCGACTCCCCATCGCTCTTCTCCAACATCCTGCCTTTCCTCTGGGCAGGGCTGGGCTCTCCCTGCTTCCTGGGTTGGGAAGATGTTCTCCCTCTGATGCTGGCAGCTTCTCCCTTCTCTCTGGGTTAGTGATGGAGCTACCTCATCCAATGCTGTTGTGTATTTGGATGTCATGGTTTTTGTTCCTATGGCAACTGAGTTAGATTATTAGAGGATAGCTGAGCCAGCTTGAGCTGGTCAGGCGAGCTCCTTGTCTGTAAATAAATGGTACCTTTGTTAGCTGTCTGCTCTCTGGCCTCAAGTGATTTCTTCCTAAACCGGCTGCCCCCAAGGATATAACAAGTGGCGACGAGGATGGGATACCTGTGCTGCCCCAGCAACAGAAGGAAGTAGAAGTCAAGGTAAAGAACAAATAAACAAACAAAAACTGCTTGTTTGCACTGACTGTGAAAGTGAAACTAAAATCATGGCTACTCTGACCAGGCCATTGGAACCTTTTGATGAGAATATAGTACAATGGCATGTGTATACTGAGCGTTTTGAGCTTTTTGTTATTGCAAATGACATTACAGAAGTGAAGAAGGTGCCAATATTCTTAAGTGTTCTAGGGGCTAAAACCTACTCCCTGCAACGCAGCTTACTACACCCTGTTAAGCCTGAGACTAAATCTTACAGTGACATTGTGGAAATCCTGGGGTCCCATTTTTCCCCAAAACCACTGGTAATTGCTGAAAGATATATGTTCCACAAAAGAGACCAAAAAGAAGATGAAACAGTTGTACAATTTGTAGCAATCTAAAAAAAGCTAGCAGAACACTGTAAATTTAAAGAGATGTTAAATGATGCCCTGCGTGACAGGTTAGTGTGTGGCCTGTACAGTGAAGCTATACAGAAGCGCCTACTGACAGAGGCTCAGCTTACTTTACAGAAGGCCGTTGATATTGCAGTCTCCATGGAACTGGCTACAAGGGAGGCGCAATACATCGGTGCATCCCCTGCAAAAAATGTCACAAGAATCTACCAACAAAACTGTGCAGAGTCAGGAATGTTAGAACTGTGGTAAGCCGGGTCCAGGGCCGGCTCCAGAGCCCAGCGGGGCAAGCGCCCGCGTGGGGCGGCCCTTTCCCGGGGGGGCGGCAGGCTGGGCCAGCGGACCTGCCGCAGTCATGCCTGCGGGAGGTCCACCGGAGCCCCGGGAGCAGCGGACCTGCCGCAGGCATGACTGCGGAGGGGACGCTCGGCCGGCGGCTCCAGTGGACCTCCCGCAGGCATGACTGCGGACGGTTCGCTGGTCCCGCGGCTTGGCTGGACCTCCCGCAGGCATGCCTGCGGCAGCTCAAGCAGAGCCGCCGGATCAGCGAACCGCCCGCAGCTGCGGGAGGTCCAGCCGAGCTGCGCGACCAGCGGACCCTCCGCAGTCATGCCCGCGCGAGGTCCGCTGCTCCCGCGGCTCGGGGGCGCCTCCCGGGCATGATTTCTTGGGGCGGCCAAATTTGTAGAGCCGCCCCTGGCCGGGTCACCAGGCATCAGAATGCTGGTGTAAGGACCTGGTGTGTCAACACTGTGGCAAAAAGGGACACATTGAGTATGCCTGTAAACAAAAGAAAGAGGCCTGTGGTCTGGCCAACAAACAGGGGAACCCTGCATACCCTAGAGCAGACCCAGGATGATCAAGGTGACACCTCATCGCAAGAGGAAGTGCCACTGCATGTTTTGTCTTTGGCAGTGGGCTCACATGACTACTGGGTAACCCCGTTGTTGGACAGCAAACCTATACACATGGAACTGGACACTCGTGCAGCTGTCTCGCTGGTCTCCGAGACTGTGTATAAAGAAAAGCTACAGCATCTTCCGCTTAAGGCAACAAAAACTGTTCTGAAGATGTATACGGGAGAAGCTGCGCCCATGTTGGGCACTATTGATGTTAAGGTGGAGCTCAATGGACAGGCTGCTAAATTGCCACTGTTTGTGGTGAGAGGTAATTACCCAGCCTTAATGGGTAGGTCTTGGCTTGGGAAGATTCAGCTGAACTGGGCAGAAGTGCACCGAATGACTAAAGAAGAAACCAGTCTATCCTCTATACTAAGGAAATTTGCTGCTATTTTTGGAGAGGATCTGGGAAGTATGAAGGGAATCACTGTGATATTGAACATTAAACCTGACAGTCCACCAAAATATCTGAAAGCCCGAACTGTGCCATATGCCAAAAGTTGAAGCAGACCTGGAGCGCCTGGTCACCAATGGAGTCCTAATACCAGTTACCCATAGCCCATGGGCCACTCCTATCATTCCAATAGTGAAGAAAGATGGCTCCCTCCGGATTTGCGGTGATTTTAACGTCACTGTCAACCCAGTGTTGTGTGCAGAGCAATACCCGCTTCCCCGCATTGATGACCTCTTTGCAGGCCTGGCTGGGGGACAAAAGTTCAGTAAGATTGATCTGAGTCAAGCATATTTACAGATGCACGTCGATGAAAAGTCCCAAGAGCTGTTGACTATTGTGACTCATAAGGGGCTTTATCGATACTGTCGCCTACCCTTCGGAATAACATCTGCTCCCACCCTGTTCCAGAGGGCTATGGACCAGATCTTGTGTGGCTTGTCAGGAGTTCAGTGCTATCTGGATGATATCCTGGTCACTGGAAGGAATGAAGAGGATCACTTGAAGAATTTAGAGGCTACCCTACAAAGAATGGAAGAGTATGGCCTACGAGTTCGCAAAGACAAGTGTGAATTCTTCCAGCCCTCTGTTGAATATTTGGGACACATCATTGATGCTGTCGGTCTTCATAAGGCCCCTGCAAAAGTTAAGGTTATTGTGGAGGCTCCCCCACCTCGAAATGTAAGCCAGCTGCACTCGTTTCTAGGACTACTGAACTATTATGGAAAGTTCATCTCACAGTTAGCCACACTGCTAAAACCACTTCACGAGCTCCTTGGGCAGAACAAGGCCTGGAAGTGGACTGAAGCCTGTGATGTTGCATTTAACAAATCTAAGGATGCATTGCTAAATTCTGAAGTTCCAACGCACCTTGATCCATCCTTACCCCAACAATTGGCCTGTAATGCCTCCCCTTATGGAGTGGGAGCAGTCGTGTCACACATTATGCCTTCAGGAGAAGAGAGACCTATTGCTTTTGCTTCACGCACTCTAAGCAAAGCAGAAACTAACTATACCCAAATCGAACGTGCGGCATTAGGAATTGTTTTTAGAATTCGGAAGTTTCATCAGTACCTGTTTGGGCAGAAGTTTACTCTTCTCACAGACCATCGACCTCTGACATCAATTTTTGGACCCTACACAGGCATTCCCTCATTAGCTGCTAGTCGTATGCAACATTGGGCATTGTTACTTTCAGCACACACATATGAAATCAAATATCGGAAATCCACTCTGCACGGCAATGCAGATGGCCTCTCAAGGTTGCCTTTGCCAGTCAAAAGGAAATCTTCTACTTTGAACAGGTAGAGAATACACCCATCCCTGCTACTCAGATAAAGAAGGCAACTCGTGTTGACTCAGTATTGTCCCAAGTTATGGACATGGTGATGCATGGAAAATCTTGACAAACCTCTCCGGTCTCACCTGACCTTGTTACCTACATGTACAGGAGGACAGAATTATCGGTCCAATCTGGTTGTTTGTTGTGGGGGAGACGTGCCATTATCCCACCACCACTGAGATCACAGATGTTAGAACAGCTACATTCCGGTCACTGTGGAATAGTGTGCATGAAGGAAATTGCATGAAGCTATTTTTGGTGGCCTAGATTGGACAGTGCTATTGAAGAGAAGGCAAAAGCTTGTATGTCATGTCAGGGTATGAGGAATGCACCCCAGTGGGCACCCCTACACCCATGGGACTGGCCTGAAAACCCATGGCAACATATTCACGTTGACTTCGCTGGCCCCCTTGAAGGAAGCATGTTCTTGGTGGCAGTAGATGCCCATTCTAAATGGCCAGAAGTGCCTATAATGCAATCCACTGCTGCAGAGAGTACTATCCAAAAACTACAGGGACTCTTTAGTCATTTCGGTCTGCCAGAACAACTTGTGAGCGACAACGGACCGCAGTTCGTCTCTCAGGAGTTTCAAAATTTTATGAAGGCAAATAGGATATACCATATCACTTCAGCACCATATCATCCATCCACCAATGGATTACCTAAAAGATTTGTGCAGACAAAGAAACAAGCTTTGAAATCAGCAAGGGGACAACACTCCATTCAAAAGCGTCTGGATACCTTCTTACTTTCCTACCGAAACACACCTCATGCTACGACCAAGGCATCCCCGGCCTTTCTAATGATGGGATGACAGCTGCGCACTTGCTTTGATCTGCTGAAACCTTCTGAACCCCGACAAATTGTGTAACATCAGCAGCAATATCAAGTCATCAGACGGGCACCCAGAGCAAAAGACCAAACCTTTAGCTCGGGACAGCCAGTTTTGGCTCGGAATTATACTTCCGGAGCTAATTGGGGCCATGCCACAATCATCACTCAAACAGGACCTGTTTCCTACACAGTCCGGACCGCAGAGAATCTTACCTGGCGGCGACATGTAGATCAGCTGTTGCCAGGTCATGCCAGTCCTCAGGACACATCTGCAGTTGAGTGGTCTGACTTCACCTCTTCTGGTGAGACACCGAATCAAGAATCACCTATTCCTGATTGTCCTCCATTTCTGCCGGTGGCTGAGATACCCCTTTGCCCAGCATGAGCTGATACCATCTCCTCACCCGTTCGTGCTGTGAACCCTGAGCCCATTGTCAGGCCTGAGCCCATGGTACTTTCGGGTGCAACAACACCAGAAGTTCGCCGTAATCCACCTAGAGACAGAAGGCCTCCTCATCGGCTGGATCTTTAGCTAGGGTGAACCCACGGTTATGGGGCAAAATAATCCCCAGGGTTTAGCCGGGAATGGAGGCAGTCTACCCCTCTTCTCTAGTCTAGTGTATGTTTTATTTAGGGGATGTTCTTATTGGGGGGCAGGAATATATTGTATATTTGGTTGTCATGGTTTTTGTTCCTATGGCAACTGAGTTAGATTATTAGGGGATAGCCCAGCCAGCATGAGCTGGTCAGGTGAGCTCTGTGTCTGTAAATAAAATGGAGGTTTTGTTAGCTGTCTGCTCTCTGGCCTCAAGTGATTTCTTCCTAAACCGGCTGCCCCCAAGGATGTAACAAATGCCACTTCCTACTTTCTGGTGTTAAGCGGCTCTTCCCCCACACTGCACCTTCCTCTCAGTTCCCTGGCCTGGGAGTGGAGGCTTCATTAGGAGAGGGAGCTTCTCTCTGGGATTTAAAGCTGGTACCTGCCTCCTCTGTTCCCTCCTCACCAAAAGCTTCTGACACCTTCCTGGCTGTGTCTCTGCTGCTGGGAAATGAGCAGCCCCAGCAGAGGGAGCAGGGAGCTGAAGCTTCTGCAAGCAAATGAGGGTATGTCTACACTACGGGATTATTCCGATTTTACAGAAACCGTTTTTTAAAAACAGATTGTATAAAGTCGAGTGCACGCGGCCACACTAAGCACAGTAATTCGGCGGTGTGCGTCCATGTACTGAGGCTAGCATCAATTTCTGGAGCGTTGCACTGTGGGTAGCTATCCCATAGCTATCCCATAGTTCCCGCAGTCTCCCCCGCCCACTGGAATTCTGGGTTGAGATCCCAGTGCCTGATGGGGCAAAAACAGTATCGCGGGTGATTCTGGGTAAATGTCATCACTCAATCCTTCCTCCGTGAAAACAACGGCAGACAATCATTTCACGCCCTTTTTTCCTGGATTGCCCTGTCAGACGCCAAAGCATGGCAACCATGGAGCCTGTTTAGCCTTTTGTCACTGTCACCGTATGCGTACTGGAAGCTGCTGACAGACGCGGTACTGCAGTGCTACACAGCAGCATTCATTTGCCTTTGCAACGTAGCAGAGACGGTTACCGGCTATAGCACCATCTGCAACTGGAAATTGGTGATGACAGTTATCAGTCCTTTTGTACCATCTGCTGCTGTCATGGGTACTCCTGGCTGGCCTCGTAGAGGTCGGCTGGGGGCGCATGGACAAAAATGGGAATGACTCCCCAGGTTATTCCCTTCTTTATGTTTTGTCTAAAAATAGAGTCACTCCTGCCTAGAATATGGGGCAAGTGTACTAGAGAACCAGAGAACACAGCTGCTCCGGGTCAGAGCCCCAGAGATCCTGCAGAAATGATGAGCTGCATGCCATTCTAGGGGGTGCCCCTGCAACAGCCCCACCCGTTGCTTCCCTCCTCTCACACCCCTCCTGGGCTACCCTGGCAGTGTCCCCCCATTTGTGTGATGAAGTAATCAAGAATGCATGAATAAGAAACACTGACTTTTTAGTGACATAAAATGAGGGGGAGGCAGCCTCCCGCTGCTATGATAGTCCAGTCAGTACAGAATCTTCATTAGACATGAAAGGGGCGGGGGGAGAGGAGCTCAGCCTCCAGCTGCTATGATGTGGATGGATTTCAATCTTTCTGCACCGTCTGCCAGGAATGACCAGGAGTCATTCCCATTTTTGCCCAGGCGTCCCCGGCTGACCTCACCGAGGCCAGCCAGGAGCACTCACGGGATGATGAGGACGGTTTTCAAGACTTTTGTACCGTCTGCCATCAGGAAAAGAAGGGGAGGGGATGCTGCTGTTCAGCGCTGCAGCACCCCGTCTACCAGCAGCATGCACTAGACATAGAGTGACATTGAAAAAAGGCGAGAAACAATTTTTTCCCCTTTTCTTTCACGGGGGGTGGGGGGAAGGGGGTAAATTGATGACATATACCCTGAACCACCCGTGACAATGTTTTTGACCCTTCAGGCATTGGCTGCTCAGCCAAGAATGCAAATACTTTTCAGTGACTGAGGGGACTGTGGGATAGCTGGAGTCCTCAGTCCCCCCTCCCTCCCTCCATGAGTGTCCAGTTGATTTTTTGGCTTTCCGTTACGCTTGTCACGCAGCACTGTGCTGAGTCTGTGCTGTGGCCTCTGTCTATCATAGCCTGAAGATTTTTTCAAATGCTTTGGCATTTCGTCTTCTGTAACGGAGCTCTGATAGAACAGATTTGTCTCCCCATACAGCGATCAGATCCAGCATCTCCCGTACGGTCCATGCTGGAGCTCTTTTTGGATTTGGGACTGCTTGGCCACCTGTGCTGATCAGAGCTCCATGCTGGGCAAACAGGAAATTAAATTCAAAAGTTCCCGGGGCTTTTCCTGTCTACCTGGCCAGTGCATCCGAGTTGCTTTCCAGAGCAGTCACAATGGTGCACTGTGGGATAGCACCCGGAGGCCAATACCGTCGAATTGCGGCCACACTAACCCTAATCCGACATGGCAATACCGATTTCAGCGCTACTCCCCTCGTCGGGGAGGATTACAGAAATCGGTTTTAAGTGCCCTTTATATCGATATAAAGGGCTTCGTTGTGTGGACGGATGCAGGGTTAATTTGGTTTAATGCTGCTAAATTCGGTATAAACGCGTAGTGTAGACCAGGCCTGAGAAACAAAGTGAGGAACTGCAGTAACATCTCTGCTCAAGTGCCCAGAACAGGACTGCTGGGGAGTGTGAAAAATGGTCCCGGCCTCCCCCAGGGCTGAGCTCTGCCCCTAACGCTCTGATTCTCTCTCTCTCTCTCTCTCTCTCTCCCCAGCGAATGTTACTCTGGATCCAAACACGGCTCATCCCCAACTTGTCCTGTCCGAGGATCGGAAAAGTGTGAGATGGGGAAACACACGGCAGCAACTGCCCAACAACCCTGAAAGATTTGACTATTGTTTCTGTGTGCTGGGCTGTGAGGGATTCACCTCAGGGAGACATTGCTGGGAGGTGGAGGTGGAGTGTGGAGGATACTGGGCTGTGGGGGTGGCAAAAGTCTCTGTGAAGAGGAAGGGATGGATCAGCCTCAACCCTGAGGGGGGGATCTGGGCTGTGCAGCGATGCAGAGATCAGTTCCAGGCTCTCACCTCCCCTGAAACCCCCCTTTCCCTGAGCCAGGTCCCCAGAAGGATCCGGGTTTATCTGGACTGTAACTGGGGGCACATGAAATTTATAAATGCTGATGATGAGGCTCCAATCTTCACTTTCCCGCCAGGCTCCATCCCTAGGGAGAGAATCCGACGCTGGCTCTGGGTGGGGGGATCCCGGCTCAGACTGTGTCGCTGAGACACACAAGGGAGGGGGGAATAGCCCACTGGGGACCCTGAGATCAACCTCTCTAGCCTCACACACCCGTGTCTCTATGACTTCTCTCTGTGGACTTTCTATCATGCCATCACTGTGACCCTGGAGGCTGCTTCTGGTCTCAACTCTGTGCAGTGTCAAACCCAGGGGCGGCTCTCGGTATTTTGCCGCCCAAGCATGGCAGGCAGGCTGCCTTCGGCGGCTTGCTTGCGGGAAGTCCCATGGATTCAGCGGCATGCCTGCAGGAGGTCTCCGGTCCCGCGGATTTGGCAGCACGCCTGCGGGAGGTCTGCCGAAGCTGTGGGAGCAGCAGACCCTCCGCAGGCATGCTGCCAAAGGCAGCCTGCCTACCACCCTCGCAGCGACCGGCAGAGCGCCCCTGTAGCTTGCTGCCCCTGGCATGCGCTTGGTGTGCTGGTGCCTGGAGCCGCCCCTGGTCAAACCATAGAGAGCAGGGAGAGAGAGAGGCAGAGAAGCCATTACCCCAGGGATTGTGCAGCTTGTTTTCCATTGTACTCTGTGATCCAGGAGGACTCTGGGGATCCTGGGTCATAGAATCATAGAATATCAGGGTGGGAAGGGACCTCAGGAGGTCATCTAGTCCAACCCCCTGCTCAGAGCAGGACCAATCCCCAACTAAATCATCCCAGCCAGGGCTTCATCAAGCCTGACCTTAAAAATCTCTAAGGAAGGAGATTCTACCACCTCCCTAGGTAACTCATTCCAGTGCTTCATCACCCTCCTAGTGAATTTTTTTTCCTAATATCCAACCTAAACCTCCCCCAGTGCAACTTAAGACCATTGCTCCTTGTTCTGTCATCTGGTACCACTGAGAACAGTCTAGACCCATCCTCTTTGGAACCCTCTTTAGACAGTGTCACTGAGACATAGGGGGAATAGCCCACTGAACATGAAAAAATGGGCTTCTCTAGCCAAGTCATCCTAACCCCTATAGCCTGGAGGACTCCAGTCAACCCAACCCTCTGGCCTCTTAGCTCTATGACCCCTGGAAGTTCCTCCCCCCTCCGTGCAGCACCAGGGATGGAAGTGGGAGGGGTGAAGAACCCCTGGAGCTGCAGGAGGAGCAGAGGAGCCCTGAGGAGCAGATGTGGGGCTGGGTAGGGTCAGAACTGACAAAGGGTCTGAGGGCAGAAGTGATGTGGAGTTGGGGGAGAATTAACAGTTGGGCTGGGTCAGGCAGATATGCGGGTGGGAGAGGCACAGGATTAATTAGTATTTGGAGGGTTGGGGAGAATCTGGAGGATCTGTAACAGCAGGGATCCTGAGAGTGGGAGAGCAAGGGACTGGGGAGTGTGACCTACAAGCCATGAAGGAAGGGATGCCTAGGTGGGAAGGAGATAGAGGTGGGGTGATGTCAGCTGGAGGAAGATGTGGAGAGTCAAGCACAGGGCAGGTTTAAAGGAGAGAAGAAATGCAAGAATAAAAAAGGAAAAAAATAAAGTAAAACCAGTGTAAAAAGAGAAGCCTGGAGAAAGTGGCAGGAAGCGCAAATGAAGAGTGAACACAGAACCATCCTGAGGACGGAAATGCTCAGGGTGAGCAGCAAGAGATTAAGGGATAAACTCTTGGGAAAGATCTGGGAACCTGAGGTGGAATGATCTGTGATAAGGAATAGAGATGGGTTGGGGAAAGTCAGAGAAAGAAACAGATGGAAATACAAATACAATACAAATGGATGGAAACAGATGGAAATACAAATAGTGCCTTGTATAACGGTACTAACACCTTCTTATCTTTGCTGGAAATACCTCGCCTGATGCATCCTAAAACCGCATTAGCTTTTTTCAAGGCCATATCACATTGGCAGCTCATAGTCCTCCTGTGATCAACCAATACTCCAAGGTCCTTCTCCTCCTCCAATGAAGTGGGTCTTCACCCACGAAAGCTCATGCTTCAATATGTCTGTTAGTCTATAAGGTGCCACAGGACTCTTTGCTGCTTTTACAGATCCAGACTAACACGGCTCCCCCTCTGATACTCTCCTCCTCTGTTACTTCCAACTGATGCGTCCCCAGCTTATAACAATAATTCTTGTTATTAATCCCTAAATGCATGACCTTGCACCTTTCATTATTAAATTTCATCCTATTACTATTACTCCAGTTTACGAGGTCATCCAGATCTTCCTGTAAGATATCCCGGTCCTTCTCAGTGTTAGCAATACCTCCCAGCTTTGTGTCTTCCGCAAATTTTATTAGCACATTCCCACTTTTTGTGCCAAGGTCAATAATAAAAAGATTAAATCAGATTCGTCCCAATACCGATCCCTGAGGAACTCTACTAGTAACGTCCCTCCAGCCTGACCCGTTGTAGTCTCCCCTTTAACCAGTTCCTTATCCACCTCTCAATTTTCATATTGCTCCCCATCTTTTCCAATTTAGCTAATAATTCCCCATGCGGAACCATATCGAATGCCTTACTGAAATCGAGGTAAATTAGATCCACTGCATGTCCTTTGTCTAAACAATCTGTTACCTTCTCAAAGAAGGAGATCAGGTTGGTTTGGCACGATCTACCTTTTGTAAAATCATGTTGTAATTTGTCCCAATTACCATTGACTGCAATGTCCTTAACTACTCTCTCCTCCAAAAATTTTCCCAAGACCTTGCATACTACAGATGTCAAACTAACAGGCCTGTAGTTGCCCGGATCACATTTTTTCCCTTTCTTAAAAATAGGAACTATGTTAGCAATTCTCCAGTCGGACAGTACAACCCCTGAGTTTACAGGGTCATTAAAAATTCTTGCTAATGGGCTTGCAATTTCATGTGCCAGTGCCTTTAATATTCTTGGATGAAGATTATCTGGGCTGTGTTATTGACATATCTGCTTACAAGTATTTTGAAATTAATTACTAAAATAATTGAAACTGGTGTGATTTTATTGTGTTATTTTGAGGAATAAGATATGCAGAATTTTGCAGAATTTTAAAATGTGCAGAATTGGTCATTTTGGGGTGCAGAGTTCACCCAGGAGTACAGTACAGTACACACACCTGAGCCCAGTGAAGGTGTCTCCAGACACCCCAAAGTGGCGTAAAGAGGCTGCAGCCATTGCTCAAGCCCAGCACTAGAGGATGCTTCAGCAAAGGGAAGTGGCTTGACCCACCACGTTTCATAGTGGAGGCCCATTCACCTGGAACTAGCTGCCTTGAGAAAGAACATGGTCTTCATGGGTATACGTAGCTGGCTGGAGGAGAAGAGTGGCCATAGGGGCATGCACAGGAATAAAAATTTGGCTGTGTTTGGAGGGGCATTTTATGTGCCCCCTGCAGCCAGAGCAGCTGGCTCTTCCCTACTGCCAGAGTAGTTGACTCTCCCTCTCCCTGTAGCTGGAGGAGCTGGCTCCCCCCCCCCCCACTCACACACACACACACACCTCCTGCGGGCAAAGGAGCTGGCTCCCGCCCACCCCCATGGCCAGAGGAGCTGGTTCTCCCCACCATGGCCCCAGGGCTGGTGGACTGGAGCTGGCTCTTCCCTCCTCTGCCTGGGGTCTGTGGAGCTTGCTTTCCCTGGCAGCCAGAGGAGCTGGATGTCCCCCCGTGGCCCCAGGGCTTGGGGAGCTATCTCCCATCCCGGCCCAGCAGAGTCCTGTGCCCCCACCCCTTGACTGCCCCTGCTTGCCTCCCCCCACTTTGTACATGCCCATGAGTCACCACAAGAACCAGTGTTCTGTCAAAGCCACACTGTCTGCTCCCCTGTCCAGGGCTCCAGCTGTCTGTATTGCCTGCTCCTCAGCTTCCATTCCAGGAAGGTATGGAAATGGGGGCAAGAAACTAGCTGAGAGGTGTGTGAGTGAGAGACCGCAAAGG
Source organism: Mauremys mutica (assembly GCF_020497125.1). Taxonomy (NCBI): domain Eukaryota; kingdom Metazoa; phylum Chordata; order Testudines; family Geoemydidae; genus Mauremys; species Mauremys mutica. Next base: position 31,120,338 of record NC_059083.1, read on the forward strand.
AGCAATCAGGCAGCCCTTGGATCTGTTGCATTCCCTTAGTTCACCAGACGACAAGCTGCTCTTCACTGAATCAGGAGATTCTCCTGCAAGTATGTGTCCATGTGGAGCCCATGCTAAGTGTGCATGTGCCCCTGTGGATGAGGCTAGATTCCTTTAGGTAGCATTATATATTGGAGCCATGCATGTGCCCTGAGCCTCCTTGTTCTCCTGTGCAAGGGAATACAAGGGGGAGCGTTCATGCCATTCCCTCAGGTCCCTCTGACCATCTGTGGAAGTGAGTTAGAACCTAGTGGAATCTGATCTGCTGAGCAATCTCCAGCATTCTAATTCTTCCGAAAAACGTCTGAAAATTCAGAACTCCTCTAAATTACTCCCCTTCATCTGCCTACACCCTGAAATCCTCACAGGCATGGAAAACTGTGACCAAACCCCCTCTTTGGAACTCCCTCTTGTACAGACGCCCCCCTCCCCCATACAATGTGGTGGACTCTGAGATGGGCTTCAAGCCATGCCATCATGGGATGGTCTCATCCCACAGACAGATGGAAATAGCAGGTGCCTGTTCTGTCTGGGAGAATCTCACATCTCGGATAGGTGCTGTTTGTCTGCCTGTCGTTCTCCACCCAGACCAGAAAAATCACAGGATGCCTGAAGCTCCATCCTCTGGAGCAGTCGCTGAGAGTAGCTTCAGACTCAGAAGACCCCCGGGGGCCCAAGTTCTCAGATAAGACTGGAGCCATGGAGCAGGTGGGCGAGGCCTAAGGTGACAATGGATAAATCAGCTCTGAGTTAGCCACCTGCAACAGCAACAGCATTGCTCCCAGCGATGACCCCAGAACCCAGATTCTCTCAGTTGTCTGTGCTGAGATCAGCCTCCCAGGCCGCAAAGCAGACTGATAGAAGGTGTACAGAATTCTGGGGTCAAGGTTTAAGAAAAAGATCCATAGCCCCACCCACATAGACATGGGAAGCTCTTGAAAGTGAAATCTTCCACATCTCACCAGCGCACATTACCCAGCTGCAACCACTGGCGCAATGTGATTAAATAGCTGTAGCATGGAGCCCGTTTCTAACTGTCAACCTCCAAACCTGCCAGTGTGTGATACCAGCAACTGAAACGTGTGACAAATGTTTACAATGTGGAACACCTGCATGTCACACCAGAAGCTAAAGATTGTAATGGTTTAATTATGGTCTGAAGGAAATAAAGCATTGAAAAAAAGTATAACCTTCAACCACAAAACCACCCCTAAAAAAAAAAATCACTCCTCTATTACTTGAGTTTCAGGATTAATTGCTATTGTTTCTGTGGCTCAGCCACTAGCGGAGGGAGCTTGACAAACATTTTTCCATGAGGTTACACAACTGTTTACTAGACAGCAGTAGGGTATTTGAGATCAGGACTCCTGGGTTCTCTCCTGGCTCTGTTGTGATGGGGGGGGGAGGAAGGGGCAGCAGCTGGGAGCCCTGGGCCCTTCAAATTACTGCTGGAGCCCTGGGGTGCCGTCTGCCCACCACCACAGCCCCAGGTTTCGCTGCCATGAAGGGCTGGCTGGGGGAGGGTGATCTCCAGCCCCACTCCTTCCACCCAAGGCCCCGCCCCTTCCAGGGGTCAGAGCCACTCCCCCACACACACCTTGCCCAGGAGGGAGCCAACATACCAGTAAGTCCCTCTACTTACTTTCACTCCTGAAATGGTCTGAAATATGATGACAGCACCAGTGGAGTCTGTGTTTATTTTCCTTCTGCCTCAGGACATTCCCTGCCCAGGTCACAGTGACTGGCCCTGGTCACCCAATCGCTGCCATCACCAGTGAGGATATTGTGTTACCTGGGCCTTGATCCCAAGGATTAGTGCTGAGCATATGGAGAGGCAATGGCACCTCTGAGCCATCTGCATCTCTCTCTCAAATGGAAAGGGTCCAGCTGAGGATCAGATGTCACGGTGTTGTGGAGGGACAGAGTTTCTAAAAGACGGACTCACCAAAGGAAGTATAGCCTTGGGGGGGGGGCATGATATCAGACCTTCTGGTGAAGGATAATACTGGTAGTGCCTTTTAAAACCCATAACTTTTTTTTTAAGGGCACTAATTGGGACTTACCATTCAAACTTGCATGGCTGCCAGACCCTTCTAAAACTCTAATCGTCCATTTATTTGGATGACTCTTCATTGCTTCTTACACGGTTACCAATCCCACCACTGGGACCTAGGACTGTAGTGGTCCTAGCAACGAGGTCCTAATAAACCCTGACTCCCAAGGCCTTCCTCTTCTTCCTTGGTCCCCGCCCCCAAAATCTGCCTGTCTTTCAATCAGGGTCCCCTTCCATTCGGGTCCTCTAATAATTGCTCCAGAAGCAGAAAATAAATAAAAAAGAGTTCTTACGATCACCAAGTATCAGAGGGGTTGCCGTGTTAGTCTGGATCTGTAAAAGCAGCAAAGAGTGCCACAGGATTCTTTGCTGTTTCTTATGATCACCCTCTCCTTCCATAGCTGTGATCACTTGAACAAAGTTTTGCTTTTGAGTGTTCTTATCATCATAGTACTATCCACTGTAACTATATTAACCCTTCTCAGGCGTATCAGTCGAAACAGGGCTCACTCTTATGATCATAGAATTATTTACCTTAAATTCCCTTAATATCTTACAACTGAAAGCTTTCACTTACCTTTAGTTACATACCTTTCAGTATGCTTTTATTCAAACAGAACCTGTTTTTAGGTGTGTGTGTGTGACAAAGTTCCTCCTCTACCTTGGTGGGTCCTGCGCTTATTGGCGGATTTGCTCACCTCAGTGATCTTCCCCTCTGGTGGAATCCACAGTCTGGGTCAACTCCTCCTGATCAGCAGTTGGGAGGTTTGGGGGGAACCCGGGCCCACCCTCTACTCCGGGTTCCAGCCCAGGGCCCTGTGGATTGCAGCTGTCTATAGTGCCTCCTGTAACAGCTGCATGACAGCTACAACTCCCTGGGCTACTTCCCCATGGCCTCCTCCAAACACCTTCTTTATCCTCACCACAGGACCTTCCTCCTGGTGTCTGATAACGCTTGTACTCCTTAGTCCTCCAGCAGCTACACCCTCTCACTCTCAGCTCCTTGTGCCTTTTGCTCCCAGCTCCTCACACGCGCCCCTCACTGACTAACTGGGAGGCTTTTCACTAGTTCCAGCCAGCCCTTGATTGGCTTCAGGTGTCCCAATCAATGTCACTATCTCCACTGCCTTCTAGAAAGATCTTCATTGGCCCCAGGTGTCTTGATTAACCTGGAGCAACTGCCATTTGGTTACCATGGTACCAGGGATTTGTTTAGCCTGGGGCTAACACACCTGTTCCTCACTACTTTACTGTAGCCATCTGGCCTTGCCCCATCACAATATATATATACACATACACACACATACACATACACACATATTTTTATATAGATCCTGCCATACCTAAAGGCTGCCAGGACTGTGTGTGTATGTCAAATCCAGCCAGGTAGAGATTTAACCTGAGTACCATTAACATATCCTGGCCACACCTGAGTGAAAAGTTTTATGTACCATTCAAACCTGCACGGCTGCCAGATGTGCAAGTGGATATGCATATGTGTCTGTGTACTGGTTTTTACATGCGTGCATATGTGTGTTTATACGTCAATGTCAGAAAGGAAAGAGGTAAAAAGCGAAGAAAGAAAGGGAAGATGTGTTTGTCTATGTATGTACGTGTATATGTGTATTGGGTATTGCATGTGTGTCATGTGTGAGTGTGTACATCTGTTCAATCCAGCCACACCTAAAGGCTGCCAGATGTGTGTGCGTGTATGTCAAATCCAGCCAGGTAGTAATTAAATCTGAGTACAATTAAGATATTTCAGCCACTCCTGAGTGACAAGTTTTACTTACCATTCAAACTTGCACATGGCTGCCTGCGAGCGGGTATATGTATGTAATGAAATGTGTAATGTAATGTAATATAATATGTGTATGTATCTGTCAGAAAAAGAAAGAAAGAAAAGAAAAGAGGAAAAGAGGGAAAGAAGAGAGAGAAAGAGAAAAAATACTGCTTGGTGTCAATCGTCCTTTTAGCCAGTAGGCAATGCTATACCCTCCAGGTCCTTAAAATAAGGCTATCAAACTCAGGTTTAAAATAGTACCTTGAGCCCACCCAGGGTTGCCAATTTTTTACCCTTAAAATGTAGACACCAATTATGTTACCTACAAATGTGTCTAATTTAACAAAAGGGTAACAAGGTTGTGTCCTGCCTAGGGTGACCAGATGCGAATTCCAAAATATCGGAACTGCCGCAGGGGAAGCGTCTTTTCAATTGTTACACTCATCAGTCCGAGTCTTCGGTGGCACTTCGGCGGAGGGTCCTTCAGTCTCTGACGGTCTTCGGCAGCATTTCAGGGGTGGGTAATAAATCTTGCCACCAAAGAAGGAAGTACCCACTGCCGAAATGCTGCCGAAGACCATCAGTGACTGAAGGACCCTCCGCCAAAGTGCCACCAAAGACTCGGATGGGTGAGTGTAACAATTGAAAAGGTGCTCCCCTGCTGGTCACCGCTTCCTAAGCAATAATGGGGGAGTGGGGGAGCACTGGAAACAAAATATCAGGACGAAGTATGGTCGGGACACGGGACAAACTGCTCAATATCGGGACAGTCCTGATTTTATTGGGACGTCTGGTCACCCTGAGTCCCGCCATAAAGAAATTGCCAGTGTATTAGCAGGGGGCTTGTCTCTGACCCGCAGAAGGCTCCCCAGACTCGTCTTGCTGACCCCTGAAAGGACACAGATGCAGCCTTCCACTCGAGGATGGACACACAAGCAATATTTCTTCAAAAACAAAAGAATTATTTATTTAATAGAAAATAAGTGGCTACAATGTAATTAATAAAGCCAGACAGAATTATGCCTGTTGGAATTCTGCAACAGTACTGTGGCTCCAAATGCACAAGTTGCAGAATTCCAACAGGAGTAAAGAATGTATAGAACATAGTAAAAAGCAATAGAATTACATTTAAAGTATCATATGATTAAAGCAGTGTAACAAAATAAAAGACACAGGCTGTAACGGGGCGCAGCCTCACCACTGTGGTGCCTCCTGCTGGTTGCTCTGGGAATTAGCTCAGTCCAGTTGAGTGTACCTCCTATCAGGTGGTGTCTCGAACCCCCATCAGTCTGCTACTTCCACGTTCTGCACTGCCTGTGGTGGAACCATGTCACTCCCGGATGGCGGCCATCCGGCTGTGCCCCCAACTCAACCCTTCGGGCGGGGGGGGGGAAATACAATCCAGGGGACCAAGAGTCCTCAGTCCTTGCACCTGCCTCAGCAGCCCAAAGTCTAGTCCCTCACCTCAGGGGCAAACTTCAGTCTGGATTGGCCATGCTCCCCCCCCCGCCCCAAACTACTCTGGGTCCTGCAACCCCTACTGTCTGTTTCCCTGCGCCACTTCCCTGCAGCCCCAGCACCTTTCTGGCGCTTGGTATCAGAGGTCCCAGTCTGGCAGCCAGTCAGGGTGGAGCTCTCTCCTGCTCAGCACTGCTCTATCCAGTCAATTCTTCTCCCTTGCCCTCCAGGGCAGGCGTGGCCAACCTGAGCCTGAGAAGGAGCCAGAATTTGCCAATGTACATTGCCAAAGAGCCACAGTACTATGTAATGATTAGGTATATATATATATATATATATATATATATATGCGCACACACATAATCATTATATAAGTTGATCATGTATATTTATTATACATTTGTAATGTATAGCTAACGATAATAACTTAATCTTTTACTTACTTAGTGGGACTTCTGGCAATCTTTGCTTTCAACAATTCCCTTGAAGTTTGGTTTGTGTTCAGTTGTGCTCACACGCAGCCACTCTCTTAAGTGACTGTCTGTCAAAACGGATCAGTGTTTGGATTTCACATGTTTGAGTGTCGAGAAAACAGACTCACAAAGATAGGACGAGGCAAACATCAAAATTAATTTTAGGGCTGCACCTCGGATGTTGGGGTATTATCTTTGGTACAGATTTCCCCTCTGTCTTCTGAACAGATTTCAATCTGCCATCTTCCAAAAGTTCTATTATTTCCATCTGGGATGTTGCTTCATCAGCAACCAAAGGGGGCTGCAGACAGTTGGCTTCAGCACTAAAAGGGTCAATCAGAAATCTGATTTGAGGTCTTTTCTGCTGCAAATCTCGGAATCTTTCCTCAAAACTGTCCTTAAGATCTTTAATCATGCTCGCATACCTAGTTGTGCTCCGTTTTAGGGGTTCTGCTGCATCTTCTTTTGATCTGGCTTGAAGTTGTGATATTGAGGGAAAGCGGGTCAGCTCTCCCTCAAGCAGTTATCTGTGAAACAACTGCAGTTTGTTCATGAACGCAAATACGCCCTGCACTAGATCAGACAGCAACCAGAATTTTCCTTGTAAGTCCACATTTAGTTTATCCAAATACAGCAGCATGTCTGTAAGAAATGCCAAGTCTAGAACCCATCCAGGATCTGTAATCTTGCGGTATATTCTATGCTTCTCCTCCATAAACAATTTTACTAGTTCCAGGAGCTTGAAAAAACGGGAAATAACTTTACCTCTCGAGAGCCATCGAACTGCACAGTGAAATGGCAAATCATCAGTGGAGTTTTCTTCATCCAGTTCTTCAATTAGATTTTGAAATTGTCTGTGATTAAGTGCATTCAAGAGAATGAATTTAACAATGTGCAAGACATGTTTCATGACATGATCAAATTTGAGATTTTTAGATACCAGTTGCTCCCGATGAATGTCCAAAATTCGGGAAAGCTCTCGTCAGACTTACAAAGCCCTGCTAATCCATTCGCAAATCCCTACATGGACGAAGCCCATCTGTTGCAATGGCAATGAGCTTCTGTAAAGGCAAGTGGCTTTTTGCAACTACCAACATCAACGCCTCCTTTAGATCTCGTCCACGAGTTCTGTCCTTTAGTGACACGATATCGAGGAGTTCTTCCCTTACAACACAGTCATCAGACACAGTGCGGACAATTGCCGATAATAAGATTTATCCTGTGCATGGCATGAGTCATCCAAAGTGATGCTTAAATACTCACACTGCTAAAGTTATGAGTGCAGTTGCGATTCAATGTCACTGTTCAGGTCTGAGATTCTGCGTTCTATTGTGTGGCGTTAAAGCTGCAGGACAGCCATTTTCTTCAGCAGATTCTCATTCTCTGGTGACAGAATTGAAATCACATCAGTGAGGCATGTTTTTATAGACTCTCCTTCAGAGTAGGGCTTTTTCACATGGGCTGTGTGCCAGGCCACATAATAGGAGGCTAACATTACAGTCTGCGATTGCTTGGCAAATCTGGTGAAGAACTGGGCTTCTATATCCGTTTGTTTTTTTCAAAGTTTTCAGTTTTAAAGTGAGGAGTTCAGAACCTTGTGGGAATTCTTGATCCACATGTGAGTGGCTAGAAGCAAAATGATGCAGCAAGTTTGAAGATTTGAACTGACACACACACGTCTGGCAATGAAGACACATGGCCTTATCATTTACGTTCAACAAAAAAGTACTTATGCTCCCACTCCTATTGGAAGCCTCGATTTTCATCTGGGTATTTTCTTTTCTGTTTGCACATTAATCCCATTGTTAGATGGTGTAAGAAAATTTTTGATTAAAAATTTCCACACCAGCTTGTCACCGTGTGCTTTATTCAAGGAGACACTGGTGCCAGCCAGGGGGTGCTGGACCCCTGGCTCTGTCCCAGGCCCCAACCCCCACTCAACCCTTTTCCCCAAGCCCCCACCCTCCCTCTTCTTGCCCCTTCCCCCAAGTGAACTGTGTCCTCACTCCTCCCCACCCAGAGCCTCCTGCATGTCGCAAAACAGCTGATCACAGCAAGCGGGAGGCAGGAGGAGGTGCTGGGGGAGGCTGTGCACTGCGTCCTCTCTCCCCCCCCTCCCCCACAGAGCCTCCTCAATGCCGCAGAACAGCTGATCACAGCGGGCAGGGGCCACAGAGGAGGGAGGGGGCACTGACAGGGCTGCCGGTGGGTGCTCAGCACCCACCATTTTTTCCCCAGAGTTGGCCCCTAGCAGGAGCCGCATATTATCTTCTGAAGAGCAACATGCAGCTCCGAATCCACAGGTTGGCCACCCCTGCTCCAGGGAGAGACTGAGCTCTGCTCTGTTGAGCAACCCCTTATATCTGGGCTGCTCCAGCAAGCCCTTTCCTGATTGGCTCTTAATGAGCTCTTTCTCCATTGGCTGGGTCCTGTGCAGCCGCTCCAAGGCTGCTCTAGGCCCTCCCAGGCCAAAGTGGGGCAGCCACCCCACTACACAGGCTACATAGAATATCTTAACACATGCAGAAAATACAGTCATTTCAATGTAACATGCACATAAAGATCCCACATACACAAAGGCTGTATTCTTAGCAGGGCCGGCTCTAGGTTTTTTGCCGCCCCAAGCAAAAAAATTTTTGGCTGCCCCCCCCCCTGACATGAGCACCCCCCTGCCCACCAGTGCCCCCCCACTCACGCCCCCTGCTGCCCCCGCACTAGGCTCCCCCCCAAATGTGGGATCCGCTACCAGCACACTGCAGCCGAGCCCTGGCCCAGCTGAGACTCCGTCCCCATGCGGGTGGAGCTGCTGGGCAGCACGGAGCGGGGGTACTTCCAGGTGGCGGTGCGGCTACGGGGTGGCGCAAAGAACACAGCCCCCTCCCTGGGCTTCGCAGCACTGCTGGTGGCCAAGGTGGATCAGTTCGTGCTCACCGCCCTCACCCCCGACATGCTGGCGGCCGAGGACCTGGAGAGCCCCCTGGACCTGCTGCTCTTCAGCCTCACGGTGCCCTGGCCCAGCCCCAGCGGGAGGGAAGGCGAGGATCTCCGGCTGGGGGGCTACCTGCTCAGCACCGACGAGCCCAGCCGGCCGCTCACCTCCTCACACACTCCAGGAGCCCCTCACCGCCATCGCAGCCCGGGCTCGGCTCCAGGGGACCCCGTTTCCCTCCCTCCCTGGCTCCTCACACACACTGGGCAGGGCTGCCCAGAGGATTCAGGGGGCCTGGGGCAAAGCAATTTTGGGGGCCCCCTTCCATAAAAAAAAGTTGCAATACTATAGTAACATGTATTTGGAAATGTAAAAAATAACTAGTGAAAATTAATTTGTAATAATTTGAAAATACACCAAATACATTATTTAAAAACATTAAATGCTTTACTGGTCTGTCTACATTTGCAATTACATAATGGGCTGTTGCTGGGTGATGGTGATGGTTGGTCCCAATGGGCTGTCACTGCCTGGAGGTGGTGCTGCTGTTGCCCAGGGCTGGGTGGGGAGCTGGGCTCTGGGGGGTGCCTGGCTCACAGGGGCTGGGCTCAGGACTGTGAGGAGATGGTGTCGGAGGTTGTCTGGCTCAGAGGGGCTCGCCTCAAAGCTGGGGGTCTGGGGTGGGGGGGGATGGGGTCGGAGGGTGCCCACCTCAGAGCAGCTGGGCTCAGAGCTGGGGGTCAGGGCTGTGGGGGGAATGGGATCAGGGGACTGTCCGATCAGAGGGGCTGGGCTCGGAGCTGGGGGTCAGGGCTGTGGGGGGAATGGGGTCAGAGGGGTGTCCGGATCAGAGGGGCTGGGCTCAGAGCTGGGGGTCAGGGCTGTGGGGGGGAATGGGGTCAGAGCGGTGTCCGGATCAGAGGGGCTGGGCTCGGAGCTGGGGGTCAGGGCTGTGAGGGGGATGGGGCCGGGGGGGATGCCCAGGTCCGAGGGGCTGGGCTTGGAGCTGGGGGTCAGGGCTGGGTGAGGAGGATGGGTTTGGGGGGGTGCCCACTTCAGAGGGGCTGGGTTCGGAGCTGGAGGTCAGGGCTGTGGGGGGAATGGGGTGAGTGGGGTGTCCGGATCAGAGGGGCTGGGCTCAGAGCTGGAGGTCAGGGCTGTGGGGGGAATGAGGTGAGAGGGGTGTCCGGATCAGAGGGGCTGGGCTTGGAGCTGGGGGTCAGGGCTGGGTGGGGAGGATGGGTTTGGGGGGTGCCCACCTCAGAGGGGCTGGACTTGGAGCTGGGGGTCAGGGCTGGGCCTGGGGGGTAATGGGGTTGAGGGGTGCCTGACAACCACCTGAGACCCCCCCAATCCAGCCCCCCCTTCCCTGGCCCCTGACCAGAACCTGTGACCCCTCCCTGCCCCCTGAGTGTCCCCGGGACTCCCTCCCCCTTAGCCACCCCTCTGGCCCCGGCTGCTTACCCCCAGCTCACCGCGCACCTCAAGGAGCGGCCCTGCTCAGCGCTGCAGCCGCATGGCTCCCGCAGGGGGCTGAGCTCTTCCCCGCTCAGAGCCGCGTGGTGAGGGGAGGAGCCGCTCGGCCCGAAGCTCGCAGCCCCGCCCCCTGACCACGCGGCTCTGAGCGGGGCGGAGCTCAGCCCCCCCTTCCAGCCAAGCGGCTGCAGCGCTGTTTAAAGGACCGGCGCATGAACAAGTGGAGGAGGAGCGGCCCGTCCCCTACAGCCAGGCAGGGCCGCACTACCGGTAAGGGGCCAGTCCTCTCCCCCAAGCGGAGCCGGTAGCGCGGCCCTGCCCGGCTGCAGGGGACGGGCCGCTCCTCGGCTCGCAGCGGCGGGATGAGCTGGGGCCCCAGCCTTTTGCCGCCCCCTATATTTTGCCGCCCTAGGCATCAGCTTGTTTTGCTGGTGCCTAGAGCCGCCCCTGATTCTTAGACTTGCAATCTAATCCTGTACATAACACAATGTAATATATGTGGTGTCTGTATACACATAGGAGAATCCATCATCATATTCGCAAACTAAAAATAAAACATTTAATTAACATTAACATTTAACACTAAACATTTACCATCCTGTAAGCTCTGGCTAAGCGGTGGCAGGACGAGTAGGGGAGATCTCACTCAAGACACAGGCATCCAGCTTTATTTGCAGACAGACTCACACACTCCTAAATAACAGGTAGAAAGAGAATCAAACTTACATTTGTGCTCAAATTCTCTCTGATTCATCTAATTGGTCCTTCTGATCTGTCTGATTTCAAAGAGTGTTTTCTTCCCAGCGGCGCTTGCTTCTTTGGGCCGAGGATGCTGCCGTGGTTACTGCTGGCTCTTGCTGCTGGCACAGAGCTGCTGGCAGGCAGTTCTTCATTCCTGGGGAAACCTCAGAATTCTACTGTTACTGCTGCTGCTGTTGCTTTTGCGGCTTCTTGACCAGTCAGGCCGTGCTGTTTTCCTTAGATGTCTTTCTTCTCCTGCTCTTCTCGAAATCCCAAACCCACTACATTCAGCCTACTATCAAACCCACTGCTGGCTGTTGGCCTTATATATTGGTTGGTCTCTCAGGGTCAGCTCCTCTCAGCCAATCAGCTTCTAGTTTTTGAGCCCCTCCCATCATGCCATACCTATTTTTAGATGCAGAACCCCTCCCTACAACATCATTTTTGGGAGAGCCCCTCCCTTTTAGGTTATTTTTGGCAGAGCAGAGCTCCTCCCTCTGATGATGGAATTTTCCACTATGTCATCTCTAAATTTGAAGATTCAGAGGGGTAGCTGTGTTAGTCTGTTTCAGCATAAACAAGGAGAAGTCTTGTGGCACCTTAAAAACTAACAAATGTATTTGGGCAGAAGCTTTCACATCTGACGAAGTGGATTCCAGCCCATGAAAGCTTCTGCCCAAATACATTTGTTAGTCATTAAGGTGTCACAGGACTCTGAATTTGAATTGCATCATCCCCGTCTCTACCATTTCGGATTTTCTAAATTTAAACGGTCATTACTTTCTACTTAATTAGAGCTGTAATCTTAAAACTAATTACTGTTTTATGCAAACCCACCGCCGAATTGCCGCCGAATCTGCAGGACCGGCAGACATCCCACAGGCGCGCCGCCAAAGGCTGCCTAACTGGCACCCTCAAAGGGACCAGCAGGGCGCCCCCCCCCCCTCCATGGCTTGCCGCCCCAGGCACGCGCTTGGAGCGCTGGTGCCTGGAGCCGCCGCTGCCTAAATGGCAATACTCTAGGGGGCAGGACCAGGGATTTGTTTCCCCACTAACATCTCAGACCTAAGCACCATCAGGGCACAGACCGACAGATGTCACTATGATAATAGTCCAGGCATCCCTTTGACACAGTGCACTATGGGTCTATGTTCGTTTTGTGACTGGGTTGTCTCTGCACATTCAAAGTGACTCAGCGCCTAAGTTTTCAGGGTAAAAGTTCTCTAGGTCCCTGTGTTCTGCTTCTGGGCCTGCACGCTGCTACCTGTCTCTACACATCCGGATGCCCATCACCCCCCTAAGCCTGAGGGTGATCCACAAATTGGGGGAAGATGGACGCTCCCCCAGCTAATTCATGCTCTGCCCCTCACCTTCACATGTTGATATATTAGAAAGGCAGGCACAAGCCCCCTGTGACACCAGTGGACACAGGGCTGCTGCCCCATGCACATTCAGGGGACAATTATCCCCACACCCAGCCCAGCTTTGGAAGTTTCAGTGCTTCACTGCAAGAGCAGAGCTAAAGCATGACCACCTGGGATCTTTCCCCATTGTCAAGAAACAAACATGCGGTATCTGCTCCTGTGCAGACGCAAGCAACTGCTGCCCCTAGGCAGCCATTTTATAGCCGCGCTGTCTGTCCTTCTCTTTCAGCTGGTGAGTAATCTTAGCTCCTGTTTACTTTCTCTTTATTTCTGAGGGTGCCAGAGTCTCACAAACTTGAGGACCATCCGTGAATTTCATCGACGTGATGTTTATTCTCTCAAATCCTTCCAACTTAATCCTTTGTATTTATCATCACTATTTGTATAAACCCTTCAGGGCACATAATCCCAAACCAATCTGAGTAATTTGTAAGATTTGGCTGCCAACATTTATTATAGTCTAGATCCATGTTGCTAACATCCATCATTTAGTTATCAAGTGATTTTTAAGAGGGTTTAAAAAAAAAGTTTGGTATCTCAGCTACTTTTGAGCTATCATTAATTTCACACACCCCCTTAATTTGTTAATTAATGAACATACTTAGTCTCTAATGACAGGTTTCAGAGTAGCAGCCGTGTTAGTCTGTATCCACAAAAATAGCAGGAGTACTTGTGGCACCTTAGAGACGAAAGCTTATGCTCAAATAAATGTGTTAGTCTCTAAGGTGCCACAAGTACTCTGGTTCTTTTTGTCTTTTATGTTACTTTTCCACCTTGACAAATTTTTAAATATTACCCCCTGTAGCTCAGCATCAGCTCATTTCTGTTAGTGGTGAAAGATCAAGTTACAACACAGAATGGGAAGATTTATTTCATGATGAAGTAGAAAGATCTCCAAAAATACCATGCCCAAGAATAATCTAGAGACCATGCAGCCACTGTGCTGGCCCTGTATATGATGAAAAACACTTCAAGCCAGGGGGTGCTGCTAGGGTTGCCAACTCAGTTGGACCAGACGCCATTTGTGGCAATGGCATCCAGTACAACTGAGTTGGTGTCAGGGTTCCCCACACACACACTCTGAACTCTGGGGTACAGATGTGGGGACCCGCATGAAAGACCCCCTAAACTTATATTTTACCAGCTTAGGTTAAAACAGGGCCGGCTCTAACATTTTCGCTGCCCCAAACAAAAAAAAAAGAGCGCCGCCCTGCCCCTCCCTGAGCATCACGTCGCACCGCCCAAGTCCTCACCCCTCCAGCGCCGCATTGCATCCCCCAAGTCCCCGCTCCTCCGAGCGTCCTGTCGCCCAAGTCCCCACCCACCCAGCGCCGCCCAAGTTCCCGCCCCCCAAGCACCACGCCGCCCAAGTCCCTGCCCCCCCAGCATCACGCCACACTGCCCAAATCCCCGCCCCCGTTAGAGCTGCGTCGCACTGCCCAAGTTCCTGCCCCCCCGCCAGCGCCGCCCAAGTCCCCGCCCCCCCAGTGCCACGTCGCGCCGCCCAAGTCCCCGCCTCCCCCCAGCGCTGCCTAGCCAAACCAAAAACAACAAAAACAAACCCCGATTTCTGCCCCCTTGCAAGGTGCCGCCCCAAGCACGTGCTTGGTAGGCTGGTGCCTGGAGCCGGCCCTGGTCCTAGCGATCAACCCAGCGCGTTGCAGCGTTTCTGGTCCAAGACTACAAGCACAGCTGAGAAAAGGTGGCTTTGTCTGGACCGGCTGAGCCAGACTCATAGGAGACAGAAGGCAAAAGGAGAGAGAGGAGAGAGCAGAAGTCAGGTGGGGAAGGAGAATGAGGCCTGAGGGGAAGGGTGACAGCAGACCCCCAAGTCTCACATCCCAGGGGCAGTTAAGGAGTTAGCCAAAGCCAGTGGAGTTGAGGATGTCTGCTGGTTCCCCCTCTCTGGTTAGCTCTGCTCGGCTCGTCTTTCAGGATCAGGATGATGAGAGCCCGATGGTGCCATGCTGGGTCCCAGGAGACAGTGGGTGTGAGACATACCCCAGGGTACACCGTACAATCTGAACTGCTGAATTCTCCGTCCCAGGGCATCTTTCACACTGCTGCCCTGTGTGAACAACAAACCCCTCCAGGCTCTGCTCCCACACAGCCACTAGCCTGCAAAGTCACTCCCAGCGAGGGTGACCAGCTGTCTCGATTTTATAGGGACAGTCCCGATTTTTGGGTCTTTTTCTTATATAGGCTCCTATTACCCCCCACCCCCGTCCTGATTTTTCACACTTGCTGTCTGGTCACCCTACTCCCAGCTATGCAGCACTGAGTGCCACTAGCCAGCGGCTTATGAAGTAAACTACAGAGTAACAAAGCAGTTTGCTAGTCCCGGCCTTGCACCCAGAAATGTGAGCCTTGTACTGCCCAGTCCATCCACTGTGCTGTACAAGCTCATTAATTAGTTTGTCATCCCTACAGAGGATGCTGATCAGGCAACTGCCTTGTTGTCTCAAGTGAAATTCCCCAAATACGTCCATGAAAACACACCGGTTGGGATAAAACAATAAATAAGTTTACTAACTAAGTTTACTAAGGTAAATTTTAAGTGGCTACAAGTGATAAAGGTGTAAAAGGTCTGATTTGGTTACAACAAAAACAAATTGTCAACATGCATTTTAAATTCTAAATTTTATCAACCTAAGTAAGATGCAAAGCCAACAGGTTTTCTCACCCCACTCAACGTTGCAGGCAGTTTGCAGTTCTTAGTACCCAGGCTGGATTTCCTTCCAGCCTTGGTCCGCCCTCCCCAGTCCACTGCTCCTGCTGTCTTCCAAGCCATCTTGTTGCCTTCCAAAAAGATGGGGGAGGGGAGGTGAAAATGGAGGCAATTCTCCCTTGTGTTTTTATACCGCTCTCCTCTGTGAGGTTCACCCCCCAGCTGGGGGGCAGGCAGCAGACACTGACTTTTCACAGGACACCTCACAGGGCTTGTACTTTGTACAAGATTTATCATCATTTTGTAGAAGTGGTGACCATACTAGACCAGTGGTTCCCAAATTGATTTCATTGGGCCCCCCTTCTTTGCGTTTGTCATTTACACTCCCAGCCCCACAAGTACATATGTTGCCACCCCTCTGTGAAGGCAGAGTGGAGAGCAGCGGCTGCTGGCCGGGTGCCCAGATCTGAAGGGAGTGCTGCCGCCAGCAGCAGCACAGCAGTAAGGGTGGCCAGGTGAGAAGGGATTTTTGTCAATGCCACTGTTCACAGCAGACTTATCATCCCATTGCCACCCCTACTTCTGAGCTGCTGCTTCACCTGGGGCTGACAGCTGGAGCTCCACTGCCTCCAGGTGAGGGATTGTGTGAGGGGAGGAGAGCCCAACCCTGGGTAGCAGGGCTCTGTCTGTTCCCTTTATCCCCACCTCCCAGATGTGCATGGCCCTTCTTCGTGCGCCCCAGCTGCGCGGGGTTGCTAGCAAGTGCTCTCTTTAAAAAAACTCACACAGGTCACCCTCCCTTGACACATTCCTGTGACTCCCTTGGGAGATGTGCCCCACAGTTTGAGAACTGCTGGTGTAGATAGTCATTCTGGGGACTGGCACCCAAGATAGTAACTCCTGCTCCTTTTTGTCCCTGGGATCCCCAGAGAAAATGTCCGAGCAGGAGAGCGAAGCAGATCCCATTAACATTAACCTTGCAAAACACATTTTGGTGATTTCACCTACAAACATTCCCTCCCATTTTCAATCTTTCAGCCCCTAGCCCCAGTGATTGCAATGGGACTGAGCTAGAATTAGGCAGCTGGTGAGGTTGTGAGAACAGGGGCACTGGGCTGAAGCCCAGCGATCGCACAATGTGTGAGTGTATCTCTTGCAAACAGACCTAGAGATCAGTGGTAGGATTCTCCCCTCACAACAACTTCATACTGGTGTAGACAGGTCATGTGACTCCAGTGGGATTACTCCTGCCTAGCACCTGGGGGAGAGAGAGGAGGATGAGCCCAGGAGCCCAGTCAGACTGTTCCTGATTTGTACTGGGGTCACAGAGAGAGGCACAATTTTTCAGTGAGTTTTATCTCCATGGGAAGTTTGAGGACCCTGTGACAGGGCAGGGATGAGGTTGGTTGGGTGACCTCACTGTGCATTTCCATCCCAGGCCACGTCTGTATTGCTTTAACCTTTCACCTCACCGCTGCACTTGGCAGCCATTTCATGCAAAACAATGGAGACTGGGAGTGGGAGAAACTACATTATACTTTATTATTCCAAAGGAAAAGCAGAAGACAGACTCCTTTCCCCAGCCCAGCCCACTGCTGCACCCAACTCCCCCATGCACCAGCACTATTTACACACTGGGAGGAAAGTGCCGAGAAGCCAGGAGAGGCGCTGGGAGCCTGTCACAAAAGCAAACACCCCGGGAGCAGGGAATCTAAAGAGCTCAGGTTAGAGGGATGCAGGGTGGGGTGAGTGGGGCAGAGACAGTCACTATCGTCCCCACACAGGACATAGTGATAGATGGGGATGCGGTGACCAGCTGGGCTGTCAGGCTCCTCATCTCCCTCTGACCTCCACAATAGGGATCTGCCTGGCTTCAAAGCTGCCCAGGTCCCCTGACATCCCTGGCCTCCTTCTCAGCTTGGCCCAGCCTCGTCCTCTCAGCAATCAGGAGACGCTGCCCCTCCCCACAGCATTCCTCTTGAGCAGGATTCACAGCATCTTATAATTCAGGCACCACTTGACTGGACACTTGCAGGAGAATTCCAGTCTCTCTCTGGCTCTAATGCAGCGAGTTCACAGTTCTCAGCCTCAGCTGCCTGACTCTCAGGAGCAAACCCGGCAGTTTCCCAGCTCCGTTTCTTCCCCGCCCGCCCCCCCAATCTCCCACCCTCTACCCCTCCTGACTATCTCCCACAATCACTGCAGAGATCAGGTGGTAACTTCCTTCCCCCATTTCAGTGTCTGCCTCTGAGAGAGTGAATCTAACTCATGCCATCAGTGTTCGTGCTGATGGATATTGATAATTGTCATTGTTAAAAAAAAATCAATTGACAAGGGGTAGAAAAAGGTTAACATTTAATTGAAAAGGACTGTTCTTGCAAATTAACATTTGTTTCACGAAGCCCTCAATAAATCTGAGCTACATCCTGGCAGACTAATTTAATATCCAAGTACGTGACCAAACAGCCTTCGGGAACAGAGAAAAACCCACAATACAGGGTGGGCGCTAAAACATTTTCACATTCATAACATGAAATTCCAGAGAATCTGAAGACTCAAAATCCAGAAAATAAGTGAACCCATTTTCTTCTAAAGGGGCTAAACCTGCTTTACTTCTCACCTCAGTATTTCATCGTGTTACTTACAAAAGTTTTAGCATCATGATAATAAACCAAAAACTGAAACCAGCTTCCCATCTACAAATGATCTGGTTTAGCCTAAATAAAAACCGGAAGCAATTTTATCAAGAGATGCAAACAGGGCTAGAAGATCAGAAAGGTCAAAATGTGCCTTCAGATTCCCTTGGATTCCCTTCCTGGTTTGTGACACTTCCTTCTCCAGCCCTGACTTAGGATCATAGACATCAAAACTGTGATTCCCAGGCATGGAGAGGAGAGGGTGTTAAATGACACCTTGGGAGGTGGAGGGGTAAAACGGGGACAGGATAAAACTCTCCATTGCTGGGACAGAGGCTGCTGTGTTGAGTGTGGAGGGTGATGGTGCTGGGAGAAGGAGGGAATCCCTCAGACTCACCCCATTGCCCTGAAATAGCACAGAGGTTAAAATACTGTCCCGGTTCCCACTTTTTTAGCAACTGTTAAGTTCTGGCCCATAAGGGAGAAAATGTACAAACACTCAATGCTTTTCAGCACAGCCCAGGGTAATGCGAGACGATTTGGGAATGAGACAATCCAGTCCCAAAAGGGGGAGCTCAGGGACTAACGATCACTCTGCTAATCAGGGGAGAAGGGATCAGAATAGATAAGATGCTCAGCCTGAGTTTGTGACGCTCTCTGGAGTGGTTCACAACTATGAGTCCCAACCTCCGGGCAGCCTGGCAGAAAACCAGGCAGACGCCCCAAGCTGGTGGTGTGTTCTGCAATTAGATTTCACCAAACTAGTAACAAATGTGAACTCCTGGATCACTATCCCAGTCTCACCCTAGACTCACAGACAGCCCGCTCTGACTCTCCAGTCTGCCTTGCCACACACACAAACTGGACATTGTGATAAAAGGTCACTTACACCAAAATCACATCCAATCACGTTGCTCCCAGTCCCAGAAGACCAGTCACTTACCCCAGAGCAACTGGTACCCTACATCCCACACCGAAGACAACGCAGGCAGCCAGTTCTACAGTAAACTAACTAAAGGTTCATTGCCTAAGGAAAGGAAGTGAGAGTTATTGAGAGGTTAAAGCAGGTAAAATATATGCATAGGTGAGTCACAGTCTGTAATTCCAAAGGGTGGCAGTGATTTAACAAACTGCCAGCTTCCCAAAAGTCATTTCAGGGTACCCAGATTGTCTCTGAGGAGCTCCACTTTCTATCTGGTACACTTCCCTGTAAGAATCCAAACAGTCCAGAGATAAAGACTCTTTCCTTGAATCCATACTTATGGCGTCTTCTCACACACAAAAAAGGCTGACAGGGTCACTACCCACATGGGCTTTTCCTCTCATGACAGAGAGTGAGGAACGCATTTTGAGTCTTTGACCTCCAGTCCTCACGCACAATGCCCAATTGCTTTGAAATTAGCTCTTTTGTGTTAAAGTTCTCCATTTGCATTCCACGAGCTATCTTCCTCATTTGATGGGTTAGTTGGTTATGGAGTATACACAATGGAAATGTTCCCTACTACATTATAACAAGATACACTTAAGTGAAAACAATGCAAGTAACATCCCATCAGTTGTCATGAAGTTTAAACACCAACTACACTCTTATACATTTAACAATCACTTTGATCTATCCTAATACACAAGTGAATTGGTCTGGGGCTCTGGCATGTGCTGGCACCTGTTCTGCCAGCGCCAGAGAGTTTACACCAGGAAATCTGGTGGAGGGTCACAGACATGCGCTGCCTAATCCCAACAACAAGACCATTGTGACCAGACCTAGTCAGGGCACTGAGAGAATTTCCCCCATGTATGGAGGAGTCCCTGGTGTGCAGTATCGAGTTAGTGCCACATGGAGCATTTTCCACACTCAGAACATCTCAGAGGTTTCTTCCCTGTACAGATTTGCAGATGCCTGATACTCTACTATACCTTACTGGCTACACAGAGGCCAAAGCAGAGTTCCCTTGAAGCAACCCAGCCTTGGGCTCCCTCCCAGACAGCCAGTGAAATATGTTGGTGATTCCTGAAAATCTTGTTCATCATATAAAAAGTTCTACAAATTCAAAGGATCAGACACATCACCCACCAAGTTCATGAATACTTCAGTTCTTACCTAAATACACGCTTACAGCCAATTCTTATTAACTAAACTAAGATTTATTAAAAGGAGAAAAGAGAGAGAATATTGGTTAAAAGATCATTATACAGACAGACATGGATAGAGTCCTGAGGGCAGTTTCACTGCAGAGATGGTGCTTTAGAATTGCAAAGAGTCCTTTTCAGAATCCTTTCATCAGGCTCTAGTCCTCTGTCCAAATGTTCAATATCAGTGCAATGAAGCTGGACTGGAGACCTGTCTTATGACTCAAACTCCGCCCCGAATAAAGTTTAAGATCTGAGATAAAAGGATCAGATCCCAAGAATTTTTCTAGAGATTTTTGCAGCCTCTCCTCAGCAGGCAGTCCTTGGGTGAACAATAGGCTTTTGAAGTAAGCTTCTATTTCCTAAATGTCACAGGTAATTAATTACAAGGATTAACATAAGGTAATTATCCATAAAGCAGTTCATAGACAGTTAACTACAAACTTTAAAGAGACATGCAATGACATTATTACACCCAAGTTTCATCTAAATGTTAATATTCTCTTTTGATCTCTGACTTAACAAAAGACAACCCTAGATAGGAACCGTTTGTTTACATTGTTAACCTCTAACAAGCTAAAGGTAAACATAGACTACTACAAAAAGAACAGGAGTACTTGTGGCACCTTAGAGACTGACAAATTTATTTAAGCATAAGCTTTCGTGGGCTAAAACCCACTTCATTGGATGCACGCAGTGGAAAATACAGTAGGAAGATATATATATACACACACGGAGAACATGAAACAATAGGTGTTCCCATACACACTCTAAGGGGGGTGATCAGTTAAGGTGAGCTATTACCAGCAGGAGAAACAGAAAAAAACCCAACTTTTTGTAGTGGTAATCAAAATGGCCCATCTCCAGCAGTTGACAAGGTGTGAGGAACAGTAGGGGGAAAAATAAACATGGGGAAATAGTTTTAGTTTGTGTAATGACCCATCCACTCCCAGTCTTTATTCAAGTCTAATTTAATGGTGTCCAGTTTGCAAATTAATCCCAATTCAGCAGTCTCTCGTTGGAGTCTGGTTTTGAAGGTTTTTTTGGTTGTAATATTGCAACTTTTAGGTCTGTAATCGAGTGACCAGGGAGACTGAAGTGTTCAACTGGTTTTTGAATGTTATAATTCTTGATGTCTGATTTGTGTCCATTTATTCTTTTATATAGAGACTGTCCAGTTTGGCCAATGTACATGGCAGAGGGGCATTGCTGGCACATGATGGCATAGATCACATTGGTAGATGTGCAGGTGAACAAGCCTCTGACAGTGTGGCTGACGTGATTAGGTCCTATGATGGTGTCCCCTGAACAGATATGGGGACAGAGTTGGCAAGGCTTTGTTGCAAGGATAGGTTCCTGGGTTAGTGTTCCTGTTGTTTGGTTGCTGGTGAGTATTTGCTTCAGGTTGGGGGGCTGTCTGTAAGCGAGGACTGGCCTGTCTCCCAAGATCTGTGAGAGTGAGGGATCATCCTTCAGGATAGGTTGAAGATCCTTGATGATGCGCTGGAGAGGTTTTAGTTGGGGGCTGAAGGTGATGGCTAGTGGCGTTCTGTTACTTTCACTGTTGGGCCTGTCCTGTAGTAGGTGACTTCTGCGTACTCTTTCGGTTCTGTCAATCTGTTTCTTCACTTCAGCAGGTGGGTGCCTTGGTTGTAAGAATGATTGATAGAGATCTTGTAGATGTTTGTCTCTGTCTGAGAGGTTGGAGCAAATGCGGTTGTATCTTAGAGCTTGGCTGTAGACAATGGATCATGTGGTGTGGTCTGAATGAAAGCTGGAGGCATGTAGGTAAGTATAGCGGTCAGTAGGTTTCCGGTATAGGGTGGTGTTTATGTGACCATCACTTATTAGCACTGTAGTGTCCAGGAAGTGGATCTCTTGTGTGGATTGGTCCAGGCTGAGGTTGATGGAAATTGTTGAAATCGTGGTGGAATTTCTCATAGGCTTCTTTTCCATGGGTCCAGAGGATGAAGATGTCATCAATGTAGCACAAGGAGAGTAGGAGCATTGGGAATGAGAGCTAAGGAAGCGTTGTTCTAAGTCAGCCATAAAAATGTTGGCATCCTGTGGGGCCATGCGGGTACCCATAGCAGTGCTGCTGACTTGAAGGTGTACATTGTCCCCAAATGTGAAATACTTATGAGTGAGGAAAAAGTTACAAAGTTCAGCCACCAGGTTTGCCATGACATTATCAGGGATACTGTTCCCGACGGCTCGTAGTCCATCTTTGTGTGGAATGTTGGTGTAGAGAGCTTCTACATCCATTGTAGCTAGGATGGTGCTTTCTGGAAGATCACTAATGGATTGTAGTTTCCTCAGGAAGTCAGTGGTGACTCGAAGATAGCTAGGAGTGCCAGTAGCATAGGGCCTGAGGAGGGAGTCCACATAGCCAGACAATCCTGCTGTCAGGGTACCAATGCCTGAGATGATGGGGCTTCCAGGATTTCTAGATCGGGTGGTTCCTCAGTTTCTTCGATAGAGTATGGCATAATCTCTCACTGTGGTCTGTGTAGTATGTAGATAGTAGTGGATTTTTTACCTTTAGTCCATTAGGTATGATGTCCATCCGTTTGCATTTGGAAAGGAAGATGATATCTGTCTGTATTTGTGCAAGTTTCTTCATGAGGTTGATGGATTTCCACTCCATACGGCTAAATGCAGTGCCTTGCATGGTGTCAAGTATTTAGGTTTATGTCTAGGTTTATGGATCTTGGGTAGCAGATAGAATACCCCTTCTCAGGTTTCTAGGGATGTGTCTGTGTGGATTTGCTCTTGTGCTTTTTCAGGGAGTTTCTTGAGCAGATGGTGTAGTTTCTTTTGGTAACCCTCAGTGGGATCAGAGGGTAATGGCTTGTAGAATGTGGTGTTGGAGAGTTGCCTAGCTCTACTACTATACTCTACTACAGTTACTATGTTCTTCCAGGTCTTTAACAATAAAAGTTTACATTTCAAAGCTCTAATCTATCTAATGTGGCATGGCTCTAATTACCATTTACACACTTTTCAAACGTCTCTAAAAGTTGAATTTGGGTCAATTATCCTGCAAGTTTCTTAACCCTTTCTGGCCGTGTGTCACAGAAGATTAGATCCTGTGTGGATTCTCCCATGTTTAATGAGATGTGATCTCTGTGTGAAACTTTTCCCACAGTCCAAGCACTTATGGGGTCTCTCTCCTGTGTGGACTGCCTGATGTCTAATAAGGGATGACCTGTTTGTGAAACTTTTCTTACAATCCAAGCAATTATGCGGTCTCTCGCCTGTGTGGATCCTCTGATGTGTTCTAAGATATGATTTCTGTGTGAAACTTTTCCCACAGTCTAAGCACTTATGGGGTCTCTCTCCTGTGTGGACTGCCTGATGTTTAACAAGGTCTGACCTCCATATGAATCTTTTTCCACAGTCCAAGCACTTATGGGGTCTCTCTCCTGTGTGGATTGCCTGATGTTTAACAAGGTCTGACCTCCATACAAAACTTTTTCCACAGTCCAAGCACTTATGAGGGCTCTCTCCTGTGTGGATTGCCTTATGTTTAACAAGGGCTGATGTATTTCTGAATCTTTTTCCACATTCCAAACACTTATGGGGTCTGTCTCCCGTGTGGATTACCTGATGTTTAACAAGGTCTGACCTCTGTATGAAACTTTTCCCACAGTCCAAGCACTTGTGGGGTCTCTCTCCTGTGTGGATTGCCTGATGCTTAACAAGGTCTGGCCTACGTATGAAACTTTTCCCACAGTCCAAGCACTTATAGGGTCTCTCTCCTGTGTGGATTGCCTGATGCTTAACAAGGTCTGACCGCCTTATGAAACTTTTTCCACAGTCCATGCACTTATGGTGTCTCTCACCTGTGTGGAATGCTTGATGTTTAACAAGGTCTGACCTCCATATGAAACTTTTTCCACAGTCTAAGCACTTATGAGGTCTCTCTCCTGTGTGGATGGCCTGATGTTTAAAAAGGGCTGATCTGTCTCTGAAATTTTTTTCACAGTCTAAGCACTTAAGGGGTCTTTCTCCTGTATGGACTGCCTGATGTTTAACAAGGTCTGATCTCTGTATGAAACTTTTCTCACAGTCCAAGCACTTATGGGGTCTCTCACCTGTGTGTATTACCTGATGTTTAACAAGGTCTGACCTACGTATAAAACTTTTCTCACAGTCCAAGCACTTATGAGGTCTCTCTCCTGTGTGGACTGCCTGATGTTTAACAAGGTCTGACCTACGTATAAAACTTTTCTCACAGTCGAAGCACTTATGCGGTCTCTCTCCTGTATGGATTGCCTGATGCTGAACAAGCGCTGATCTCCATGTGAAACTTTTCCCACAGTTCAAACACTTATAGGGTCTCTCTCCTGTGTGGATTCCCTGATGTTTAACAAGGTCTGACCTCTGTATGAAACTTTTTCCACAGTCTAAGCATTTGTGGGGTCTCTCTCGTGTTTGGCTTATCTGCTGTGTACTTAGAACTGACTTCCAATCCAAACATTTCCTGCACTCGAGGGATTGATAGGGTTTCTCTCCCGAGTGGCTTCTCCCATGATTATTGAGGTCTGAGCGGTTATTGAAGGTTTCTCCACGGTCCAAGCATTGAAGGGGTTTCCCTCCAGCATGGACTGTATGATGTGTCACAAGCTGTGATCTCAGACTGAATCCTTTCCCACATTCGAGGCACTGACAGAGTTTTTCTTCCTTGGGATTTGTTTGCTGGGCTGTGGGATCCTTATCTCCTCCCCAACATTGAATGGATTCATCCACTTTCTTCTTTGGGTGGTTTCCCAGCAGCCCCTCTGACCTGTGCCAATTTCCACAGGTTTCTCTCTCTTCCAAGCACTGGGAAAAATTCCCTTCAGGTCTTCCCACAAAGGTCCCCTGTGGTTCCACTTCCCCAGGAATGTGCTCATGATGATTCCTCTCCTCCTTCTCACTCACTCTCTCATCACCTGCTGGGAGAGAGACAATCCAGACTGGAGTCATTGTGCTGGGGAGAAAGAGGAATAGCACAGGGGGAAACCCAACACGCTAACACTGCGAAGACTGAGCAATTGGATTCTGCCTCCACATCCCACCCAAACACTCAGAGGGATGGAAAGATGGGAAGGAAACCCCTGCAGCTAACAGGACAGGTGGGAAGCCGTGAGCAATATCTGCTGACTCCAGCCCTGCTCTGGGTGAGATGAAGAAGAACTGAGGGCTTTTACTCATACCACATTTTTGGGATTCTCAACTTTTTCCTTCATTAGCCAAATCGTTTCTGTGGGTATGGCTACACTTGAGAGTTGCAGCGCTGGTCGTACAGCTGTGAAGGAACAGCGCTGGTGTGTGGCCACACTCACAGCTACCAGCGCTGCAGTGTGGTCACATTTGCAGCATTTGCAGTGCTGTTGGGAGTGATGCATTATGGGCAGCAACATGCTTTTCAAAAGAGGGGGGTGGGGTGTAGTGTGTAGTGTGACAGGGAGCAGAGGGGAGAGAGAGAGAGTGGATTTTTGGAGCCAACACTATGTGTTAGCTTCCTGCCTTGAAAAATCAGAAAATGTTCCCGACCCCTTAGTCTTAACTCTTAATTACAAACAGCCTGCATCCCAACGGACTCCCTTTCTCTGTCAAGCAAACACTCACTCCCTGCCTGCCTCATTCACAGGGGGTTATCTCATTTGATTGTTCACAGCCAGGTACAGATTGATCACAGCAAACAGGAGCTGTGTTTCTTTAGATAAGCAGCTCCGGTGGAGCTCCGAGTTCACAACAAAACAAAGAGAGGCTGCATAACAAAACAAAGGGAATAATTTAGTTAAAAGCATTCTCGGATATCTCCTAAAACCCTGGAGGCCAATAACAGCGCTGGTGTGTGGCCACACTTTACGACCAGCACTGCAACACCATGCTTATTCCCCATGCAGACCCAGGTGAATGGCCAGCGCTGCAGCCAGGGAGTTGCAGCGCTGGATGTGCCCTGCAGGTGTGGACACTTACTAATTGCAGCGCTGGAAAGCCTCCACCAGCGCTGGAACTCTCAAGTGTACCCATACCCTAAGCCAGTCCTCACCTGTGCGGGTGCCTCTTGAGATCTCTCTTTCCTCCGAGGTCTCGAGATCGGGCACCCACGGCTCTTCCCCTTGTTCCAGCCGGGCGATCAGCTCAGGTTTGGGAATGGGAAACCCTGTGCAGGGGGTGAAATCAGAGCAGATCAGGGTGCATGGAGGACTGAGAGAGTGTCATAAAGGACACTCCATGTCCCGGTGCTGTACTGGGAGAATCTGGAATCCAAGGGGATGGGAACATGGTCACTGAGCCCCCTTGGGGGAGGGAGACGTCTGGGGAGGTGGGGGGAATTGTTACGCCCTCACTAGCAGTTCCCAGGATCTGTGCACTTTGGGGGCTTTGCTGAGGCACACATAGCTCTGGATTTAAACTCCGGCCTATTTCTAAACCTGCAGAGCCCTCCCTATAGCTGGAGTAACTCTCAAGGAGGCAGGTGAACAGGGAATCTCTGTGTGAATGAGAAACAATATCGATGGGACAATACACGGCTTCTCTCCCTTGAAACCTGGAGGGGTTGGGATGGTTCAGCACATCCATTAGGTTTGACAGCTTTATCCCACTGGTGAAGGTATGGAGTTGCAGGTCTCTCTCACATGGCAGCTGTGGATTATAGAACCCATTCCCCTTCAGTCTACCTGACAAGAACCTGATCAGATTCAGCAATGTACGTCATACATTTTCTAATAACTGAGGGGATGGTAATCTCTTACCCAGAGAGGTCACCGTCTCGTAGTTCTCCTGCATGACGTCCCTGTAGAGGGCTCTCTGAGTGGGGTCTAGCAGAGCCCCCTGCCCCTGGGTGAAATACACAGCCACCTCCTCGAAGGTCACCGGCATCTGAAACAACAAGAGTCCCTCACTCAGCACCTGCTGCCCCAGGTACAATCGCACTAGTCACGAGAAAGGAAGAAAGAAAAAATAAAATCATCTCCGAAGTTCTGGGAGGGCCAGACAAGCAGAATTCCCTCCCACCCTGCTCAGAGCAGCCAGGAGGCTTCAGGGGGTGGGAGAAGGTGAGAGCTCCTTGTCCCCCCAGCACACGGAGCAGGGCAGGGTCTTCTCACTTCCCACACGCCTGCCAGCCACAGGCTGATGCGGGAAGCAGAGCTCTGAGCCAGGGACAGGGACAGGAATCCCAACAGCTTCCCTGCGTATTTCACAGCAGCCTCTGCCCAGTGGGGTCAGGTTCCAGCCCTGGGAGTCTGGAAAATGTTCCTGGCCCTGCCGAGGGCGTTATGTCCTGTTTGAGAAATGGCAGAATGTCCACCACCCCACCACCCTCCGTCAATGGCCCTGCTTCATCCTGTGTCTTTCCTGCCCCTCCCCCTCTACAACACGCTCCCCACAGCTCCCTGCAAATCCCCCACCTGAGCTGGCTCCATCACAGCCATTTCCCCTCCCTCTCTCCTGGAAGACGGGACGATCTGGAGCGAAACGCGGACGTGATTCCTCAGCCTGTCAGGGCGAGAGGGGCGATTGGGGAGGTTACAGAAGCGACTTGAGTCCATGTCACACCCTGATTCCCCCCAGGGCTCTCTCCCTGCAGACAGACGCTCTGGACTCTGCCATGCTGCCAGGTCAGGCCCCTCCTAGCAGAACTAAACCCACCGGGGACACTTTTAAACCCTCCCGGGAACAGCATCTCTGCGCCAAATGCTAGAAAAAGAGCAGAATCAAAAGAGCCACTTTGGGGGGCTCCCCATGATATTATCATATAACCCCTCTAGCTCCTCCCCTTCTTCCCAGGAGAGCTGACTGCCCCGGGGGTGCAGGGAATGGAGCCGGGCAGGGCTGGGAGCTGGGAACCTCCCTCCCCACTTCTTGCTCCTGCTGCCCTTCCAGTCTCTCCGCTCCCCCTTTTATCTTCTTCCCTCGCTCTGCGGGAACGGGCGACTGCCCCATTGCCCTGGGCCTTGGCTCTCATCAGGCAGATCATCCACTGACACTGATAATAGGGTTTGAACCTGCCTGTGTCCATGAGGGCAGCAGCTCTGGGACTTGCAGACACACAGGGAGCCCCCTCTCCACGTAGGCCAAACTCACCAGCAGGTGCCAGAAAGGGGCCCTTTGTGCAGAGTCATTTCCCTGCCCGGCTCCAGCCCTTTCCCCAAGTCTCTCCATCATCTGCAGGCTCCAGCTGAGGAGCTGGTGTCAGCAGAGCCAGGGGCTGCCCCAGGGACTGGTCCCAGCCACCGGAGAAAGTCCTCACCTGGGCTGGGCACAGAGAGGCTTTAACAGAGGTCTCTCCTCTGCTGGGTAAGAAGCAGCTTCTCAGTCTGGAGTCCCCGGTCAAAATGGAGGAGGCAGCAGCTTCTGACCCAGGGAGCTCAACTCTAGAGGTCTCATAACATGAGCAGGGAGAGACGCACACACCAGCATCCTCCTCTCCCTTAGCAAGAACTGGAGCCCTTTGGTGGCAGCAGATAAGGATGAGTCTCCGTGTCCTGTCCCTGCAGCCCCCAGAGACAGGCAGGCAGATGGTGAGGGGGTGGAATCTCCATCCTTAGAGGTTTTTAAGGCCTGGATTGACAAAGCCCTGGCTGGGATGATTTAGTTGGGTTTGGTCCTGCTCTGAGCAGGGGGTTGGACTAGATGGCCTCCTGAGGTCCCTTCCAACCCTGATATTCTATGATTCTATAACCTCATTGGCCTATTCACACTCACCCTCTGCCAGAGCCAGCAGTGACTCGGGTCTCAGAATGGGTCTGGCTCAGATCTGAATCCTGCCTGGAAATCAGACCAGGGCTTTGAGCAGCCCTGAACGCTCAGGAGACAGATCCCAACCAACATCAGGAGTGTCTCTTTTTTAAAGAAACTTTATTTTTTCTTTATTTAAATTCTAGACTTTTGGGTGCATAACTCATGGGGTTTGAATTCTTGGGGTTGTCGATCTATCTTGAGATCGTATATCTGTGCTTAGTAAACAATACCCTAGACATTTCCTTTTTGGAAGCAATTCATACAAGATACTCTAAGGCCCCTAGGGACAGATTATTAAAAGGATTTCAGCCACTAGTGGCATATTACAAAGTATCCAGGTGCCTTCAACCTTGAAACTTCTGGCCCTTAGTGAATATTCGGGAACCAAGTTCTACACAAAAATGGGACATGGGATAAAGCACTGGGGTGCTGGACAGAGAGACAAAGCAATTGGCTAAGGCAACCCCCATTGGCGCATCAAAGCAAACTGAAGGAGTTTTGAGACCAGCCCATGAGATCAGTCCGCACTGAACTCAAATTACAATATTGCAATAGAAACAGGAACTGTTGCAGTGTCATCCTGAGATGTGATTGCCAAGCTACTAGCAACTATCAATATTTTCCATGACTATTTGCCTTTAAAAATATGAATTCCAGGGCACAATGACATTCACCTGCACAATGTTAATGAAGTTTAGGATGAAGAGCTCAGAGTAAGAAAAACAATACAGTATTTTAAAGGGAAATAATTTAAAGGCGTGAAACTCCATAGACTGGTTTACAAGCGGAATCAAACGCAGGGGAACAGGCACATTTATGAAGTGCTGGGCAGCTCTAAGAGAGCATATAAACCGTGAACCAGATTCTTTTAAACACTAAAAAGAGGTGTGACCATTTGTGGGGAGGAGGGGGAGGAGGAGAGTCTGTAAATATTTCACTGGATCGAGTCTCCTTTAGCAGCTCAGTAACATCTTATACAGGGGGGAGAGGGGCCCTGTCCAGGCTCTGCGATGCACTCGGTCTTTAAGGACACGGCCCTGGGAAATGGGAGCTGAGATTCTGCCAAAGGGGGCAGGAAAAGCCCCTCTGCTCTGCCCGCCCTCACCCTGTTTTTGCATCCACTGCAGCTGGCTCACGCCGGGGGGAGGTGGGGTTTTTACTCCTCTGCCACCACCCCCCATCCCCGGATTACCCCTCTCAGCCCCGTCTGGCAACGCCTGAACCCCGGCTTCCACTCCGATCTGCCCCCAGCCGGGCTCCCCCCACCCAGCCCCCACCGGGGCTGGCGGCAGCTTTCCCGGGCCCCGGGCGGGAATCGCAGCCAGCTCCGCTGGGAGCAGCCTGGGACCAAACCTCCCCCTGCAGCCCGAGGGTGCCGGGGGGGGGGGCGGGTCTCTCTCACCTTCCCTCCGAGCGGGGCCCCCCGGGGCAGGGGCCGGGCCGGGCTGGGGGCTCTCCCGGCTGCAGCCAGGGCTCCGGGCTCCCAGCACCAGCCGCCCCCCGGGGCTCGGGGATCTCGCCAGGAGCCTGGGAGCCAGAGTCACCGCAGCGGCTGCGAGTCACTTCCTGCGGCCGGGCCGGAGCCCAGCGCTCGCTGCCCGGAGCCGCCTCCCGGCTGCTCCTGGGTCCTAGCGCTGAAGGGATCGCGCTGCAGCATCTCGGGGTCCGGCTCCTGTTCCACTCCCAGGCTCTACGGGCCCATCATGAGCATCTAGCCCAGGGGTTCTCATGACCAAATTTTTGGTGGCCTCAGCCCTGGTCTACACTATGAGTTTAGCTGTTTAGGTCAAATTTAACAGTGTTAGAGCGATTTAACCCTGCACCCGCCCACACGACAAAGCCATTTTTGTCGACATAAAGGGCTCTTAAAATTGATTTCTGTACTCCTCCCTGACGAGGGGATGAGCGCTGAAATCACCCCTGCTGGGTCGAATTTGGGGTAGGGTGGATGCTATTCAACAGTATTGGCCTCCAGGCGCTATCCCAGAGTGCTCCATTGTGACCGCTCTGGACAGCACTCTCAACTCCGATGCACTGGCCATGTAGACTGTTTGGCCACCCTGGCGAGCTGATCATGGAGTCCCAGAATCACAAAAGAGCTCCAGCATGGACCGATCGGGAGGTGCATGGACCGAACGGGAGGTGGGGAGACGAATCCTTGCTATCTGAACTCCATTCTAAAAGACGAAATGCCGGAATATTTGAAAAAATCTCCAAAGGCATGAAGGACAGAGGCTATAACAGGGACCCGCAGCAGTGCCGCGAAGGGTGACCAGACAGCAAGTGTGAAAAATTGGGATGAGAGTGGGAGGTAATAGACACCTATATAAGACAAAGCCCCCCAAAATCAGGACTGTCTCTATAAAATTGGGACATCTGGTCACCCTAGTGGTGCGTGAAGCCTACCAAAGAACCAGAGAGGCAAACGGCCTCTCCGGGGCAGAGCCCCAGACTTGCCACTTCTATGATGAGCTGCATGCCATTCTAGGGAGTGCCCCTACAACTGCCCCACCCCTGTGCTTCCCTCCTCCGCCACCCCTCCCGGGCCAGCTTGGCAGTTATCCCCCCATTCGTGTGATGAATTAATAAAGAATGCATGAATTTGAAACAACAATGACTTTATTGCCTCTGCAAGTGGAGATCAAAGGGGGGGAGGAGAGGGCGGTTGGATTACAGGGAAGTAGAGTAAACCAAGGGGGCAGGTTTTCATCAAGGAGAAACAAACAGAACTTTCACACCGTAGCCTGGCCAGTCATGAAACTGGTTTCAAAGCTTCTCTGATGCACAGCGCGTCCTGCTGTGCTCTTCTAACCGCCCTGGTGTCTGGCTGCGCATAATCAGCGGCCAGACGATTTGCCTCAACCTCCCAACCCGCCATAAACGTCTCCCCCTTACTCTCACAGATATTGTGGAGCACACAGCAAGCAGTAATAATGATGAGAATATTGGTTTTGCTGAGGTCTAGCCGAGTCAGTAAACTGCGCCAGGGAGCTTTTAAACATCCAAAGGCACGTTCTACCACCGTTATGCACTTGCTCAGCCTATAGTTGAACTGCTCCTTACTACTGTCCAGGCTTCATGAGCCATGGGAGCAAGGGATAGGCTGGGGTAGGTGCGACCGTGTTGTGCTGCCCTGGGAGAGCAGCCTGAGGCAGAAGCCTCCAGCTGGCATGATATTCCAGGCAGGACTGAATCTCCATTAGATGAAACTTAAAGAAGAGAATGACCTGGAGTTATTCCCATTTTTGTCCAGGTTCCCCCGGCCAACCTCACTGAGGCTGGCCAGGAGCACCCATGTCTGCCCAGGCACCCCCGACCAACCTAACCTAGGTTGGCCAGGACTGCCCACAGGACGATGAGAACGGCTAGCAGTCCTATTGTACTGTCTGCCGTCCACAAGGGAAGGCAAGGGGATGCTTGCCATAGTATGTCGTCTGCATGGGTATCCCAGGAAAAAAGGTGAGAAATGATTTTTTGCTATTGCTTTCATGGAGGGAGGGGGACCTGACGACATGTATGCAGAACCACCCGTGACAATGTGTTTGCCCCATCAGGCACTGAGATCTCAACCCAGAATTCCAATGGGCAGCGGAGACGGTGGGAACTGTGGGATAGCTACCCACAGTGCAACGCTTCGAAAGTTGACCCTAGCCTTGGTACTGTGGATGCACACCGCCGACTTAATGCGCTTAGTGGGGGCACACACAATCAACTGTATCAAATTGATTTCTAAAAAATTGACTTCTATTAAATTGACCTAAATTCTTAGTGTAGACATACCCTCAGAGTGCAGCGAGCAACTCTCGCTGGTGGCTGCTCAAACACTATTTCCTAAAATACTTAATTAACTTTAGCAAAAACCATGAGATGTGCACACAGGCAGTGGTCGGCAACATGTCTGTACATGGACACAAGTGTCCACAGTAAAGATGTTGAGGTCCATGGGGGCTGCTCCCCGTCCTTGCTGTTGCTGGTGGAGGCGTGGCCAAGCGACTCTGCACTATGCCTCCGTTCTCCCTTCCTGAGCGCTGACTCCACAGCTCTGAGCCCTCCTCTGGGTCCTACTTGTGCTGCCGCTGCTTCCGGGAGCTGCTTGAGGAAAGTTGCATGGAGCCTGAACACACCTCCCGCACCTCACACTCCTGCCCCAGCCCTGATCCCCCTCCCGCCCTCCAAACAACTTGGTCCCAGCTTCAAGCTCCCTTCTGCACCCCAAATCCCTCATCCCCAGCTCCACACCACAGCCTGCACCCTCAGCCAGAGCCCTCACCCCCCCACACACACACCCAACCCCCTGCTCCAGCCCAGAGCCCCCTCAATGTCCATCACTGAGTCTGGTATTTTTGTCAAGTGTCCATTGTGCAACATGGTGGTGCTGACCCCTGCACAGAGGTAAGCGGGGGAAGGGCCCCACTGTTGTGGGGAACTTTCCTGGCTCATACACCCCACCCTGGTGGAATCGAATAGCAGAAGGATCTGAGTCCTTGTTCCCACTCCCTTCACCCAGGGGCCTGTCGGACCTCGAGGACTCCCCATCCACTCTAGTCCCCATAACCTGGACAAGGCTGGGCCAAGGATTCTTGAGGGGCTCGACCCCCAATCTTGTCATGATCACTCAGGACAGGGGTGACAGTGTCCCCACTGCGGGATACTCTCTTCGCTCTGGATGCTTCCCTGACATCTTCACTGACCACTGCATAGAGTTCAGAACAAATACAATTCATTAAACAGCAAGTAACTAAAAATAATGGGAAAGGTGAAAAGAAAACACATCACCACGCTCTGTGGGCACAGGGGGAACCACAACCAGTGTCTCTGGATTGTCAGGGTAGTTCACAGACTGTTCCTCACAGGCCCTGGCTGTGCTGCAGGGGTGCTGCAGGTTGGACACATGCTCTAGTGATGGCCACATGCCCTCAGGCTCTAGGTGGCAGGACCCTTCTACCCAGCATCAGTCATTTCCTGTCAGAGTTATGCTCCCCCTCCAAGTTTGGCTTGCAAGATCCCTTGGCAGGGGGTATCTCACTGCATTGGGCCCTCTGCCCAGGGTCCCCCTCACTCTTCCCAGCTACTGACAGCCCCCGGCTCCAGACTGCCCCAGCCCCAGCTCCCCTCTGCCTCAGCTCGGCTCCCTGGGCTGCACCTCTCTGCTTCTGGAGGCTGCTGCTCTGACTCCAGCCCACTCAGGTTGCTGCTCTCCCCTTAGCTCTGCCCTTCTCTGGCAGGCAGCTCCAGCTCACACAAAGGACGGGCTCCCGACTCTCTCTTTGGCCTGCCTTCCCTGTCAATGAGGCTGCCCTAGAGCAGTATCCTCTCCCCATTGGCCCTGGGGACCACTCTCAGGGTATTGATTTCTCACTGGCCCTTCCCCTGGCTTTTGGTACGGCGAGAGGGCCAACCAAAAACCCCACTAAGTTTCAGTAAGAGGCCAACAGTCCCCTTACCCAGATACACATCCAAATAATCGGTTTCAGAGTAGCAGCCGTGTTAGTCTGTATCCGCAAAAAGAATAGGAGTACTTGTGGCACCTTAGAGACTAACAAATTTATTTGAGCATAAGCTTTCATCAGACGCATGTAGTGGAAAATACAGTAGGAAGATATATATATACACACAGAGAACATGAAACAATGTGTGTTACCATATACACTATAAGGAGAGTGATCAGTTAAGGTGAGCTATTATCAGCAGGAGAGAAAAATAACTGTTTGTAGTGGTAATAAAAATGGCCCATTTCCAGCAATTGACAAGGAGATGTAAGGAACTGGGTTGAGGGGGGGGGAATGGTTTTACTTTGTGTAATGGCCCATCCACTCCCAGTCTTTATTGTAATTTATTTTCTGCTAGCTAGTAAGTCTGCCGCTGTGTAAAGTGATAGTTGAACGTTTGTTAATATTTTTCACAGCCTCTCAGCTAGCTACCTGGGTTGCCAAACTGGCAATTTAAAAACCTCAGACACTCCAGCAGGATTGCCGGAACCTCCCCTGCCCCACCTCTTCCCCTGAATCTCCACACCTGCCCACCTCTTCCCCCAAGGCTCCTCCCTCATCCACTCCTCTTCCTCCCTCCCTGCCCAGGTCAGGAGGGACTTGCCTGTGGAGCCAGGCCTGGGAGCCGCAGCCGCCCGATGTAGGTAGGAGGCAGCCCTGGCTGAGTAGGGGCTGGTGTGGGTGATGACCCAGTGCCTCCCCACCCAGAGTAACTAGACTTTGGGTGTCCGCTCAGTAGATCTGACCGGACAATGGCAGGTTTCCTTTTTAACTGGACTTTCTGGTCAAAAACTGGGCACTTGGACACCTTAGCAGCACCCAATGTGCAATAAGTGCTGGGAACATGCCAGGGACAACTTCTGCTTTCTTATGGTGGGAGAAGTAACAATGGGAAAACCTGGGTTAGACTCAGTTCTGACCAGCAGGGAGGAATTCACTGGTCTAGATGAAATTATTCTAAGGTGGGTGCACAACTGGTTGAAGACTGTACCCTGAATAGTTATCAATGGTCTGGTGTCAAACTGGGAGGGGAATCATAGAATCATAGAACTTAAGATCAGAAGGGACCATTATGATCATCTAGTCTGACCTCCCGCAAGATGCAGGCCACAAAAGCTGACCCACCCACTCCTGAAATAATTTTCTCCCTTGACTCAGCTGTTGAAGTCCCCAAATCCTGATTTAAAGACTTCAAGTAGCAGATAATCCTCCAGCAAGTGACCCCTGCCCCATGCTTCGGAGGAAGGCGAAAAACCTCCAGGGCCACTGCCAATCTACCCTGGAGGAAAATTCCTTCCCGACCCCAAATATGAATGACGGGAGGAGGAGCCCCAGGTGGCTTTTCCTCACTCCCAGCAGGGAACAGGGAGGTGAAAAGCCCCAGGTGGCTTCCCCCACTCTTTACAGAAAACAAGGAGTGGTGGAGGGGCAGCCCACCCACAGCCTGTGGGGCAGCTAGGGTCCTGGGGTGGAGCCGAATTATCAGGTGCTCTGAACCCACCGGCAGCCAAGCTCCTTGCTCCTCACCACTCCCAGCTCGCCACATCCCAGGTCTTCTCCCTCCCTCCTAGCGCTTCCCATCCCCCGCTGCCTAACAGCTGTTTGGTGGCACTTAGGACTTTCCAGGGGGGAGGGGGAGGAGTGGGGACGCGGCACGCTCAGGGGAGGAGGCAGAGAAGAGGCAGGGCAGGGGCAGGAACCTGGGAGAAGGGGATGGACTTGGGGCAGGTCTGGGGTGGGGACTTTGGGGAAGGGGTGGAATGGAGGTGGGGTGAGGGCGGTGCAGGGGCTGGGCCAGGTGTGGGAAGGGGGAGGTCAAGCACCCACCGGGCAGCGGGGAAGTTGGCGCCTATGGAGGGAGCTGCCGCTGGAGATGACAGACTGGGCTCTCAGCTCCCCACACTGCCCCTCTTAGGTCGGTGGAACAGCTCCTCGGTAGGACACGCCCCAGCAACCCAAGGAGGGTAGTGTGGACATCAGCTACTGCAGTAATTACTGTGGCGGCTGTAAGTCAACCTAATATAGGTCAACTTAGGTTTGGAGTGTAGATGCCCCTTACAAGCAAAGGGATTTCTCTCACCCAAGAGCTTTCAGCAGTCCCTGCTCACTGGGAAGCCTTCCAGCGAGGATCACTGCCCCCAGTTCAATGATGCTCCTGTTGTCTTTCAAGAGATCTTGCTACTGTGAGTAGAGATGGGGGAGGAGAAGTGGCCAGAGGCCTTCCTCCCCCTTTATATTCCCACCCTTTATAGTGTAAAAGTCATTGCTGGGTGATGGCCTATGTGAGCTCTAAACCGTCTTTCAAATGAATTGTAAATGTCTTTGTTTACCGCCTTCCTCCTGTTGGTGGACGGCCAGATAGTAGTTTTCTAACATAGATGGTCAGTTCTTTGTCGTCTCTGAGGAGTTAGTCTGTGGGGTGTTCCCCAGAACGTCAACATATTTCAGTAACAAATAAAGCTACCATACATCCGGGTTTTCCCAGGCAGAGCTTCTTTTTGGAACTCGTTTCTCTGTCCGAGCGTGATTTTCCCATAACAGCAAACGTCCAGGGGTTTTGCAGAGCAGATGGGCTACAGCTCAGAAATAGCCCTGATTGGTCACCTTCCCAACTGGTCTATTCCCCGGCATCCACAGCTGATCGGTCCATTCCTCTGCATCTGTAGCTGATTGATTGCTGCCAGATCCCACCCACCCAGGCCCCAGCTCCCAGCCCTGGGGAGCGGGTCCTGCAGGCAGGTGCTGACGGATGGCTGTTGCTGTGTTCTGGGCTTGTATCAGCGCCCTGCCACTGTGACAGTGACAGACACTGCCCTCACTTCGTGAGTACTCCCCCCGCAACCCTCCAGCACCCACAATTCTACCCCCCAGCTCCCACTCCTCGTCAGTGTCCTCTTTTTGGGCACGTGGAATATGGTCACCCTAGTAACAAACATACAGTAAAATCTCACTATTCTACCCATTTTCTTCTGTAGCGGCTAAACCAGTTTCATTTCTCGCCTCATTATTTGGTTGTATTACTTGCAAAAGTTTTAGCATCATTATACTAAAAGAAAGAGAAAGAAACACAAGTCTTCCCATCTACAAATGATCTGGACTAACCTAGAAAAACCCGGGAACTAATTTCACCAATAGATGCAAACAGGGCTCTAGGATCTGTAAGGTCAAACTGTGCTTTAGAGTCCATGGAATTTCCCCAGCCACTCCTGGCTCTGTGGCACTTTCTTCTCCAGCCCTCTTGAGTCTGACTTAGGATCACAGACATCAAACCTGTGATTCCTAGGCATGGAGAGCCAGGGACACGGTGGTAAGTGACTCCTTGAGAGGCAGAGGGGAAGATAAAACTGTCCATTGCTGGGACAGAGGCAGCTCTGTGGAGAGTGGAGTGAGTCCCTGCTCCCACTTTTTTAGCATCTAGTTAATTCTGGTGCATAAGGAAGAAAATGTACAAACACTCAATGCTTTACAGCAATGTAATGTGAGACTATCTGGGAATGAGACAATCCGGCCCCAAAGGGGGAACTCCGGGACTAATGACCACCCAGCAAAAGGGAGGAGGTCAGAACACGTAAGTAAAGGTATGATTCGAAGAAGTCACAGAATCTGTGACGTCCAGAGACCTCTGTGACTTCAGCCCATGGTGGCTCAGAGCTGTGGGGTCCCCGAAGCTCTAAGCTGCTGCAGGCTGTGGGGGTACCACGCAGCACTAAGCAAGGCCGCCCCGGAGCTCCGAGCCATGGGAGGCAGGGGGCCAATGCAGCTCCCAGCCAGAGCCCCAGCAATGGGTGCTGCAGCCTTCTCTCGCCCCATTTTGTCACAGATATTATTAGTAAGAGTCCCAGACAGGTCACAGGCTTCCGTGAATATTTCTTTATTGCCTGTTACCTGTCCATGACTTTTATTAAAGATATCCATGACAAAATCTTAGGCTTACATATAAGATGCTCAGGATGAGGTTACACTAGGAAATCTGGTGGAGGGTCACAGAGATGCGCTGACTAATCCCAACCACATTTCCTACCATAGACAGATGCTCGGAAGCACAGTTGGGATCTCCAGGCCTCTCACAAATGGCTCTGTGGGAATCAGCCCCTCTCAGTGGTGCTGTCTGAATGCAGAGGGGGCAGGGAGATGGGGCAGAGGGAGAGAGTGATGAGGCAGCACCTCGCTACCCCTGTGCTCTCCCTCGCCTCTTATCCCATGATCCTCAAACACTCAATACCCCAGCACCCAGCTCCACCAGCCCCAATCATTCAATCCCCAGTTCCCTCCCCAAAACCCACCCTCCTGGTCCCTCAATACTTGATCCCCCAGAACCCAATGCCCAGGGGGATTTGGGGAGGGGAGAAGTTACCAGCCCCCAGGGACACTCCCCCTGCAGGGAACAGGTCAGTGGGGTGGCCCAACCCAAGGGCTGGTCGAAGATGGGGGAGGGGACAGGTGTCTAGAGTGAAGGTGGGGCCTGGCCCAAGTGTCTTTCTCCTCATCTCCATGGCAGGGGGATCCCGGCTGGGAGGGGAAGGGAGAGGGGGGAACTTCAGCCAGGCAGAGGGAGCATCTGGAGGAGTTTCTCTCTTTCCCTTCCCCCACCTGTAGCCCATCAGCTCAGAAGCCAGGGCTGCAGCAGGGAGGAGGGACTGACCGGGGAAGAGCCAGAGGGTCACTGACCAGCTTATGCTCGGCTGCTGCTGGATCCTCACCTCAGCAATGGGCAGCTGGATCTTGGGAGCCTAACACCCCTGATGTGTGTGGGAACGAGGAAATGGGTTTGTCACCATGGCCAGCCCTAGTCAGAACCCTGAGAGAATTTCCCTGCTCTGTGGAGGAGCCTGAAATGACAGTTCCACTTGGAGCATTTTCCACACTGAGAACATCTCAGAGGTTTCTTCCCTGTGTGGATTTGTGGATCCCTGATATTCCAGGAACACCAAATGAAGCTTCCACCACATTCAAGGTCTCTCTGTTGTGTGGATCACTGATGCTTGAAGTCAAATTGAATCTTTTCCTGCAATCAAGCTATTTCTAGGGTCTCTCGCCCTTGTGGATTTTCTGATGTGTGGTCAGCTCTGAACTCTTACTGAAGCTTTCCCCACAATCAAAGCATTTATACGGTCTCTCGCGTGTGTGGATTTTCCCATGTTGATTAAGATTTGAGCGCTGACTGAAAGTTTTCCCACACTCCAGGCATTTATGAGGTTTCTCTCCTGTGTGAGTTTTGTAATGTGTATTAAGGATTGATTTCAAACTGAAACTTTTCCCACACTCAAGACATTTATAGGGTCTTTCTCCTGTGTGGATTCTCCTATGTTTAGTAAGGGGTGAACTTTCCATAAAACTTTTCCCACACTTAAGGCATTTAAAGGGTCTCTCTCCTGTGTGAACTCTCTGGTGTCTAGTAAGATATGACTTCTGAATAAAACTTTTCCCACACTCAAGGCACTTAAAGGGTCTCTCTCCTGTGTGGATTCTCCCATGTTGAGTAAGCTGTGAGCTTTGACTGAAAGTTTTCCCACAGTCCAGGCATTTATAGGGTCTTTCTCCTGTGTGGATTCTCTGATGCTTAATAAAGAATGTTTGACGAACAAAACTTTTCCCACACTCAAGGCATTTATAGGGTCTTTCTCCTGTGTGGATTCTCCCATGTTTAGTAAGGGATGAACTTTCCATAAAACTTTTCCCACACTCCAGGCATTTGTAGGGTCTTTCTCCCACGTGGATTCGCTCATGTTTAATAAGGGATGAACTTTCAAAAAAACTTTTCCCACACTCAAGGCATTTATAGGGTCTCTCTCCTCCATGGATTCTCCGATGTTTATTAAGGTGTGAGCTTTTACTGAAAGTTTTCCCACAGTCCAGGCATTTATAGGGTCTTTCTCCTGTGTGGATTCTCCCATGTTTAATAAGGGATGAACTTTCCATAAAACTTATCCCACACTCAAGGCAACCATAGGGTCTCACTCCTGTGTGGGTTCTCTGATGTGTAGTAAGCTTTGAGTTATGAATAAAAGTTTTCCCACACTCCAGGCATTTATAAGGTCTTTCTCTTGTGTGGGTTCTCTGATGTGTAGTAAGATGTGACTTCTGAATAAAACTTTTCCCACACTCAAGGCATCCATAGGGTCTCTCTCCTGTGTGGGTTTTCTGATGTTTAGTAAGCTTTGAGTTGTGAGTAAAAGTTTTCCCACACTCAAGGCATTTATAAGATCCCTCTGCTGCGTGAACTTTCTGGTGTACAGTAAGTTGTGACTTCCGAATGAAGCTTTTCCCACAGTCCAAGCATTTATGGGGTTTCTCTCCTGTGTGGATTGCCTGATGTCTAGTAAGTTTTGTTCTGTCAACAAAATTTCTCCCACACTCAAAGCAATTATATGGTCTCTCTCCTGCGTGGATTGCCTGATGTCTAGTAAGTTTTGTTCTGTCAAGAAAATTTTTCCCACACTCAAAGCAATTATATGGTCTCTCTCCTGTGTGGATTCGCCTATGTTTAATAAGGGATGAGCTCTGACCAAAAGTTTTCCCACAGTCCAAGCATTTATATGGTTTCTCGCCGGTGTGGGTTCGCTCATGTTTAATAAGGTTCCATCGCGTACTGAAAAGTTTCTCACACTGAAGGCATTTATAGTGTCTCTCTCCCGTGTGGATTTTCCTATGTTGAGTAAGGTGAATGCGCTGAGTGAAAGTTTTCCCACACTGAAGGCATTTGTATGGTCTCTCTCCCGTGTGGATTTTCCTATGTTGAGTAAGGTGAATGCGCTGAGTGAAAGTTTTCCCACACTCCAAGCATTTATGGGGTTTCTCACCTGTGTGAGTTTTGTGATGTGTATTAAGGGTTGATTTCAAATTGAAACTTTTCCCACACTCAAGGCATTTATAGGGTCTTTCTCCTGTGTGGATTCTCCGATGTGCAGTAAGGTATGAACTCTGACTAAAACTTTTCCCACACTCAAGACATTTATATGGTTTCTCTCCTATGTGCAGTCTCTGGTGCACAATAAAGTTTGATTTCTCACTGAAGCTTTTCCCACAGTCTACACATTTATAGGACTTCTCTCCTGTGTGTGTTCTCCAATGTTTAATAAGGCTTGCACTGAAATGGAAACTTTTCCCACGGTCAAGGCATTTGTAAGGTTTCTCTTCATTGTGACTTGTCTGCTGGACTGTGATTTCCTTGGGATCCTTGCATCCTCCACCACGTTGAATGGATTCATCCAGTTTCTTCCTGGGATAGTTTCCCAGCTGCATCTCTGATCTGTGTCGATCTCTCAAGGCATTTCCCTGTTCCAAGCACTGGGAAAAATTCCCTTCAGCTCTTCTCAAAAATATCCCCTGCAGTTCCACTTTCTCAGGACCTTCCACCTGCTGATTCTCCTTCTTGTTCTCAGTCACTGTCCTGTCACCTGCTGGAGGAGAAAGAATCCAGACAGGAGTCACTGCCTGTGCTGGGAGGAAAGGACAGAAAGGGGAATAGCAAAGAGGGAAAACACAACACAGTGATTGTTGGGGAGATGGAGACATTGGATTCTGCCTCCACATCCCACCCAAACACTCCCAGGGAAGCGAAGTCTTGGAGGAAATTCCCGACAGCTAATAGGATGAGTGGGAAGCTGTGACTAATATTTGCTTTCAGGATATGACACCTACTGACTGCAGCCCTCACCTGGGTGAGATGGGACAGAGCTCAGGGCTCTCGCTCATGGCACATTTTGGGAGTCCCAGCTTTTTCCTTCATGCTCAGGATGGTTCTTTCTCAGTTTCCCTGACTCCTCACCTGTGTGGATGCCTCTCGGGCTCTCCCTTTCCTCATCAGCCTGGAGATCCGGGACCCACGGCTCTTCCCCTCGTTCTAGCCGGGCGATCAGGTCAGGTTTGGGAATGGGAAATCCTGCACAGGGGATGAAATCAGGGAAGGTCAGGGCGCATGGAGCATTGGTAGGGTATTTGTCACAGGGAACATTCCCTGAGTTTAATCTGACCCTACATGGGACTGTGGAAACTCAGACCCTTTGGGAGCAGCAGATATCTGGGGGTGGGGTGTTGCCACACCCTCACTAGGAGACCTCAGGGTAGATGCATCTGGGGGACTTTCTGGCACACACAGCTCTGGTGTTAAAATCCTGCCTATTTCCAAACCAGCATGTAGGTGCTGGAAC
Source organism: Mauremys mutica (assembly GCF_020497125.1). Taxonomy (NCBI): domain Eukaryota; kingdom Metazoa; phylum Chordata; order Testudines; family Geoemydidae; genus Mauremys; species Mauremys mutica. The sequence continues at coordinate 31,162,523 of NC_059083.1, forward strand.
TAAGCGTCCTGGGGGAGCTGCCGCACCTCCTGGCTTGAAGTGGTTTCCATTAGATCCAGGGTTTACAGTTTGGTTCAATGGCTCTCAGCGCCCCCCACTGTACAACCTGTCCCAGCCCCCCTGAGCCCGCAGCACCGAGAGCCTCCCCATGGACGGAGCTAGTCCCAAGAGGGCCAGTGAGTGGAGTGTGAAGGAGAAATAACACAGGCAGGGAATCCCCTGCTTCTGGCCCCTTGTCAGCTGGAGAGAGGGGGATGAATTAGCCTTTCCATTAGGTTTCTGCCTCCCCTGTTGCCTCGAAGGGGGTATGGAGATGCACGTCCCTCTCACAGTGGAGCTGTGGACTCTACCAGGGGTTCTCAACCTTTTTCACTCTGAGCCTCCCCCCCCATGGTATAAAAATGCCACAGCCCACCTCTGCCAGACCAACTGGTTTTTTGCATATGAAAGCCAGGGCCAGCATTAGGGGGTGGGGAGCAGGGCAAATACCCAGGGTCCCACGCCACATGTAGCCCCGAAAAGCTACATTGCTCAGGCTTCAGCTCCAGCCCCATGCAGTGGGGCTTTTACTTTGTGCCCTGGGCCTCAGCAAATCTAATTCTGGCCCTGCTTGGCGGCCCCCCCTGAAACCTGCTCATGGCCCCACAGGGGCCCCTGGCTGAGAACCACGGCACTATGTGACCCCAGCTGAGCAGAGTCAGACATGCAGACCCCATGGCTTAAAATAGCTGAGGGGACGGGACTCCCTTACCCAGCGAGGTCACCGTCTCGTAGTTCTCCTGCATGACGTCCCTGTAGAGGGCTCTCTGAGCGGGGTCCAGCAGAGCCCCCTGCCCCTGGGTGAAATACACAGCCACCTCCTCGAAGGTCACCGGCATCTGGAACAACAAGAGTCCCCCACTCAGCACCTGCTGCCCCAGCCACAGACCCACTAATCATGGGGGAGGAAGCTTGGAAAAGCAGAATCCTCCCCCCACCCCTGCTCAGAGCAGCCAGGAGGCTTCAGGGGGTGGGGAGAAGGTGAGAGCTCCTTGTCCCCCAGCACACGGAGCAGGGCAGGGTCTCCTCATTTCCCACACACCTGCCAGCCACAGGCTGATACGGGAAGCAGAGCTCTGAGCCGGGGACAGGGACAGGAATCCCAACAGCTTCCCTGCGTATTTCACAGCAGCCTCTGGCCAGTGGGGTCAGGCTCCAGCACTGGGAGTCTGCTCAGTTTTCCCAGCCCTGCCCAGGGGGGTGTTGTGCACGGCCCAGGCTGGTTCCCTCCGCCCCCACCCACCGGGGCTGGCGGCAGCTTTCCCGGGCCCCGGGCGGGAATCGCAGCCAGCTCCGCTGGGAGCAGCCTGGGGCCAAACCTCCCCCTGCAGCCCGGGAGTGCCGGGGGGGGGAGGGGCGGGTCTCTCTCACCTTCCCTCCGAGCGGGGCCCCCGGGGCAGGGGCCGGGCCGGGGGCTCTGCCCTGGGAGAGGCTCCTGGGGCGGGAGCAGCGGGAAGGGCCCTGCTGGAGATTCCCCTCTCCCGGCTGCAGCCAGGGCTCCGGGCTCCCAGCACCAGCCGCCCCCCGGGGCTCGGGGATCTCGCCAGGAGCCTGGGAGCCAGAGTCACCGCAGCGGCTGCGAGTCACTTCCTGCGGCCGGGCCGGAGCCCAGCGCTCGCTGCCCGGAGCCGCCTCTCGGCTGCTCCTGGGTCCTAGCGGTGAAGGGATCGCGCTGCAGCATCTCTGGGTCCGGCTCCTGTTCCACTCCCAGGCGCTAAGGTCAGAAGGGCCTGTCATGAGCGTCTAACCCAGGAGTTCTCATGACCAAATTTTTGGTGGCCTCAGGCCTGGTCTACACTATGAGTTTATCTGTTTAGATCAATTTAACTCTGCACCTCCCCACACAACAAAGCCATTTTTGTTGACTTAAAGGGCTCTTAAAATCAATTTCTGTACTCCTCCCTGACGAGGGGATTAGCACAGGGCTGCCTGGGGGGGGCTAAGTGGGGCAATTTGCCACAGGGGCCCCCACGAGAGTTTTTTGGGGCCCCTGGAGCGGGGTCTTTCAGTCACTCCGGGGACCTGGGAAAACTTTTGCAGGGCCCGGAGCTTCTTCGTTCCCAGTCTTCGGCGGCGAGGGGTCCTTCCGCTCCGGGGCGCAAGGACCCCCCACCTCCGAATTACTGCTGAAGCAGGACCCGCTGCCGAAGTGCAGCAGGGTCTTCGGCGGTATTTTGAAAGCGGGGGGCTCCTTCCATTCCAGGACCCACCGCCGAAGTGCCCCAAAGACCCATGGCAGGGACCCCCTGCCGCCGAAGTACCGCCGAAGACCCCACTGCACTTCGGTGGCAGGTCCCGCTTCGGCAGTAATTCAGCAGCAGGGGGGTCCCTGCCATGGGCCTTTGGGGCACTTCGGCAGCGGGTCGCGGAGTGGAAGGACCACCCACTGCTGAATTACCACCAAAGCGGGGGGGGTCCCACCACCGAAGACCCCAGGCCCCTGGAATCCTCTGGGCAGCCCTGGATTAGCATTGAAATCAACACTGCTGGGTCGAATTTGGGATAGTGCGGACGCTATTCAACAGTATTGACCTCCAGGAGCTATCCCAGAGTGCTCCATTGCAAATGCACTGGCCAGGTAGACAGGAAAAACATCAGGAACTTTGGAATTTCATTTCCTGTTTGGCCAGCGTGGTGAGCTGATCAGCATAGGTGACCATGGAGTCCCAGAGTCGCAAAAGAGCTCCAGCATGGACCGAATGGGAGGTACTGCATCTGAGCACTGTATGGGGAGACGAATCCGTGCTGTCAAATGAAATGCCAGAATTTTGAAAACATCTCCAAGGGCATGAAGGACAGAGGTTATAACAGGGATCCGCAGCAGTGCCACATGAAGCCTACTAAAGAACCAGAGAGGCAAACGGCCTCTCCAGGGCAGAGCCCCAGACATACAAATTCTATGATGAGCTGCATGCCATTCTAGGGAGTGCCCCTACAACTACCCCACCCCTGTACTTCCTTTCCCCCCCCGCCCCCCCGGGCTACCTTGGCAGTTATGCCCCCATTGGTGTGATGAATTAATAAAGAATGCATGAATTTGAAACAATAATGACTTTATTGCCTCTGCAAGCGGAGATCAAAGTGGGGAGAGGAGGGCGGTTGGATTACAGGGAAGTAGAGTAAACCAAAGGGGTGGGTTTTCATCAAGGAGAAACAAACAGAACTTTCACACCGTAGCCTGGCCAGTCATGAAACTGGTTTCAAAGCTTCTCTGATGCACAGCGCGTCCTGCTGTGCTCTTCTAACCGCCCTGGTGTCTGGCTGCGCATAATCAGCGGCCAGACGATTTGCCTCAACCTCCCACTCCATCATAAACGTCTCCCCCTTACTCTCACTGATATTGTGGAGCACACAGCGAGCAGCAATAACGATGAGAATATTGGTTTTGCTGAGGCCTAACCGAGTCAGTAAACTGCACCAGGGAGCTTTTAAACATCCAAAGGCACATTCTGCCACCGTTCTGCACTTGCTCAGCCTATAGTTGAACTGCTCCTTACTACTGTCCAGGCTTCATGAGCCATGGGAGCAAGGGGTAGGCTGGGGTAGGTGCAACCATGTGGTGCTGCCCTGGGAGAGCAGCCTGAGGCAGAAGCCTCCAGCTGGCATGATATTCCAGGCAGGACCATGGGCGCCAACTTATATGGGCTCATGGAGCTAAAGCCCCAGGAATATTCAAAATCAGGGGCTCTGCTCCACCAATATTTGGAGCTAGGTTTCGCCCCTTTAAATCCCAGCCGCCGCCGGGAATCAGAGGGCTCTGGGCTGCCCGCTGCTGCGGAGAGCCCAGAGCCTTTTAAATCCCAGCCGCGGCCGGGAATCAGAGGGCTCTGGGCTGCCCGCTGCGGCAGGGAGCCCAGAGCCCTTTAAATCTCAGCCGCGGCCGGGAATCAGAGGGCTCTGGGCTGCCCGCTGCGGCAGGGAGCCCAGAGCCCTTTAAATCTCAGCCGCGGCTGGGAATCAGAGGGCTCTGGGCTGCCCGCTGCTGCGGGGAGCCCAGAGCCTTTTAAATCCCAGCCGCGGCCGGGAATCAGAGGGCTCTGGGCTGCCTGCAACCGCGGGGAGCCCAGAGCCTTTTAAATCCCAGCCGCGGCCGGGAATCAGAGGGCTCTGGGCTGCCCGCTGCGGCGGGGAGCCAAGAGCCTTTTAAATCCCAGCCGCAGCTGGGAATCAGAGGGCTCTGGGCTGCCTGCAACCGCGGGGAGCCCAGAGCCCTTTAAATCTCAGCCGCGGCTGGGAATCAGAGGGCTCTGGGCTGCCCGCTGCTGCGGGGAGCCCAGAGCCTTTTCAATCTCAGCCTCGGCTGGGAATCAGAGGGCTCTGGGCTGCCTGCAACCGCGGGGAGCCAGAGTCCTTTAAATCCCAGCCGGGGCCGGGAATCAGAGGGCTCTGGGCTACCCGCTGCGGCAGGGAGCCCAGAGCCCTTTAAATCCCAGCCGCGGCTGGGAATCAGAGGGCTCTGGGCTGCCCGCTGCTGCGGGGAGACCAGAGCCTTTTAAATCACAGCCTCGGCTGGGAATCAGAGGGCTCTGGGCTGCCTGCAACCGCGGGGAGCCCAGAGCCCTTTAAATCTCAGCCGCGGCTGGGAATCAGAGGGCTCTGGGCTGCCTGCAACCGCGGGGAGCCCAGAGCCCTTTAAATCTCAGCCGCGGCTGGGAATCAGAGGGCTCTGGGCTGCCTGCAACCGCGGGGAGCCCAGAGCCCTTTAAATCTCAGCCGCAGCTGGGAATCGGAGGGCTCTGGGCTGCCCGCAGGGGCAGAGAGCCCAGAGCCCTTTGAATCCCAGCCGCGGCGGCTGGGATTCAAAGGGCTCAGGGCTCCCCGCGGCTGCCAGCAGCTCAGAGCCCTTTGAATCCCAGCCCCTGGCTGCTGATTGCCCCCTCCCTGGACCCCCACCCCCTATCTAAGCACCACTGGTCCTTGTCCCCCATTACCCACTCCTGAGACAACTGCCCCTAACTGCCCCTTGGGACCCCAGCCCCTATCTAAGCCTCCCTTCTCCTTGTCCCCAACTGCCCCCTCCTGAGACCCCACCCAACTTCCCGCCAGGACCCCACCCCCTACCTGTCCCCTGATAAACCCCCTGGACTCCCATGCCTATCCAATTGCTGCCTGTCCCCTGACTGCCCCTCCGAACCTCTGCCCCATCCAACCCCCCCTGCTCCTTGTCCCTTGACTGGCCCCTGGAACCCCCTACCCCTTCTCCAACCTTGTAATCTTGTGCCACTGACACGTTGTAGCTTCATTTTATATCGGCTTACAGGGCAGGAGTGGGGGGGGGCACCACCATTTTGGGCCCCACCAAAAATTATACAAACCTGCTGCCTATGGGCAGGACTGAATCTCCATTAGATGAAACTTAAAGAAGAGAATGACCTGGAGTCAGTCCCATTTTTGTCCAGGTGCCCCCCCGCGGCCAACCTCACTGAGGCTGGCCAGGAGCACCCATGTCTGCCCAGGCACCCCCAACCAACCTAACCGAGGTTGGCCAGGAACACCCACAGGACGATGACGATGGCTAGCAGTCCTATTGTACTGTCTGCCGTCCACAAGGGAAGGCAAGGGGATGCTGCTGTGTAGCTGAGCGGGCTCCATGCTTGCCGTGGTATGTCGTCTGCATGGGTAACCCAGGAAAAAAGGCGAGAAATTATTTTTTGCCATTGCTTTCAAGGAGGGAGGGGGGCCTGACGACATGTATGCAGAACCACCCGTGACAATGTGTTTGCCCCATCAGGCACTGAGATCTCAACCCAGAATTCCAATGGGCAGCGGAGACGGTGGGAACTGTGGGATAGCTACCCACAGTGCAACGCTTCGAAAGTTGACCCTAGCCTTGGTACTGTGGATGCACACCGCCGACTCAATGCGCTTAGTGGGGGCACACACAATCGACTGTATCAAATTGATTTCTAAAAAATTGACTTCTATTAAATTGACCTAAATTCTTAGCGTAGACATACCCTCAGAGTGCAGCGAGCAACTCTCGCTGGTGGCTGCTCAAAGACTATTTCCTAAAATACTTAATTAACTTTAGCAAAAACCATGAGATGTGCACACAGGCAGTGGTTGGCAACATGTCTGTACATGGACACAAGTGTCCACAGTAAAAATGTTGAGGTCCATGGGGGCTGCTCCCCGTCCTTGCTGTTGCTGGTGGAGGCGTGGCCAAGCGGCTCTGCACGATGCCTCCGTTCTCCCTTCCTGAGCGCTGACTCCACAGCTCTGAGCCCTCCTCTGGCTCCTACTTGTGCTGCCGCTGCTTCCGGGAGCTGCTTGAGGAAAGTTGCATGGAGCCTGAACACACCTCCCGCATCTCACACTCCTGCCCCAGCCCTGATCCCCCTCCCATCCTCCAAACGCCTTGGTCCCAACTTCAAGCCCCCTTCTGCACCCCAAATCCCTCATCCCCAGCACCGCACCACAGCCTGCACCCACAGCCAGAGCCCTCACCACGGCTCCCCACATCCCAACCCCCTGCTCCAGCCCAGAGCCCCATCCCACACCTCATTTTGGGCCCCAGCCCAGAGCCCCATCCCACACCTCATTTTGGGCCCCAGCCCAGAGCCCATACCGCCTCCCACACCCAACCCCCTGCCTCACCCTGGAGCCCCCTCAATGTCCATCACTGAGTCTGGTAATTTTGTCAAGTGTCCATTGTGCAACATGGTGGTGCTGACCCCTGAACAGAGGTAAGCGGGGGAAGGGTCCCACTGTGGGGAACTTTCCTGGCTCATACATCACATCCCAGTGGAATCGAATAGCAGAAGGATCTGAGTCCTTGTTCCCACTCCCTTCACCCAGGGGCCTGTCGGACCTCGAGGACACCCCATCCACTCTAGTCCCCGTAACCTGGACAAGGCTGGGCCAAGGATTCCTGAGGGGCTCAACCCCAATCTTGTCATGATCACTCAGGACAGGGGTGACAGTGTCCCCACTGTGGGATATTCTCTTCGCTCTGGATGCTTCCCTGACATCTTCACTGACCACTGCATAGAGTTCAGAACAAATACAATTCATTAAACAGCAAGTAATTTAAAAAAATGGGAAAGATGAAAAGAAAACACGTCACCCCGCTCTGTGGGCACAGGGGGAACCACGACCAGTGTCTCTGGATTGTCAGGGCAGTTCACAGACTGTTCCTCACAGGCCCTGACTGTGCTGCAGGTTGGACACGTGCTCTAGTGATGGCCACATGCCCTCAGGCTCTAGGTGGCAGGACCCTTCTTCCCAGCATCAGTCATTTCCTGTCAGAGTTATGCTCCCCCTCCAAGTCTGGCTTGCAAGGCCTCTTGGCTGGGGGTATCTCACTGCGCTGGGCCCTCTGCCCAGGGTTCCCCTCACTCTTCCCAGCTACTGACAGCCCCCGGGCTCCAGACTGCCCCAGCTCCCCTCTGCCTTGGCGCCGCTGCTGCTCTGCCTCCAGCTCGGCTCTCTGGGCTGCACCTCTCTGCTTCTGGAGGCTGCTGCTCTGACTCCAGCCCACTCAGGTTGCTGCTCTCCCCTTCTCTGGCAGGCAGCTCCAGCTCACACAGAGGACAGGCTCCCGACTCTATAGTAAACTAACTAAAGGTTCATTGCCTAAGGAAAGGAAGTGAGAGTTATTGAGAGGTTAAAGCAGGTAAAATATATGCACAGGTGAGTCACAGTTTGTAATTCCAAAGGGTGGCAGTGATTTAACAAACTGCCAGCTTCCCAAAAGTCATTTCAGGGTACCCAGATTGTCTCTGAGGAGCTCCACTTTCTATCTGGTACACTTCCCTGTAAGAATCCAAACAGTCCAGAGATAAAGGCGCTTTCCTTGAATCCATACTTATGGTGTCTTCTCACACACAGAAAAGGCTGACAGGGTCACTACCCACGTGGGCTTTTCCTCTCATGACAGAGAGTGAGGAACGCATTTTGAGTCTTTGACCTCCAGTCCTCACGCACAACGCCCAGTTGCTTTGAAATTAGCTCTTTTCTGTTAAAGTTCTCCATTTGCATTCCATGAGCTATCTTCCTCATTTGATTGGGTTAGTTAGTTACGAGGTGTACACAATGGAAATGTTCCCTACTACATTATAACAAGATACACTTAAGTGAAAACAATGCAAGTAACATCCCATTAGTTGTCATGAAGTTTAAACACCAACTACACTCTTATACATTTAACAATCACTTTGATCTATCCTAATAGACAAGTGAATTGGTCTGGGGCTCTGGCATGTGCTGGCACCTGTTCTGCACGCAGTGGAAAATACAGTACGAAGATATATATATATATACACACACACACACAGAGAACATGAAACAATAGGTGTTACCGTACACACTCTAAGGGGGGTGATCAGTTAAGGTGAGCTATTACCAGCAGGAGAAAAAGAAAAAAACAACTTTTTGTAGTGGTAATCAAAATGGCCCATCTCCAGCAGTTGACAAGAAGGTGTGAGGAACAGTAGGGGGGGGGGGGAAATAAACATGGGGAAATAGTTTTATTTTGTGTAATGACCCATCCACTCCCAGTCTTTATTCAAGCCTAACTGAATGGTGTCCAGTTTGCAAATTAATTCCAATTCAGCAGTCTCTCGTTGGAGTCTGTTTTTGAAGGTTTTTTGTTGTAATATTGTGACTTTTAGGTCTCTAATCGAGTGACCAGGGAGACTGAAGTGCTCTCCAACTGGTTTTTTAATGTTATAATTCTTGATGTCTGATTTGTGTCCATTTATTGTTTTACATGGAGACTGTCCGGTTTGGCCAATGTCCATGGCAGAGGGGCATTGGTGGCACATGATGGCATATATCACATTGGTAGATGTGTAGGTGAACGAGCCTCTGACAGTGTGGCTGATGTGATTAGGTCCTATGATGGTGTCCCCATAATAGATATGTGGACAGAGTTGGCTACCGGCTTTGTTGCAAGGATAGGTTCCTGGGTTAGTGTTTTTGTTGTCTGATTGCTGGTGAGTATTTGCTTCAGGTTGGGGGGCTGTCTGTAAGCGAGGACTGGCCTGTCTCCCAAGATATGTGAGAGTGAGGGATCATCCTTCAGGATAGATTGTAGATCCTTGATGATGTGCTGGAGAGGTTTTATTTAGGGGCTGAAGGTGACGGCTAGTGGCGTTTTGTTCCTTTCATTGTTGGGCCTGTCCTGTAGCAGGTGACTTCTGGGTACCCTTCTGGTTCTGTCAATCTGTTTCTTCACTTCAGCAGGTGGGTACCTTAGTTGTAAGAACACTTGATAGAGATCTTGTAAGTGTTTGTCTCTGTCTGAGAGGTTGGAGCAAATGCAGTTCTATCTTAGAGCTTGGCTGTAGACAATGGATCGTGTGATGTGGTCTGGATGAAAGCTGGAGGCATGTAGGTAAGTACAGCGGTCAGTAGGTTTCCCGTATAGGGTGGTGTTTATGTGACCATCACTTATTAGCGCTGTAGGGTCCAGGAAGTGGATCTTTTGTGTGGATTGGTCCAGGCTGAGGTTGATGGTGGGATGGAAATTGTTGAAATCGTGGTGGAATTCCTCAAAGGCTTCTTTTCCATGGGTCCAGATTATGAAGATTTCATCAATGTAGCATAAGTAGAGTATGGGCGTTAGGGGACAAGAGCTGAGGAAGCGTTGTTCTAAGTCAGCCATAAAAATGTTGGCATCCTGTGGGGCCATGCGGGTACCCGTAGCAGTGCTGCTGACTTGAAGGTGTACATTGTCCCCAAATGTGAAATAGTTATGGGTGAGGACAAAGTTACAAAGTTCAGCCACCAGGTTTGCCGTGACATTATCAGGGATACTCTTCCTGATGGCTCGTAGTCCATCTTGGTGTGGAATGTTGCTGTAGAGAGCTTCTACATCCATAGTAGTTAGGATGGTGTTTTCTGGAAGATCACTAATGGATTGTAGTTTCCTCAGGAAGTCAGTGGTGTCTCGAAGATAGCTAGGAGTGCCAGTAGCATAGGGCCTGAGGAGGGAGTCCACATAGCCAGACAATCCTGCTGTCAGGGTGCCAATGCCTGAGATGATGGGGCTCCCAGGATTTCTAGGTTTATGGATCTTGGGTAGCAGATAGAATACCCCTGCTCAGGTTTCTAGGGATGTGTCTGTGTGGATTTGCTCTTGTGCTTTTTCAGGGAGTTTCTTGAGCAGATGGTGTAGTTTCTTTTGGTAACCCTCAGTGGGATCAGAGGGTAATGGCTTGTAGAATGTGGTGTTGGAGAGCTGCCTAGCTCTACTACTATACTCTACTACAGTTACTATGTTCTTCCAGGTCTTTAACAATAAAAGTTTACATTTCAAAGCTCTAATCTATCTAATGTGGCATGGCTCTAATTACCATTTACACACTTTTCAAACGTCTCTAAAAGTTGATTTTGGGTCAATTATCCTGCAAGTTTCTTAACCCTTTCTGGCCGTGTGTCACAGAAGATTAGATCCTGTGTGGATTCTCCCATGTTTAATGAGATGTGATCTCTGTGTGAAACTTTTCCCACAGTCCAAGCACTTATGGGGTCTCTCTCCTGTGTGGACTGCCTGATGTCTAATAAGGGATGACCTGTTTGTGAAACTTTTCTTACAATCCAAGCAATTATGCGGTCTCTCGCCTGTGTGGATCCTCTGATGTGTTCTAAGATATGATTTCTGTGTGAAACTTTTCCCACAGTCTAAGCACTTATGGGGTCTCTCTCCTGTGTGGACTGCCTGATGTTTAACAAGGTCTGACCTCCATATGAATCTTTTTCCACAGTCCAAGCACTTATGGGGTCTCTCTCCTGTGTGGATTGCCTGATGTTTAACAAGGTCTGACCTCCATACAAAACTTTTTCCACAGTCCAAGCACTTATGAGGGCTCTCTCCTGTGTGGATTGCCTTATGTTTAACAAGGGCTGATGTATTTCTGAATCTTTTTCCACATTCCAAGCACTTATGGGGTCTGTCTCCCGTGTGGATTACCTGATGTTTAACAAGGTCTGACCTCTGTATGAAACTTTTCCCACAGTCCAAGCATTTATAGGGTCTCTCTCCTGTGTGGATTGCCTGATGCTTAACAAGGTCTGGCCTACGTATGAAACTTTTCCCACAGTCCAAGCACTTATAGGGTCTCTCTCCTGTGTGGATTGCCTGATGCTTAACAAGGTCTGACCGCCTTATGAAACTTTTTCCACAGTCCATGCACTTATGGTGTCTCTCACCTGTGTGGAATGCTTGATGTTTAACAAGGTCTGACCTCCATATGAAATTTTTTCCACAGTCTAAGCACTTATGAGGTCTCTCTCCTGTGTGGATGGCCTGATGTTTAAAAAGGGCTGATCTGTCTCTGAAATTTTTTTCACAGTCTAAGCACTTAAGGGGTCTCTCTCCTGTATGGACTGCCTGATGTTTAACAAGGTCTGATCTCTGTATGAAACTTTTCTCACATTCCAAGCACTTATGGGGTCTGTCACCTGTGTGTATTACCTGATGTTTAACAAGGTCTGACCTACGTATAAAACTTTTCTCACAGTCCAAGCACTTATGAGGTCTCTCTCCTGTGTGGACTGCCTGATGTTTAACAAGGTCTGACCTACGTATAAAACTTTTCTCACAGTCGAAGCACTTATGTGGTCTCTCTCCTGTATGGATTGCCTGATGCTGAACAAGCACTGATCTCCATGTGAAACTTTTCCCACAGTTCAAACACTTATAGGGTCTCTCTCCTGTGTGGATTCCCTGATGTTGAACAAGGTCTGACCTCTGTATGAAACTTTTTCCACAGTCTACGCATTTGTGGGGTCTCTCTCGTGTTTGGCTTATCTGCTGTGTACTTAGAACTGACTTCCAATCCAAACATTTCCTGTACTCAAGGGATTGATAGGGTTTCTCTCCCGAGTGGCTTCTTCCATGATTATTGAGGTCTGAGCGGTTATTGAAGGTTTCTCCATGGTCCAAGCATTGAAGGGGTTTCCCTCCAGCATGGACTATCTGATGTGTCACAAGCTGTGATCTCAGACTGAATCCTTTCTCACATTCGAGGCACTGACAGAGTTTTTCTTCCTTGGGATTTGTTTGCTGGGCTGTGGGATCCTTATCTCCTCCCCAACATTGAATGGATTCATCCACTTTCTTCTTTGGGTGGTTTCCCAGCGGCCCCTCTGACCTGTGCCAATTTCCACAGGTTTCTCTCTCTTCCAAGCACTGGGAAAAATTCCCTTCAGGTCTTCCCACAAAGTTACCCTGTGGTTCCACTTCCCCAGGAATGTGCTCATGATGATTCCCCTCCTCCTTCTCACTCACTCTCTCATCACCTGCTGGGAGAGAGAGAATCCAGATAGGAGTCATTGTGCTGGGGAGAAAGAGGAATAGCACAGGGGGAAAACCCAACACGCTAACACTGTGAAGACTGAGCAATTGGATTCTGCCTCCACATCCCACCCAAACACTCAGAGGGATGGAAAGATGGGAAGGAAACCCCTGCAGCTAACAGGACAGGTGGGAAGCCGTGAGCAATATCTGCTGACTCCAGCCCTGCTCTGGGTGAGATGAGGAAGAACTGAGGGCTTTTACTCATACCACATTTTTGGGATTCTCAACTTTTTCCTTCATTAGCCAAATGGTTTCTGTGGGTATGGCTACACTTGAGAGTTGCAGCGCTGGTCGTACAGCTGTGAAGGAACAGCGCTGGTGTGTGGCCACACTCACAGCTACCAGCGCTGCAGTGTGGTCACATTTGCAGCATTTGCAGCGCTGTTGGGAGTGATGCATTATGGGCAGCAACGTGCTTTTCAAAAGAGAGGGGTGGGGTGTAGTGTGTAGTGTGACAGGGAGCAGAGGGGAGAGAGAGAGAGTGGATTTTTGGAGCCAACACTGTGTGTTAGCTTCCTGCCTTGAAAAATCAGAAAATGTTCCCGACCCCTTAGTCTTAACTCTTAATTGCAAACAGCCTGCATCCCAACGGACTCCCTTTCTCTGTCAAGCAAACACTCACTCCCTGCCTGCCTCATTCACAGGGGGTTATCTCATTTGATTGTTCACAGCCAGGTACAGATTGATCACAGCAAACAGGAGCTGTGTTTCTTTAGATAAGCAGCTCCGGTGGAGCTCCGAGTTCACAACAAAACAAAGAGAGGCTGCATAACAAAACAAAGGGAATAATTTAGTTAAAAGCATTTTGGGATATCTCCTAAAACCCTGGAGGCCAATAACAGCGCTGGTGTGTGGCCACACTTTACGAGCAGCACTGCAACACCATGCTTATTCCCCATGCAGACCCAGGTGAATGGCCAGCGCTGCAGCCAGGGAGTTGCAGCGCTGGATGTGCCCTGCAGGTGTGGACACTTACTAATTGCAGCGCTGGAAAGCCTCCACCAGCGCTGCAACTCTCAAGTGTAGCCATACCCTAAGCCAGTCCTCACCTGTGCGGGTGCCTCTTGAGATCTCTCTTTCCTCCGAGGCCACGAGATCGGGCACCCACGGCTCTTCCCCTTGTTCCAGCCGGACGATCAGCTCAGGTTTGAGAATGGGAAACCCTGCGCAGGGGGTGAAATCAGACCAGATCAGGGTGCATGGAGGACTGAGAGAGTGTCTGTAATAAAAGACATTCCATGTCCCGGTGCTGTACTGGGAGAATCTGGAATCCAAGGGGATGGGAACATGGTCACTGAGCCCCGTTGGGGGAGGGAGACGTCTGGGTAGGTAGGGGGAATTGTTACGCCCTCACTAGCAGTTCCCAGGATCTGTGCACTTTGGGGGCTTTGCTGATGCACACACAGCTCTAGAGTTAAACCCCTGCCTATTTCTAAACCTGCAGAGCCCTCCCTATAGCTGGAGTAACTCCCAAGGAGGCAGGTGAACAGGGAATCTCTGTGTGAATGAGAAACAATATAGATGGGACAATACACGGCTTCTCCCCCTTGAAACCTGGAGGGGTTGGGATGGTTCAGCACATCCATTAGGTTTGACAGCTTTATCCCACTGGTGAGGGTATGGAGTTGCAGGTCTCTCTCACATGGCAGCTGTGGATTATAGAACCCATTCCCCTTCAGTCTACCTGACAAGAACCTGATCAGATTCAGCAATGTACATCATACATTTTCTAATAACTGAGGGGACGGGAATCTCTTACCCAGCGAGGTCACTGTCTCGTAGTTCTCCTGCATGACGTCCCTGTAGAGGGCTCTCTGAGCGGGGTCCAGCAGAGCCCCCTGCCCCTGGGTGAAATACACAGCCACCTCCTCGAAGGTCACTGGCATCTGAAACAACAAGAGTCCCCCACTCAGCACCTGCTGCCCCAGGTACAATCACACTAGTCACGAGAAAGGAAGAAAGAAAAAATAAAATCATAAATAAAACCAGACAAGCAGAATTCCCTCCCACCCTGTTCAGAGCAGCCAGGAGGCTTCAGGGGGTGGGAGAAGGTGAGAGCTCCTTGTCCCCCCAGCACACGGAGCAGGGCAGGGTCTTCTCATTTCCCACACACCTGCCAGCCACAGGCTGATATGGGAAGCAGAGCTCTGAGCCGGGGACAGGGACAGGAATCCCAAGAGCTTCCCTGCGTATTTCACAGCAGCCTCTGCCCAGTGGGGTCAGGCTCCAGCACTGGGAGTCTGGAAAATGTTCCTGGCCCTGCCGAGGGGGCGTTATGTCCTGTTTGAGAAATGGCAGAATGTCCACCACCCCACCACCCTCCGTCAATGGCCCTGCTTCATCCTGTGTCTTTCCTGCCCCTCCCCCTCTACAACACGCTCCCCACAGCTCACTGAAAATCCCCTACCTGAGCAGGCTCCATCACAGCCATTTCCCTTCCCTGTCTCCTGGAAGACGGGACGATCTGGAGCAAAATGCGGATGTGATTCCTCAGCCTGTCAGGGCGAGAGGGGCGATTGGGGAGGTTACAGAAGCAACTTGAGTCCATGTCACGCCCTGATTCCCCCCAGGGCTCTCTCCCTGCAGACAGACGCTCTGGACTCTGCCATGCTGCCAGGTCAGGCCCCTCCTAGCAGAACTAAACCCACCGGGGACACTTTTAAACCCTCCCGGGAACAGCATCTCTGCGCCAAATGCTAGAAAAAGAGCAGAATCAAAAGAGCCACTTTGGGAAGCTCCCCATATTATCATATAACCCCTCTAGCTCCTCCCCTTCTCCCCAGGCAGTGTGGTGCTCAAGAGTCGGCAACTGGCTTTTCCTCTCTCAGCTCCTCCCCTTCTTCCCAGGAGAGCTGACTGCCCCGGGGTGCAGGGAATGGAGCCGGGCAGGGCTGGGAGCTGGGAACCTCCCTCCCCACTTCCTGCTCCTGCTGCCCTTCCAGTCTCTCCGCTCCCCCTTTTATCTTCTTCCCTCACTCTGTGGGAATGGGCGACTGCCCCATTGCCCTGGGCCTTGGCTCTCATCAGGCAGATCATCCACTGACACTGCTAACGGGGTTTGAACCTGCCTGTGTCCATGAGGGCAACAGCTCTGGGACTTGCAGACACACAGGGAGCCCCCTCTCCACGTAGGCCAAACTCACCAGCAGGTGCCAGAAAGGGGCCCTTTGGGCAGAGTCACTTTCCTGTCCACCCTCAGCCCTGTCCCCGAGGTCTCTCTCCATCACCTGCAGGCTCCGGCTCAGGAGCTGGTGTCAGCAGAGCCAGGGGCTCCCCCAGGGACTGGTCCCAGCCACCGGAGAAAGTCCCCACCTAGCCTGGGCACAGAGAGGCTTTAACAGAGGTCTCTCCTCTGCTGGGTAAGAAGCAGCATCTCAATCTGGAGTCCCCAGTCAAAATGGAGGAGGCAGCAGCTTCTGACCCAGGGAGCTCAACTCTAGAGGTCTCATAACATGAGCAGGGAGAGACGCACACACCAGCATCCTCCTCTCCCTTAGCAATAACAGGAGCCCTTTGGTGGCAGCAGATAAGGATGAGTCTCCCTGTCCTGTCCCTGCAGCCCCCAGAGACAGGCAGGCAGATGGTGAGGGGGTGGAATCTCCATCCTTAGAGGTTTTTAAGGCCTGGATTGACAAAGCCCTGGCTGGGATGATTTAGTTGGGTTTGGTCCTGCTCTGAGCAGGGGGTTGGACTAGATGGCCTCCTGAGGTCCCTTCCAACCCTGAGATTCTATGATTCTATAACCTCATTGGCCCATTCACACTCACCCTCTGCCAGAGCCAGCAGTGACTCAGGTCTCAGAATGGGTCTGGCTCAGATCTGAATCCTGCCTGGAAATCAGACCAGGGCTTTGAGCAGCCCTGAACACTCAGGAGACAGATCCCAACCAACATCAGGAGTGTCTCTTTTTTTAAAGAAACTTTATTTTTTCTTTATTTAAATTCTAGACTTTTGGGTGCATAACTCATGGGGTTTGAATTCTTGGGGTTGTCGATCTATCTTGAGATCGTATATCTGTGCTTAGTAAACAATACCCTAGACATTTCCTTTTTGGAAGCAATTCATACAAGATACTCTAAGGCCCCTAGGGACAGATTATTAAAAGGATTTCAGCCACTAGTGGCATATTACAAAGTATCCAGGTGCCTTCAACCTTGAAACTTCTGGCCCTTAGTGAATATTCGGGAACCAAGTTCTACACACAAATGGGACATAGGATAAAGCACTGGGGTGCTGGACAGAGAGACAAAGCAATTGGCTAAGGCAACCCCCATTGGTGCATCAACGCAAACTGAAGGAGTTTTGAGACCAGCCCATGAGATCAGTCCGCACTGAACTCAAATTACAATATTGCAATAGAAAAGGGAACTGTTGCAGTGTCATCCTGAGATGTGATTGCCAAGCTACTAGCAACTATCAATATTTTCCATGACTATTTGCCTTTAAAAATATGAATTCCAGGGCACAATGACATTCACCTGCACAATGTTAATGAAGTTTAGGATGAAGAGCTCAGAGTAAGAAAAACAATACAGTATTTTAAAGGGAAATAATTTAAAGGAGTGAAACTCCATAGACTGGTTTACAAGGGGAATCAAACGCAGGGGAACAGGCACATTTATGAAGTGCTGGGCAGCTCTAAGAGAGCATATAAACCGTGAACCAGATTCTTTTAAACACTAAAAAGAGGTGTGACCATTTTTGGAGGGGTGGGGGAAGGGGAGGAGGAGGATCTGTAAATATTTCACTGGATCAAGTCTCCTTTAGCAGCTCAGTAACATCTTATACGGGGGGAGAGGGGCCCTGTCCAGGCTCTGCGATGCACTGGGTCTTTAAGGACACGGCCCTGGGAAATGGGAGCTAAAATCCTGCCAAAGGGGGCAGGAAAAGCCCCTCTGCTCTGCCCGCCCTCACCCTGTTTTTGCATCCACTGCAGCTGGCTCACGCCGGGGGGAGGTGGGGTTTTTACTCCTCTGCCGCCACCCCCCATCCCCGGGTTACCCCCCTCTGCCCTGTCTAGCAACGCCTGAACCCCGGCTTTCACTCCGATCTGCCCCCAGCACGGCCCGGCCCGGCCGGGCTCCCCCCACCCCGCCCCCACCGGAGCTGGCGGCAGCTTTCCCGGGCCCCGGGCGGGAATCGCAGCCAGCTCCGCTGGGAGCAGCCTGGGGCCAAACCTCCCCCTGCAGCCCGGGGGTGCCGGGGGGGGCAGGTCTCTCTCACCTTCCCTCCGAGCGGGGCCCCCGGGGCAGGGGCCGGGCCGGGCCGGGGGCTCTGCCCTGGGAGAGGCTCCTGGGCGGGGAGCAGCGGGAAGGGCCCTGCTGGAGATTCCCCTCTCCCGGCTGCAGCCAGGGCTCCGGGCACCCAGCACCAGCCGCCCCCGGGGCTCGGGGATCTCGCCAGGAGCCTGGGAGCCAGAGTCACCGCAGCGGCTGCGAGTCACTTCCTGCGGCCGGGCCGGAGCCCAGCGCTCGCTGCCCGGAGCCGCCCCCCGGCCGCTCCTGGGTCCTAGCGCTGAAGGGATCGCGCTGCAGCAGCTCTGGCTCCGGCTCCTGTTCCACTCCCAGGCTCTACGGGCCCATCATGAGCATCTAGCCCAGGGGTTCTCACGACCAAATTTTTGGTGGCCT
Organism: Mauremys mutica; assembly: GCF_020497125.1. Taxonomy (NCBI): domain Eukaryota; kingdom Metazoa; phylum Chordata; order Testudines; family Geoemydidae; genus Mauremys; species Mauremys mutica. The sequence continues at coordinate 31,180,496 of NC_059083.1, forward strand.
CAGCCCTGGTCTACACTATGAGTTTAGCTGTTTAGGTCAAATGTAACAGTGTTAGATCGATTTAACCCTGCACCCGCCCACACGACATAGCCATTTTTGTCGACATAAAGGGCTCTTAAAATTGATTTCTGTACTCCTCCCTGATGAGGGGATGAGCGCTGAAATCACCCCTGCTGGGTCGAATTTGGGGTAGGGTGGATGCTATTCAACAGTATTGGCCTCCAGGCGCTATCCCAGAGTGCTCCATTGTGACCGCTCTGGACAGCACTCTCAACTCCCATGCACTGGCCATGTAGACTGTTTGGCCACCGTGGTGAGCTGATCATGGAGTCCCAGAATCACAAAAGAGCTCCAGCATGGACCGATCGGGAGGTGCATGGACCGAACGGGAGGTGGGGAGACGAATCCTTGCTATCTGAACTCCATTCTAAAAGACGAAATGCCGGAATATTTGAAAAAATCTCCAAAGGCATGAAGGACAGAGGCTATAACAGGGACCCGCAGCAGTGCCGCGAAGGGTGACCAGACAGCAAGTGTGAAAAATTGGGATGAGAGTGGGAGGAAATAGACACCTATATAAGACAAAGCCCCCAAAAATCAGGACTGTCTCTATAAAATTGGGACATCTGGTCACCCTAGTGGTGCGTGAAGCCTACCAAAGAACCAGAGAGGCAAACGGCCTCTCCGGGACAGAGCCCCAGACTTGCCACTTCTATGATGAGCTGCATGCCATTCTAGGGAGTGCCCCTACAACTGCCCCACCCCTGTGCTTCCCTCCTCCGCCACCCCTCCCAGGCCACCTTGGCAGTTATCCCCCCATTCGTGTGATGAATTAATAAAGAATGCATGAATTTGAAACAACAATGACTTTATTGCCTCTGCAAGTGGAGATCAAAGGGGGGGAGGAGAGGGCGGTTGGATTACAGGGAAGTAGAGTAAACCAAGGGGGCAGGTTTTCATCAAGGAGAAACAAACAGAACTTTCACACCGTAGCCTGGCCAGTCATGAAACTGGTTTCAAAGCTTCTCTGATGCACAGCGCGTCCTGCTTTGCTCTTCTAACCGCCCTGGTGTCTGGCTGCGCATAATCAGCGGCCAGACGATTTGCCTCAACCTCCCAACCCGCCATAAATGTCTCCCCCTTACTCTCACAGATATTGTGGAGCACACAGCAAGCAGTAATAATGATGAGAATATTGGTTTCGCTGAGGTCTAGCCGAGTCAGTAAACTGCGCCAGGGAGCTTTTAAACATCCAAAGGCACGTTCTGCCACCGTTCTGCACTTGCTCAGCCTATAGTTGAACTGCTCCTTACTACTGTCCAGGCTTCATGAGCCATGGGAGCAAGGGGTAGGCTGGGGTGCTACTCGGTTTCAGAGTAGCAGCCGTGTTAGTCTGTATCCGCAAAAAGAACAGGAGTCCTTGTGGCACCTTAGAGACTAACAAATTTATTTGAGCATAAGCTTTCATGGGCTACAGCCCACTTCATCAGATGCATGCAGTGGAAAATACAGTAGGAAGATATATATATACACACAGAGAACATGAAACAATGGGTGTTACCATATACACTATAAGGAGAGTGATCAGTTAAGGTGAGCTGTTATCAGCAGGAGAGAAAAAGAACTGTTTGTAGTGGTAATGAAAATGGTCCATTTCCAGCAATTGACAAGGAGATGTAAGGAACTGGGTTGGGGGGGGGGGGGGATGGTTTTACTTTGTGTAATGGCCAATCCACTCCCAGTCTTTATTGTAATTTATTTTCTGCTAGCTAGTAAGTCTGCCGCTGTGTAAAGTGATATTTGAACATTTGTTAATATTTTTCACAGCCTCTCAGCTAGCTACCTGGGTTGCCAAACTGGCAATTTAAAAACCTCAGACACTCCAGCAGGAGTGCCGGAACCTCCCCTGCCCCACCTCTTCCCCTGAAGCTCCACACCTGCCCACCTCTTCCCCCAAGGCTCCTCCCTCATCCACTCCTCATCCTCCCTCCCTGCCCAGGTCAGGAGGGACTTGCCTGTGGAGCCAGGCCTGGGAGCCGCAGCCGCCCGATGTAGGTAGGAGGCAGCCCTGGCTGAGTAGGGGCTGGTGTGGGTGATGACCCAGTGCCTCCCCACCCAGAGTAACTAGACTTTGGGTGTCCGCTCAGTAGATCTGACCGGACAATGGCAGGTTTCCTTTTTAACTGGACTTTCTGGTCAAAAACTGGGCACTTGGACACCTTAGCAGCACCCAATGTGCAATAAGTGCTGGGAACATGCCAGGGACAACTTCTGCTTTCTTATGGTGGGAGAAGTAACAATGGGAAAACCTGGGTTAGACTCGGTTCTGACCAGCAGGGAGGAATTCACTGGTCTAGATGAAATTATTCTAAGGTGGGTGCACAACTGGTTGAAGACTGTACCCTGAATAGTTATCAATGGTCTGGTGTCAAACTGGGAGGGGAATCATAGAACTTAAGATCAGAAGGGACCATTATGATCATCTAGTCTGACCTCCCGCAAGATGCAGGCCACAAAAGCTGATCCACCCACTCCTGAAATAATTCTCTCCCTTGACTCAGCTGTTGAAGTCCCCAAATCCTGATTTAAAGACTTCAAGTAGCAGATAATCCTCCAGCAAGCGACCCCTGCCCCATGCTTCGGAGGAAGGCGAAAAACCTCCAGGGCCACTGCCAATCTACCCTGGAGGAAAATTCCTTCCCGACCCCAAATATGAATGACGGGGGGGAGGAGCCCCAGGTGGCTTTTCCACACTCCCAGCAGGGAACAGGGAGGTGAAAAGCCCCAGGTGGCTTCCTCCACTCTTTATAGAGAACAAGGAGTGCTGGAGGGGCAGCCCACCCACAGCCTGTGGGGCAGCTAGGGTCCTGGGGTGGAGCCGAATTATCGGGTGCTCTGAACCCACCGGCAGCCAAGCTCCTTGCTCCTCACCACTCCCAGCTCGCCACATCCCAGGTCTTCTCCCTCCCTCCTAGCGCTTCCCATCCCCCACTGCCTAACAGCTGTTTGGTGGCACTTAGGACTTTCCAGGGGGGAGGGGGAGGAGTGGGGACGTGGCACTCTCAGGGGAGGAGGCACAGAAGAGGCAGGGCAGGGGCAGGAACCTGGAAGAAGGGGATGGACTTGGGGCAGGTCTGGGGTGGGGACTTTGGGGAAGGGGTGGAATGGAGGTGGGGTGAGGGCGGTGCAGGGGCTGGGCCAGGTGTGGGAAGGGGGAGGTCAAGCACCCACCGGGCAGAGGGGAAGTTGGCGCCTATGGAGGGAGCTGCCGCTGGAGATGACAGACTGGGCTCTCAGCTGCCAGCACGGCCCCTCTTAGGTCAGTGGAAGGGCTCCTCGGCAGGACACGCCCCAGCAACCCAAGGAGGGTAGCGTGGACATCAGCTACTGCAGTAATTACTATGGCAGCTGTAAGTCAACCTAATATAGGTCAACTTAGGTTTGGAGTGTAGATGCCCCTTACAAGCAAAGGGATTTCTCTCACCCAAGAGCTTTCAGCAGTCCCTGCTCACTGGGAAGCTTTCCAGCGAGGATCACTGCCCCCAGTTCAACGATGCTCCTGTCGTCTTTCAAGAGATCTTGCTACTGTGAGTAGAGATGGGGGAGGAGAAGTGGCCAGAGGCCTTCCTCCCCCTTTATACTCCCACCCTTTATAGTGTAAAAGTCATTGCTGGGTGATGGCCTATGTGAGCTCTAAACCGTCTTTCAAATGAATTGTAAATGTCTTTGTTTACCGCCTTCCTCCTGTTGGTGGACGGCCAGACAGTAGTTTTCTAACATAGATGGTCAGTTCTTTGTCGTCTCTGAGGAGTTAGTCTGTGGGGTGTTCCCCAGAACGTCAACATATTTCAGTAACAAATAAAGGTACCATATATCCGGGTTTTCCCAGGCAGAGCTTCTTTTTGGAACCCGTTTCTCTGTCCGAGTGTGATTTTCCCATAACAGCAAATGTCCAGGGGTTTTGCAGAGCAGATGGGCTACAGCTCAGAAATAGCCCTGATTGGTCACCTTCCCAATTGGTCTATTCCCCGGCATCCACAGCTGATCGGTCCATTCCTCTGCATCTGTAGCTGATTGATTGCTGCCAGATCCCACCCACCCAGGCCCCAGCTCCCAGCCCTGGGGAGCGGGTCCTGCAGGCAGGTGCTGACGGATGGCTGTTGCTGTGTTCTGGGCTTGTATCAGCGCCCTGCCACTGTGACAGTGACTGACACTGCCCTCACTTCGTGAGTACTCCCCCCGCAACCCTCCAGCACCCACAATTCTACCCCCCAGCTCCCACTCCTCGTCAGTGTCCTCTTTTTGGGCATGTGGAATATGGTCACCCTAGTAACAAACATACAGTAAAATCTCACTATTCTACCCATTTTCTTCTGTAGCGGTGTAAGCTGGTGGTCGGGGCTCGACCCTCCGGCTGGCAGGAGGGGAGCCACACCGACTCGCTCTTTGTCCCCTCTAACGGGTGGGACGGCAAGAATCAGGGTAGCACTGTCTCACATCTCCAGCCCTCTGGAGCAGGGGCTGAACAACAATCAGTCTCAGTACCTTCAGGCCCTCTGGATCAGGGGGCTGAATGGCAGTTCCATACAGGTCCAAGCCCTCTGGAGCAGGGGGCTGGATAACAGCAATCAGTCTCAATATAGATCCAGGCCCTCTGGAGCAGGGGGGCTGGGTAACAGCAATCAGTCTCAATATAGACCCAGGCCCTCTGGAGCAGGGGGGCTGGGTAACAGCAATCAGTCTCAATATAGACCCAGGCCCTCTGGAGCAGGGGGGCTGGGTAACAGCAATCAGTCTCAATTAGACGCCCAGGCCCTCTGGAGCAGGGGGCTGGGCGACAGCAATCAGTCTCAAGGGAAGGTTCACAGGTTCAGACCCTCAGGCAGGGGCTGAACACCAGGCACCCAGTCAATTAGGTAAGCCCAGGCCCTCAGTCAGGGCGGGGCAACAGCAGTTCAATATAAACCCCGGCCCTCTGGAGCAGGGGGCTGGGTAACAGCAATCAGTCTCAATAGAAGGTTCACGGGTTCAGACCCTCAGGCAGGGGCTGAACACAAGGCACCCAGTCAATGAATGGAAGCCCAGGCCCTCAGTCAGGGCGGGGCAACAGCAGTTCAATATGAGCCCAGGCCCTCTGGAGCAGGGGGCTGGGTAACAGCAATCAGTTTAGGGCTCAGGTCCTGGTGTCAGGAGCTGGGCAATGACAGCAACCCAGTTTAGTGCAGGCAGCTCTGTCTGCGCTGGGATGAGGGGGAGACTGCCACCCGTGAGTGGGGTGGCAGGGGGGACACAGGCCCACCCACTCCACTGTGTCCCAGCCTGGGGCCCTATTAGCGGCTAGCACTGCCGCTGGTCAGTGGGGTCCTGACCGCAACACACTGACATGGGCACCTCGGTGCCTATAGCCTGACAGGGGTCAGCTATCCCCGGGCTACATTCCATTTCCCCCTCTCCCGGTACCTGCTCCTCGGTTGCCGGGAGTTCGGACCAGTCCATCGGCATGGGGTCTGAAGGACCAGGGCTTGGGGGCAGGTCCGGCAACTCCTGCTGGAAGTCCGGCCAGGCTGCCTCCGATGGTTCCTCCGGATAACAGCAGGGCGGAAGCGGCGGCTCCTCCTCGTACCGGGCGGGAGGAAGTCCTAGCGGCTGCTCCGGGTTCGGATCCCGGGGAAGCTCCGCGGGTTCCTCATCGTACCGGGCGCGGGGCAATGGGGGCCAGTCCTGATCGCCGCCTTGGGTCCTGGAGGGTTCCCAGTCTGGAGCTCCCGCCGGCACGTCTGCTCGCGGCGGTGGCTGGCTCCTGACTGAGCTCTGGCGTTCTCCTTTTCTACTTCCTGTCCCGCCCCTTGACTTCCGGGGGGCGGGGACAGGACGTGATGACTCAGCCCACTTGGGCGTCTGGGAGGGAGCTCCCTCTGCTGGGCAGGAGGGGAGCCACACCGACTCGCTACAAGCGGCTAAACCAGTTTCACTTCTCGCCTCATTATTTGGTTGTATTACTTGCAAAAGTTTTAGCATCATTATACTAAAAGAAAGAGAAAGAAACACAAGTCTTCCCATCTACAAATGATCTGGACTAACCTAGAAAAACCCGGGAACTAATTTCACCAATAGATGCAAACAGGGCTCTAGGATCTGTAAGGTCAAACTGTGCTTTAGAGTCAATGGAATTTCCCCAGCCACTCCTGGCTCTGTGGCACTTTCTTCTCCAGCCCTCTTGAGTCTGACTTAGGATCATAGACATCAAACCTGTGATTCCTAGGCATGGAGAGCCAGGGACACGTTGGTAAGTGACACCTTGAGAGGCAGAGGGGTAGAATGAGGAGAAGATAAAACTGTCCATTGCTGGGACAGAGGCAGCTCTGTGGAGAGTGGAGTGAGTCCCTGCTCCCACTTTTTTAGCATCTAGTTAATTCTGGTGCATAAGGAAGAAAATGTACAAACACTCAATGCTTTACAGCAGGGCCTGGAGTAATGTGAGACTATCTGGGAATGAGACAATCCGGCCCCAAAGGGGGAACTCCGGGACTAATGACCACCCAGCAAAAGGGAGGAGGTCAGAACACGTAAGTAAAGGTATGATTTTACTACAGATTCGAAGAAGTCACAGAATCTGTGACTTCCAGAGACCTCTGCGACTTCAGCCCATGGCGGCTCAGAGCTGTGGGGTCCCCAAAGCTCTAAGCTGCTGCAGGCTGTGGGGGTACCCCACAGCACTCAGCTACCGGGCTGGCCCCCCGATCTATGAGTCGCTGTGGGGGGCAAGGCAGCCCCGGAGCTCCGAGCCATGAGAGGCAGGGGGCCAATGCAGCTCCCAGCCAGGGCCCCCACATCTGCCCAGCTGCCATGGGACACCAGAGCCCCAGCAATGGGTGCTGCAGCCTTCTCTCGCCCCATTTTGTCACGGATATTATTAATAAGAGTCCCGGACAGGTCACAGGCTTCCGTGAATATTTCTTTATTGCCTGTTACCTGTCCATGACTTTTATTAAAGATATCCATGACAAAACCTTAGCCTTACACATAAGATGCTCAGGATGAGGTTACACTAGGAAATCTGGTGGAGGGTCACAGAGTTGCGCTGGCTAATCCCAACCACATTTCCTACCGTAGACAGATGCTCGGAAGCACAGGTGGGATCTCTCGGCCTTCCTCAAATGGCTCTGTGGGAATCAGCCCCTCTCAGTGGTGCTGTCTGAATGCAGAGGGGGCAGGGAGATGGGGCAGAGGGAGAGAGTGATGAGGCAGCACCTCTCTACCCCTCTGCTCTCCCTCGCCTCTTATCCCATGATCCTCAAACACTCAATACCCCAGCACCCAGCTCCACCAGCCCCAATCATTCAATCCCCAGTTCCCTCCCCAAAACCCATCCTCCTGGTCCCTCAATACTTGATCCCCCAGAACCCAATGCCCAGGGGGATTTGGGGAGGGGAGAAGTTACCAGCCCCCAGGGACACTCCCCCTACAGGGAACAGGTCAGTGGGGTGGCCCAACCCAGGGGCTGGTCGAAGATGGGGGAGGGGACAGGTGTCTAGCGTGAAGGTGGGGCCTGGCCCAAGTGTCTTTCTCCTCATCTCCATGGCAGGGGGATCCCGGCTGGGAGGGGAAGGGAGAGCAGGAAACTTCAGCCAGGCAGAGGGAGCATCTGGAGGAGTTTCTCTCTTTCCCTTCCCCCACCTGTAGCCCATCAGCTCAGCAGCCAGGGCTGCAGCAGGGAGGAGGGACTGACCGGGGAAGAGCCAGAGGGTCACTGACCAGCTTATGCTCGGCTGCTGCTGGATCCTCACCTCAGCAATGGGCAGCTGGATCCTTGGGAGCCTAACACCCCTGATGTGTGTGGGAACGAGGAAATGGGTTTGTCACCATGGCCAGCCCTAGTCAGGGCCCTGAGAGAATTTCCCTGCTCTGTGGAGGAGCCTGAAATGACAGTTCCACTTGGAGCATTTTCCACACTGAGAACATCTCAGAGGTTTCTTCCCTGTGTGGATTTGTGGATCCCTGATATTCCAGGAACACCAAATGAAGCTTCCACCACATTCAAGGTCTCTCTGATGTGTGGATCACTGATGCTTGAAGTCAAATTGAATCTTTTCCTGCAGTCAAGCTATTTCTAGGGTCTCTCGCCTTTGTGGATTTTCTGATGTGTGGTCAGCTCTGAACTCTTACTGAAGCTTTCCCCACAATCAAAGCATTTATACGGTCTCTTGCCTGTGTGGATTTTCCCATGTTGATTAAGGTTTGAGCGCTGACTGAAAGTTTTCCCACACTCCAGGCATTTATGGGGTCTTTCTCCTGTGTGGATTCTCCTATGTTTAGTAAGGGATGAACTTTCCATAAAACTTTTCCCACACTTAAGGCATTTAAAGGGTCTCTCTCCTGTGTGAACTCTCTGGTGTATAGTAAGATATGACTTCTGAATAAAACTTTTCCCACACTCAAGGCACTTAAAGGGTCTCTCTCCTGTGTGGATTCTCCCATGTTGAGTAAGGTGTGAGCTTTGACTGAAAGTTTTCCCACAGTCCAGGCATTTATAGGGTCTTTCTCCTGTGTGGATTCTCTGATGCTTAATAAAGAATGATTGACGAACGAAACTTTTCCTACACTCAAGGCATTTATAGGGTCTTTCTCCTGTGTGGATTCTCCCATGTTTAGTAAGGGATGAACTTTCCTTAAAACTTTTCCCACACTCCAGGCATTTGTAGGGTCTTTCTCCCACGTGGATTCGCTCATGTTTAATAAGGGATGAACTTCCCAAAAAACTTTTCCCACACTCAAGGCATTTATAGGGTCTCTCTCCTCCATGGATTCTCCCATGTTTAGTAAGGTGTGAGCTTTGACTGAAAGTTTTCCCACAGTCCAGGCATTTATAGGGTCTTTCTCCTGTGTGGATTCTCCCATGTTTAATAAGGGATGAACTTTCCATAAAACTTATCCCACACTCAAGGCAACCATAGGGTCTCACTCCTGTGTGGGTTCTCTGATGTGTAGTAAGCTTTGAGTTATACATAAAAGTTTTCCCACACTCCAGGCATTTATAAGGTCTCTCTCCTGTGTGGGTTCTCTGATGTGTAGTAAGATGTGACTTCTGAATAAAACTTTTCCCACACTCAAGGCATCCATAGGGTCTCTCTCCTGTGTGGGTTTTCTGATGTTTAGTAAGCTTTGAGTTGTGAGTAAAAGTTTTCCCACAGTTCAGGCATTTATAAGGTCTCTCTCCTCTGTGGGTTCTCTGATGCGTAGTAAGCTTTGAGTTATGAATAAAAGTTTTACCACACTCAAGGCATTTATAAGATCCCTCTGATGCGTGAACTTTCTGGTGTATAGTAAGTTGTGACTTCCGAATGAAGCTTTTCCCACAGTCCAAGCATTTATGGGGTTTCTCTCCTGTATGGATTGCCTGATGTCTAGTAAGTTTTGTTCTGTCAATAAAATTTTTCCCACACTCAAAGCAATTATATGGTCTCTCTCCTGTGTGGATTCTCCTATGTTTAATAAGGTATGAGCTCTGACCAAAAGTTTTCCCACAGTCCAAGCATTTATATGGTTTCTCGCCGGTGTGGGTTCGCTCATGTTTAATAAGGTTCCATCGCGTACTGAAAAGTTTCTCACACTGAAGGCATTTATAGCATCTCTCTCCCGTGTGGATTTTCCTATGTTGAGTAAGGTGAATGCGCTGACTGAAACTTTTCCCACACTGAAGGCATTTGTATGGTCTCTCTCCCGTGTGGATTTTCCTATGTTGAGTAAGGTGAATGCGCTGAGTGAAAGTTTTCCCACACTCCAAGCATTTATGGGGTTTCTCACCTGTGTGAGTTTTGTGATGTGTATTAAGGGTTGATTTCAAATTGAAACTTTTCCCACACTCAAGGCATTTATAGGGTCTTTCTCCTGTGTGGATTCTCCGATGTGCAGTAAGGTATGAACTCTGACTAAAACTTTTCCCACACTCAAGACATTTATATGGTTTCTCTCCTATGTGCAGTCTCTGGTGCACAATAAAGTTTGATTTCTCACTGAAGCTTTTCCCACAGTCTACACATTTATAGGACTTCTCTCCTGTGTGGGTTCTCCAATGTTTAATAAGGCTTGCACTGAAATGGAAACTTTTCCCACGGTCAAGGCATTTGTAAGGTTTCTCTTCATTGTGACTTGTCTGCTGGACTGTGATTTCCTTGGGATCCTTGCATCCTCCACCACGTTGAATGGATTCATCCAGTTTCTTCCTGGGATAGTTTCCCAGCTGCATCTCTGATCTGTGTCGATCTCTCCAGGCATTTCCCTGTTCCAAGCACTGGGAAAAATTCCCTTCAGCTCTTCTCAAAAATATCCCCTGCAGTTCCACTTTCTCAGGACCTTCCACCTGCTGATTCTCCTTCTTGTTCTCAGTCACTGTCCTGTCACCTGCTGGAGGAGAAAGAATCCAGACAGGAGTCACTGCCTGTGCCGGGGGGAAAGGACAGAAAGGGGAATAGCAAAGAGGGAAAACACAACACAGTGATTGTTGGGGAGATGGAGACGTTGGATTCTGCCTCCACATCCCACCCAAACACTCCCAGGGGAGGAAAGTCAGGGAGGAAATTCCCGACAGCTAATAGGATGAGTGGGAAGCTGTGACTAATATTTGCTTTCAGGATATGACACCTACTGACTGCAGCCCTCACCTGGGTGAGATGGGACAGAGCTCAGGGCTCTCGCTCATGGCACATTTTGGGAGTCCCAGCTTTTTCCTTCATGCTCAGGATGGTTCTTTCTCAGTTTCCCTGACTCCTCACCTGTGTGGATGCCTCTCGGGCTCTCCCTTTCCTCATCAGCCTGGAGATCCGGGACCCACGGCTCTTCCCCTCGTTCTAACCGGGCGATCAGGTCAGGTTTGGGAATGGGAAATCCTGCACAGGGGATGAAATCAGGGAAGGTCAGGGCGCATGGAGCATTGGTAGGGTATTTGTCACAGGGAACATTCCCTGAGTTTAATCTGACCCTACATGGGACTGTGGAAACTCAGACCCTTTGGGAGCAGCAGATATCTGGGGGTGGGGTGTTGCCACACCCTCACTAGGAGACCTGAGGGTAGATGCATCTGGGGGACTTTCTGGCACACACAGCTCTGGTGTTAAAATCCTGCCTATTTCCAAACCAGCATGTAGGTGCTGGAACTAACCATGATGGGGGAGCTGCCGCACCTCCTGGCTTGAAGTGGTTTCCTTTATATCCAGGGTTTATAGTTTGGTTCAATGGCTCTCAGCACCCCCCTCTGTACAACCTGTCCCAGCCCCCCTGAGTCTGCAGCCCTGAGAGCCTCCCCATGGACGGAGCTAGTCCCAAGAGGGCCAGTGAGCGGAGTGTGAAGGAGAAATAACACAGGCAGGGAATCCCCTGCTTCTGGCCCCTTGACAGCTGCAGAGAGGGGGATGAATTAGCCTGTCCATTAGGTTTCTGCCTCCCCTGTTGCCTCGAAGGGGGTGTGGAGATGCACGTCCCTCTCACAGTGGAGCTGTGGACTCTACCAGGGGTTCTCAACCTTTTTCTCTCTGAGCCTCCCCGCTCTCCACCCCCAACATGGTATAAAAACGCCACAGCCCACCTCTGCCAGACCAACTGGTTTTTTGCATATGAAAGCCAGGGCCAGCATTAGGGGGTGGGGAGCAGGGCAAATACCCAGGGTCCCATGCCACATGTAGCCCCGAAAAGCTAAGTTGCTCAGGCTTCAGCTCCAGCCCCATGCAGTGGGGCTTTTACTTTGTGCCCTGGGCCTCAGCAAATCTAATTCTGGCCCTGCTTGGTGGCCCCCCTGAAACCTGCTCGCAGCCCCACAGGGGCCCCTGGCTGAGAACCACGGCACTATGTGACCCCAACTGAGCAGAGTCAGACATGCAGACCCCATGGCTTAAAATAGCTGAGGGGACGGGAACCCCTTACCCAGCGAGGTCACCGACTCGTAGTTCTCCTGCATGATGTCCCTGTAGAGGGCTCTCTGAGCGGGGTCCAGCAGAGCCCCCTGCCCCGGGGTGAAATACACAGCCACCTCCTCGAAGGTCACCGGCATCTGGAAGAACAAGAGTCCCCCACTCAGCACCTGCTGCCCCAGCCACAATCCCACTAATCATGGGGGAGGAAGCTTGGAAAAGCAGAATCCTCCCCCCACCCCTGCTCAGAGCAGCCAGGAGGCTTCAGGGGGTGGGGAGAAGGTGAGAGCTCCTTGTCCCCCAGCACACGGAGCAGGGCAGGGTCTCCTCATTTCCCACACGCCTGCCAGCCACAGGCTGATGCGGGAAGCAGAGCTCTGAGCCGGGGACAGGGACAGATATCCCAACAGCTTCCCTGCGTATTTCACAGCAGCCTCTGGCCAGTGGGGTCAGGCTCCAGCACTGGGAGTCTGCTCAGTTTTCCCAGCCCTGCCCAGGGGGGTGTTGTGCACGGCCCAGGCTGGTTCCCTCCGCCCCCACCCACCGGGGCTGGCGGCAGCTTTCCCGGGCCCCGGGCGGGAATCGCAGCCAGCTCCGCGGGGAGCAGCCTGGGGCCAAACCTCCCACTGCAGTCCGGGGGTGCCGGGGGGGGCGGGTCTCTCTCACCTTCCCTCCGAGCGGGGCCCCCCGGGGCAGGGGCCGGGCCGGGCTGGGGGCTCTGCCCTGGGAGAGGCTCCTGGGGGGGAGCAGCGGGAAGGGCCCTGCTGGAGATTCCCCTCTCCCGGCTGCAGCCAGGGCTCCGGGCTCCCAACACCAGCCGCCCCCCGGGGCTCGGGGATCTCGCCAGGAGCCTGGGAGCCAGAGTCACCGCAGCGGCTTCGAGTCACTTCCTGCGGCCGGGCCGGAGCCCAGCGCTCGCTGCCCGGAGCCGCCTCCCGGCTGCCTCTGGGTCCTAGCGCTGAAGGGATCGCTCTGCAGCATCTCTGGCTCCTGTTCCGCTCCCAGGCGCTAAGGTCAGAAGGGCCTGTCATGAGCGTCTAACCCAGGAGTTCTCATGACCAAATTTTTGGTGGCCTCAGGCCTGGTCTACACTAGGAGTTTAGCTGTTTAGATCAATTTAACTCTGCACCTGCCCACACAACAAAGCCATTTTTGTTGACTTAAAGGGCTCTTAAAATCAATTTCTGTACTCCTCCCTGACAAGGGGATTAGCACAGGGCTTCGGGGGGGGGGGGGGAGGCTAAGTGCGGCAATTTGCCACAGGGGCCCCCACGAGAGTTTTTTGGGGCCCCTGGAGCGGGGTCTTTCAGTCGCTCCGGGGACCTGGGAAAACTTTTGCAGGGCCCGGAGCTTCTTCGTTCCCAGTCTTCGGTGGCAAGGGGTCCTTCCGCTCCGGGGCGGAAGGACCCCCCACCTCCGAATTACTGCTGAAGCAGGACCCGCTGCCGAAGTGCAGCAGGGTCTTCGGCGGTATTTTGGAAGCGGGGGGGTCCTTCCATTCCAGGACCCACCGCCGAAGTGCCTCAAAGACCCATGGCAGGGACCCCCTGCCGCCGAAGTACCGCCGAAGGCCCCACTGCACTTCGGTGGCAGGTCCCGCTTCGGCAGTAATTCAGCAGCAGGGGGGTCCCTGCCATGGGCCTTTGGGGCACTTCGGCAGCGGGTCATGGAGTGGAAGGACCACCCACCGCTGAATTACCACCAAAGCGGGGGGGCCACCACCGAAGACCCCAGGCCCCTGGAATCCTCTGGGCAGCCCTGGATTAGCATTGAAATCAACACTGCTGGGTCGAATTTGGGATCGTGCGGACGCTATTCAACAGTATTGACCTCCAGGAGCTATCCCAGAGTACTCCATTGCCAATGCACTGGCCAGGTAGACAGGAAAAACATCAGGAACTTTGGAATTTCATTTCCTGTTTGGCCAGCGTGGTGAGCTGATCAGCATAGGTGACCATGGAGTCCCAGAGTCACAAAAGAGCTCCAGCATGGACCGAATGGGAGGTACTGCATCTGAGCACTGTATGGGGAGACGAATCCGTGCTGTCAAATGAAATGCCAGAATTTTGAAAAAATCTCCAAGGGCATGAAGGACAGAGGTTATAACAGGAATCCGCAGCAGTGCCACATGAAGCCTACTAAAGAACCAGAGAAGCAAACGGCCTCTCCGGGGCAGAGCCCCAGACATACAACTTCTATGATGAGCTGCATGCCATTCTAGGGAGTGCCCCTACAACTACCCCACCCCTGTACTTCCTTCCTCCTCCCCCCCCCTCCCGGTTATGCCCCCAGTTATGCCCCCATTGGTGTGATGAATTAATAAAGAATGCATGAATTCGAAACAACAATGACTTTATTGCCTTTGCAAGCGGAGATCAAAGTGGGGAGAGGAGGGCGGTTGGATTACAGGCAAGTAGAGTAAACCAAAGGGGTGGGTTTTCATCAAGGAGAAACAAACAGAACTTTCACACTGTAGCCTGGCCAGTCATGAAACTGGTTTCAAAGCTTCTCTGATGCACAGCGCGTCCTGCTGTGCTCTTCTAACCGCCCTGGTGTCTGGCTGCGCATAATCAGCGGCCAGACGATTTGCCTCAACCTCCCACTCCATCATAAACGTCTCCCCCTTACTCTCACTGATATTGTGGAGCACACAGCAAGCAGCAATAACGATGAGAATATTGGTTTTGCTGAGGCCTAACCGAGTCAGTAAACTGCACCAGGGAGCTTTTAAACATCCAAAGGCACATTCTGCCACCGTTCTGCACTTGCTCAGCCTATAGTTGAACTGCTCCTTACTACTGTCCAGGCTTCATGAGCCATGGGAGCAAGGGGTAGGCTGGGGTAGGTGTGACCGTGTGGTGCTGCCCTGGGAGAGCAGCCTGAGGCAGAAGCCTCCAGCTGGCATGATATTCCAGGCAGGACTGAATCTCCATTAGATGAAACTTAAAGAAGAGAATGACCTGGAGTCATTCCCATTTTTGTTCAGGTGCCCCCCCGTGGCCAACCTCACTGAGGCTGGCCAGGAGCACCCATGTCTGCCCAGGCACCCCCGACCAACCTAACCGAGGTTGGCCAGGAACACCCACGGGACGATGACGATGGCTAGCAGTCCTATTGTACTGTCTGCCGTCCACAAGGGAAGGCAAGGGGATGCTGCTGTGTAGCTGAGCGGGCTCCATGCTTGCCGTGGTATGTCATCTGCATGGGTAACCCAGGAAAAAAGGCGAGAAATGATTTTTTGCCATTGCTTTCATGGAGGGAGGGGGGCCTGACGACATGTATGCAGAACCACCCGTGACAATGTGTTTGCCCCATCAGGCACTGAGATCTCAACCCAGAATTCTAATGGGCAGCGGAGACGGTGGGAACTGTGGGATAGCTACCCACAGTGCAACGCTTCGAAAGTTGACCCTAGCCTTGGTACTGTGGACGCACACCGCCGACTCAATGCGCTTAGTGGGGGCACACACAATCGACTGTATCAAATTGATTTCTAAAAAATTGACTTCTATTAAATTGACCTAAATTCTTAGCGTAGACATACCCTCAGAGTGCAGTGAGCAACTCTCGCTGGTGGCTGCTCAAACACTATTTCCTAAAATACTTAATTAACTTTAGCAAAAACCATGAGATGTGCACACAGGCAGTGGTCGGCAACATGTCTGTACATGGACACAAGTGTCCATAGTAAAAATGTTGAGGTCCATGGGGGCTGCTCCCCGTCCTTGCTGTTGCTGGTGGAGGCGTGGCCAAGCGGCTCTGCACGATGCCTCTGTTCTCCCTTCCTGAGCGCTGACTCCACAGCTCTGAGCCCTCCTCTGGCTCCTACTTGTGCTGCCGCTGCTTCCGGGAGCTGCTTAAGGAAAGTTGCATGGAGCCTGAACACACCTCCCGCACCTCACACTCCTGCCCCAGCCCTGATCCCCCTCCCATCCTCCAAACCCCTTGGTCCCAACTTCAAGCCCCCTTCTGCACCCCAAATCCCTCATCCCCAGCACCACACCACAGCCTGCACCCACAGCCAGAGCCCTCACCCCAGCTCCCCACATCCCAACCCCCTGCTCCAGCCCAGAGCCCCATCCCACACCTCATTTTGGGCCCCACCCCAGAAACCGCACCCCCAGCCCAGAGCCCATACCGCCTCCCACACCCAACCCCCTGCCTCACCCTGGAGCCCCCTCCAATGTCCATCACTGAGTCTGGTAATTTTGTCAAGTGTCCATTGTGCAACATGGTGGTGCTGACCCCTGCACAGAGGTAAGCGGGGGAAGGGTCCCACTGTGGGGAACTTTCCTGGCTCATACATCACATCCCAGTGGAATCCAATAGCAGAAGGATCTGAGTCCTTGTTCCCACTCCCTTCACCCAGGGGCCTGTCAGACCTCGAGGACTCCCCTTCCACTCTAGTCCCCATAACCTGGACAAGGCTGGGCCAAGGATTCCTGAGGGGCTCAACCCCAATCTTGTCATGATCACTCAGGACAGGGGTGACAGTGTCCCCACTGCGGGATACTCTCTTCGCTCTGGATACTTCCCTGACATCTTCACTGACCACTGCATAGAGTTCAGAACAAATACAATTCATTAAACAGCAAGTAATTTAAAAAAATGGGAAAGATGAAAAGAAAACACGTCACCCCACTCTGTGGGCACAGGGGGAACCATGACCAGTGTCTCTAGATTGTCAGGGCAGTTCACAGACTGTTCCTCACAGGCCCTGGCTGTGCTGCAGGGGTGCTGCAGGTTGGACACGTGCTCTAGTGATGGCCACATGCCCTCAGGCTCTAGGTGGCAGGACCCTTCTTCCCAGCATCAGTCATTTCCTGTCAGAGTTATGCTCCCCCTCCAAGTCTGGCTTGCAAGGCCCCTTGGCTGGGGGTATCTCACTGCGCTGGGCCCTCTGCCCAGGGTTCCCCTCACTCTTCCCAGCTACTGACAGCCCCCGGCTCCAGACTGCCCCAGCTCCCCTCTGCCTCGGCGCCGCTGCTGCTCTGCCTCCAGCTCGGCTCTCTGGGCTGCACCTCTCTGCTTCTGGAGGCTGCTGCTCTGACTCCAGCCCACTCAGGTTGCTGCTCTCCCCTTCTCTGGCAGGCAGCTCCAGCTCACACAGAGGACGGGCTCCCGACTCTATAGTAAACTAACTAAAGGTTCATTGCCTAAGGAAAGGAAGTGAGAGTTATTGAGAGGTTAAAGCAGGTAAAATATATGCACAGGTGAGTCACAGTTTGTAATTCCAAAGGGTGGCAGTGATTTAACAAACTGCCAGCTTCCCAAAAGTCATTTCAGGGTACCCAGATTGTCTCTGAGGAGCTCCACTTTCTATCTGGTACACTTCCCTGTAAGAATCCAAACAGTCCAGAGATAAAGGCGCTTTCCTTGAATCCATACTTATGGCGTCTTCTCACACACAAAAAATGCTGACAGGGTCACTACCCACGTGGGCTTTTCCTCTCATGACAGAGAGTGAGGAACGCATTTTGAGTCTTTGACCTCCAGTCCTCATGCACAACGCCCAGTTGCTTTGAAATTAGCTCTTTTCTGTTAAAGTTCTCCATTTGCATTCCACGAGCTATCTTCCTTGTTTGATGGGTTAGGTGGTTACGAGGTGTACACAATGGAAATGTTCCCTACTACATTATAACAAGATACACTTAAGTGAAAACAATGCAAGTAACATCCCATCAGTTGTCATGAAGTTTAAACACCAACTACACTCTTATACATTTAACAATCACTTTGATCTATCCTAATACACAAGTGAATTGGTCTGGGGCTCTGGCATGTGCTGGCACCTGTTCTGCCAGCGCCAGAGAGTTTACACCAGGAAATCTGGTGGAGGGTCACAGACATGCGCTGCCTAATCTCAACAACAAGACCATTGTGACCAGCCCTAGTCAGGGCACTGAGAGAATTTCCCCCATGTATGGAGGAGTCCCTGGTGTGCAGTATCGAGTTAGTGCCACATGGAGCATTTTCCACACTCAGAACATCTCAGAGGTTTCTTCCCTGTACAGATTTGCAGATGCCTGATACTCTACTATACCTTACTGGCTACACAGAGGCCAAAGCAGAGTTCCCTTGAAGCAACCCAGCCTTGGGCTCCCTCCCAGACAGCCAGTGAAATATGTTGGTGATTCCTGAAAATCTTGTTCATCATATAAAAAGTTCTACAAATTCAAAGGATCAGACACATCACCCACCAAGTTCATGAATACTTCAGTTCTTACCAAAATACACGCTTACAGCCAATTCTTATTAACTAAACTAAGATTTATTAAAAGGAGAAAAGAGAGAGAATATTGGTTAAAAGATCATTATACAGACAGACATGAATAGAGTCCTGAGGGCAGTTTCACTGCAGAGATGGTGCTTTAGAATTGCAAAGAGTCCTTTTCAGAATCCTTTCATCAGGCTCTAGTCCTCTGTCCAAATGTTCAATATCAGTGCAATCCAGCTGGACTGGAGACCTGTCTTATGACTCAAACTCCGCCCCGAATAAAGTTTAAGATCTGAGATAAAAGGATCAGATCCCAAGAATTTTTCTAGAGATTTTTTCAGCCTCTCCTCAGCAGGCAGTCCTTGGGTGAACAATAGGCTTTTGAAGTAAGCTTCTATTTCCTAAATGTCACAGGTAAATAATTACAAGGATTAACAGAAGGTAATTATCCATAAAGCAGTTCGTAGATAGTTAACCACAAACTTTAAAGAGACATGCAATGACATTATTACACCCAAGTTTCATCTAAATGTTAATATTCTCTTTTGATCTCTGACTTAACAAAAGACAACCCTAGATAGGAACCGTTTGTTTACATTGTTAACCTCTAACAAGCTAAAGGTAAACATAGACTACTACAAAAAGAACAGGAGTACTTGTGGCACCTTAGAGACTAACAAATTTATTTAAGCATAAGCTTTCCTGGGCTAAAACCCACTTCATTGGATGCACACAGTGGAAAATACAGTAGGAAGATATATATATACACACACACACAGAGAACATGAAACAATAGGTGTTACCGTACACACTCTAAGGGGGGTGATCAGTTAAGGTGAGCTATTACTAGCAGGAGAAAAAGAAAAAAACCCAACTTTTTGTAGTGGTAATCAAAATGGCCCATCTCCAGCAGTTGACAAGAAGGTGTGAGGAACAATAGGGGGGAAAAATAAACATGGGGAAATAGTTTTATTTTGTGTAATGACCCATCCACTCCCAGTCTTTATTCAAGCCTAACTGAATGGTGTCCAGTTTGCAAATTAATTCCAATTCAGCAGTCTCTCATTGGAGTCTATTTTTGAAGGTTTTTTGTTGTAATATTGTGACTTTTAGGTCTCTAATCGAGTGACCAGGGAGACTGAAGTGCTCTCCAACTGGTTTTTTAATGTTATAATTCTTGATGTCTGATTTGTGTCCATTTATTGTTTTACATGGAGACTGTCCGGTTTGGCCAATGTCCATGGCAGGGGGCATTGGTGGCACATGATGGCATATATCACATTGGTAGATGTGTAGGTGAATGAGCCTCTGACAGTGTGGCTGATGTGATTAGGTCCTATGATGGTGTCCCCATAATAGATATGTGGACAGAGTTGGCTACTGGCTTTGTTGCAAGGATAGGTTCCTGGGTTAGTGTTTTTGTTGTCTGATTGCTGGTGAGTATTTGCTTCAGGTTGGGGGGCTGTCTGTAAGCGAGGACTGGCCTGTCTCCCAAGATATGTGAGAGTGAGGGATCATCCTTCAGGATAGATTGTAGATCCTTGATGATGCGCTGGAGAGGTTTTATTTAGGGGCTGAAGGTGACGGCTAGTGGCGTTTTGTTACTTTCATTGTTGGGCCTGTCCTGTAGCAGGTGACTTCTGGGTACCCTTCTGGTTCTGTCAATCTGTTTCTTCACTTCAGCAGGTGGGTACCTTAGTTGTAAGAACACTTGATAGAGATCTTGTAAGTGTTTGTCTCTGTCTGAGAGGTTGGAGCAAATGCAGTTCTATCTTAGAGCTTGGCTGTAGACAATGGATCGTGTGGTGTGGTCTGGATGAAAGCTGGAGGCATGTAGGTAAGTATAGAGGTCAGTAGGTTTCCCGTATAGGGTGGTGTTTATGTGACCATCACTTATTAGCTCTGTAGGGTCCAGGAAGTGGATCTTTTGTGTGGATTGGTCCAGGCTGAGGTTGATGGTGGGATGGAAATTGTTGAAATCGTGGTGGAATTCCTCAAAGGCTTCTTTTCCATGGGTCCAGATGATGAAGATTTCATCAATGTAGCATAAGTAGAGTATGGGCGTTAGGGGACAAGAGCTGAGGAAGCGTTGTTCTAAGTCAGCCATAAAAACGTTGGCATCCTGTGGGGCCATGTGGGTACCCGTAGCAGTGCTGCTGACTTGAAGGTGTACATTGTCCCCAAATGTGAAATAGTTATGGGTGAGGACAAAGTTACAAAGTTCAGCCACCAGGTTGGCCGTGACATTATCAGGGATACTGTTCCTGATGGCTCGTAGTCCATCTTGGTGTGGAATGTTGCTGTAGAGAGCTTCTACATCCATAGTAGTTAGGATGGTGTTTTCTGGAAGATCACTAATGGATTGTAGTTTCCTCAGGAAGTCAGTGGTGTCTCGAAGATAGCTAGGAGTGCCAGTAGCATAGGGCCTGAGGAGGGAGTCCACATAGCCAGACAATCCTGCTGTCAGGGTGCCAATGCCTGAGATGATGGGGCTCCCAGGATTTCTAGGTTTATGGATCTCGGATAGCAGATAGAATACCCCTGCTCAGGTTTCTAGGGATGTGTCTGTGGATTTGCCCTTGAGCTTTTTCAGGGAGTTTCTTGAGCAGATGGTGTAGTTTCTTTTGGTAACCCAGAGTGGGATCAGAGGGTAATGGCTTGTAGAATGTGGTGTTGGAGAGCTGCCTAGCTCTACTACTATACTCTACTACAGTTACTATGTTCTTCCAGGTCTTTAACAATAAAAGTTTACATTTCAAAGCTCTAATCTATCTAATGTGGCATGGCTCTAATTACCATTTACACACTTTTCAGAAGTCTCTAAAAGTTGAACTTGGGTCAATTATCCTGCAAGTTTCTTAACCCTTTCTGGCCGTGTGTCACAGAAGATTAGATCTTGCGTGGATTCTCCCATGTTTAATGAGATGTGATCTCTGTGTGAAACTTTTCCCACAGTCCAAGCACTTATGGGGTCTCTGTCCAGTGTGGATTCTCTGATGTCTACTAAGGGATGACCTGTTTGTGAAACTTTTCTTACAATCCAAGCACTTATGCGGTCTCTCGCCTGTGTGGATCCTCTGATGTATTATAAGATATGATTTCTGTGTGAAACTTTTCCCACAGTCTAAGCACTTATGGGGTCTCTCTCCTGTGTGGATTGCCTGATGTTTAACAACGTCGGACCTCCATATGAATCTTTTTCCACAGTCCAAGCACTTATGGGGTCTCTCTCCTGTGTGGATTGCCTGATGTTTAACAAGGTCTGACCTCCTTACAAAACTTTTTCCACAGTCCAAGCACTTATGAGGGCTCTCTCCTGTGTGGATTGCCTGATGTCTAACAAGAGCTGATGTATTTCTGAATCTTTTCCCACATTCCAAGCACTTATGGGGTCTGTCTCCTGTATGGACTGCCTGATGTTTAACAAGGTCTGATCTCTGTATGAAACTTTTCTCACAGTCCAAGCACTTATGGGGTCTCTCACCTGTGTGGATTGACTGATGATAAACAAGGTCTGACCTACGTATAAAACTTTTCTCACAGTTCAAGCACTTATGCGGTCTTTTTCCTGTATGGATTGCCTGATGCTGAAGAAGGGCTGATCTCCATGTGAAACTTTTCCCACAGTTCAAACACTTATAGGGTCTCTCTCCTGTGTGGATTCCCTGATGTTGAACAAGGTCTGACCTCTGTATGAAACTTTTTCCACAGTCTACGCATTTGTGGGGTCTCTCTCGTGTTTGGCTTATCTGCTGTGTACTTAGAACTGACTTCCAATCCAAACATTTCCTGCACTCGAGGGGTTGATAGGGTTTCTCTCCCGAGGGGCTTCTCCCATGATTATTGAGGTCTGAGCGGTTATTGAAGGTTTCTCCACGGTCCAAGCATTGAAGGGGTTTCCCTCCAGTATGCACTATCTGATGTGTCACAAGCTGTGATCTCAGAATGAATTCTTTCCTACATTCGAGGCACTGATAGGGTTTTTCTTCCTTGGGATTTGTTTGCTGGGCTGTGGGATCCTTATCTCCTCCCCAACATTGAATGGATTCATTCACTTTCTTCTTTGGGTGGTTTCCCAGCAGCCCCTCTGACCTGTGCCAATTTCCCCAGGCTTCTCTCTCTTCCAAGCACTGGGAAAAATTCCCTTCAGGTCTTCCCACAAAGGTCCCCTGCAGTTCCACTTTCCCAGGAATGTGCTCATGATGATTCCCCTCCACGTTCTCACTCGCTCTCTCATCACCTGCTGGGAGAGACACAATCCAGACAGGAGTCATTGTGCTGGGGAGAAAGAGGAATAGCACAGGGGGAAAACCCAACACGCTAACACTGCGAAGACCGAGCAATTGGATTCTGCCTCCACATCCCACCCAAACACTCAGAGGGATGGGGTATGGCTACACTTGAGATTTGCAGCACTGGTGGAGGCTTTCCAGCGCTGCAATTAGTAACTGTCCACACCTGCAGAGCACATCCAGCACTGCAACTCCCTGGCTGCAGCGCTGGCCGTACACCTGGGTCTGCTTGGGGTGTAAGGATTGCAGTGCTGGTGCTGCAGCGCTGCTCGTAAAGTGTGGCCACACACCAGCGCTGTTATTGGCCTCCAGGGTATTAGGAGATATCCCAGAATGCTTTTAACTAAATTACTCCCTTTGTTTTGTTATGCTGCCTCTCTTTGTTTTGTTGTGAACTCAGGGCTCCAGGAGCTGCTTATCTAAAAAACAAACACAGCTCCTGTTTGCCGTGATCAATCTGTAACTGACTGTGAACAATCAAATGAGATAAACCCACTACCTTGCTGTGAATGAGGCAGGCAGGGGGATGAGTGTTTGCTTGACGAGAGAAACAGCGGGGGGAGGGTGAGAAAGGGAGTCCATTGGAGCAGCTGCTTATCAGGTCTGCAGGCTGTTTGCAGTTAAGAGTAAGGGGTCGGGAAAAAATTCTGATTTTGCAAGGCAGGGAGCTGATACACAGTGTCGGCTCCAAAAATCCACTCTCTCTCTCTCCCACGGTCCCTGTCACATTGCACCCCACCCCCCTCTTTTGAAAAGCACGTTGCTGCCACTTGAACGCTGGGATAGCCGCCCATAATGCATCACTCCCAACAGCGCTGCAAATGGTGCAAATATGGCCACACTGCAGCGCTGGTAGCTGTGAGTGTAGCCACACACCAGCGCTTTCCCTACACAGCTGTAACTCCCAGCGCTGCAACTCTTAAGTGTAGCCATACCCATGGAAAGATGGGAAGGAAACCCCTGCAGCTAACAGGACAGGTGGGAAGCCGTGAGTGATATCTGCTGACTCCAGCCCTGCTCTGGGTGAGATGAGGAAGAATTGAGGGTTTTTACTCATACCACATTTCTGGGATTCTCAACTTTATCCTTCATTAGCCAAATGGTTTCTGTGTCAGTCCTCACCTGTGCGGGTGCCTCTTGAGATCTCTCTTTCCTCCGAAGCCTCGAGATCGGGCACCCACGGCTCTTCCCCTTGTTCCAGCCGGGCAATCAGCTCAGGTTTGGGAATGGGAAACCCTGCGCAGGGGGTGAAATCAGAGCAGATCAGGGTGCATGGAGGACTGAGAGAGTGTCTGTCATAAAGGACATTCCATGTCCCGGTGCTGTGCTGGGAGAATCTGGAATCCAAGGGGATGGGAACATGGTCACTGAGTCCCCTTGGGGGAGGGAGACGTCTGGGTAGGTAGGGGGAATTGTTACGCCCTCACTAGCAGTTCCCAGGATCTGTGCACTTTGGGGGCTTTGCTGAGGCACACATAGCTCTGGATTTAAACTCCTGCCTATTTCTAAACCTGCAGAGCCCTCCCTCTAGCTGGAGTAACTCCCAAGGAGGCAGGTGAACAGGGATTCTCTGTGTGAATGAGAAACAATATCGATGGGACAATACACGGCTTCAACCCCTTGAAACCTAGAGGGGTTGGGATGGTTCAGCACATCCATTAGGTTTGACAGCTTTATCCCACTGGTGAGGGTATGGAGTTGCAGGTCTTTCTCACACGGCAGCTGTGGATTATAGAACCCATTCCCCTTCAGTCTACCTGACAAGAACCTGACCAGATTCAGAAATGCATGTCCTACATGTTCTAATAACTGACAGGGCCGCCCAGAGGATTCCGGGGGCCCGGGGTCTTCGGCGGCGGGGGGCCCTTCCGTTCCGGGACCCGCGGCCAAAGTGCCCCGAAGACCTGCGGCGGGACCCCCCGCTGCCGAATTACCGCCGAAGCGGGACCCGCCGCCGAAGCGCAGCCCGGTGTTCGGCGGTAATTCGGTGGCGGGGGGGTCCCCGCCGCGGGCGGGTCCCCGCCACGGGCCTTCGGGGCACTTCGGCGGCGGGTCCCGGAACAGAAGGGGCCCCCCGCCGCCGAAGACCGGGCTGCGCTTCGGCGGCGGCGGGTCCCGCTTCCCCCCCCGCCCCGGCCCCAGCCTCTTACCCGAGCGCGTCTCCGGCGGGGCTTGAGCTCCGTCCCGCTCAGAGCCGCGTGGTGAGGGGGCGGGGCTGTGAACTCCATGCCGAGCGGAGGCAGCTGAGCTCAGCCCGGAGCTTGCAGCCCCGCCCCCTCCCCACGCTGCTCTGAGCGGGGCGGGGCTCAGACCCCGTTGGAGCTCCCAGCCCCGCCCCCTCACCACGCGGCTCGGATCGGGGCGGGGCTCAGGGGCTCGGCCGGAGACTCGGCGATTGATGCGCTGAGGCTCCAGAAGAGGGGCGGAGGCGGGAGCCTCCGCTCTTCTCTTGGGAGCCCCTGCAGAGCCCGGGGCCCGGGGCAAATTGCCCCCTTTGCCCCCCCCTCTGGGCAGCCCTGATAACTGAGGGGACGGGAATCCCTTACCCAGAGAGGTCACCGTCTCGTAGTTCTCCTGCATGACGTCGCTGTAGAGGGCTCTCTGAGCAGGGTCCAGCAGAGCCCCCTGCCCCTGGGTGAAATACACAGCCACCTCCTCGAAGGTCACCGGCCCCTGAAACAACAAGAGTCCCTCACTCAGCACCTGCTGCCCCAGGTACAATCACACTAGTCACGAGAAAGGAAGAAAGAAAAAATAAAATCATCTCCGAAGTTCTGGGAGGGCCAGACAAGCAGAATTCCTCTCCCACCCTGTTCAGAGCAGCCAGGAGGCTTCAGGGGGTGGGAGAAGGTGAGAGCTCCTTGTCCCCCCAGCTCATAGAAGCAGGGCAGGGTCTCCTCATTTCCCACACGCCTGCCAGCCACAGGCTGATCCGGGAAGCAGAGCTCTGAGCCAGGGACAGGGACAGGGACAGGAATCCCAACAGCTTCCCTGCGTATTTCACAGCAGCCTTTGGCCAGTGGATTCAGACTCCTGCACTGGGAGTCTGGAAAATGTTCCTGGCCCTGCCGAGGGCGTTATGTCCTGTTTGAGAAATGGCAGAATGTCCACCACCCCACCACCCTCCGTCAATGGCCCTGCTTCATCCTGTGTCTTTCCTGCCCCTCCCGCTCTACAACACGCTCCCCACAGCTCACTGAAAATCCCCTACCTGAGCTGGCTCCATCACAGTCATTTCCCGTCCCTGTCTCCTGGAAGACGGGACGATCTGGAGCGAAATGCGGACGTGATTCCTCAGCCTGTCAGGGCGAGAGGGGCGATTGGGGAGGTTACAGAAGCGACTTAAGTCCATGTCACACCCTGATTCCCCCCAGGGCTCTCTCCTAGCAGAACTAAACCCACCGGGGACACTTTTAAACCCTCCCGGGAACAGCATCTCTGCGCCAAATGCTAGAAAAAGAGCAGAATCAAAAGAGCCACTTTGGGGGGCTCCCCATGATATCAGCGTGTAACCCCCTCTAGCTCCTCCCCTTCTCCCCAGGTAGTGCGGTGCTCAGCAGAGTCGGCAACTGGCTTTTCCTCTCTCAGCTCCTCCCCTTCTTCCCAGGAGAGCTGACTGCCCCGGGGGTGCAGGGAATGGAGCCGGGCAGGGCTGGGAGCTAGGAACCTCCCTCCCCACTTCCTGCTCCTGCTGCCCTTCCAGTCTCTCCGCTCTCCCTTTTATCTTCTTCCCTCGCTCTGCGGGAACGGGCGACTGCCCCATTGCCCTGGGCCTTGGCTCTCATCAGGCAGATCATCCACTGACACTGCTAACGGGGTTTGAACCTGCCTGTGTCCATGAGGGCAACAGCTCTGGGACTTGCAGACACACAGGGAGCCCCCTCTCCACGTAGGCCAAACTCACCAGCAGGTGCCAGAAAGGGGCCCTTTGGGCAGAGTCACTTTCCTGTCCACCCTCAGCCCTGTCCCCGAGGTCTCTCTCCATCACCTGCAGGCTCCGGCTCAGGAGCTGGTGTCAGCAGAGCCAGGGGCTCCCCCAGGGACTGGTCCCAGCCACCGGAGAAAGTCCCCACCTAGCCTGGGCACAGAGAGGCTTTAACAGAGGTCTCTCCTCTGCTGGGTAAGAAGCAGCATCTCAATCTGGAGTCCCCAGTCAAAATGGAGGAGGCAGCAGCTTCTGACCCAGGGAGCTCAACTCTAGAGGTCTCATAACATGAGCAGGGAGAGACGCACACACCAGCATCCTCCTCTCCCTTAGCAATAACAGGAGCCCTTTGGTGGCAGCAGATAAGGATGAGTCTCCCTGTCCTGTCCCTGCAGCCCCCAGAGACAGGCAGGCAGATGGTGAGGGGGTGGAATCTCCATCCTTAGTGGTTTTTAAGGCCTGGATTGACAAAGTCCTGGCTGGGATGATTTAGTTGGGTTTGGTCCTGCTCTGAGCAGGGGGTTGGACTAGATGGCCTCCTGAGGTCCCTTCCAACCCTGAGATTCTATGATTCTATAACCTCATTGGCCCATTCACACTCACCCTCTGCCAGAGCCAGCAGTGACTCAGGTCTCAGAATGGGTCTGGCTCAGATCTGAATCCTGCCTGGAAATCAGACCAGGGCTTTGAGCAGCCCTGAACACTCAGGAGACAGATCCCAACCAACATCAGGAGTGTCTCTTTTTTAAAGAAACTTTATTTTTTCTTTATTTAAATTCTAGACTTTTGGGTGCATAACTCATGGGGTTTGAATTCTTGGGTTTGTCGATCTATCTTGAGATCGTATATCTGTGCTTAGTAAACAATACCGTAGACATTTCCTTTTTGGAAGCAATTCATACAAGATACTCTAAGGCCCCTAGGGACAGATTTTAAAAGGATTTCAGCCACTAGTGGCATATTACAAAGTATCCAGGTGCCTTCAACCTTGAAACTTCTGGCCCTTAGTGAATATTCGGGAACCAAGTTCTACACACAAATGGGACATGGGTTAAAGCACTGGGGTGCTGGACAGAGAGACAAAGCAATTGGCTAAGGCAACCCCCATTGGTGCATCAAAGCAAACTGAAGGAGTTTTGAGACCAGCCCATGAGATCAGTCCGCACTGAACTCAAATTACAATATTGCAATAGAAACAGGAACTGTTACAAGTCGCTACTAGCAACTATCAATATTTTCCACAACTATTTGCCTTTAAAAATATGAATTCCAGGGCATAATGACATTCACCTGCACAATGTTAATGAAGTTTAGGATGAAGAGCTCAGAGTAAGAAAAATAATACAGTATTTTAAAGGTCAATAATTTAAAGGCGTGAAACTCCATAGACTGGTTTACAAGCGGAATCAAACGCAGGGGAACAGGCACATTTATGAAGTGCTGGGCAGCTCTAAGAGAGCATATAAACCGTGAACCAGATTCTTTTAAACACTAAAAATAGGTGTGACCATTTTTGGAGGGGTGGGGGAAGGGGAGGAGGAGGATCTGTAAATATTTCACTGGATCAAGTCTCCTTTAGCAGCTCAGTAACATCTTATACGGGGGGAGACGGGCCCTGTCCAGGATCTGCGATGCACTGGGCCTTTAAGGACACGGCCCTGGGAAATGGGAGCTAAAATCCTGCCAAAGGGGGCAGGAAAAGCCCCTCTGCTCCCCCCGCCCCGCCCCGCCCCCACCGGAGCTGGCGGCAGCTTTCCCGGGCCCCGGGCGGGAATCGCAGCCAGCTCCGCTGGGAGCAGCCTGGGGCCAAACCTCCCCCTGCAGCCCGGGGGTGCCGGGGGGGGCGGGTCTCTCTCACCTTCCCTCCGAGCGGGGCCCCCCGGGGCAGGGGCCGGGCCGGGCTGGGGGCTCTGCCCTGGGAGAGGCTCCTGGGGGCGGGGGAGCAGCGGGAAGGGCCCTGCTGGAGATTCCCCGCTCCCGGCTGCAGCCAGGGCTCCGGGCTCCCAGCACCAGCCGCCCCCCGGGGCTCGGGGATCTCGCCAGGAGCCTGGGAGCCAGAGTCACCGCAGCGGCTGCGAGTCACTTCCTGCGGCCGGGACGCAGCGAGCCCGGCCATTGCTCCCAGCCAGCGGCTCCTGGGTCCTAGCGCTGAAGGGATCGCGCTGCAGCATCTCTGGCTCCGGCTCCTGTTCCACTCCCAGGCTCTACGGGCCCATCAGGAGCATCTAGCCCAGGGGTTCTCACGACCAAATTTTTGGTGGCCTCAGCCCTGGTCTACACTATGAGTTTAGCTGTTTAGGTCAAATTTAACAGTGTTAGATCGATTTAACCCTGCACCCGCCCACACGACAAAGCCATTTTTGTGGACATAAAGGGCTCTTAAAATTGATTTCTGTACTCCTCCCTGACGAGGGGATGAGCGCTGAAATCACCCCTGCTGGGTCGAATTTGGGGTAGGGTGGATGCTATTCAACAGCATTGGCCTCCAGGCGCTAACCCAGAGTGTTCCATTGTGACCGCTATGGACAGCACTCTCAACTCCCATGCACTGGCCATGTAGACTGTTTGGCCACCGTGGCGAGCTGATCATGGAGTCCCAGAATCACAAAAGAGCTCCAGCATCACAGCATGGACCGATCGGGAGGTGCATGGACCGAACGGGAGGTGGGGAGACGAATCCTTGCTATCTGAACTCCATTCTAAAAGACGAAATGCCGGAATATTTGAAAAAATCTCCAAAGGCATGAAGGACAGAGGCTATAACAGGGACCCACAGCAGTGCCGCGAAGGATGACCAGACAGCAAGTGTGAAAAATTGGGATGAGAGTGGGAGGTAATAGACACCTATATAAGACAAAGCCCCCAAAAATCAGGACTGTCTCTATAAAATTGGGACATCTGGTCACCCTAGTGGTGTGTGAAGCCTACCAAAGAACCAGAGAGGCAAACGGCCTCTCCGGGGCAGAGCCCCAGACTTGCCACTTCTATGATGAGCTGCAGGCCATTCTAGGGAGTGCACCTACAACTGCCCCACCCCTGTGCTTCCCTCCTCCCCCACCCCTCCCGGGCCACCTTGGCAGTTATCCCCCCATTCGTGTGATGAATTAATAAAGAATGCATGAATTTGAAACAACAATGAAGTAGAGTAAACCAAAGGGGTGGGTTTTCATCAATGAGAAACAGAACTTTCACACCGTAGCCTGGCCAGTCATGAAACAGTAAAAATGTTGAGGTCCATGGGGGCTGCTCCCCGTCCTTGCTGTTGCTGGTGGAGGCGCGGCCAAGCGGCTCTGCACGATGCTCTGTTCTCCCTTCACGAGCGCTGACTCCACAGCTCTGAGCCCTCCTCTGGCTCCTACTTGTGCTGCCGCTGCTTCCGGGAGCTGCTTGAGGAAAGTTGCATGGAGCCTGAACACACCTCCTGCACCTCACACTCCTGCCCCAGCCCTGATCCCCCTCCCGCCCTCCAAACCCCTTGGTCCCAACTTCAAGCCCCTTTCTGCACCCCAAATCCCTCATCCCCAGCTCCACACCACAGCCTGCACCCACAGCCAGAGCCCTCACCCCCCCACACACACACCCAACCCCCTGCTCCAGCCCAGAGCCCCCTCCAATGTCCATCACTGTGTCTGGTAATTTTGTCAAGTGTCCATTGTGCAACATGATGGTGCTGACCCCTTCACAGAGGTAAGCGGGGGAAGGGCCCCACTGTTGTGGGGAACTTTCCTGGCTCATACACCCCACCCTGGTGGAATCGAATAGCAGAAGGATCTGAGTCCTTGTTCCCACTCCCTACACCCAGGGGCCTGTCGGACCTCGAGGACACCCCATCCACTCTAGTCCCCGTAACCTGGACAAGACTGGGCCAAGTATTCCTGAGGGGCTCAACCCCAATCTTGTGATCACTCAGGACAGGGGTGACAGTGTCCCCACTGCGGGGTACTCTCTTCGCTCTGGATGCTTCCCTGACATCTTCACTGACCACTGCATAGAGTTCAGAACAAATACAATTTATTAAACAGCAAGTAATAAAAAAAATTAAGGAAACAAATGGGAAAGATGAAAGGAAAACACGTCACCCCGCTCTGTGGGCACAGGGGGAACCACAACCAGTGTCTCTAGATTGTCAGGGCAGTTCACAGACTGTTCCTCAGAGGCCCTGGCTGTGCTGCAGGGGTGCTGTAGGTTGGACACGTGCTCTGGCGGTGGCCACATGCTCTCAGGCTCTAGGTGGCAGGACCCTTCTTCCCAGCATCATTTCCTGTCAGAGTTATGGGGGTTTCAAGTTGAGGACCAGCATGTATCCCCCCACCCTAAAATCCTAGGGTAGGTCTCCTTTTTGCTGCCACCACCCAGTCAATTTACGTGGGCCGGGACACCCCTGTTTTCCCCCCTCCTCTTTCCAAAGACGTTCCCTGGGGAAACACAGATCAACTCACAGAGGGAGAAACCTCCCCGTCTCCTCCCTCCCCTCTCTGCCCGGAGATAAGCTTGTCTCACCACCGAGAGAGAGTTTCTTAGCCCCTTCCCCCTGTATCCACAGTAGAAGGGATTTAATCAAATCTTGAAAGAAAGAATTTATTAAAAGAAAAACAAGAAAATACACAATCTCTATGAGTCCAAGCTGGACATTCATAGGGTATAACTTACTAATTTCTGGAGAGAATCCTCCCTCCTTCTCAGTACAAACAATACAGGCAGAATTAAGAATAATCAATAACAAACACACAGAATTGCAAACATAGGATTATTAGATGAGGACACAAGTACCTTTCTAATACTCACTATCTTGACTAGAAGAAATTAGTTCAGAAAGATGGAAACTTGCAGAAGACTTGATTAAACATCTGGACCCTTGTAACTCCAAACGGCTAAGAACAGCACACACCAGAAGAGAGAGAAAAAGTTCCCTCCTAGGAATTTTAAATTCTCTTCCCTGATTGGTCCTCAGGTCAGGTGTTCACCAGGTACTATGTGTTAACCCTTTACAGGTGGAAACTTAACCCTTAACTAACTATTTATGACATGCCCCCCAAATCGCCAACAGTGGGATTCACTGGCGGTGATTTCCTCCTAGAACTGTAAAACAAACCGAGTATTAAAACACATGCACTATTACATAGACTAGTAAGCATGAAAACATGTCAAGAACACTTTTTAACCACTTGATTCTGGGAAACTTTCACGAGAGAGTGCATCAGCAACTTTGTTGGAAGCTCCTGAAATGTGTTGAATGTCAAAGTCAAAGTATTGGAGAGCTAAGCTCCAGAGGAGAAGTTTCTTGTTGTTTTCCTTGTTAGTGTGAGGCCACTTTAGCGCAGCATGGTCAGTTTGTAGCTGGAACTGCCGGCCCCAAACGTATGGGCGTAGCTTTTCCAAGGCATACACAATGGCGTAACATTCTTTTTCACTGATGGACCAGTGGCTTTCCCTCTCAGACAGTTTCTTGCTGAGAAACACGACAGGATGGAAGTTGTGATCCGGTCCTTCCTGCATTAGAACCGCTCCTACCCCACATTCAGATGCATCGGTGGTAACTAGGAAGGGTTTGTCAAAGTCTGGGGCCCGTAATACAGGGTCAGACATGAGCATCGCCTTAAGCTGGGTAAAGGCTTTCTGACACTCATCAGTCCACTTAACTGCATTTGGCTGGGTTTTCCTGGTCAGATCAGTTAGTGGGGCAGCGATTTGGCTGTAGTGTGGTACAAATCACCTGTAATAGCCGGCCAAACCTAAGAAGGATTGGACCTGTTTCTTTGACCTTGGGACAGGCCACTGTTGGATAGCCACCACCTTGGCCTGTAGGGGGTTGATGGTTCCTTGACCCACCTGGTGTCCTAGGTAAGTCACTCTGTTTTGGCCTATTTGACACTTTTTGGCCTTAACAGTTAGTCCTGCCTGCCTGATGCGCTCAAAAACCATTTTCAAATGTTCTAGATGTTCGGGCCATGAATCAGAAAAAATGGCCACATCATCGAGGTATGCAACTGCACAGTCTCCCAATCCCGCTAGTAGACTATCCACCAGCCTTTGGAGTGATCAGTTAAGGTGAGCTATTATCAGCAGGAGAGAAAAAGAACTGTTTGTAGTGGTAATAAAAATGGCCCATTTCCAGCAATTGACAAGGAGATGTAAGGAACTGGGTTGGGCGGGGGGGGGGGGGGGAAATGGTTTTACTTTGTGTAATGGCCCATCCACTCCCAGTCTTTATTGTAATTTATTTTCTGCTAGCTAATAAGTCTGCCGCTGTGTAAAGTGATATTTGAACGTTTGTTAATATTTTTCCCAGCCTCTCAGCTAGCTACCTGGGTTGCCAAACTGGCAATTTAAAAACCTCAGACACTCCAGCAGGAGTGCCGGAACCTCCCCTGCCCCACCTCTTCCCCTGAAGCTCCACACCTGCCCACCTCTTCCCCCAAGGCTCCTCCCTCCTCCACTCCTCTTCCTCCCTCCCTGCCCAGGTCAGGGGGGACTTGCCTGTGGAGCCAGGCCTGGGAGCCGCAGCCGCCCGATGTAGGTAGGAGGCAGCCCTGGCTGAGTAGGGGCTGGTGTGGGTGATGACCCAGTGCCTCCCCACCCAGAGTAACTAGACTTTGGGTGTCCGCTCAGTAGATCTGACCGGACAATGGCAGGTTTCCTTTTTAACTGGACTTTCTGGTCAAAAACTGGGCACTTGGACACCTTAGCAGCACCCAATGTGCAATAAGTGCTGGGAACATGCCAGGGACAACTTCTGCTTTCTTATGGTGGGAGAAGTAACAATGGGAAAACCTGGGTTAGACTCGGTTCTGACCAGCAGGGAGGAATTCACTGGTCTAGATGAAATTATTCTAAGGTGGGTGCACAACTGGTTGAAGACTGTACCCTGAATAGTTATCAATGGTCTGGTGTCAAACTGGGACGGGAATCATAGAATCATAGAACTTAAGATCAGAAGGGACCATTATGATCATCTAGTCTGACCTCCTGCAAGATGCAGGCCACAAAAGCTGACCCACCCACTCCTGAAATAATTCTCTCCCTTGACTCAGCTGTTGAAGTCCCCAAATCCTGATTTAAAGACTTCAAGTAGCAGATAATCCTCCAGCAAGCGACCCCTGCCCCATGCTTCGGAGGAAGGCGAAAAATCTCCAGGGCCACTGCCAATCTACCCTGGAGGAAAATTCCTTCCCGACCCCAAATATGAATGACGGAGGGAGGAGCCCCAGGTGGCTTTTCCACACTCCCAGCAGGGAACAGGGAGGTGAAAAGCCCCAGGTGGCTTCTTCCACTCTTTATAGAGAACAAGGAGTGCTGGAGGGGCAGCCCACCCAGAGCCTGTGGGGCAGCTAGGGTCCTGGGGTGGAGCCAAATTATCGGGTGCTCTGAACCCACCGGCAGCCAAGCTCCTTCCTCCTCACCACTCCCAGCTCGCCACATCCCAGGTCTTCTCCCTCCCTCCTAGCGCTTCCCATCCCCCGCTGCCTAACAGCTGTTTGGTGGCACTTAGGACTTTCCAGGGGGGAGGGGGAGGAGTGGGGACACGGCGCACTCAGGGGAGGAGGCAGAGAAGAGGCAGGGCAGGGGCAGGAACCTGGGAGAAGGGGATGGACTTGGGGCAGGTCTGGGGTGGGGACTTTGGGGAAGGGGTGGAATGGAGGTGGGGTGAGGGCAGTGCAGGGGCTGGGCCAGGTGTGGGAAGGGGGAGGTCAAGCACCCACCGGGCAGAGGGGAAGTTGGCGCCTACGGAGGGAGCTGCCGCTGGAGCTGACAGACTGGGCTCTCAGCTCCCCACACTGCCCCTCTTAGGTCGGTAGAAGGGCTCCTCGGCAGGACACGCCCCAGCAACCCAAGGAGGGTAGTGTGGACATCAGCTACTGCAGTAATTACTGTGGCAGCTGTAAGTCAACCTAATATAGGTCAACTTAGGTTTGGAGTGTAGATGCCCCTTACAAGCAAAGGGATTTCTCTCACCCAAGAGCTTTCAGCAGTCCCTGCTCACTGGGAAGCTTTCCAGCGAGGATCACTGCCCCCAGTTCAACGATGCTCCTGTTGTCTTTCAAGAGATCTTGCTACTGTGAGTAGAGATGGGGGAGGAGAAGTGGCCAGAGGCCTTCCTCCCCCTCTATACTCCCACCCTTTATAGTGTAAAAGTCATTGCTGGGTGATGGCCTATGTGAGCTCTACACCGTCTTTCAAATGAATTGTAAATGTCTTTGTTTACCGCCTTCCTCCTGTTGGTGGACGGCCAGATAGTAGTTTTCTAACATAGATGGTCAGTTCTTTGTCGTCTCTGAGGAGTTAGTCTGTGGGCTGTTCCCCAGAACGTCAACATATTTCAGTAACAAATAAAGCTACCATACATCCGGGTTTTCCCAGGCAGAGCTTCTTTTTGGAACCCGTTTCTCTGTCCGAGTGTGATTTTCCCATAACAGCAAATGTCCAGGGGTTTTGCAGAGCAGATGGGCTACAGCTCAGAAATTGGTCTATTCCCCGGCATCCACAGCTGATCGGTCCATTCCTCTGCATCTGTAGCTGATTGATTGCTGCCAGATCCCACCCACCCAGGCCCCAGCTCCCAGCCCTGGGGAGCGGGTCCTGCAGGCAGGTGCTGACGGATGGCTGTTGCTGTGTTCTGGGCTTGTATCAGCGCCCTGCCACTGTGACAGTGACCGACACTGCCCTCACTTCGTGAGTACTCCCCCCGCAACCCTCCAGCACCCACAATTCTACCCCCCAGCTCCCACTCCTCGTCAGTGTCCTCTCTTTGGGCACGTGGAATATGGTCACCCTAGTAACAAACATACAGTAAAATCTCACTATTCTACCCATTTTCTTCTGTAGCGGCTAAACCAGTTTCACTTCTCGCCTCATTATTTGGTTGTATTACTTGCAAAAGTTTTAGCATCATTATACTAAAAGAAAGAGAAAGAAACACAAGTCTTCCCATCTACAAATGATCTGGACTAGCCTAGAAAAACCCAGGAACTAATTTCACCAATAGATGCAAACAGGGCTCTAGGATTTGTAAGGTCAAACTGTGCTTTAGAGCCAATGGAATTTCCCCAGCCACTCCTGGCTCTGTGGCACTTTCTTCTCCAGCCCTCTTAGAGTCTGACTTAGGATCATAGACATCAAACCTGTGATTCCCAGGCATGGAGAGCCAGGGACACGGTGGTAAGTGACACCTTGAGAGGCAGAGGGGTAGAATGAGGAGAAGATAAAACTGTCCATTGCTGGGACAGAGGCAGCTCTGTGGAGAGTGGAGTGAGTCCCTGCTCCCACTTTTTTAGCATCTAGTTAATTATGGTGCATAAGGAAGAAAATGTACAAACACTCAATACTTTACAGCAGGGCCTGGAGTAATGTGAGACTATCTGGGAATGAGACAATCCAGCCCCAAAGGGGGAAGTCCGGGACTAATGACCACCCAGCAAAAGGGAGGAGGTCAGAACACGTAAGTAAAAGGTATGATTTTGCTACGGATTCAAAGTCACAGAATCTGTGACTTCCAGAGACCTCTGCGACTTCAGCCCATGGCAGCTCAGAGCTGTGGGGTCCCCGAAGCTCTAAGCTGGTGCAGGCTGTGGGGGTACCCCACAGCACTCAGCTACTGGGCTGGCCCCCAGATCTATGAGTCGCTGTGGGGGGCAAGGCCGCCCCGGAGCTCCGAGCCATGGGAGGCAGGGGGCCAATGCAGCTCCCAGCCAGGGCCCCCACATCTGCCCAGCTGCCATGGGACCCCAGAGCCCCAGCAATGGGTGCTGCAGCCTTCTCTCGCCCCATTTTGTCACAGATATTATTAGTAAGAGTCCCGGACAGGTCACAGGCTTCCGTGAATATTTCTTTATTGCCTGTTACCTGTCCATGACTTTTATTAAAGATATCCATGACAAAATCTTAGGCTTACATATAAGATGCTCAGGATGAGGTTACACTAGGAAATCTGGTGGAGGGTCACAGAGATGCGCTGGCTAATCCCGACCACATTTCCTACCATAGACAGATGCTTGGAAGCACAGGTGGGATCTCCAGGCCTCTCACAAATGGCTCTGTGGGAATCAGCCCCTCTCAGTGGTGCTGTCTGAATGCAGAGGAGGCAGGGAGATGGGGCAGAGGGAGAGAGTGATGAGGCAGCACCTCTCTACCCCTGTGCTCTCCCTCGCCTCTTACCCCATGATCCTCAAACACTCAATACCCCAGCACCGAGCTCCACCAGCCCCAATCATTCAATCCCCAGTTCCCTCCCCAAAACCCATCCTCCTGGTCCCTCAATACTTGATCCCCCAGAACCCAATGCCCAGGGGGATTTGGGGAGGGGAGAAGTTACCAGCCCCCAGGGACACTCCCCCTACAGGGAACAGGTCAGTGGGGTGGCCCAACCCAGGGGCTGGTCGAAGATGGGGGAGGGGACAGGTGTCTAGAGTGAAGGTGGGGCCTGGCCCAAGTGTCTTTCTCCTCATCTCCATGGCAGGGGGATCCCAGCAGGGAAGGGAAGGAAGAGCAGGAAACTTCAGCCAGGCAGAGGGAGCATCTGGAGGAGTTTCTCTCTTTCCCTTCCCCCACCTGTAGCCCATCAGCTCAGAAGCCAGGGCTGCAGCAGGGAGGAGGGACTGACCGTGGAAGAGCCAGAGGGTCACTGACCAGCTTATGCTCGGCTGCTGCTGGATCTTCACCTCAGCAATGGGCAGCTGGATCCTTGGGAGCCAAACACCCCTGATGTGAGGGGGAACGAGGAAATGGGTTTGTCACCATGGCCAGCCCTAGTCAGAGCCCTGAGAGAATTTCCCTGCTCTGTGGAGGAGCCTGAAATGACAGTTCCACTTGGAACATTTTCCACACTGAGAACATCTCAGAGGTTTCTTCCCCGTGTGGATTTGCGGATCCCTGATATTCCAGGAACACCAAATGAAGCTTCCACCACATTCAAGGTCTCTCTGTTGTGTGGATCACTGATGCTTGAAGTCAAATTGAATCTTTTCCTGCAGTCAAGCTATTTCTAGGGTATCTCACCTTTGTGGATTTTCTGATGTGTGGTCAGCTCTGAACTCTTACTGAAGCTTTCCCCACAATCAAAGCATTTATACGGTCTCTTGCCTGTGTGGATTTTCCCATGTTGATTAAGGTTTGAGCGCTGACTGAAAGTTTTCCCACACTCCAGGCATTTATGGGGTTTCTCTCCTGTGTGAGTTTTGTGATGTGTATTAAGGGTTGATTTCAAACTGAAACGTTTCCCACACTCAAGACATTTATAGGGTCTTTCTCCTGTGTGGATTCTCCCATGTTTAGTAAGGGATGAACTTTCCACAAAACTTTTCCCACACTTAAGGCATTTAAAGGGTCTCTCTCCTGTGTGAACTCTCTGGTGTCTAGTAAGATATGACTTCTGAATAAAACTTTTCCCACACTCCAGGCATTTATGGGGTTTCTCTCCTGTGTGAGATTTGTGATGTGTATTAAGGGTTGATTTCAAACTGAAACTTTTCCCACACTCAAGACATTTATAGGGTCTCTCTCCTGTGTGGATTATCCCATGTTGAGTAAGGTGTGAGCTTTGACTGAAAGTTTTCCCACAGTCCAGGCATTTATAGGGTCTGTCTCCTGTGTGGATTCTCTGATGCTTAATAAAGAATGATTGACAAACGAAACTTTTCCCACACTCAAGGCATTTATAGGGTCTTTCTCCTGTGTGGATTCTCCCATGTTTAGTAAGGGATGAACTTTCCATAAAACTTTTCCCACACTCCAGGCATTTGTAGGGTCTTTCTCCCACGTGGATTCGCTCATGTTTAATAAGGGATGAACTTTTCAAAAAACTTTTCCCACACTCAAGGCATTTATAGGGTCTCTCTCCTCCATGGATTCTCCCATGTTTACTAAGGTGTGAGCTTTGACTGAAAGTTTTCCCACAGTCCAGGCATTTATAGGGTCTTTCTCCTGTGTGGATTCTCCCATGTTTAATAAGGGATGAACTTTCCATAAAACTTATCCCACACTCAAGGCAACCATAGGGTCTCACTCCTGTGTGGGTTCTCTGATGTGTAGTAAGCTTTGAGTTATACATAAAAGTTTTCCCACACTCCAGGCATTTATAAGGTCTCTCTCCTGTGTGGGTTCTCTGATGTGTAGTAAGATGTGACTTCTGAATAAAACTTTTCCCACACTCAAGGCATCCATAGGGTCTCTCTCCTGTGTGGGTTTTCTGATGTTTAGTAAGCTTTGAGTTGTGAGTAAAAGTTTTCCCACAGTTCAGGCATTTATAAGGTCTCTCTCCTCTGTGGGTTCTCTGATGCATAGTAAGCTTTGAGTTATGAATAAAAGTTTTACCACACTCAAGGCATTTATAAGATCCCTCTGCTGCGTGAACTTTCTGGTGTCTAGTAAGTTGTGACTTCCGAATGAAGCTTTTCCCACAGTCCAAGCATTTATGGGGTTTCTCTCCTGTATGGATTGCCTGATGTCTAGTAAGTTTTGTTCTGTCAATAAAATTTTTCCCACACTCAAAGCAATTATATGGTCTCTCTCCTGTGTGGATTCTCCTATGTTTAATAAGGTATGAGCTCTGACCAAAAGTTTTCCCACAGTCCAAGCATTTATATGGTTTCTCGCCGGTGTGGGTTCGCTCATGTTTAATAAGGTTCCATCGCGTACTGAAAAGTTTCTCACACTGAAGGCATTTATAGTGTCTCTCTCTTGTGTTCAGACATGGATGTCTAATATAGTTTGAGTGCTGACTGAAACTTTTCCCACACTGAAGGCATTTGTATGGTCTCTCTCCCGTGTGGATTTTCCTATGTTGAGTAAGGTGAATGCGCTGAGTGAAAGTTTTCCCACACTGAAGGCATTTGTATGGTCTCTCTCCCGTGTGGATTTTCCTATGTTGAGTAAGGTGAATGCGCTGAGTGAAAGTTTTCCCACACTCCAAGCATTTATGGGGTTTCTCACCTGTGTGAGTTTTGTGATGTGTATTAAGGGTTGATTTCAAATTGAAACTTTTCCCACACTCAAGGCATTTATAGGGTCTTTCTCCTGTGTGGATTCTCCGATGTGCAGTAAGGTATGAACTCAGACTAAAACTTTTCCCACACTCAAAACATTTATATGGTTTCTCTCCTATGTGCAGTCTCTGGTGCACAATAAAGTTTGATTTCTCACTGAAGCTTTTCCCACAGTCTACACATTTATAGGACTTCTCTCCTGTGTGTGTTCTCCAATGTTTAATAAGGCTTGCACTGAAATGGAAACTTTTCCCACGGTCAAGGCATTTGTAAGGTTTCTCTTCATTGTGACTTGTCTGCTGGACTGTGATTTCCTTGGGATCCTTGCATCCTCCACCACGTTGAATGGATTCATCCAGTTTCTTCCTGGGATAGTTTCCCAGCTGCATCTCTGATCTGTGTCGATCTCTCCAGGCATTTCCCTGTTCCAAGCACTGGGAAAAATTCCCTTCAGCTCTTCTCAAAAATATCCCCTGCAGTTCCAATTTCTCAGGACCTTCCACCTGCTGATTCTCCTTCTTGTTCTCAGTCACTGTCCTGTCACCTGCTAGAGGAGAAAGAATCCAGACAGGAGTCACAGCCTGTGCTGGGAGGAAAGGACAGAAAGGGGAATAGCAAAGAGGGAAAACACAACACAGTGATTGTTGGGGAGATGGGGACATTGGATTCTGCCTCCACATCCCACCCAAACACTCCCAGGGAAGCGAAGTCTTGGAGAAAATTCCCGACAGCTAACAGGATGAGTGGGAAGCTGTGACTAATATTTGCTTTCAGGATATGACACCTACTGACTGCAGCCCTCACCTGGGTGAGATGGGACAAAGCTCAGGGCTCTCGCTCATGGCACATTTTGGGAGTCCCAGCTTTTTCCTTCATGCTCAGGATGGTTCTTTCTCAATTTCCCTGACTCCTCACCTGTGTGGATGCCTCTCGGGCTCTCCCTTTCCTCATCAGCCTGGAGATCCGGGACCCACGGCTCTTCCCCTCGTTCTAGCCGGGCGATCAGGTCAGGTTTGGGAATGGGAAATCCTGCACAGGGGATGAAATCAGGGAAGGTCAGGGCGCATGGAGCATTGGTAGGGTATTTGTCACAGGGAACATTCCCTGAGTTTAATCTGACCCTACATGGGACTGTGGAAACTCAGACCATTTGGGAGCAGCAGATATCTGGGGGTGGGGTGTTGCCACACCCTCACTAGGAGACCTCAGGGTAGATGCATCTGGGGGACTTTCTGGCACACACTGCTCTGGTGTTAAAATCCTGCCTATTTCCAAACCAGCATGTAGGTGCTGGAACTAACCATGCTGGGGGAGCTGCCGCACCTCCTGGCTTGAAGTGGTTTCCTTTATATCCAGGGTTTATAGTTTGGTTCAATGGCTCTCAGCACCCCCCTCTGTACAACCTGTCCCAGCCCCCCTGAGCCTGCAGTACCGAGAGCCTCCCCAGGGGTGGAGCTAGTCCCAAGAGGGCCACTGAGCGGAGTGTGAAGGAGAAATAACACAGGCAGGGAATCCCCTGCTTCTGGCCCCTTGACAGCTGGAGAGACGGGGATGAATTAGCCTGTCCATTAGGTTTCTGCCTCCCCTGTTGCCTCGAAGGGGGTGTGGAGATGCACGTCCCTCTCAGTGGAGCTGTGGACTCTACCAGGGGTTCTCAACCTTTTTCTCTCTGAGCCTCCCCGCCCTCCACCCCCAACATGGTATAAAAATGCCACAGCCCACCTCTGCCATGCGAACTGGTTTTTTGCATATAAAAGCCAGGGCCAGCATTAGGGGGTGGGGAGCAGGGCAAATACCCAGGGTCCCATGCCACATGTAGCCCCGAAAAGCTAAGTTGCTCAGGCTTCAGCTCCAGCCCCATGCAGTGGGGCTTTTACTTTGTGCCCTGGGCCTCAGCAAATCTAATTCTGGCCCTGCTTGGTGGCCCCCCTGAAACCTGCTCGCAGCTCCACAGGGGCCCCTGGCTGAGAACCACAGCACTATGTGACCCCAACTGAGCAGAGCAGGGCCGCCCAGAGGGGGGGGGCAAAGGGGGCAATTTGCCCCGGGCCCCGGGCTCCGCAGGGGCCCCCAAGAGCATAGGCGGCAGGTTATATATTTGTGAGGTGCCCGGGCTCCAGGAATATTCAGGGCCGGGTGCCCTGCTCCAGCAATAGTTGGAGCTGGGTCTCTAACCGCGGCCCTGACTGGATCGGGCCCCGCCCCCCCTGGGCCTCCCCGCCACCACGACCCTGCCTGGAGCAGGTACCAGCCTTTTCCTGCCACCCTCTCCCTGCGTGTTCCCCCGCCCCACCGCGCCCCGTCCCTGCCTGGCAGAAAGCAGCCTGGCCTCTCCCCTGCCTGATCTGTGCTTCGGGAGGGCTCCCAGCAGAACTGCTGTCTGCTGCCGCAGGGTCCTAGTGCCTGCCATCCACTAATGGCAAGGCAGGCTGCCCTTACCGTGAGCCTCTCCAACGCCCCAAACCCTCAGCCCCAGCCCCAGCCAGAGCCCTCATCCCCCCTGCACCCTAATCCTCAGGCCCAGCCAGAGCCCTCATCCCCCCGCACCCTAATCCTCAGCCCCAGCCAGAGCCCTCATCCCCCCGCACCCTAATCCTCAGCCCCAGCCAGAGCCCTCATCCCCCCGCACCCTAATCCTCAGCCCCAGCCCTGAGCGCCCCCACATCATGAACCCCTCATCCCCCTGCACCCTAATCCATAGCCCCCGCACCCTAATCCTCAGCCCCAGACGGAGCCCTCATCCCCCCGCACCCTAATCCTCAGCCCCAGCCCTGAGCGCCCCCGCATCATGAACCCCTCATCCCCCTGCACCCTAATCCTCAGCCCCAGCCAGAGCCCTCATCCCCCCGCACCCTAATCCTCAGCCCCAGCCCTGAGCCCCCCCCCGCAGCATGAACCCCTCATCCTCAGCCCCAACCCTCATCCCTCTGCACCCTAATCCTCTGCCCCAGTCCTGAGCCTCCCCCCACAGCATGAACCCCTCATCCCCAGCCAGAACCCTCATCCCTCCACACCTTAATCCTCTGCCCCAGTCCTGAGCCTCCCCCCACAGCATGAACCCCTCATCCCCAGCCAGAACCCTCATCCCCCCACACCCTAATCCTCTGCCCCAGCCCTGAGCCCCCCCGCAGCATGAACCCCTCATCCCCAGCCCCACAGCCCTCACCCCACATCCCAACCCTCTGCCCTAGCCCTGAGCCCCCCCGCATCATGAACCCCTCATCCACAGCCCTCACCCCACCCCTCTTCCCTAGCCCTGAGCCCCCTCCTGCATCATGAACCCCTCATCCTCAGCCCCACAGCCCTCACCCTGCACTCCCTCCTATCCCCAAACTCCCTCCCCCTTCCCACATACCCCTTCCCAACCCCAAACTCTGTCCCAAAGCCTGCACCCTTCACCCCCTCCTGCACACCCACCCCCTGTCCCAGCCCAGAGCCTGCACCCAGCACCCAAACTCCATCCCGAAGCCTGCACCCTGCACCTCTCCTGCACCCTAATCCCCAGCCCAGGATTTGCACCCCAGACCTCCCTGGGGGGGCAGCACCCCCATGTAAAAGGGCACCGGGTCCAGGGAGGGACACAGGGGCCTGAGGACAGGTGGATCACCGGCCTGCAGAGGGCACTCTGTGCTGGAACAGAGCTAATTCCCAGTGTCACCAGCAGGAGGTGCCGCAGGGGTGAGTCCAACCCGTCTACAGCTACCATCCCTTTCACTTCTCAAATGCCAAATTATAGTGTATATGTAATTTCAGTGCCACAGGGAGATTCATGTCAGGGGAGGGGGTAGTAGCTTCATTTAAAATTAGCCACTGGGGGGAAGGATCACATGAGAAGAGCAATATCCTTCCCAACCCTACCAAGGGAGACCCCCCTCCCCTGCATTCCCTGAGGCTTCAGAGGGGTTAATTCAGTGGTTCTCAAACTTTTGTCCTGGTGACCCTTTCACATAGCAAACCTCTGATGTGCCCCCCCCCCCTTTATAAATTGAAAACACTTTTTTATATATTTAACACTATTATAAATGCTGGAGGCAAAGCGGGGTTTGAGGTGGAGGCTGACAGCTCACGACTCCCAGTAATAACCTTGTGACTTCCTGAGGGATCCTGACCTCCAGTTTGAGAACCCCTGGATTAATTTAATTTTAGCACCCTGTGTCCATTCATATGCATGTGCTATTTTGAGCATTTCAGTTTTGACAACATAGGCTCATCCCAGATTCTGGAACAAGCTCAAATGCTCAGTTTGTGGAGTATGTACATAAGCTATAGTAAAGAAAAACGCACAGTAACTGTCTCCAGTTTGTGAGGGACCACATGGAGCCAGTCTCTAGGAAACAGATAAATGCATGGAGATTAAGTCCATTAATGGCTATTAGCCAGGCTGGGTAAAGAATGATGTCCCTAGCCTCTGTTTCTCAGAGAGTGGAGATGGATGGCAGGAGTGAGATCACTTGACCATTACCTGATAGGTTCACTCCCTCTGGGGCACTTGGCATTGGCCATTGTCAGTAGACAGGATACTGGGCAGGATGGCCTTTGGTTTGACCCAGTATGGCTGTTCTTATGTTCTAACCTAAATGAACCCAAAGTTATGGAGACAGATATGAGTTAAGGAAGTCAGCAGAGTATCAGAAACCTGGAAAAATCTCTGCCTGGATGGGTTCAGGTGTTTGGTTACAAGCTGAGGTGGTTCAAAAGTTTCGGATTTTTTTTTTAAGCAGAATTTTTTTATTCTTTCTTTAAACAATCAAATACAGCAAGCAGCAAATATTTGGCCATACAGTTCTGAAACCTCAAACCATATTCAGGTTTTGGCAGACTAATTTCAGCTTTTCAATTAAAAAAACACAACAAATTTTTAAGGAAAGCAGACATTGTCCGTGATTTTTTTCT
This sequence comes from Mauremys mutica, assembly GCF_020497125.1. NCBI lineage: Eukaryota > Metazoa > Chordata > Testudines > Geoemydidae > Mauremys > Mauremys mutica. The sequence goes on from NC_059083.1 coordinate 31,224,703, forward strand.
GCTTTTTAAAAACCCCTAGTTTTCGATCCAGAAAAAGTTTTGATGGAAAATATTTGTCCAACCCTTTTAATGAGCTTTATGCCTTTTAGCACTAGCTGATGCAGAGAACCAGTGATACCTTGTAAAGAAGTTTTCTCAAAACTGGGTTTGTGCCGAAATGCAGAAGGTTTATTTTTCCCAGGGACGCCTGTGGAGGGGAGCAAGTGGGGCAATTTGCCGTGGGCCCCACAAGGCCCAGGAGAATATAGTGTTGCAATTTTTTTATAGAAGGGGCCCCCAAAATTTCGTTGCCCCAGGCCCCCTGAATTCTCTGGGCGGCCCTGGAGCAGAGTCAGACATGCAGACCCCATGGTTTAAAATAGCTGAGGGGACGGGAATCCCTTACCCAGCGAGGTCACCGACTCGTAGTTCTCCTGCATGACGTCCCTGTAGAGGGCTCTCTGAGCGGGGTCCAGCAGAGCCCCCTGCCCCTGGGTGAAATACACAGCCACATCCTCAAAGGTCACCGGCATCTGAAACAACAAGAGTCCCCCCACTCAGCACCTGCTGCCCCAGCCACAATCGCACTAGTCATGGGGGAGGAAGGTTGGAGAAGCAGAATCCTCCCTCCGCCCCTGCTCAGAGCAGCCAGGAGGCTTCAGGGGGTGGGAGAAGGTGAGAGCTCCTTGTCCCCCAGCACACGGAGCAGGGCAGGGTCTCCTCATTTCCCACACGCCTGCCAGCCACAGGCTGATGCGGGAAGCAGAGCTCTGAGCCGGGGACAGGGACAGGAACCCGAGCAGCTTCCCTGCGTATTTCACAGCAGCCTCTGGCCAGTGGGGTCGGGCTCCAGCCCTGGGAGTCTGCTCAGTTTCCCCCGCCCCCTCCATGGGCCTGTTCTGCACGGCCCAGGCTGGTTCCCTCCGCCCCGCCCCCACCGGGGCTGGCGGCAGCTTTCCCGGGCCCCGGGCGGGAATCGCAGCCAGCTCCGCTGGGAGCAGCCTGGGGCCAAACCTCCCCCTGCAGCCCGGGGTGCGGGTCTCTCTCACCTTCCCTCCGAGCGGGGCCCCCCGGGGCAGGGGCCGGGGGCTCTGCCCTGGGAGAGGCTCCTGGGGGGGGGAGCAGCGGGCAGGGCCCTGCTGGAGATTCCCCTCTCCCGGCTGCAGCCAGGGCTCCGGGCTCCCAGCACCAGCCGCCCCCCGGGGCTCGGGGATCTCGCCAGGAGCCGGGGAGCCAGAGTCACCGCAGCGGCTGCGAGTCACTTCCTGCGGCCGGGCCTGAGCCCAGCGCTCGCTGCCCGGAGCCGCCTCCCGGCTGCTCCTGGGTCCTAGCGATCAACCCAGCGAATTGCAGCCCCCTGGGTCCCACCGCCCCTGGGCTCCAGCAGCTTCTGCCCGCATTAAGGGGGCATCGTGCATAGAAGCCTCCCTGTTAGTGACCGGACAGAAAGGAGACATCCCGACCCCAGGGCGGGGGAGAAGGGGCGTTTCTGATGGAGACTGGGGATTGTTCCAGAGACTCCCCGAAATCCTCAAGCCCATGGGGGTGAGAGCTCCTGATCCTAGAGAGGCTGCCCTGAGCCCTAGCAGCAGGGGACACATTTCTCGGGGACAGTGATTCTGTGGGACATCTCACCCTAGACAAAGGAATGTCGTTTTTCCGGTGCTTAATTTGTGCCTCTGGGCTGGGCGGTTCAGAGCCCCGGCACCTCTGGGCTTGCTGCATCAATTATGAATGTAAAAAAAAAAAATCTCCCTGGGAGTTTCTGCCATAGGATTTGGAAAAAGGCTGAGAATGTATTTACATCTCAGGTAAACAGACCCCTCGAGCTAAGGGGAGAGGGGGGTGACCCCCTTCCATTGCACCGGAGGGGGCAGGAACTGCACAATTTTAATTTTAGCAGAGACACAGCTCTGGCAGAGGAGAAAGCTGCAGGACTCTGCCCTGCAAACAGAGGCTCTGTCGCCTGGCTCAGAGCTGAAAATAGACTTTTGTCTGGAGCTCACCCTCAGAAGAATCCATTTGAAAGGTTCATTGGATTCTGGAAGAGCTCGATCCAGCCGCTGTGTTTAAATTGAACTGTTCCGTGACTTCGGGGAAAAGTAACAGACTGTTGCACATGGAGGCCTTAAAGGCAGAACAACCTTAACATTCCTCTGCCTGTACCAGGACAGGGCTGGACTTTTCACAACACCCCTTCCTGGGCACCTTTGGGGCTGGGCAGAGTCGGGGCTCTGAAACCTGGCAAGGGGAGAGGATCTCAGACCCCAGCATCTGCTCTGCTAATTTTAGCTCTACAGCCCAAGCCCCTCTCCCTGCTCCGTCCCCAGCCAGAGTCTGCTGACCCCCACTCTGAGACTTGTTGCAGTGTCTTTTCTTTCCTTAGTTTTTGTTTTGTTTTATTTTTGAAATGTAGATAAACCCTGACTGAGGCAGGGTCCCATGTTAATGAGCGCTGCAGTGAGTGATCCCGTCGTTAAAGATCATATAATAACGCACAGACATTTAGCGCACAGAATTATTTAATAGGCAGATATTACATCCTCCAGTCTTGCCCCTTTTCTCTCCAATAATCAAATATTGTGGTACACACAGGGCCGGCTCTAGACCCCAGCGCGCCAAGCAGGCGCGTGGGGCGGCCCTTTCCCGGGGGGGCGGCAGGCTGGGCCGGCGGACCTGCCGCAGTCATGCCTGCGGGAGGTCCACCGGAGCCCCGGGACGACCGGACCTCCCGCGGGCATGACTGCGGATGGGGCGCTCGTCCCGCGGCTCGGCTGGACCTCCCGCAGGCATGACTGCGGCAGCTCCAGCGAAGCCGCTGGACCTGCGAACCGTCCGGAGGTCCAGCCGAGCCGCGCGACCAGCAGACCCTCCGCAGTCATGCCCGCGGGAGGTCCGCTGCTCCCGCGGCTCCAGGGCGCCTCCCGCGCATGACTGCTTGGGGCGGCCAAAAACGTAGAGCCGCCCCTGGATACACATTGTCCCTTTTATTTACTTACTGAATTTTACTGCACCCCCCCACCTCAGATGTTGATCTCTTTCTCTTTGTGAAGGATTACTAATATAATCAATGCATAAAGATCCCTTATTTTTCCTTTAAATACCCACCTGATAGGAAACCTTTCTGATTTTTGCTTTTTTCCTCTCAATTTAGCCAATCTCTATAAATCTTCTCAGATTTTTCCTCATTATCAAATGCTGCTATAAATTCTCCTCAACATTCACAGATTAGTTCTGTCTGGAATTACTGAATGATACCAGATTCCCTCAGTTTGGGAGGAAATTGACCGCCCTGAGTCATTCCCACCAGGGGAGTTTGGGATTTAAACCCAACAAGGATCAACTTGCCCAGCAACATTTGAAAATGGAGATGTTTCCTCCCTGTTCAAGGAGCTGTGGTGTTGATGTGGGGATGCCAGCAAATCAGCCCCACTGAGACATGGCAAACGTCTCTCCACGCTGGGCTGACTGAGGCATTGCTTGGAGCTGCCTCTCTGGTCACAGGCTACCAGCACCCATGCAAAATGTGGCGCTGTCTTGGCTGGCTGAGCCAGATGTGCAGGAGACAGAAGGCAAAAGGAGAGAGAGAGCAGAAGAAGAGGTGGGGGGAGAAAATGATGCATGAGGAGAAGGGTGGCAGCAAACCCCCAAGTCTTACAGCTGAGCGGGAGTTCAGGATTTAGCTGAAGCTGATGGAGTTGAGGATGTCGGCAGATTTCCCCACTCTGACTAGCCTTGGTCAGGTCGTCCTTGAGCATCAGCATGAGGAAAGCCCAACAGTGCCATGCTGATGCTGGGTCTCAGGTTTGGTAGCCATGATGGTCAATCTTGCTCCTTCCTGTCCCTGGGAGCCCCAGATAAAATGTCCAAGCAGAAGAGCGAAGCAGCTCCCATTAACATTAACCTTTCAAGACACATGTGAGATTACAGCTATAACATTCCCTTCCATTTCCACAATCTTTCAGCCCCTAGCCCCAGGGATTGCAATGGGACTGAGGTAGAATTAGGCGGATGGTGAGCTAAGTTCCCTGTAAGCTGCGTGGCTACACAGCAGCCTATTTAACGCTGTGCCGAGAACCCACCTGGGGACCCGCGGAGGCTGAGAGAAAGGCACCCCTCCCCCGGCCCCTACCTAGACCAGTGCCCAACCTGCCATAGCCAGGGCCACTGCCTAGCCCCAACTATGCCGTGGATTGGACCTGCCGCGGCTGGGGTGCACTTACCCTGGCCCAGCCCCAGCTGTGGTGGCCTGCCCCGGCCCCAAACCTGAACTCGGGTGGCATGGCCCAGCCATGAGCCCGGGGGGCCCGGCATGGATCCAGCCAGCTCGGAGACAGCCACAGCCAGGGCAGTCCGGGCCGAACCCAGGCGGCCATGCCCAAAGCCAGCCACAGCCACGGCAGTGTAGCCTGGCCTGGGCACAGCTGTGGCAGCCCGGCCTGAACCCAGCCATGGTGGCCTGGCCCAGCCCTGAACCCGGGTGGCCCGACATGGACCTAGCCGCGGTCAGGGTGGCTTGGCCTGGCCCTATAATGGGGCACCCCTCTCTGAACTTAGCACTGGCCCGGACCTGCGGGGGCCAGGTGATGGGAGCCTATCCTGCAGCCCCAGCCTCAGAGCTGCCGCAGCGGGGAAAGGCGCCTCTCCCCACCCCCACCAGACCAGGTACTGCTGTGGGGAGACAGAGCTGGGGGGAGTCCTCAATCGCTGACATAGCCCCAGAGCACCCCAAACCCCTCAATCCCAGCCCCACGCCAAAGCCCGCACACCCCTGCACCCCAACCCTCTGCCTCAGCCCTGAGCCGCCTCCCACATTCCGACCCCCTCAGCCCCACCCCCACCACATGAATTTTGTTCTGTGCACCGATATGAAGGCGATGTGTCACACATCCACTCCAGATAGGCCCACAGAACAAAATTCATTCTGCACATGGGTGGGAAAAATGAGAGGGAACAGTGGTGGTAAGGCTGAGAGAACAGGGGCTTTGGGAAACCCAGCTCAGGGATCAGACTCCCTATCGCACAATGTGTGAGTGTATCTCCTGCAAAGAGACCTAGAGGCCAATGGTCTGATTCTCCCCTCACCACAACTTCATGCTGGTGTAGACAGGTCACATGGCCCCAGTGGGATTACTCCTCATTAGCACTGGGGATGGGGGAGAGTAGGATGAGCCCGGGAGCCCAGTCAGACTGGTCCTGATTTGTACTGGGGTCAGGAAAGGGGGCACCATTTTTCAGTGAGTTTTATCTCTACGGGAAGTTTGAGGAGCCTGTGACAGGGCAGGGGTGAGGCTGGTTGGGTGACCTCCCTGTGCATTTCCATCCCAGGCCATGTCTGCATTGCTTTAACAATTCACCTCACCTCTGCACTTGGCAGCCATTTCATGCAAAACAACGGAGACTGGGAATGGGAGAAACTACATTATACTTTATTATTCCAAAGGACAAGGAAAAGGTAACCTCCTTTCCCCACCCCCAGTCCAGCCCACTGCTCCACCCAACTCCTCCAGGCACCAGCAACATTTACACAGTGGCAGAAAAGTGCCAAGAAGCAGGAGAGGCGTTGGGAGCCCGTCACAAAAGCAAACACCCTGAGAGCAGGGAATCCAAAGAGCTCAGGTTAGAGTGATGCAGGGTGGGATGGAGACAGTCGCTATTGTCCCCACACAGGACACTGCGGTAGATGGGGAGGGGGTGACCAGCTGGGCTGTCAGGCTCCTCATCTCCCTCTGACCTCCACAATAGGGATCTGCCTGGCTTCAAAGCTGCCCAGGTCCCCTGACATCCCTGGCCTCCTTCTCAGCTCGGCCCAGCCTCGTCCTCTCAGCAATCAGGAGACGCTGCCCCTCCCCACAACATTTCTCTTGGGCAGGATTCACGGCATCTTATAATTCAGGCACCACTTGACCGGACACTTACAGGAGAATTCCTGTCTCTCTCTGGCTCTGATGCAGCGAGTTCACAGGTCTCAGCCTCAGCTGCCTGGCTCTCAGGAGCAAACCCAGCAGTTTCCCAGCTCTGTTCCACTCCTACCCCCCCAATCTCCCACCCTCTACCCCTCCTGATTATCTCCCACATCACTGCAGGAATCAGACGGTAACTTCCTTCCCAGTTTCAGTGTGAATCTAGCTCACACCCTCAGTGCTTGTGCTGAGGGATACTGAAAATTGTCATTGTTCAAAGAAAAAAACCAATTGACAAGGGGTAGAAAAAGGTTAACATTAAATTAAGAAGGATTGTTCTTGCAAATGAATATTCGTTTCATGGAACCCTCAATAAATCTGAGCTACATCCTGGCACACTAATCTCATATCCAAGTACGAGATCAAACAGCCTTTGGGAACAGAGAAAAACCCACAATACAGGATGGGCGCTAAAACATTTTCACATTCATAACATGAAATCCCAGAAAATCTGAAGACTCAAAATCCAGAAAATAAGTGAACCCATTTTCTTCAAAAGGGGCTAAACCTGCTTTACTTCTCGCCTCATTATTTCATCGTGTTACTTACAAAAGTTTTAGCAGCAGCATCATAAACCAAAAACTGAAACCAGCTTCCCATCTACAAATGATCTGGACTAGCCTAGACAAAAACTGGGAGCAATTTTACCAATAGATGCAAACAGAGCTATAAGAACAGAAAGGTCGAAATGTGCCTTCAGATTCACTTGGAAAGCAATCAACATACCATACATTTACTGGCACAATAAGAATTATGTTCTGTGTTCCATGTTCTGTCTTGTGGAGTTTGTCTTGTGGCCAGAATTGTTGTGTTTAATAGTTTCATAGGACAGTCTAGTTCAAAATCAAACAGAAGGATTAAATCAAAATGCAGACACTAGTTTTATTCAACTTGGAAGACAAAGTGTTTGGATAATATCAGAAAATGGTGATATACTAAAGTGTAATACATTTGCTTAAGTAAGAAAAAAAAACTTCATTGGCCAGATCTTTTAATTGAAAAAAAAATTGTTAAAATTTGCACACCAACAGTCTTTGGAAGCAAGGAAATGAAAGGTTAACCCACTCCCCATATTGTACATGGGATCCTTCTGGCTACCTCAGACTTCTAGCCAGAGGGCTGGGGAGGGAAGGAACTCACCAGAGCAGGGGTCGGCAACCTTTCAGAAGTGCTGCGCCAAGTCTTCATTGATTCACTCTAATTTAAGGTTTCACGTGCCAGCAATACATTTTAACATTTTTAGAAGGTCTCTTTCTATAAGTCTATAATACATAACTAAACTATAGTTGTATGTCAAGTAAATAGGGTTTTTTAAATGTTTAAGAAGCTTCATTTAAAATTAAATTAAAATGCAGAGCCCCGCGGACCAGTGGCCAGGACCTGGGCAGTATGAGTGCCGCTGAAAATCAGCTAGTGTGCTGCCTTTGGCACGCGTGCCATAGGTTGCCTACCCCTGGCACCAGAGGTTGTACCGAGTGGACTCCTCAAAAGTGGGTGTGCTTCTCCTGGCTTGTTGCTCCAAAGCTCTGTAATAAAGTTACTTAATGGAAGGGTGTATGTGGCTTACACTGAATAATAAGACTGAAGTACTGTATAATGGCAATATGTATGTGTTGATTGTTGGGAAAAGGTGTATGAGTGAAGAGTGGAAGTTTCCTTTGTAGGTTAAAAGAAGCCAAAAAGGGGAGAAGGAAAAAGAACAGAACGGGCTTCCAAAATACCAAAACCAAACAAAAAAGCTATAGCAAGCTCAGTCCAAAGATAAGACTCTGGCCCCGTTCAAGGACACTGCTCCCAGCTAAGACTTGGCTGACAACCAAGAAAGGGGGGAAGGGCTTCAATGTGCCCAAGTAGCTGTAAAATCTGCAAAACGCTGCCAGGCATTAATGAAATGTGTCAGGTTTCTTTTCTCACAGGTAAAAGAAGCGCTACCCAAAAACCCTAGCGGCCCTGCCACTCCTTGGAACCAGGAGATTGGATCTATGTAAAGGTCCATCAGCGAAAGGCTGCTTTGGCTCCATGCTGGAAAGGCCCTTACCAAGTCCTGCTGACTACCAACACCGCTGTGAAGTGCCAAGGACTGATAGCCTGAACCCATGCTTCTCACTGCAAAAAGACCCCTCTGCCTCGAGATAATCCCACTCCTACTATTGATCAGCCTGTCTCTCCTTCTGGTATTTCTTTTCCCCCTTCTGAACAGCAGGAGAAAAGGACAAGGTGATGTGCTGGTAACCTCTCCCTTGTCCACTGACAGAGCTAACCTGCATTCCTTATTTGCTACAGAAATCAAAGCACTACAGGGTGTGCTGGTAACCTCTCCCTGTACGATGCTGAGCCACGATTGCTCCAGGAAAGAAGGAGGAATACTCGCGCTGCTGAAATTGCCAAAGTCCAGGAATTCCTGACTACAAAAGATGTTAAGAACTGACCCTGGTGAAGAAACAAAGAATTACACACTGGCAGGAAGAAACTTGTGGGAACCCATGTTTGGGAATGTGGGATTAATTGGATTTGGGGGTTTATTCTACAGGCTGTGCCCTGTGTTTTTGGATAAGTACTTCAGCATGTATTGCCCTCCCTAACTGGATTTTAGATGACAAATACCAAAGGCACCTTGTTGGCACTGCCCCGCCATCTCCTCCATTACACTATTACCCCTGTAATACATCCATATACAGACAATGCCATACATCTGATAAAAGCCAGTGGCCAAGGCCTTCACACTTCAGTGATTTATTTAAATATTGGTTGAAAAAATTATTTTTAAGGTTCATTTGAGTGGAAGAAGACTGGTCAGAGGAGATAAAAGTATATAACATCACTACAAATGAGCTTCAAGAATTTGAAATTAAGGTTTTATAATGGGGTTGATATAATGGGCATTCCAGGGGTCTGTAGTATATCAGGGGGAAGGGGTCCTTATTGTTTTGGTTGCCCAATTAGTAAATAATCAAATTCATACTCAGAGAGTGTGTTCAGTCACTGGAAATTTTACCTGTACTGAAATGATCTCAGTAAGTAACTAAAAATTTAACCTGTGCCATATTATAATATACCCCTGCCTATGCTATTAACGTTAATGCCTCTCGAAAGTACCTGAGAATATTTAAATAATAGATGTGGTATAATGCTATCCCCGAGAGAGATGTACTAGGATATCAAATCACAATAATTAATGCCCCATTAGGGACTGTGAAGTTTACCCTGCCCCAATCCAGCTTTCAAATCACTTTCATGTATCCAAATTGGTCAAGGGGGCTGCTATTTGGCTAGCAGAGCAAAGGGCACAGGTCTCCCCTAGAAAGAAAAGAGGCTTAGCTGGACACTTATGGGATGGTGCAAAAAGTGCAGCGGCAATTTGGAATATTCTTAAAGGCCCAACAACATGATGAGAAATGAGGGCAACTAGAAAAGGCCACTGGTCTTATTACTGGAGCACAGTTGACCCAGGTGCAAGCTGGAGTTGGTGAGTTGCATGTTATTTCCGCCCTTAGTTCAATGACCCAGGAGCTGTTGACAGAGATGGTATCAAAAATCACTGAGGCAGGAAAAGAATTCCAGTGGGATCTAGCATGTTCAGAGATTCAGGATTTCCTGAATGACCAGCTAATGGCCATTCGGAGTGATCCCAATCATCAGGCATGGCCCACTGCCCTTATCAGTGCTTCAGGAGTGCTATCTGATTTGTGGCCATGGAGACACACTTGGAGATTTTCAGGATGGATGTGCAAGTACTCGCAGTGCTCCTTCCAAGCATATGGGCCGGTTGGTGTGGGCTCCAACATACTGAATCCTGCCGGGTCCATGGGGAGGAGATGCATGTGGGACTGGATTATTCACCGTGACATCTGGGAGATTAGACCATCTAGTAATGCCTACCCAATTTGTTGTTAGTGCTCCTGGAATAACTCCTGATATTTGGATTGGAATAGGGAATCAGTGGACATTTTGGCCCTTGGAACTCCCATAGGTTTAGTGTCTAAGGAACTTGAAGCCGGGGGAAGCTGTCACAATGTTTAACAAGGTTTCTTGGGAAGGTCTGGGACAAGGAACTACCCTGACAAGATCGTTACTGTTCTAAGCTAATGGGAGCTGCATATACGTTAAGGCCACCACTTTGCTAGACTTGCATTTTAATCTCACCATGACCATGGGAAATTACATTATTTATTGGCCTGCGGGCAAAGCCCTACAATCAGAACTTAGGTATCAAATTATTTTAATTGGACCACTTTAATACCTGACCGATTTCAGAATTTGAGCTTACCCCTACCAGAGGTGCAGAAAATTTCTGATTTACAGGGTCAAATCCATGTGCTTCAGAATATATATCAAACTGAAAAACATGCTTTCATACAGCCAGTAGAGTGTTTACTTTGTGTACTAATTATGATGTGATGTGCTATGTAACTAAGGCAGTGAAACAACCCCAGAATATTATTACAATGGTACATTAATGCTTGCATTGCTTTTGTTTAGTCTAGGAATGTGGCTGTTGTTGTAAGAAGTGGAATAATAAAAATGCCTTTTATGTTTATACTAATCATGCATTATTGTTATATCCAGCTAAGCTGTATAGGGCTAGTCCTGATCCTTTTGAGCTAGAAACAGAAATGCAAGGCGTGATGCAATTGGAGGTTTAAGAATATTAGTTGTGCTAAAGACAAGCACAAAAGGGGGAAACGTAGAAACAGGGTTAAAGGATTTAAATACAGGCCTCTCAGTTGTAAGAAACAGAGCAACTGTCATGCTAAGTCTTAGCCTAATCTCGTGGGACCTGTAGAAGCAGGGCTCACCTCAGAAGCAGGTGGGAAGACGGCAGAGTAGAGTCAGCGTGTCCCAGCATTGAGAGAGCGATGTTTTGAGAACAGAAGTGAGAAAATACAGGAATGGGTAGGACATAACATAAACAAACTTCAGATGTTTTTAATTAATGCAGGCCACTAAAATGGATAAATGCCTGTGTGATATTGCTTGTACTTTGAAGAAACTAAGGCAGACATGCTCTCTGTCAGCTGGGTTCTTCCCTTGAAATTGCATGTCCTGAATAAAGCTGTCTCTGATTTTGTTGCTTCCAACCTGAGAGTGGAGCTTGTTTCTTCCACAACTATAGAAGTTTACATTTCAAAGTTCAAGTCTATCTAACATGGAATAGCCCTAATTACCATTTACACACTTTTCAAACATGTCTCTAAAAGTTGAATATGGGTCAATTAGCCTACAAGTTTCTTAACCCTTTCTGGCCGTGTGTCACAGAAGTTTAGATCCTGTGTGGATTCTCCCATGTTTAATGAGGTGTGATCTCTGTGTGAAATTTTTCCCACAGTCCAAGCACTTATGGGGTCGCTCTCCTGTGTGGATTGCCTGATGTCTAACAAGGGCTGACCTGTTCGTGAAACTTTTCCCACAATCCAAGCAATTATGGGGTCTCTCTCCTGTGTGGATCCTCTGATGTATTACAAGATATGATCTCTGTGTGAAACTTTTCCCACAGTCGACGCACTTATGGGGTCTCTCGCCTGTGTGGAATGCCTGATGTCTAACAAGATCTGACCTCCGAATGAAACATTTCCCGCAGTCCAAGCACTTATGGGGTCTCTCGCCTGTGTGGATCGGCTGATGTTTAACAAGGGCTGATCTGTCTCTGAAACTTTTTCCACAGTCTAAGCATTTAAGGGGTCTCTCTCCTGTGTGGACTGCCTGGTGTTTAACAAGGTCTGATCTCTGTATGAAACTTTTCTCACACTCCAAGCACTTATGGGGTCTCTCTCCTGTGTGGATTGCCTGATGTTTAACGAGGTCTGACTTCCATATGAAACTTTTCCCGCAGTTCAAGCACTTATAGGGTCTCTCTCCTGTGTGGAATGCCTGATGTCTAACAAGATCTGACCTCTGAATGAAACTTTTCCCGCAGTCTAAGCACTTATGGGGTCTCTCTCCTGTATGGATTGCCTGATGTTTAACAAAGGCTGATCTGTCTCTGAAACTTTTTCCACAGTCTAAGCATTTAAGGGGTCTCTCTCCTGTGTGGATCATCTGATGTGTTGCAAGATATGATCTCTGTATGAAACTTTTCCCACAGTCCATGCACTTATGGGGTCTCTCTCCTGTGTGGATTGCCTGATGTTTAACAAGGTCTGACCTCTGTATGAAACTTTTCCCACAGTCCAAGCACTTATGGGGTCTCTCTCCTGTGTGGAATGCTTGATGTTTAACAAGGTCTGACCTACGTATAAAACTTTTCTCACAGTCCAAGCATTTATGGGGTCTCTCTCCTGTGTGGATTGCCTGATGCTGAATAAGGGATGATCTCCATGTTAAACTTTTGCCACAGTCTAAGCACTTATAGAGTCTCTCTCGTGTTTGGCTTATCTGGTGTGTCATTAGTGCTGACTTGCATCTCAGACATTTCCCACACTCAAGGGCTTGATAGGGTTTCTCTCTCGTGTGGATTCTCCCATAGTTATTCAGGTCTGAGTGGTTACTGAAGCTTTCTCCACAGTCCAAGCACTGAAGGGGTTTCCCTCCAGTATGGATTGTCTGATGTGTCACAAGCTGTGATCTCAGAATGAATCCTTTCCCACATTCGAGGCACTGACAGGGTTTTCCTTTCTTGGGATTTGTCTGCTGGGCTGCGGGATCCTTGTCTCCTCCCCAACATTTAATGGATTCATCCACTTCCTTCCTTGGGTAGTTAACCAGCAGCCCCTCTGACCTGTGCCAATTTCCCCAGGCTTCTCCCTCTTCCAAGCACTGGGAAAAATTCCCATCAGGTCTTCCCACAAAGTTCCCCTGTGGTTCCACTTTCCCAGGAATGTGCTCATGATGATTCCCCTCCTCGTTCTCACTCGCTCTCTCATCACCTGCTGGGAGAGAGAGAATCCAAACAGGAGTCATTGTGCTGGGGACAAAGAGGAATAGCACAGACGGAAAACCCAACATGCTAACGCTGTGAAGACTGAGTAACTGGATTCTGCCTCCACATCCCAGCCAAACACTAAGAGGAGAGGAAAGATGGGAAGGAAACTCCTGCAGCTAACAGGATGGAAAGCCGTGAGCAATATCTGCTGACTCCAGCCGTGCTCTGGGTGAGATGGGGAAGAACTGAGGGCTTTTACTCATACCACATTTTTGGGATTCTCAACTTATTCCTTCATTAGCCAGATGGTTTCTGTGTCAGTCCTCACCTGTGTGGGTGCCTCTTGAGATCTCTCTTTCCTCCGAGGCCTGGAGATCGGGGATCCATGGCTCTTCCCCTTGTTCCAGCTGGGCGATCAGCTCAGGTTTGGGAATGGGAAACCCTGCACAGGGGGTGAAATCAGAGCAGATCAGGGTGCATGGAGGATTGAGAGAGTGTCTGTCATAAAGGACATTCCATGTCCTGGTGCCGTGCTGGGAAAATCTGGAAACCAAGGGGATGGGAACGTAGTCCCCTTGGGAGAGAGAGACGTCTAGAGAGGTGGGGGGAATTGTTACGCCCTCATTAGCAGTTCCCAGGATCTGTGCACTTTGGGGGCTTTGCACAGCTCTGGATTTAAACCCCTGCCTCTTTCTAAACCTGCAGAGCCCAGAGCCCTCCCCATGGCTGGAGTAATTCCCAAGGAGGCAGGAGAACAGGGTTTCTCTGTGCGAATGAGAAACAATATTGATGGGACAATACACGGCTACTCCCGCTTGAAAGCTGCAGAGGTGGGGATGGTTCAGCACGTCCATTAGGTTTGACACCCTTATCCCACTGGTGAGGGTATGGAGTTGCAGGTCTCTCTCACACAGCAGCTGTGGATTATAGAACCCATTCCCCTTCAGTCTACCTGACCAGGGAAGAACCTGACCAGATTCAGCAATGCAGGCCCTACACTTTCTAACAGCTGAGGGGACGGGAATCCCTTACCCAGCGAGGTCACCATCTCGTAGTTCTCCTGCATGACGTCCCTGTAGAGGGCTCTCTGAGCGGGGTCCAGCAGAGCCCCCTGCCCCTGGGTGAAATACACAGCCACCTCCTCGAAGGTCACCGGCATCTGAAACAACAAGAGTCCCCAACTCAGCATCTGCTGCCCTAGCCACGATCGTACTAGTCACGGGAAAGGAAGAAACAAAAAATAAAATCATCTCGGAAGTTCTGGGAGGACCAGAGTAGCAGAATTCCTCTCTCACTCTGCTCAGAGCAGCCAGGAGGCTTCAGGGGGTGGGAGAAGGTGAGAGCTCCTTGTCCCCCAGCACACGGAGCAGGGCAGGGTCTCCTCATTTCCCACACGCCTGCCAGCCACAGGCTGATGCGGGAAGCAGAGCTCTGAGCCGGGGACAGGGACAGGAATCCCAACAGCTTCCCTGCGTATTTCACAGCAGCCTTTGGCCAGCGGGTTCAGGCTCCAGCCCTGGGAGTCTGGAAAATGTTCCCAGCCCTGCCCATGGGGGTTCTGTCCTCTTTGAGAAATGGGGGAGTGTCCCCCCCCGCCCAACATCAATGGACCTACTCAGAAAATCAGCAGGTTTATCACACCCTGTCTCCTCCCTGCTTCATCCTGTGTCTTTCCTTCCCTTACTCCTCTACACCCAGAGGCGTAACAAGGAATTTTTGCACCCGAGGCAAGGATCGGCTCCAGGCTCTTTAGCCGCAATTCAGCGGCGGGTCCCTGAGTCCCTGTCAAAGGGAAGGACCTGCCACCAATTTGCTGTCGCCGCGTCAGTCATTCTTCAGCGGCAGGTCCCCGAGTTCCTCTCGGAGAAAAGGACCCAACACCAAATTGCCGCCAAAGAATTAATGAAGCGGCGGCGGCAATTTGGCGGCAGGTCCTTCCCTCCGATAGGGACTCAGGGATCCGCCGCTGCATTGCCGCCAAAGAAGTGGCTGAAGCGCCCCCAATCACGGTAGAGCTGCGCACCGCTGCTTTGCGCACCCAAGGAAAGTGTCTGTCGCCTCGCCCGATATGGCACTGTCTACAACACCCCCCCTTGCAGCTCTCTGCAGATCCCCTACCTGAGCTGGCTCCATCACAGCCATTTCCCTTGTCTCCTGGAAGACGGGATGATCTGGAGCGAAACGCGGACGTGATTCCTCAGCCTGTCAGGGCGAGAGGCATGATTGGGGAGGCTACAGAAGCGGCTTGAGTACATTTCACACCCTGATTCCCCCCAGGGCTCTCTCCCTGTACACAGACGCTCTGGACTCTGCCATGCTAGGCCTCCTAGCAGAACTAAACCCACCGGGGACACTTTTAAACCCTCCCGGGAACAGCATCTCTGCGCCAAATGCTAGAAAAAGAGCAGAATCAAAAGAGCCACTTTGGGGGGCTCCCCATGATATTAGCGTGTAACCCCCTCTAGCTCCTCCCCTTCTCCCCAGGTAGTGCGGTGCTCAGCAGAGTCGGCAACTGGCTTTTCCTCTCTCAGCTCCTCCCCTTCTTCCCAGGAGAGCTGACTGCCCCGGGGGTGCAGGGAATGGAGCCGGGCAGGGCTGGGAGCTGGGAACCTCCCTCCCCACTTCCTGCTGCCCTTCCAGTCTCTCCACTCTCCCTTTTATCTTCTTCCCTCGCCCTGGGGGAATGGGCGACTGCCCCATTGCCCTGGGCCTTTGCTCTCTTCAGGCAGCTCAGCCACTGACACTGATAACGGGGGTTGAACCCGGCTGTGTCACTGAGGGCAGCAGCTCTGGGACTCACCGACACAGGGAGCCCCTCCCCTTGTAGGCCAAACTCCCCAGCTGGTCCCGCAAAAGAGGCCCTTTGTGCAGAGTCATTTCCCTGCCTGGCTCCAGCCCTTTCCCCAGGTCTCTCCATCACCTGCAGGCTCCAGCTGAGGAGCTGGTGTCAGCAGAGCCAGGGGCTGTCCCAGGGACTGGTCCCAGCCACCGGAGAAAGTCCTCACCTGGGCTGGGCACAGAGAGGCTTTAACAGAGGTCTCTCCTCTGCTGGGTAAGAAGCAGCTTCTCAGTCTGGAGTCCCCGGTCAAAATGGAGGAGGCAGCAGCTTCTGACCCAGGGAACTCAACTCCAGAGCTCTCATAACATGAGCAGGGAGAGATGCACACACCAGCATCCTCCTCTCCCTTAGCAATAACAGGAGCCCTTTGCTGGCAGCAGATAAGGATGAGTCTCCCTGTCCTGTCCCTGCAGCCCCCAGGACAGGCAGGCAGAGGCTGATCCCATTGGCCCATCTGCACTCACCCCCTGCCAGAGCCAGCAGTGACTCTGGTCTGACAAGGGGTCTGGCTGAGATCTGAATCCTGCATGGAAATCAAACCAGGGCCTTGAGCAGCCCCAAACACTCAGGAGACAGACCCAAAATCAGGAGTGTCTCCTTTTTTATTTTTAAATCCAATAATAAAGTGGAAGCAGGGTGTGCGGGGAGGGTAGGAGGCTGCCTGTGGATATTTGCCTTGTAGCATCTGAGCTCTGAGGGGACAGTCTCCTCACCTCACATGCTTGTCTAACCAGTTCCAGAGGAAAAATTCCCCCCTGGCTGCTGGGTGGGGAAGCCCCTCCCCTTCTCCTACATGCAGCCCTAAGGATTAATCTGCTTGCTTACACAGATCTCTCTTTTCTTATACATTTGAGTATTTGATGTAATAGCTTTATAGATTTATATTCAAAATAAGTTTGGCTGTAATGCAAGAGACGTGGAGGCCAAACCCCTTTATGTTAAGCTAACGCAAAATACAGGTACCTATATGGGAACCCTTTATCCAGAAAAGCAAAAATGACGTATACACAGATACACACTAGCCTCTGGGGTAAGTGTACCCTAATATTTCTGTGGGGGAAGGATGAAATTTGGGCCTAAGAGGAAGGATTTCCAGCCAATGCCCTATAAAAAGGCAATTCATCTTCTTTAGCATTGGCCTGCTAAACCCAGCGTTGTGAGTTCAATCCTTGAGGGGGCCATTTAGGGAACTGGGGTAAAAATCTGTCTGGGGATTGGTCCTGCTTTGAGCAGGGGTTTGGACAAGTTGACCTTCCCAGGTCCCTTCCAACCCTGATCTTCTATGATACTCTTCATTGTCTCCATCTTCAACAACGTATCCATGCTACCACAGCTATTAACTACTAATAGGCCACACTTTGTTTCTTTTCAAACTTTTAAGTTTTAAGGGGACTAGGCTACACTTTCCCTACACTTTATTACAGTTTAAGGTTGGTTGAGTTCAGTTAGAGAGTAAACAGCTTTTTGCATCTGGCAGTTTTCTCTGCTAGAGACGTGAAACCGGAATCGGTCTGTAACTATTTCACTGGATCAAGTCTCCTTTAGCAACTCAGTAACATCTTAGAGGGGAGAGGCGCCCTGTCCAGCCTCTGCGATGCACTCAGCCTTTCAGGACACGGCCCTGGGAAATGGGAGCTGAGATTCTGCCAAACGGAGGAGGAAAACCCCTCTGCTCTGCCCTCCCCACCCTATTTTTGCAACCGGCTCACCCCCCGCACCTCTTATTCTCCTCCCCCTGCAGCTACCCCAGGAGCCTCACTGGCAAGTTGCGGTAAAAGAACCCCCCTTTGGCTGCAGGGTGGGGCAGCCCCCCGCTTCCTCCCTTCGCCCGCAGGCGCAGCCGGGAGCCCCTGGTCAGCCGCGGGGTGCGGACAGGGCGAGGCCAGCAGATCTCACCGAGCAGCAGCCTCCGCCCACCCCAGCGCGGGCAGGGGCTGGGACCACAAAGCACCAGCTGGGGGCGGGGGCAGCGCGTGGTAACGTGACTCCGGCTCACTCCCCTCCCCCTCCCCACGTGGGTCTGTCCCGGCCCGGGCTGGCTCCCCCCGCCCCGCCCCCACCGGGGCTGGCGGCAGCTTTCCCGGGCCCCGGGCGGGAATCGCAGCCAGCTCCGCTGGGAGCAGCCTGGGGCCAAACCTCCCCCTGCAGCCCGGGGGTGCCGGGGGGGGGAGGGGCGGGTCTCTCTCACCTTCCCTCCGAGCGGGGCCCCCGGGGCAGGGGCCGGGCCGGGCTGGGGGCTCTGCCCTGGGAGAGGCTCCTGGGGGGGGGGGAGAGCAGCGGGAAGGGCCCTGCTGGAGATTCCCCTCTCCCGGCTGCAGCCAGGGCTCCGGGCTCCCAGCACCAGCCGCCCCCCGGGGCTCGGGGATCTCGCCAGGAGCCTGGGAGCCAGAGTCACCGCAGCGGCTGCGAGTCACTTCCTGCGGCCGGGCCTGAGCCCAGCGCTCGCTGCCCGGAGCCGCCTCCCGGCTGCTCCTGGGTCCTAGCGCTGAAGGGATCGCGCTGCAGCATCTCTGGGGCCGGCTCCTGTTCCACTCCCAGACTTTAGGATCGGAGAGGGACCATCACCATCATCTAGCCCAGGGGGTCTCATGACTAAAATGTCGGTGGCCTCAGAGTGTGGGCAGCAGCTCTCGCTGGTGGCCGTTCTGACACTTTTCCCTAAAATAATTTTACCAAAAACCTGGAGATGTGCACGTCAGCCGAGCTCAGCAACGTGTCTGTACATGGTAAAAATTATGATGTCCATGGGGGCCGCTCCCCACAAACGGCTCCCTGTCCCTGCTGTTGCTGGCAGAGGCACGGCCAGGCGGCTCTGCACGCTGCCTCCGTTCCCCCTCCCTGAGCGCTGACTCTGTGGCTCTGAGCCCATTGGCTGGGAACCAGGGAAAACGGGAGCTGTGGGGGTGGCACCTGAGGACAGGGCAGCTCCAGTAGAGGACAGAGGGGGGGCCATGCTGCTGCTTCCAGGAGCTGTTTGAGGTGAGCACTGCATGGAGCCTGAGCACATCTCCTGTGCCCCACCCTTCTGCCTCAGCCCCAACCCCCCTCCCGCCCTCCAAACCTCTTGGTCCCAGCCTGGAGCACCATCCTGCACCCCAAACCATCATCCCCAACCCCACCCCAGAGCCCTCATCCCACCATGCCTCACCCTCCTGTTCCAGCCCTGATCCCCCTCTGAAACCCTCAGTCCCAGCACCCTCCTACATACCAAACCCCTCATCCACAGCCCCACCCCAGAGCCTGCACCCCCAGCCAGAGCTCTCACCACCCCCACACATCCAAACCCCCTGCTCCAACCCAGAATCCATCCCGCACTCTGAACCCCTCATGTCTGGCCCCACCCCAGAACCCATACTCCCAGCCCAGAGCCTGTACCTCCTCCCACACCCCAACCCCCTGCCTCAGCCCAGAGCCCCCTCCTGCCCACCATCAAGTGTCTGTCGTGCACCATGGTGGTGCTGACCCCTGCACAGAGATAAGCGGGAGAAGGGTCCTGCTATTTTGGGGAACTTTCCTTGTACACCCCACCCTGGTGGAATCGAATAGGAGAAGAATCTGAATCCTTGCCCCCAGGGCTGTCCCTAGCCATTTGGGTGCTCTATGCAGCCCCCCAGGCCTCCCCCCAAGGATCTGGGAGACAGGAGATGTGGGGGGGCACTTTTAGGGGCCCACAGGTCCCATGTGGCCCAGGGGATTAGTGGGGGCCTGGAGCAGCCCACTCTGCTTCCCTTGCCCTGGCCCCAGCCCCAGCCATGTTGCTCGGGGCGGGGAAGGCTTGGGGGAAGGTATCCCCCACCCCTGCACTCACCAGTGGGAAGCTGAGCAGCCCAGCCCCAGCCAGCTCCCAGCCACAGCACTCCACTTTCCATCACCGGTGAGTGTGTGTGTGTGTGGGGGGAACCTTTCTCTACCCCCTTTCCACCCCCCCCCCGGGTGATATGGCTGGGGCCAGGCAAGGGAAGCGGAGTGGGCTGGGGCCACGTTGCTCCACTTCCCACCGCCGGTGAGTGTAAGGGGCGTCCTTTCCCCAACCTCCCCGCACTCACCGGTAGCGGGAAGCGGAGCGCTGCAGCTGGGAGTTGGCATCAGCACCCAACGTGCAATAAGTGCTGGGAACATGTCAGGGACAACTTCTGCTTTCTGATGGTGGGGGAAGTAATCAGGGAACAGCAGGTTAGACTCAGTTCTGACCAGCAGGGAGGAATTTGTTGGTCTAGATCAGGGGTCGGCAACCTTTTAGAAGTGCTGTGCCGAGTCTTCATTTATTCACTCTAATTTAAGGTTTTGCGGGCCAGTCATACATTTTAACGTTTTTAGGTCTCTTTCTATAAGTCTATAATATGTAACTAAACTATTGTTGTCTGTAAAGTAAATAAGGTTTTTAAAATGTTTAAGAAGCTTCACTTAAAATTCAATTAAAATGCAGAGCCTCCCGGATCGGTGGCCAGGACCTGGGTAGTGTGAGTGCCACTGAAAATCAGCTTCTGCGCTGCCTTCAGCACCCGCGCCATAGGTTGCCTACCCCTGGTCTAGATGAAATTACTATAAGGTGGGTGCACAACTGGTTGAAAAACTGTACTCCAAGTAGTTATCAATGGTCTGGTGTCAACTTGAGAGGGGAATGATGGGGGGTGGGGAGGAGCCCCAGGTGGCTTTTCCACACTCCCATCAGAGGGCGGGGGAGAGGGGGCAGGGTGAGAAGCCTCAGCTGGCTTCCCCCACTCTTTACAGAGAACAGGGTCTGGAGCAACCACAGGGAAAATTTAGCAGGTGCTCCGTACCCACTGGCAGCCAAGCTCCCCACTCCTGGCCTCCTTCCCCGCCACCCCCCAGCACATCAAATCCCTGCTCCTCCCCCTCCCAGTGCTTCTCTCCCTCCCCCGCCACCTAACAGCTATTTGGTGGCGCTTAGGACTTTCTGGGACGGAGGGAGAGGAGCGGGGATGTGGTGCACTCAGGGGAGGAGGTGGAGAAGAGGCAGGGCAGGAGTGGGGACATGGGAGAAGGGGGCAGGGCTGGAGTGGGAAAAGGCAGGGTGGGATGGGGACTTTAGGGAAGGGGTGGAATAGGGGTGGGGTAAGGGAAATTCATGGGTGGGGCTGGAGCACTCCCCGTTGGCACCTATGGAGGGAGCTGCCACTGGAGATGACAGACTGGGTTCTCAGCTGCCCACACGGTCCCTCTTAGGTCGGTGGAAGGGCTCCTCGGCAGGACACGCCCCAGCGACCCAAGGAGGGTAGCGTGGACGTTGGCTATTGCAGTAATTACTGTGGTGGCTGTAAGTCAACCTAATATACTGGTAGGTCGCCTTAGGTTTGAAGTGTAGATGCCCCCTTACAAGCAAAGGGATTTCTTTCACCTCAGAGCTTTCAGCAGTCCATGCTCACTGGGAAGCTTTCCAGCGAGGACCACTCTCCCCAGTTCAATGATGCTCCTATTGTCTTTCAAGTGATCTTCTTACTGGGAGTAGAGATGGGGAGGGGAGGTGACCAGAGGCCTTACCCTTCCCTGCCCTTCTTATACTCAGACCCTTTCTGGTGGAAAAGTCTTTGCTGGGGGATGTCGTCAGCCATCTCCATGGTGTATGTGTGCTCCAAACTGTCCTTCATGTGAATTGTAAATATCTTTGCTTGCCCCCTTCTTCCTGTTGGTGGATGGTCAGATAATAGTTTTCTAACACCAATGGTCGGTCCTTTGTGGTCTCTGAGGAGCTAGTCTGTGGGTGTTCCCCAGAACTATGACATCTCTCAGTAACAAACAGGGTTACCATACGTCCGGGTCTTCCTGGACAGAGCCTCTTTTTTGAACCTGCTTCTCTGTCTGAGCAGGGTCTTCCTATAACAACAACATGTCCAGGGGGTTTGCAGAGCAGAGGGGCTGCAGCTCAGAAATAGCCCTGATTGGTCAGCTTCCCAATTAATCTATTCCCTAGCATCCACAGCTGATTGGTCTATTCCCCTACAGCTGCAGCTGATTGATTGCTGCTGGATCCCACCCATCGAGGCCCCAGCCCTGGGCATGAGGTCCCGCAGGTAGGTGCTGATGGATGGTTGTCACTGCGTTCTGGGCTTGTGTCACTGCCCTGCCTCCGTGACAGTGACCAACACTGCCCTCACCTCGTGAGAACCCCCACCGCACCCCCTCCAGCATCCACAACTGTCCCCCCTGCCCCAGGTTCCCACCCCCCATCACTGTCCTCTTTGGGCACCTGGAATATGGTCACCCTAGTAGCAAACATACAATAAAATCTCATCATTCTACATGCAGTGGTGTTATGCATTTAATTGGCATAATATTGAGGCGACCATGAATTGTCCAATAACCCCCCACCAGGCACTTAGTACACGACATATCAGAACCATACGCAAGTGGGGAACATGGGGCACAGGGGGTTAGTCACAAGAGGGATCAGTGTGGGGTGAGTGGGGCAAAGAGAATCTCTGTCCTCAAAACACAGGACACTGCGGTAGATGGGGAGGGGGGTGATCAGCTGGGCTGTCAGGTTCCTCATCTCCCTCTGGCCTCAGTGATGCGGGTCGGTCTGGCTTCAAGGCTGCCCAGGTCTGTTGACATCCCCGGCTCCCTTCTAGCCTGTACCCAACCACGGCATTTCAGCAATAGGGAAATTCTGCCCCTTCCCATTATTTTTTGGGGCATCATTCATGGTCCTTTAGATTTCAGGGGCAGCTTCCAATGACGCTGACAGGCCAAGCCTAGTCACTCTGTGGCTCTGATACAGCGAGTTCACAGTTCTCAGCCTCAGCCATCTGACTCTGAGGAGCAAACCTATGAGTTTCCCAGCTCTGTTCCCCACCTCCCTTCAAATGGTAACTCGCATTACTGAAGGGATCCAGCAGTAACTTCATTCCCCTGTCGCTTGCACTGTGAATCTCCCAGCACCACCACTGATGGTGCGAGCTAGATACTGATCACTGTCATTGTTCAAACCACAGAAAAAAATTTCATGACAAAGATGTTAGATACAGATTAAAATAACAAAATCTAAAAAAGGACTATTCTGGCAAATTATCCTTTGTCTCGTGCAGTGAAGGACATAAATCCACACCGTGTAGAGGCCAAGCACAGGAGTTTATTACACACCGTGCTGGTGGAGTGTCACCTGGAGTATTAGGCTCAGAAACACTGTCAATGAAGGGATTACAATAGAATATATAGATTTATTTATGGGCGGAGAAAGTGATGGGGTAGGCAGTTCCACACCCCGGGATAGGTTTTGCAGAAAGACAAGATAGCACATTAGCCAATGCTTAAAAGGTTACATAATATCTCCGCCCATGGTCTCAAGTTAACATTTAATTAATACTTTGATAAAATGTTATTAGTATAAAATATATATGTTGAATTCTGATTTGGGGTCCATAGGAATGAAGCAACTCCTTTGATTGTCCACCAGCTACATTCCTAGGGGTTAAAGCAAAGAAACAGTGAAAGTATATGGTAATAAAGATTGTCCCCTTTATGTCTTAAGGCGGGCATTGGTCCCTGGGAAGGGAGGTGAAAGGATGCTATATCTTATACTGACATGTGCCAACTTTTCATAAACTCAAGGTTGGATCTGTGGGAAGAATGTTCCCCACAGAAGAGACTGACACAATAGGAACAGGGATCCTTTGTTCAATTTGCAACTCTGAATAAGACACAATTATTTAGTTCTTAGCTCCAACACCTGGCAATTTGCTGGCCTATTTTAGCAAAACAAGATTATTTGTTTACCCCAGCTTTCTCTTAGCTAATCACTATTCACTAGGCCTCTGGTCTCTTGACCAAACTCTGGACTTTGGGTCTGAGAAAGAGCTGGCACAATCCATATACCGGGTTGTTATATAAAATGCACATGGATTTTAACCCTTCACGAAGTCCTTAGTAAATCTGAGCTACATCCTGTCGAATTAAATATCAACATATGTGACCAAATGGCCTTCACAAAGAGAGAAAAACCCACAATCCAGGGTGGGCTATAAAACACTTTCATGTTCATAAAATGAAATCTCAGCGAATCCTTTAAGATTCAAAATCAGGAAAATAAGTGTGCCCGTTTTCTTCCGTAGCGGTTAAACCGGGTTCGCTTCTCCCCTCATTATTTGGTTGTATTAGTTGCAAAAGTTTTCGCATCATTATACTAAAAGAAAGAGAAAGAAACACAAGTCTTCCCATCTACAAATGATCTGGACTAGCCTAGAAAAAGCCAGGAAGCAATTTCACCAGTAGATGCAAACAGGGCTACAAGATCCCCATGTTTATCTCCACCCCTGCCCCCCCACCCCAGTTCCTTATATCTCCTTGTCAAGTGCTGGAAATGGGCCATTTTCATTACCACTACAAACAGTTCTTTTTCAACAGCTCACCTTAACTGATCACTCTCCTTATAATGTGTGTGGTAACACCCATTGTTTCATGTTCCCTGTGTATATAACTTCTTCTGTATTTTCCACTACATGCATCCGATGAAGCGGGCTGTAGCCCACGAAAGCTTATGCTACAATAAATTTGTTAGTTTCTAAGGTGCCAGAAGTACTCCTGTTCTTTTTGCGGACTAACACGGCTACTACTCTGAAAGATCTGAAGTGTCAAACTACGCTTTAGAGTCAATGGGATTTCCCTGCCCCCTCCCAGATCTGTAACACTTCCTTCTCCAGCCCTCTGGAGTCTCACTTAGGACCACAGACATCAGAACTGTGATTCCTTGGGAGGTGAAGGGGTAGAACAGTAACAGGATAAAACTCTCCATCAGTTGCACGGAGGCCGCAGAGTGGAGGTTGACAGTGATGGGGGAAGGAGGGAAACCCTCAGATTCACCACATCACCCTGCAATAGCACAGAAGGTAACACCACATTTTACTGTCTCTTCTCCCACGTTTTTAGCATCTAATTAATGCTGGTGCATAAGGCAGAAAATGTACAAACACTAAATGCTGTTCAGCAGGGCCTGCAGTAACGTGAGACTATCTGGGAATTAACCATCCAGGCCCACAGGGGGAACTCAGGGACTAACGATCACTCTGCTAATGGGAGGGAGTCAGAACACAGAAGTGAGGCTTCAATGTTTTTATGGCGGTAATAGAAGTCACGGAATCTGTGACTTCCAGAGACCTCTGTGACTTCAGCCTGTGGCGGCTCTGAGCAGCTGGGGTCCCCTGCTGCCCACAGTATCTGACAGCTGCCCCCCGGAGCTCTGAGCTGCTGCAGGCTATGGGGGTACACCGCAGCACCCGGCTCTCAGGGGTGGCCTCCAGGTCTGGGTCATCGTGGGGGCTGGGGTCCCAGAGCTCCGAGCCACGGGTGGCAGGGGGCCCATGCAGCTCCCAGCCAGGGCCCCCGCATCTGCCCAGCTGCCATGGGACCTCAGAGCCCCAGCAATGGGTGCTGCAGCTTTTTCCCACCCCATTTTGTCACGGATATTATTAGTAAATGTCATAGACAGGACATGGGCTGCCGTGAATATTTCTTTATTGCCTGTCACCTGTCCATGACTTTCATTAAAAATATCCATGACAAAACCTTAGCCTTACACATAAGATGCTCAGGGTGAGGTTACACTAGGAAATCCGGTGGAGGGTCACAGAGATGCGCTGGCTAATCCCAACCACATTTCCTACCATAGACAGATGCTTGGAAGCACAGGTGGGATCTCTCGGCCTTCCCCAAATGGCTCTGTGGGAATCAGCCCCTCTCAGTGGTGCTGTCTGAATGCAGAGGGGGCAGAAGGGGTGAGTGATGAGAGGCAGCACTTCTCTGCCCCTGTGCTCTCCCTCGCCTCTTATCCCATCATCCCCAATACCCCAGCACCCAGCTCCTCCTGCTTCCCAGCTCCACCAGCCCCAACCATTCGATCCCAGTTCCCTCCCCAGAACCCATCCTCCTGCTCCCTCAATATTTGATCCCCCAGAGCCCAGCGCCCTGGGGGATTCGGAGAGGGGAGGAGTTACCAGCCCCCAGGGACACTCCCCCTGCAGCGAACAGCTCCAGGTCAGTGGGGGAGCCCAGCCCAGGGAGTGGTAGAAGATGGGGGGTGGGGACTGACCCTGCCAGCAGGTAGGGGATCTTGGGGGACAATTACTGCACTGGTGGGGTGCAAAATAAACTTTATTGAGAAAATGCAAAAAACAGGGAAAATTCAATAGTGAGGGGTATGGGGTTTGTTAAGGTAGATTATTGGGGAGGGGTTTCTTTTGGTGAACAGTATAGGGGGTTTCAATAGTGGGGTACAATACAGTAGGATACAATACAGTGGGTAACCAATTAACACAGCTACCTGTTCCATCATATATTTCTAACAATTTTCTATGCAAGGGATGTGTTACAGCAGCATGTAACCAACTAACAGCTATGGATAAAATATGTTAAATAGCAAACAATTCTAGGTAAAGATGTGTCACAGTGGTGTAAATGTAGAATGTGAGGTGTATTAGAGAGAAGAAAGGATAACCAATGGGGTTTGATGCTAGAGTTCAGCAATACAATTGAGGGGGGCCGACAGTGGGAAGACAGACAATCACAATTATACAGAACACAGCAAAATCTTATCTATGACCTAACTTAACCAAGACTACACAAATTAGCAAGTAACAAAACACAATGCAACAATTCTCTAAGCCTAACTTACAGAGTACAATGCTAAACCTAACTTAACCACAGCTATGCAAAATGAAATTACAACTTATCTAGACTAAAGGCTAAACCTAACCTAATGGGTGCACCTTAGACTAGGGGTAGTTCCAGAGGGCAGAGTGGTGTGAGCCCAGGATAGAGTTCAGGGAGTTACAGCTTAGCAGAGGCACAGGCTTATTTTTAGCAGCACAGACCAGGGAGTTAGCTTAGGTCTGTCTGCTGGGGAAAGAGCCAGCAGCCAACACAGGGGGAGTTTGCAAGAGGGAGTTCTTACCAATCCCCAAAGCAGCAGCAGCAGGATCAGCAGTTTCAGCATCGGAGGATGCAGAGAGGACTCGATTCGCTTACAGTAATCAGGAGATCTCCAGGCAAAATTCGTTGTTTGTGGGAGGGGAGTTTAAAACGGGGGTATGCTCAAAAACAAATGAGAGCGGGGAGAGGGCTCCCCAAAGACCCCTAGCTGATCAGACCAGGTGGCAAAGCAAGGACCTTCTCTGAGGTCTGATCAGAAAATGTCTGGTTATAAAGGCAAACTTAGGCAGTTTCCCGCCAGTAACTCTGATTGGTTCCCCTTGTTACAGGGAGGAGAGGAGGCAGGGAAAAACTCCAGGTAGGCATAGGCATGTCTGGGCATGTTCTAGGCCACAGGCATGACTCATACACTCAGCTATGTGGCCACTTTAGGTCTTGCATTCCTGGGCAGAGCACCTCTACACCGAGCCCAGGTCTGAACAAAGGAGCAAAAAGCCCCCCTCCCTGAGCAAAGCAATGGCTCCAGTTAGTCTGCACAAGTCATTTCCATGAACAGCAGGGCCAGGCCGTGACTTTTGTTAGTTCCATGGCCGGGGGGGCGGCCACTCAGCAAAAACAGAAAGTTGGGGGACAGCTGTAACAGACAGGGACCAGTGCTTAGAGTGAAGATGGGGCCTGGCCCAAGTATCCTTCTCCTCCTCTCCAGGACAGGGAGATCCCGGTTGGGCGGGGGGAAGGAAGAGGAGGAACTTCAGCCAAACAGGGAGCATCCGGAGGAGTTTCTCTCTCTTCCTTCCCCCACCTTTGGCCTATCTGCTCAGCTGCCAGGGCTGCAGCAGGGGGGAGGGGCTGATCGGGGCTTCTCCTCCTCTGCCTGGAGTTTGCTTAGACCAGGCAAAGCCAGAGGGTCACTGACCAGCTGCTGCTGGATCCTTGGGAGCCAAAGACCCCTGATGTGAGTGGGAACGAGGAAATAGGTTTGTCATCATGGCCAGCCCTAGTCAGAGCACTCAGAGAATTTCCCTGCTGTATGGAGGAGTCTCTTTGTTACACCAATAAAAACTAGCAGGATCTTATTAAAGGGGAAAAGACATTTGTCACATTTATTGTAAATACCATAATAAAATAAAAGATAGCAAACAACGTTGTTTGGCTACTTGTTCCTATGATTATATATTCCTATATATATATATATATATATCTCCATTCACACAATCATTCATACAAGTTCTGTGTAGATATTATAGTTACCAGCCTAAAGTTGCTTGTGACAGAATACTGGCCAGGTATCCTGCACACAAGAGTGGAGTCGAGTCCGGGTCAGGTGCACCTGATGCTCCTGGAGGCTGGCAGCAGAACCATTGACTCAAAGTCCTTATTCTCCAGAGTCTAGTTTTATAGGGATTTTTCCCTATGTTAGTTCTTCATTCTGCTGTTGTTGAATCAATCAGCAGGTGGCTGGCTCCATTCTGTCAGATGTTTCCTTTGAGGTGCCGGGGTGGATTCCAGTTTGCCCTCCAGGGGTCATCTGGTTGATTCCACTTGACACCTTCTTCAACGACACTGAATTTTTCAGGCTGGTAACTCCCTAACCATTCATTCATCATTTAAACTAGACATTCATTCACATATACTTTTTATCTTAACTACATTTATTTTACTGTCTTTTTATCTTTTTGGGGTGTGAGACTCCTTGTCTTTTAACAATTAAGAAACAAAGTGAGATAAAAATGAATTAACAGAGGTGGGGGCTCTCTATTTGTATCTTACCGGGGTGGTTACAAGGTAGTTACATAGTTTTGCCTGAGGCATAGGGTTAATTGACAGCTTGTGCGCTGAGTTAAAGTCAATTGGCCAATTAGCAGCTTACAGAGTCAATTGACAGCTCGCGCTTGGTGCTGAGTCAATTAACCAATCAGCGGCTTACAGCGGCCATTACAAAATGTTACAAAGTTTCACTTAGAAAACAGGCACTTAGAGTTAATTGACGTTTAAAAAGTTTTGTACAAAGTATCTCCTTGAGCAGGCTTCACACAGACACAGCTATTTCTAACAATAAATCCTTACAAACTTACTTCTAACATAAACCTTAAGTTATAAAGTATTAGTTAATAATAAAACAATAAATCAATAAATCATTTCTCATATAAAACGTGTAATGTAAACGTTCTTTAATATCCCTACATCTTATGTCCAATGCAGGGTTAGCTCCACTTGGAGCAATTTCCACACTAAGAATGTCTCAGATGTTTCTTCCCTGTGCAGATTTGTGGATCCCTGATATTCCGGAAACACCAAATGAAGCTTCCCCCACATTCAAGGTCCCTCTGTTGTGTGGATCACTGATGTGTGAAGTCAAATTGAATCTTTTCCTAAGGTCAACTATTCCTAAGGTTTCTCACCTTTGTGGACTTTCTGGTGTTTGGTGAGCTTTGAGCTCCTATTGAAGCTTTCCCCACACTCCAGGCATTTATAAGGTCTCTCTCCCGTGTGGATTCTCCCATGTTTAGTAAGGTTTGAGCGCTGACTGAAACTTTTCCCACACTCAAGACATTTATAGGGTCTTTCTCCTGTGTGGATTCTCCCATGTTTAGTAAGGGATGAACTTTCCATAAAACTTTTCCCACACTTAAGGCATTTAAAGGGTCTCTCTCCTGTGTGAACTCTCTGGTGTACAGTAAGATGTGACTTCTGAATAAAACTTTTCCCACACTTAAGGCACTTAATGGGTCTCTCTCCTGTGTGGATTGCCTGATGTCTAGTAAGTTTTGTTCTGACAACAAAACTTTTCCCATACTCAAGGCATTTATAGGGTCTTTCTCCTGTGTGGATTCTCCCATGTTGAGTAAGGTGTGAGCTTTGACTGAAAGTTTTCCCACAGTCCAGGCATTTATAGGGTCTTTCTCCTGTGTGGATTCTCCCATGTTTAAGAAGGGATGAACTTTCCATAAAACTTTTCCCACACTCGAGGCATTTATAGGGTCTTTCTCCCAAGTGGATTCTCCCATGTTGAGTAAGGTGTGAGCTTTGACTGAAAGTTTTCCCACAGTCCAGGCATTTATAGGGTCTTTCTCCTGTATGGATTCTCTCATGTTTAAGAAGGGATGAACTTTCCATAAAACTTTTCCCACACTCGAGGCATTTATAGGGTCTTTCTCCCGTGTGGATTCTCACATGTTTAATAAGGTATGAACTTTTGCTATAACTTTTTCCACACTCAAAGCATCTATATGGTCTCTCGCCCGTGTGCAGTTTCTGATGTACAATAAGGTTTGAACTCTGACTGAAACTTTTCCCACAGTGAAGGCACTTATATGGTCTTTCTCCTGTGTGCACTCTCTGGTGTGTAACAAGATGTGTTTTTTTACTGAAGCTTTTCCCACAGTCTAAGCATTTATAGGGCTTCTCTCCTGTGTGGGATCTGTGATGTGCCATAAGTGGTGACCTCTGACTAAAACTTTTACAATACTCAAGGCGGCATTGATAGGGTTTCTCTCCTGTGTGCAGTCTCTGGTGCACAATAAAGCTTGACTTCTCACTGAAGCTTCTCCCACAGTTTATGCATTGATAGGACTTCTCTCCTGTGTGGGTTCTCCAATGTCTGAGAAGGAATGTACTGACAAGGAAACTCTTCCCACACTCAAGGCATTTGTAGGGTTTTTCTTCATTGTGACTTGTCTGCTGGATTGTGGTTTCCTTGGGATTCTTGCATCTTCCACCACCTTGAATAGATTCATCCAGTTTCTTCTCAGGATAGTTTCCCAGCTGCATCTCTGATCGGTGTCGATCTCCCCAGGCATTTCCTTGTTCCAAGTACTGGGAAAAATTCCCTTCAGCTCTGCTCAAAAACCTCTCCTGCGGTTCCACTTGCTCAGGACCTTCCTGCTGCTGATTCTCCTCCTTGTTCTCACTAGCTGTTCTATCACCTGCTGGGAGAGAGAGAATCCAGACAGGAGTCACTGCCTGTGCTGGGGAGAAAGGACAGGAAGGGGAATAGAAAAGAGGGAAAACACAACACAGTGACTGTTGGGGAGGGAGAATCCAATGTCTCCATCTCCCCATCCCACCCCAACACTCCCAGTGAAGGAAAGTCAAGGAGGAAATTCCCGACAGCTAACAGGATGGGTGGGAAGCCATAACTTATATTTGCCTTAATGATACGACACCTGCTGACTGCAGCCCTCACCTGGGTGAGATGGGACAAAGCTCAGGGCTCTCGCTCATGGCACATTTTGGGAGTCCCAGCTTTTTCCTTCATGCTCAGGATGGTTCTTTCTCAGTTTCCCTGACTCCTCACCTGTGCGGGTGTCTCTCGGGCTCTCCCTTTCCTCATCGGTCTGGACATCCGAGACCCACGGCTCTTCTCCTCCTTCTAGCCGGGCGATCAGGTCAGGTTTGGGAATGGGGAATCCTGCACAGGGGGTGAAATCATGCAAGGTCCGGAGTCTTGCAGAGTATTTGTCACAGGGAACATTCCTTGAGTTTTACCTGGCCCTGCAAGCGACTGTGGTAACTCAGACTCTTTGGGAGCAGCAGACATCTCAGGGTAGGGGTGGGGAGTTGTCACGCCCTCACTAGGAAGCCTCAGGGCAGATGCGTCTGGGGGACTTTCTGGCACGCACAGCTCTGGTGTTAAACTCCTGCCTATTTCCAAACCAGCACGGATGTGCTGGAACTAGCCGTGCTGGGGGAGCTGTCGCACCTCCTGGCTTGAAGTGGTTTCCATTAGATCCAGGGTTTACAGTTTGGTTCAATGGCTCTCAGCACCCCCACTGTACAACCTGTCCCAGCCCCCCTGATCCTGCAGCCCTGAGAGCCTCCCCAGGGGTGGAGCTAGTCCCAAGAGGGCCAATGAGCGGAGTGTGAAGGAAAAATAACACAGGCAGGGCAATCCCCTGCTTCTGGCCCATTGACAGCTGGAGAGATGGGGACGAATTAGCCTGTCAATTAGGTTTCTGCCTCCCCTGTTCCCCTGAAGGGGGTGTGAAGATGCAAGTCTCTCTCACAGTGGAGCTGTGGACTTCACTGGGGTTTTCAACTTTTTCTGTCTGAGCCCCTCTCCCCCCGCCAACATGGTATAAAAACGCCATGGCCCACCTCTGCCACACCAACTGGTTTTTGCGCATAAAAGCCAGGGCCAGCATTAGGGGGTAGGGAGCAGGGCAATTACCCAGGGTCTCACACAACACGGGGCGCCGTAAAGCTATGTTGCTCAGGCTTCAGCCCCAGCCCCATGCAGTGCGGCTTCCATTTTGTGCCCTGGGCCTCAGCAAATCTAATTCTGGCCTGGCTTGGTGGCCCCCCTGAAGCCTGCTCACAGCCCCACAGGGGCCCCTGGTTGAGAGCGATGGCACTATGTGACCCCAACTGAGCAGAGTCAGACATGCAGACCCCATGGCTTAAAATAGCTGAGGGGACGGGAATCTCTTACCCAGCGAGGTCACCGTCTCGTAGTTCTCCTGCATGACGTCCCTGTAGAGGGCTCTCTGAGCGGGGTCCAGCAGAGCCCCCTGCCCCTGGGTGAAATACACAGCCACCTCCTCGAAGGTCACCGGCATCTGGAACAACAAGAGTCCCCCACTCAGCACCTGCTGCCCCAGCCACAATCGCACTAATCATGGGGGAGGAAGTTTGGAGAAGCAGAATCCTCCCCCCGCCCCTGCTCAGAGCAGCCAGGAGGCTTCAGGGGGTGGGAGAAGGTGAGAGCTCTTGTCCCCCCCCAGCACACGGAGCAGGGCAGGGTCTCCTCATTTCCCACACGCCTGCCAGCCACAGGCTGATGCGGGAAGCAGAGCTCTGAGCCGGGGACAGGGACAGGAATCCCAACAGCTTCCCTGCGTATTTCACAGCAGCCTCTGGCCAGTGGGGTCGGGCTCCAGCCCTGGGAGTCTGGTCAAGTTTTCCCAGCCCTGTGGGGGCAGGGGGGGGGGGTGTTTCTCATTCAGACATGCAGAAATTTCCCTCCCCCCAATGGGCCTGTTCAGCAGGGCTGGGGCTGGCTCCCCCCGCCCCAGCCCCACCGGGGCTGGCGGCAGTAGGGTGACCAGAGAGCAAGTGTGAAAAATGGGGACAGGAGGTGGGGGGTAACAGGAGCCTAGTAAAGAAAAAAAATTGGGCCTGTCCCTGTAAAATCGGGACATCTGATCACCCTCTGCGGCAGCTTTCCCGGGCCCCGGGCGGGAATCGCAGCCAGCTCCGCTGGGAGCAGCCTGGGGCCAAACCTCCCCCTGCAGCCCGGGGGTGCCGGGGGGGGGCGGGTCTCTCTCACCTTCCCTCCGAGCGGGGCCCCCGGGGCAGGGGCCGGGCCGGGCTGGGGGCTCTGCCCTGGGAGAGGCTCCTGCGGGGGAGCAGCGGGAAGGGCCCTGCTGGAGATTCCCCTCTCCCGGCTGCAGCCAGGGCTCCGGGCTCCCAGCACCAGCCGCCCCCCGGGGCTCGGGGATCTCGCCAGGAGCCTGGGAGCCAGAGTCACCGCAGCGGCTGCGAGTCACTTCCTGCGGCCGGGCCTGAGCCCAGCGCTCGCTGCCCGGAGCCGCCTCCCGGCTGCTCCTGGGTCCTAGCGATCAACCCACCGATTGCAGCCCCTGCCCCAGACCCTGCGAGTCACTTACAGCTGCAACGACAGAAACATGAAGCGCTCCGGATTCGCTACCTTGGCTGCACTGAGCATGCGTACTCAAACTGAGCATGCCCAGTAACCTTCGCTGTCGCCGCTGCCCTCTCTCTGCCCTCACTTCTACTCACTATTTGCTGCCTGCTCTTTGTGGGGGTTTAAAAGACTCAAGGGGGCAAATCGCAGCGGGGGGGCTGCCGGGGTCTGAGCAGGGGGCAGAAATTTACTGCCCAGGGAGGGTCAAGCTGCTGTAGGCAGCGGCAGGAGAGAGGCTGAAGGGGAAAAATCGGGGGTGGTAGCTGCGGTTAAGGCGGGGGGGGAGGGGGAGACGCTGCCAGACCCTGTGCGGGGACAAAGCCCCCGTTTAGGGAGGGGGTGGGGGGGGACAGTGGCCCCTCGGGATGAGCCACCTGCTGCGCTCACAGATCTGGGGGTGTCGGAGCTGTGGGGGGGGCAGAGGCTTTTTTCAGTTCTGCCGCGTGTCAGCCCCGGAGCAGGGGGCGGGTTCCTGGGGCTGGGTCTTAAAGGCACCTGTAGCCCAGTTCCTAGACTGTCAGACACCGCAGCTCCTCTCTATCCTATACAAGTGCTGCGGGGCTGTTACTGCTCCAGCCAGGAGACTGAATGCGGGGAAATATTGTACAGACGCCCCCTCCCTCCCTGACACTCTGCCTCTCACATTTTGACTATAGAAAAGTGTCTTCTATCATTTTCTGTGTCTATATGAAATCACTTCAGCACCTTTCCCTTATACAACGTGCTGATTTGGTAACTCCGTCCCAGAGCCCACATGTCTGTACCCCCTCCTGTACCCGAATCCCCTGCCCCAGGTCAGAGCCTGCACCCGTCACTCAAACTCCCCATAGCCTGCAACCCTCGTGCACCGCCAACTCCATCCCAGAGCCTGCACCCCAAACAGGGCCAGATTAATGTTTTGTGGGCCCGGTGCTAAACATATTTGTGGGTCCCCATGGGGGAGATGGGGAGATGGGGCAGGGGGGCAGAGTCATCAGAGCGAGGGGCTGGCCGGGGGCAATGGGAGATGAGTCATGGCACGGCAGGGACAGCCCCGCTCCACCCAGCCCAGTACAAGGGCACTGTTTACAAACCAGGAGCTGCCAGACCCACGCTGTCCAGCCCATCCCAGCGCTGCCATTGTGCTTCTTCCTCTTGTGGGTGGGCCCATGCTACCCCCTGCCCAGCACCCCTCTGGCTCCCTATGCCCAGTGCCACACCACCCAGAGACCCCCACAAACCCCCCTGCCCAGTGCCCTCCCAGATCACTCCCCCACCCACTCAGAACCCCCCCCAGATCCCCTCACTGTCCAGTGCCCCCCCACCACAACTGCACAGTGCCCCGCACAGACCCCCCACACCTCCCAGCGCCCACACACACACAGATCTCCCCCACTGACAGCCTCCCAACACACAGATCTCCCCACCCCCCAGTGCCCAGCACCTACCCAGACCCACTAGAGACCTACTCTCCCACACCCTAACCCCCAGCCACATTAGCCAGCCCTGATGGGAGGTGACTATGTCTGCCAGGCTGAGATAGCAGCGCAGCCAGAGCTGGTCCTGGGGCAGGATAACTCTGGCCCCTTGGGAGTGGTGGAAGCAGCCAGGCTACAGCAGGAGCAGAGCCTACCCGGGCCAGGCTCTCTCAGGACCCAGCTGAGCCTCCCCCGTCCCCGACTGTTCCCTGTGAGTGGCTGAGACTGGCCCAGCCTCTGCACCAGTCCCAGGTGGCTCTTCCCCCAGGGAGGCAGGTGGGGCCCCACAGGTCCCAGGCAGTGGACACAGCTCAGAGCTGGAGCAGTGCCGGGGAGTGGGCAGATCCCTGAGACGTGACTCCCGAGATCCTACCCAGCCCACCCACACCCATTGGCCCCGTGGCCAGCAGCCTTGCAGAGCACACACCTCTCTCTCTCCCTGCTTTCCTATCACCAGTTCTGTTACTACAGGAATGAAATCAAGACATCTCGTAAAACAGCTAGTTACACATTGTTCTTCAAACTTCAGATCATTGAAATGCAGCTTTGCATTTGAGATACTATATGACTGTAATACATTTTGCACTGCCTGCATCTACAGTGACATCAGGAGAGAAGAGGACAAGACTGTCCCTAGCATATATGATTTTAAAGAAAGGTGAGACACACCCACCCACTATCAATACAACAAGAAGGGAGAACAGTAGCTGGTGCCAAGAGAGAAGATGCAATGAAACCCTTCTGTACCCACAACTGATGTCTGAAAAGCATCAGTCACTCTGCAGATCAAAGAAAGAAAGAGCAGTCAGTTTCAGACAGATAGGATCCTTATGACCTATATAGGAGAAGTGCACTTCCCTATAGCAGTTTCACAACATAGTTTTCTTATGGATTTATTTATTAAGCAAAAATTAAGATTAGGAGTCTGATTTAAATTATGTACATTTTCAGTGTTAGTTAACTGTGGAACTATTGCAGCTACTTTTCTTTTACTCCTGCCTTCATAAAAAGCTACAGAGTTATAACAGATAATTACAAAGACTAAAGTACATGCTTTAATATAATTAGGACCGGGCAACCCAAGATGAAAACTACACTGTGGAAGAGTCCTACAACCAGGTATTTGAGGCCAATCCCTTTATCAATGGAATCCTAACCAAAATATGAGGAAGGAGAAGAGTCACCCTCAAACTTTTGACAATAGCTCAAGGTCAGACACCAAGAAGACCAGCACCATTCATATTCTGGTTTTGGATAAAATACTTGATCTTGCCTACATCATAGAAACCTTTCTCTCTCTAAGTCTACACCCCACTACACTCTTTAGCAATAAAGTAACCATTAAACAAGTTCTGAATCAGTCGTCTTTCTTCCCAATTTAGTTTTAACAATAAAGCTGCAACGTAAGTAGCTATGGGAGATGACAGTGCAACTACTAGGTATTGGTGGGGGAAAAGTGTGCTAGTAATGTCCTGGATATACTGGCAGGGCCGGCTTTAGGCCAATTCAACCAATACCCCTGAATCGGGCCCTGCCCCTAAGAGGGTCCCGCGCCCAAGCCCCAGTTTGGTGTATTGGCAAGAGTCAGTGCACTGTACCGGGGTGGCCCGGCTTCTCCAGGGGACAATTTAAAGGGCCTGGGGGTCCTTTAAATTGCCAAAACAGCCACACTGCTGGAGCCCTGGGGTAGGGCTGTGGGGATCTGTGGGCTACTTAAAAAGTCCGTGGCTCCCATTGCTTCTATCATCCCAGCCCTTTAAATAGCCACTGGAGCCCCGCCGCTTCCCCAGGGCTCCGGCAGCTGTGTACATGGCCAGGGCTGTGGAAGCAGGGGAGCCCCAGGCAGCTGCTGCTACCCTGGTGGGGGAGGGAGGAGGAGGAGGGAGCACTTACCATACCGGGTGGTCTGTACCCCCTGTACCTACACCCCGTGCCCTATCTCCAGCCAACCCCTGCTGCACCCCCCCTGCCTGAAGCCAGCCATTCCTGCACTCCTCTGTCTTCAGCACTGCCAATCTATGCCACACCCCCCTATGGCCCTGCTTGAAGCCAGCCAGCCCACCCCACCCCACCCCACACACCCCTGTCTCCAGCCATTGCTGCACCCCTTGCCCTGCCTGCAGCCAGCCCCATGTCCACTGGTGCCCTGCAATTCCCTGGGCAGTAACCCTGCATACCTGCTTCAATGATGGGAGAAGAGAGCAGCTGGTACCCACACATGTGCACACCCTAGGGTGACCAGACAGCAAGTGTGAAAAATCAGGATGGGGTGGAGGTTAATAGGATCCTATATAAGAAAAAGACCCCAACATTGGAACTGTCTCTATAAAATCGGGACATGTGGTCACCCTAGAACACTCCCAGGGAGTGGCGGGGACCCACACATATGAAACGGAGCTCATTTCTAGTTCAGTCCCATCTTTTAAAAAAAGAACTGTAGGTAGGGTTAACATACAGCCATATTTTCCCGGACATGTCAGACTTTTTGGTTCTTAAATTGCTGTCCGGGAGGAATTTTTAAATATGGACGTATGGTAACCCTATTGGTACCAAAAATACATACTCTGGCACATCCCTTAAATCAGAACTTTTTAAAGGGAACCGGTTGCTAAGAAAGGAAAGGCTTTTTTTTTTAACCTTGTTTTTCTTTTTTTTAAAGTCATCCCTGCTGGGGCCCCGCCGAAAATGTTTGAATTGGGTGGACCCCAAACTTCCTAAAGCCAACCCTAACTAGTCTGTTAAGTGTTATAGCTTTTAATATGCTAATGCAAACACTGTAATAGAGCATTAATGTCCCAATGTACTGCAGCTTGTTTTAACTTACCGTAATACTAGAAATGGTGCATGTGAACATTGCCGTAACGAGGGCAATGCGAGTGAGGCACTTGCCTCGGGCACGGAAAGTGAGGGGCTCAGACAGTCTCTCCTTCAGCGGCAATTCGGCAGCAAGTCCTTCCCTCTGAGAGGGACTGGGGGACCCGTTGCCGGATTGCCGCTGGTCATCAGCAATGGAGAGGGGCGGCAAATACAGCTCTTTTGCAGAAATTCGTTGGTGGATCCTTCCCTCCAATAGGGAAGAGCCGGACATGCTGCCTCTGTTCCTTGCCTTGTGTGCAAAAATCCCTACTGACGGCTCTGCATGTGAAGCTCTCTTAAAAGCTGACACTACAGTAGTGATATTCCCAAGCCAGCATGCATAGGGCTGGGAGTGGGGAAGGGGAGTGCATTTAGGTACAAGTAACATCTCTCACACCAAACAGGAACTTTTCCAAAGTTCATTATTATACCTTGTCTTAAAACACCAAAAACTATTATTACATATGCACAAAGGTCAATAATCACCCCCTCCCCATATATACCGAGTTGTGCTTCTGCACATAGTATCTAACTCAGATTAATATTGAGCTACCAGCTGTTCAGGAATCAGTAAAGAGTCAGCTGCCAAGCCACATGTTGAATCCTATTGCAAACAGTATGGGTGACCCACGAGGCATTCTGAAGCAAGAGATTATTGTAATACTTTAAATAAGACGCAGAAAGAATAAACTTTTCCTAGGTTTTGTTTCTGTCAGATTTATTGTATTATGTATAGTAGGTGTTTAATATAAAAACCAGGTAGTATGGTTTACAATGTTATAACAAGAGATTATGCTATTACCATTATCCAGTCAACTTGCACACTACTATTTTGAATTAGTGATAATTCACAGAGAGAGAAAGAAGAAAGCTGAATTTAGAGAACAATTATTAACCAGATTCTTGGTTATTCACCAGCCACTTTGCTTCAGTCCATGGCATAAAGCACCATAAACCCAGGACAGTATGGACAAGACAATATTCACCTCGAATTGGCATCTGCTACACTCCCTGCCCCTGCCTCATTCCCAGTCACAATATTCAGGATATAACCTAGTGAGAAAGTGGCCTGGCTGAAGCATGTAGCTGGCAATTGAAAACTAGTATAGAGTACAATAGCCCTGAGAACATTGCTTAATTCTGAGCAGTGTCTTCAGTGAGATGCAGGGTGGACCTGGTGCCACGGCACCGTTGGCACCATTGTAAAGTCGGTACTGACTCTAATCCCCCTCCCACAGGAAAACTCCCTTGGACCTTTTCTGGATGCCACTAAAAATATAAAAATCTGCTTCCCCGGTGCTAATTTACTGCTACAGGAGACTTGATGCAGTGAAATAATTTCCCTATATTCCATCAAACTCTGCATCACACCTCTTGAGTATTTAAAAGAGTCTCTCATAACTATTTGTCTATGTAAAGTATCA
Organism: Mauremys mutica; assembly: GCF_020497125.1. Classification (NCBI taxonomy): domain Eukaryota; kingdom Metazoa; phylum Chordata; order Testudines; family Geoemydidae; genus Mauremys; species Mauremys mutica. Next base: position 31,263,607 of record NC_059083.1, read on the forward strand.
GAACAGTTCACAAATTTTAGGATTGCCTTTTGCTGCATTACTCTTGCCTGTGAATCCAGCTCTTACAGTCCCATGTTCACACATCATTGCTTGTATGTAGAAGCTGATTCACAAATATTCAGTAAGTGTATTATATGGTCTCACCCTACATCGTTCCCAAGGGCAAAAATCTTCTGCAACAATGAAGGCTTGGGCTGATGACCAGTGGCTGCAGAATTTTTGGATGCATCTTTGTGCAAAACTCACCAAAATGAAAGCTGCACTGACAGTGGAGAAGAAAAAACAATTGCACTATGGGGATCTGCAACACCAGATTACTTTCGGTCAATCAGTGGTCTCTCTCCTAAACTAAGGTGAATGGATTTCTTTAATATAAGTAGTCACAACATATGGTTAAATATTTTAAGATCAACATCCTGTTAAGAACTCAGCGGTCACAGATAATACCTGTGTTCTTTGGAAACCAGGGCACATTATCCAGTCTTTTCCCCCACCCCCGTACAACCAAAACTGATCTGAGAAAAAAACTTGCATAGAGCAGTTAATGGAGGTGCGAGACATACCTACATCCCTGGTGACAAGCTTTAGGCAACACCCCTATCCTCATTCACACCCACCTTAGCAGTTGGACAGACTTCTAGTAGTGAAACTCTGATTGATATCCAAAATACCAAAGCAGACAAATTAATTGTCAGCCCCCTGAAGGAACATCACCCATAGTAAAAAGTGATCAGCTCTTATTATCTAGCCTAAAGAAATTCCTTCAGTCTTCGGTTCACCCATAAACAAATCTAGTGTTCTCCCATCAACCAATTCAACCAATTGCATATTTTCTCTACCAAACCATTTCCTCACTCTCAAGTAAGAATTCTTATGCGTGCATAGACCCAAAATATGCCTGATTTAGAATCATATAATAGAATCATAGAATCTCAGGTTTGGAAGGGACCACAGGAGGTCATCTAGTCCAACCTCCTGCTCAAAGCAGGACCAATCCCCAACTAAATCATCCCAGCCAGGGCTTTCTGAAGCCTGAGCTTAAAAATCTCTGTCATAAACAGATAGTTAAGGGTTAAAGTCTCTTTTACCTGTAAAGGGTTAACAAGCTCAGTAACCTGATGAACACCTGACCAGAGGACCAATCAAGGGACAAGATAATTTCAAATCTCTGTGGAGGGAGGTCTTTGTCTGTGTTCTTTGTTTGAGTGTTCGTTCTCTCTTTGGATTTAAGAGATGCCTGACATATTCTTCAAGTTCTCCAAGGTTTCCTGAAGTATTTTCTACTATCCAGTATAGTGAGTATTAGAAAGGCAAATTAGTCTTATAATTGATTGCTACATTTGCAATTGTGTGTTTGCTGAAGAAATATCTTTATTTCTGTTTGCTGTTACTTTGATTATTCTGAGGAGGAGGGAGGGGCAGTCTCTCCAGGTTTATTGGTTAGACTCTGTATTTGTTCATCCTGATAATACAGAGATAGTGTACTTTTTTCTTTCTTTAATAAAATCTTTTCTTTTTAGAACTTGATTGATTTCTTCCCTTGTTTGGATTTTCAGGGGAAGGGGAGGGGGGAAAAGTGAATCCCTCTTTGTTTGGTTCAAGGAATTTGAATCCAGGTATCTCTCCTAAGGACTAGGAGAAGCAGGAGGGGAATGGTTTATTTCCCTTTGTGCTGAGATTCAAGGAATTTGGATCTGTGTTCCCTAGGGGGAGTTTGGGGGAACAGGGAGTGTGCCAGACACTAAAAACTTGGCTGGTGGCAGCAGAAACCAGATCTAAACTAGGATTTTAGTTTAGAGGAGTCCATGCAGGTCCCCATCTTGTGAACGCTAAAGTTCAGAGTGGGGAATAAACCTATGACAATCTCTAAGGATGGAAATTCCACCACTTCCCTAGGTAACCACGTCTACTCCTGACAGAATCAAGATTCTGAGTTAAGATCATCAATGAAGATTCACGAGTTCAAGCTTCCTGTTATCTCTCTGTTTCCTTTTATCTCTCTGTTTCCTTTTCTACCTCAGGTATTAATCTTTAAGAATGTAACTTATTTTGTTTAGGCTCTCGTTGTGATGTAAGGGTGATGATAGGGACATGCTAAATCTGGGACAAATAAGGGTGTCAGCTTGAAAGTGCTGTTTGAATCATTCCATTGGGCACGCAACCAGTACATTGATAGACTTACACAACGCCCCCCACCCCCCAGAAGAGTAGAAATATCGGGGAAAATCAAGATAAGTAACCACAATAAATGAGCATATCCCAATTAATGGGCAAATCTGTTAAAAGTACCCAAATACTAAGGGTCTTCCTGGCTAACTGCATGAATAATAAAAAATCTTCACAATATAGTCATTTCTTAAATGGTTTGCATGCCTGTAATCATGGTGATTTCTTTATTGCTCCTGATTTCTATATTGTTTATCTGTGCGGTGTCTGTTTTTTTAAATGTCTTTGGTTGACATATAAGTAATTTTGCTTGGTTTAAAACAATTTAGATGGTGGGATCTAATTGGTAAGATAATCAAGTAACATTATGTTACGGTTGATTAGTTAAATCATATTACAATGATTGACTAAAGGCATTGATGAGAATGAGACATGGCCGCCCAGAGGTGGGGGGGCAAGTGGGGCAATTTGCCGCAGGCCCCGGGCTCCGCAGGGGCCCCCAAGAGAATGTGTGAGGCTCCCGGCCCAGCCTGACCCCGCCTCTGCCCCTCTCCCGGAGCCTCAGCGGATCCAGCAGTATCCCTGAACAACTGCAGCCTGACTCCGGCGTGGCCTGACCCCCTCCCTGCTCAGAGCCATGTGGTAAGGGGGCGGGGCTGTGAGCTCCAGCGGGACCTGCGCTCCCAGCCCCGCCCTTTACCACGTGGCTCTGAGCATGGCGGAGCTCAGGAGCCATGCTGCAGCTATTCAGGGACACTTTTGGATATGGCTCCGGATGAGCGGGGCGCCAGGGGTAATTGGCTGGGGGTAAGGGTCCAGGGCATATGTAAGTCCAAATACCCTTGAAATATCAACAGACATCTGATATTGCAACATTTCTGTGTATTTATTGCTTCCAAAAATTTAGTAAAATGTATTTGGAGGTGCATATCGGACATACAATAGAGGGCCATGTTAGTTTTGCTGTACAGTTCAGTGGGTCCATTAATTGTACACAAGTATGCGAACAGCTTAGTCACATTTTTAAATTAAGCTAAGACAGAGCACATTGATTACAAATCATTTTGTTTTTATAGGACACTCTTACATATACGTATCTGATTTGTAAAACGAAGGATCCCTTGCATGTCTGTCTATATTAAATTCATTATGTTCTTGACGTGCCACAATTATTAATGCATTAATTACTTTGTTGACTGTCAACAGGTACAAGCCATCTCATCAGTAGTTTCCACTGTCATTCTCTCAGGCAGAGCTACTCAAATGAAAATGAAGGTAAATGCTAACACACTTTCCTACATAGCATGAGAAAAGCACAATTTCATTCAGTGAGTTAAACACAGTGTGAAACAGCAAATACAGTGGTATGTTTGATGTGGAGGAGTAGTCTAATAGTAATACATGTAATGAATTTGGGAAATACAGTATAACGTACATTTCATGATTTGCTTCACTGGAAACTATAATTAAAATTCTAATGTTTTGTTTTTTAAAGAAACACAGAGTGAATTACTTCAAAATGATATATTATTGCTTCCTTACCACACACCAGGTCATTGGGTTATTGCGGTAAGATGTTTTGTATTGTACTATAATTTCCCTTGTTGCGGGTTTTCAGTGAATTCAGTGCATGCAAAGGAAAGAGGAATGTGAATGTTGTAAAAAATTGCTACTGTCACTTTACATTGTTCATGTATCCTGGAAGAATACATTCTGTAAAGAATTGATTGATTTCACAATATGCTTATATCTTGTGTGTTACTGAGACATTACAAACAACAATATGTTAGTTGCATAATGATTGTTGATAAATCAGTATAAAGTTTTTGAAAAAATCTCATTACCAATAAAATTTGTGAATATATTGAAACTTACAGATAGCCTTGATGGGGAAAAAAAAGGAATTGTTAATAATTGACCCCTTGTGTGATGAGATCAGATATGAAAGAACATGCCTGAGGAATTGGAAGTGATTTATTAGATACTTTTACACTGGACATTAACTGTTCCATTGAAATTTTTTTTAAAGGGAATGTAACAATAGTGAGACTAATATCTTCCTGTTAGCTACAAGCAAACAGGGCCGGCTCCAGGCACCAGCATTCCAAGCTGGTGCTTGGGGCGGCATTCTGCAAGGGGCGGCAGTCCCCTTTGTTTTGCCCCCAAGTAGCGCGCCGAATTGCCGCCGTGGGCGGCGGGGGGGGGGGGGAGTCCATGTGCCCTTAGGCGGCAGGCACATTTCGGCGGCGGCGGCAATTCGGCGGCAGCTTCTATGTTTAGCTGTCCGGGGCGGCTTCAAGCTGAGAGACGCGGCTCTGCAGCGACCCGAGCCCGGCTGGGGAGGTGCTGATTTGCTCACTACAGGCATCATCCCTCACCTAGAGTCACGGGAGGGGGAGGTAAGTTAAGTTTCTCAGGTGTCCCTCGCCTCCCACAGCTCCAGCGAAGCGGGACTGCTTGCCAAATTGCTCCCTGCCATTTCTGTCCCGAGGCAGGTTATATTTTTGCCAAGTCTGCACTACTCAGATGGCCATGAACTCAAACTGCTAAAGTGTCCCGTAGGAGTTTGCCCTGACTTTCCCCCGTGACATACGTAGGGATGCAGGGCCGGCTCCAGCGTATTGCTGCCGCGGGCAGTGGGGCGAGCGGTCCGTGTGCCCTTAGGGCGGCAGGCGCGTTTCCGCGGTGGCGCAATTTCAGCGGCAGCTTCTATATTTAGCTGAAGCCGCCCCGGACAGCTAAACATAGAAGTTGCCGCCGAATTGCTGCTGCCGCGGAAACGCAGGCGGGGGGGGGGGGGGAGTCCGTGTGCCCTTAGGGTGGCAGGCGCGTTTCCGCGACAGCGGCAATTCGGCGGCAGCTTCTATGTTTAGCTGTCCGCGGCGGCTTCAGCTAAACATAGAAGCTGCCGCCGAATTGACGCCGCTGCGGAAACACGCCTGCCGCCCTAAGGGCACATGGACTGCCCCTCCGCCCCCAGGGCGGCAATTCAGCGCGCTGCTTGGGATGGGAAAAACTGTAGAGCCGGCCCTGCAAGCAAACGTTGAAACAGCATGTACTTCTACTGAATATGCTTAATAATGGACTTTGAGTGAACTTGTGTGATTTGACTCTGGGGAAAGACTTCACAGAATGTGGACACGAAACAGTAGTATGTCGCATGTTTGAGAATGTGTTATTATCAACATGGGGCACAGCAAATCAGGTGATACATTGTGTAAGTGTGAGACAATAATATGAAAACAAGTGTGTATATATGTGAGCAATAAGTCATTTCAGTTACTAATTAAAAAGAGAGAGAATGGATTTTTATCTATGTCCAGAAACCAGAGGGGGGAAAAAAGGAAACCAAAGCTCATTTATGCAGTCTGCTAATGTACTCTCTAAAAATTTCAGAAACTTCATCAAACGATTAACTAGTAAATCCTCATCTGATTGGAACAGTAAAATTGTTCCGCATCCCAGACAAAGTGATGGCCACAACTGCGGACCACTCATCTTAAAGGTATTGAATACCAAATTGCCATTAATATTGGTTATGTATGTTTACTTATCCATGTTGAAAGTAAATGCCAGAGATTACCAGTGGGCACTGCACCAGCGTCCTTGCCAGGGTGTATGGGGTTCGCTTCTGGCCCCAAGAAGGGATGGGGTCTCCAGTGGAAGGTGCGGTGCTGGGGGAACCAGATTCTACCAGCCAACCCTTCCCGACAGCTGCTGCTGCAGTGGCCAGGAGCACCAGGTGCTTGTAAATCACCGTAACCCAGAGCCCCTTTGGCTCCCCCACTGTAGGCAGCCCTGCCAGGAGCATTCAACAGCATTGCTGGACCCTATGGCTGGACCGCTGATGCGGGGGCGATGGGATAAAAGGGGCAGAGCCATTAAAGCATAAAGCACTGCCACAGTGGAAGTGTAATGTCAGCCATGTACGGGAAGGAACCAGTGGCCAGTTCTTACCGGTACACTGGACCAGCCCACTTTCACCTCTGGTAATTAGGTGTATTCTAAATATCTGTGTTGGTAGTTTGCAGAAACGTATTTGCAGCACAAAGACATCAGTACAGTAGAAACAACACAAGAGGCTAATACTGCGTTTAGAAGACATATAGCAATTCTTCTAATGAAGGAGTCAGGTAATTACTTTCTTCCATGTATTGTGGACTCATTAGGCACATGTGAAGATAACTTGAAGAGTGGAACTTTGTCACATAGAAGACAGTTTTCTTAATACCCCTAAAGTGGGAGATCTCACAGTTTTGGTTCTCTAATGGTGACTATGAATCAATAATATCTTTAAGTACACAAAAATTTGAATGGTGTGAACAATTGCTACTGATCGACCAGTTGAATGAAATTTGCTTTTTTAGATACAGGTGCAGTAAAGTAAAAATTTGAGAAAATATGATTCCAAAAAAGAAAAAAAAAAGTTCAAACCATTGACTGGATTAAAATATTGTCAATTAATAAATCAAAATTTGCATTTTCAGTGTTGGTCGTACCATATTCATCATTTCATAACACTATATTTATTTTTAAGAAAGCATGGAGGACTACTGCAACTTTATCAACTATGAAAAAGAAATTGAGGATTGCACGATGGTAAGAAACATAGGATTGAATGAGAAATATATGCCATAAACTGGCTAAGGATCATGATTCCTGTAAAAATTCCAAAACAGTAATCATTTTCTTCATGCTGATAGTCATATATTAGGTAACGCTCCCATGTGTAAGGAATAGCATGAGTGAATGCAAAGTATATGTAACATCATAACTTCTGTGATTTCATTTCTTAATTGTTACTTATCAAAGGTCCAGTGTGATTCTTGCAAGAGGTGGGCACACATACCGTATTGTTCCGAGTATAGGCCGCTCCTGATTATAAGCCGCACCCTTAAAGTTTGGTGCTATTTTAAAAAAATTAAATTTTTAACTTTTTTTAACTTAAAGAAAATCTCAGCCGCGGCTGGGACTCAGAGGGCTCTGGGCTGTCTGCCGCGGCAGGGAGCCCAGAGCCCTTTAAATCTCAGCCGCGGCTGGGACTCAGAGGGCTCTGGGCTGTCTGCCGCGGCAGGGAGCCCAGAGCCCTTTAAATCTCAGCCGCAGCCGGGACTCAGAGCGCTCTGGGCTGTCTGCCGCGGCGGGGAGCCCAGAGCCCTTTAAATCCCAGCCGCGGCGGGGAATCAGAGCGCTCTGGGCTGCCCGCCGCGGCGGGAAGCCCAGAGCGCTTTCAATCCCAGCCGCGGCGGGGAATCAGAGCGCTCTGGGCTGCCCGCCGCGGCGGGCTGCCCACAGCCCATTCAATCCCCGCCCTGGCGGGGTATCAGTTCGCAACGGGCTGCCCGCCCCGGCGGGGAATCAGAGCGCTCTGGGCTGCCCGCCGCGGCGGGGAATCAGAGCCCTTTAAATCCCAGCCGCGGCCGGGACTCAGAGCGCTCCGGGCTGCCCGCCGCGGCGGGGAGCCCAGAGCTCTTTAAATCCCAGCCGCGGCGGGGAATCAGAGGGCTCCGGGCTGCCCGCCGCGGCGGGGAGCCCAGAGCCCTTTAAATCCCAGCCGCGGCCGGGACTCAGAGCGCTCCGGGCTGCCCGCCGCGGCGGGGAGCCCAGAGCTCTTTAAATCCCAGCCGCGGCGGGGACTCAGAGGGCTCCGGGCTGCCCGCCGCGGCGGGGAGCCCAGAGCCCTTTAAATCCCAGCCGCGGCCGGGACTCAGAGCGCTCCGGGCTGCCTGCCGCGGCGGGGAGCCCAGAGCTCTTTAAATCCCAGCCGCGGCGGGGAATCAGAGGGCTCCGGGCTGCCCGCCGCGGCGGGGAGCCCAGAGCCCTTTAAATCCCAGCCGCGGCCGGGACTCAGAGCGCTCCGGGCTGCCCGCCGCGGCGGGAAGCCCAGAGCGCTTTCAATCCCAGCCGCGGCGGGGAATCAGAGGGCTCCGGGCTGCCCGCCGCGGCGGGGAGCCCAGAGCTCTTTAAATCCCAGCCGCGGCAGGGAGCCCAGAGCCCTTTAAATCCCAGCCGCGGCCGGGACTCAGAGGGCTCTGGGCTGCCCGCTGCGGCGGGGAGCCCAGAGCCCTTTTAATCCCAGCCGCGGCGGGGAATCAGAGCGCTCTGGGCTGCCCGCCGCGGCGGGGAGCCCAGAGCGCTTTCAATCCCAGCCGCGGCCGGGACTCAGAGGGCTCTAGGCTGCCCGCTGCGGCGGGGAGCCCAGAGCTCTTTAAATCCCAGCCGCGGCGGGGAATGGGCAGCCCGGAGCCCTCTGATTCCCCGCCGCGGCTGGGATTGAAAGTATTTTTATTGGTGTTTTTTTTTGGCAAGATCCCGCTTATAGGCCGCACCCCTAGTTTAAAGACTTAAATTAGGGGAAAAAAGTGCGGCCTATACTCAGGACAATACGGTACCCTGCATTACAGAAGGAACCAATGAAGAAAACCTGACAGATGAGAAGAAAGAGTACAACTGCAAGAAATGTGCATAGTTCACTTCATTACCCCCCAAAAAACCAATAGTTTAAATGTCTCTTGTTCAAAACATAATGCAACCCAAAGAAATATAGTTTTATGTATAATCAGATTCTAATAAAACATTTTTACTTGAAGAAAATTATTCTCTGTATTTGTGTCCATATATATAATGCAAATTATAAAATTATAAAAGTAAATTTAAAAAAAGAAAGTGGTCTCATCATGGGCGTTCTCCATACCCCCAAACCTCACCTCCCTTTTCAGGTATTCACACACAAACAAGGGAAAGCGCGCAGCTCAATCATCCAGTAGGTCAATTTGGCACATTAGCCAGGAGGAAGCAGATCATGAGCATTTTTTACCGCAACCCCATCCCTCCAGATTTGCAACCATCCCTGGACCAGTGAGAGGTGCACAACCATCCCCGGACCAGTGACAGGTGCATAGGCAGCCAAGTCATTGGAAATAATCAAGGAGGAAGCCAGTGGAAAAAATGAATGGGGCCATTCTGGTTATCACCTTGGGGTCAGGGGTGTGCTCTGTACCCCCAAACCTTACCTCCCTTTTCACGTATTCACACACACAACAGTGAAAGAGCATGCCTCAATCATCCAATAGGTCAATTTGGCACATTAGCCAGGAGGAAGCAGATCGTGAGTGTTTTCGACCACAATCCCTGTCCCTCCAGATTTGCAACCATCCCTGGACCAGTGACAGGGGCACAACCATCCCTGGACCAGTGACCAGGGCCGGCTCTACAGTTTTCGCCGCCCCAAGCAGTGCGCCGAATTGCTGCCGCGGGCGGATGGGGGGCAGTCCGTGTGCCCTTAAGGCGGCAGGCGCGTTTCCGCGGTGGCGGCAATTCGGCGGCAGCTTCTATGTTTAGCTGAAGCCGCCCTGGACAGCTAAACATAGAAGCTGCCGCCGAATTGCCGCTGACGTGGAAACGCGCCTGTCGCCCTAAGGGCACACAGACTGCCCCCGCCCCTGCCCGCGGCGGCAATTCGGCGCGCTACTTGTGGGCAAAACAAGGGGGACTGCCGCCCCTTGCAGAATGCCGCCCCAAGCACCAGCGTGGAATGCTGGTGCCTGGAGCCGGCCCTGCCAGTGACAGGTGAGTGCGGGGGGGGGGGGGAGCGTCCTTTCCCCAACCTCCCTGCACTCACCGGTGGCGGGAAGCAAAGTGCTGCAGCTGGAAGTTGGCATCAGCACCCAACGTGCAATAAATGCTGGGAACATGTGAGGGACAACTCCTGCTTTCTGATGGTGGGGGAAGTAACAATGGGATAGCCGGTCTAGACTCAGTTCTGACCAGCAGGGAGGAATTCACTGCTCTAGATGAAATTACTATAAGGTGGGTGCACAACTGGTTGAAAGACTGTACTCCAAGTAGTTATCAATGGTCTGGTGTCAACCTGGGAGGGGAATGATGGGGGGTGGGGAGGAGCCCCAGGTGGCTTTTCCACACTCCCAGCAGGGAACGGGGCGGGGGGGGGTGACGCCTCAGCTGGCTTCCCCCACTCTTTACAGAGAACAGGGTCTGGAACACCCACAGGGAAAAATTAGCAGGTGCTCCACACCTACCGGCAGCCAAGCCCCACACTCCAGGCCTCCTTCTCCCCCCACCTCACTCGGGGAGGAGGCGGAGAAGAGGCAGGGCAGGGGTGGGGACATGGGAGAAGGGGTGGAATGAAGGTTGAGCATCCCCCTTGGCAGAGGGGAAGTTGGCACCTATGGAGGGAGCTGCCACTAAAGATGAGAAACTGGGATCTCAGCTCCCCACACGGCCCCTCTTAGGTCGGTGGAAGGGCTCCTCGGCAGGATATGCCCCAGCGACCCCAGGAGGGTAGAGTAGACATCAGCTATTGCAGTAATTACTGTGGTGGCTGTAAGTCAACCTAATATACTGGTAGGTCGCCTTAGGTTTGAAGTGTAGATGCCCCGTTACGAGCAAAGAGATTTCTCTCACTCCAGAGCTTTCAGCAGCCCATACTCACTGGGAAGCAGGGGCAGCTCTAGATATTTTGCCACCCCAAGCAGGGCGGCATGCTGTGGGAGGTGATCTGCCGGTCGCTGGTCCCACGGCTCCGGCGGACCTTCCGCAGGCGTGCCTGCGGAGGGTGCGCTGGCCTGCGTGGCCACCGAAGCCGCGTGGGACCAGCGGACCCTCCACAGGCATGCCTGTGGGAGGTCCACCGGAGCTGCCTGCCGCCCTCCCAGCAACCGTCAGAGCGCCCTCCCGCGGCATGCCGCCTCAAGCACGTGCTTGGCGTCCTGGGGTCTGGAACCGCCCCTGCTGGGAAGCCTTCCAGCGAGGACCACTCTCCCAGTTCAATGATGCTCCTATTGTCTTTCAAGTTATCTTGTTGGTGGGAGTTGAGAGGGGAGCTGGCCAGAGGCCTTCCCTCCCCCGCATACCAGAAAAGACGTTGCTGGGGGATGTCATCAGCCAACTCCATGGCATCTGTGAGCTCCAAACTGTCCTTCACATGAATTGTAAATGTCTTTGTTTACCCCCTTCTTCCTCCTGGTGGATGGTCAGATAATAACTTTCTAACACCAACGGTGGGTCCTTTGTGGTCTCTGAGGAGCTAGTCTGTGGACGTTTCCCAGAACGACACAATATCTCAGTAACAAACAGGGTTACCATACGTCCGGATCTTCCTGGACAGAGCCTCTTTTTTGAACCTGCTTTCTCCGTCTGAGCAGGGTCTTCCTATAACACCAACTTGTCCAGGGGGTTTGCAGAGCAGAGGGGCTGCAGCTCAGAAATAGCCCTGATTGGTCAGCTTCCCAATTAATCTATTCCCTAGCATCCACAGCTGATTGGTCTATTCCCCTACAGCTGCAGCTGATTGATTGCTGCTGGATCCCACCCACCTAGGCCCCAGCCCTGGGCAGAAGGTCCCGCAGGTAGGTGCTGACGGACGGCTGTCACTGCGTTCTGGGCTTGTGTCACTGCCCTGCCACTGTGACAGTGACCGACACTGACCTCACCTCGTGAGAACCCCCACTGCACCCCCTCCAGCATCCACAACTGTCCCCCCCGCCCCAGGTTCCCACCCCTCATCACTGTCCTCCTTTTGGGCAGCTGGAATATGGTCACCCTAGCAGCAAACATACAATAAAATCTCATCATTCTCCATGCAGTGGTGTTATATGCATTTAATTGGCATAATATTGAGCAGATCATGGCACTCTTAGTACACGACACATCAGAACCATACGCAAGTGGGGAACATGGGGCACAGGGGGTTAGTCACAAGAGGGATCAGTGTGGGGTGAGTGGGGCAAAGAGAATCTCTGTCCTCAAAACACAGGACATTGCGGTAGATGGGGAGAGGGGTGATCAGCTGGCCTGTCAGGTTCCTCATCTCCCTCTGGCCTCAGTGATGCGGGTCGGTCTGGCTTCAAGGCTGCCCGGGTCTGTTGACATCCCCGGCTCCCTTCTAGCCTGTACCCAACCGCGGCATTTCAGCAATAGGGAAATTCTGCCCCTTCCCATTATTTTTTGGGGCATCATTCATGGTCCTTTAGATTTCAGGGGCAGCTTCAAATGACGCTGACAGGCCAAGCCTAGTCACTCTGTGGCTCTGATGCAGCGAGTTCACAGTTCTCAGCCTCAGCCATCTGGCTCTGAGGAGCAAACCCAGGAGTTTCCCAGCTCAGTTCCCCACCCCCCCTTCAAACGGTACCTCGCATTACTGTAGGGACCAGGAAGTAACTTCATTCCCCTGTCTCTTGCACTGTGAATTTAGCTCACACCATCAGTGGTGGTGCTGGGAGATACTGATCACTGTCATTGTTCAAGTCACAGAAAAAAACTCATGACAAAGATGTTAGATAAAGATTAAAATAACAAAATCTAAAAAAGGACTATTCTGGCAAATTATCCTTTGTCTCGTGAAGTGAAGGACATAAATCCACACCGTGTAGAGGCCAAGAACAGGAGTTTATTACACACAGCGCTGGCGGAGTGTCACCTGGCTTATTAGGCTCAGAGACACTGTCAATCGATTGATTACAATAGAATATATAGATTTTCCATGGGCGGGGGAAAGTGACGGGGTAGGCAGTTCCACACCCCGGGATAGGTTTTGCAGCAAGACAAGATAGCACATTAGCCAATGGTTAAAAGGTTACATAATGTCTCCGCCCATGGTCTCAAGTTAGCAAGTTAACATTTAATTAATACTTTGATAAAATATTATTAGTATAAAATATATATATTGAATTCTGATTTGGGGTCCATAGGAATGGAGCAACTCCTTTGATTGTCCACCAGCTACATTCCTTGGGGTTACAGCAAAGAAACGTTCCCTACAGAAGAGACTGACACAATAGGAACAGGGATCCTTTGTTCAATTTGCAACTCTGAATAAGACACAATTATTTAGTTCTTAGCTCCAACACCTGGCAATTTGCTGACCAGGCCTATTTTAGCAAAACAAGATTATTTGTTTACCCCAGCTTTCTCTTAGCTAATCACTATTCACTAGACCTCTGGTCTCTTGACCAAACTCTGGACTTTGGGTCTGAGAAAGAGCTGGCACAATCCATATACCAGGTTGTTATATAAAATGCACACGGATTTTAACCCTTCACGAAGTCCTCAGTAAATCTGAGCTACATCCTGTCGAATTAAATATCAACGTATGTGACCAAATGGCCTTCACAAAGAGAGAAAAACCCAAAATCCAGGGTGGACTATAAAACACTTTCATGTTCATAAAATGAAATCTCAGCGAATCCTTTAAGACTCAAAATCAGGAAAATAAATGTACCCATTTTCTTCTGTAGCGGTTAAACCGGGTTCACTTCTCGCCTCATTATTTGGTTGTATTAGTTGCAAAAGTTTTCGCATCATTATACTAAAAGAAAGAGAAAGAAACACAAGTCTTCCCATCTACAAATGATCTGGACTAGCCTAGAAAAAGCCAGGAAGCAATTTCACCAGTAGATGCAAACAGGGCTACAAGATTCCCATGTTTATCTCCACCCCTGCCCCCCCATCCCAGTTCCTTATATCTCCTTGTCAAGTGCTGGAAATGGGCCATTTTCATTACCACTACAAACAGTTCTTTTTCTCTCCTGCTGACAACAGCTCACCTTAACTGATCACTCTCCTTATAATGTGTGTGGTAACACCCATTGTTTCATGTTCCCTGTGTATATATCTTCCTTCTCTATTTTCCACTACATGCATCCGATGAAGCGGGCTGTAGCCCACGAAAGTTTATGCTACAATAAATGTGTTAGTTTCTAAGGTTGCGGACTAACACGGCTACTACTCTAAAAGATCTGAAGTGTCAAACTATGCTTTAGAGTCAATGGGATTTCCCCGCCCCCTCCCAGATCTGTAAGACTTCCTTCTCCAGTCCTCTGGAGTCTCACTTAGGATCACAGACATCAGAACTGTGATTCCTAAGCATGGAGAGCCAGGGACACGGTGGTCAGTGACACCTTGGGAGGTGAAGGGGTAGAACAGTAACAGGATAAAACTCTCCATCAGTTGCACGGAGGCTGCAGAGTGGAGGGTGACAGTGATGGGGGAAGGAGGGAAACCCTCAGACTCACCATATCGCCCTGCAATAGCACAGAAGGTAACACCACATTTTACTGTCTCTTCTCCCACGTTTTTAGCATCTCGTTAATACTGGTGCATAAGGCAGAAAATGTACAAACACTAAATGCTGTTCAGCAGGGCCCGGAGTAATGTGAGACTATCTGGGAATGAACCATCCAGGCCCACAGGGGGAACTCAGGGACTAAGGGTCACTCTGCTAATGGGAGGGAGTCAGAACACAGAAGTGAGGCTTCAGTGTTTTTACGGAGGTAATGGAAGTCACGGAATCTGTGACTTCCGGAGACCTCTGTGACTTCAGCCCATGGCGGCTCTGAGCAGCAGGGGGACCCCTGCTGCCCGCAGTATCTGACAGCTGCCCCCCGGAGCTCTGAGCTGCTGCAGGCTATGGGGGTACACCGCAGCACCTGGCTCTCAGGGGTGGCCTCCAGCTCTGGGTCGTCGTGGGGGCTGGGGTCCCAGAGCTCTGAGCCACGGGTGGCAGGGGGCCTATGCAGCTCCCAGCCAGGGCCCCCACATCTGCCCAGCTGCCACAGGACCCCAGAGCCCCAGCAATGGGTGTTGCAGCTTTTTCCCACCCCATTTTGTCACGGATATTATTAGTAAATGTCACAGACAGGTCATGGGCTGCCGTGAATATTTCTTTATTGCCTGTCACCTGTCCATGACTTTTCTTAAAAATATCCATGACAAAACGTTAGCCTTACACATAAGATGCTCAGGGTGAGGTTACACTAGGAAATCTGGTGGAGGGTCACAGAGATGCGCTGGCTAATCCCGACCACATTTCCTACCATAGACAGATGCTTGGAAGCACAGGTGGGATCTCTCGGCCTTCCCCAAATGGCTCTGTAGGAATCAGCCCCTCTCAGTGGTGCTGTCTGAATGCAGATGGGGCAGAAGGGGTGAGTGATGAGAGGCAGCACTTCTCTGCCCCTGTGCTCTCCCTCGCCTCTTATCCCATCATCCCCAATACCCCAGCACCCAGCTCCTCCTGCTTCCCAGATCCACCAGCCCCAACCATTAGATCCCAGTTCCCTCCCCAGAACCCATCCTCCTGCTCCCTCAATATTTGACCCCCCAGAGCCCAGCGCCCTGGGGGATTCGGGGAGGGGAGGAGTTACCAGCCCCCGGGGGCACTCCCCCTGCAGGGAACAGCTCCAGGTCAGTGGGGGAGCCCAGCCCAGGGAGTGGAAGAAGATGGGGGGTGGGGACCAGTGCTTAGAGTGAAGATGGGGCCTGGCCCAAGTGTCCTTCTCCTCCTCTCCATGACAGGGAGATCCCGGTTGGGAGGGGAAGGAAGAGGGGGGGGGGGAACTTCAGCCAAACAGGGAGCGTCCGAAGGAGTTTCTCTCTCTTCCTTCCCCCGCCTTTGGCCCATCAGCTCAGCAGCCAGGGCTGAAGCAGGGGGGAGGGGCTGATGGGGGCTTCTCCTCCTCTGCCTGGGGTTTGCTTAGACCAGGCAGAGCCAGAGGGTCACTGACCAGCTGCTGCTGGATCCTTGGGAGCCAAACACCCCTGATGTGTGTGGGAACGAGGAAATAGGTTTGTCATCATGGCCAGCCCTAGTCAGGGCACTCAGAGAATTTCCCTGCTGTATGGAGGAGTCTCTTATGTCCAATGTAGGGTTAGCTCCACTTGGAGCATTTTCCACACTAAGAACGTCTCAGATGTTTCTTCCCTGTGCGGATTTGTGGATCCCTGATATTCCGGAAACACCAAATGAAGCTTCCCCCACATTCAAGGTTTCTCTGTTGTGTGGGTCACTGATGTGTGAAGTCAAATTGAATCTTTTCCTGTGGTCAAACTATTTCTAGGGTCTCTGACCTTTGTGGATTTTCTGGTGTTTGGTCAGCTCTGAACTCCTATTGAAGCTTTCCCCACAGTCAAGGCATTTATAAGGTCTCTCTCCCATGTGGATTCTCCCATGTTTAGTAAGGTGTGAGCGCAGAATAAAAGTTTTCCCACATTCCAGGCATTTATGGGGTTTCTCTCCTGTGTGAGCTTTGTGATGTGTATTAAGGGTTGATTTCAAACTGAAACTTTTCCCACACTCAAGACATTTATAGGGTCTTTCTCCTGTGTGGATTCTCCCATGTTTAGTAAGGGATGAACTTTGACTAAAACTTTTCCCACACTTAAGGCATTTAAAGGGTCTCTCTCCTGTGTGAACTCTCTGGTGTATAGTAAAATATGATTTCTGAATAAAACTTTTCCCACACTTAAGGCATTTAAAGGGTCTCTCTCCTGTGTGAACTCTCTGGTGTATAGTAAAATATGATTTCTCAATAAAACTTTTCCCACAGTCAAGGCATTTATAGGGTTTGTCACCAGTGTGGATTCTCTGATGCTTAATAAAGACTGAGTGCTGAATGAAACTTTTCCCACACTCAAGGCATTTATAGGGTCTTTCTCCTGCATGGATTCTCCTATGTTGAGTAAGGTTTGAGTTTTGACTGAAAGTTTTCCCACAGTCCAGGCATTTATAGGGTCTTTCTCCTGTGTGGATTCTCCCATGTTTAATAAGGGATGAACTTTCCATAAAACTCTTCCCACACTCAAGGCATCCATAGGGTCTCTCTCTTGTGTGAACTTTCTGGTGTATAGTAAGATGTGACTTCTGAATAAAACTTTTCCCACACTCAAGGCATCCATAGGGTCTCTCTCCCGTGTGGGTTCTCTGATGCGTAGTAAGCTTTGAGTTATAAACAAAACTTTTCCCACACTCCTGGCATTTATAAGGTCTCTCTCCTGTGTGGGTTCTTATATGTGTAGTAAGATGTGACTTCTGACTAAAACTTTTCCCACACTCAAAGCATTTAAAGGGTCTATCTCCGGTGTGCACTCTCTGGTGTATAGTAAGTTGTGATTTCCAAATGAAGCTTTTCCCACAGTCCAAGCATTTAAGCGATTGCTCTCCTGTGTGGATTGCCTGATGTCTGGTAAGTTTTGTTGTATCAACAAAACTTTTCCCACAGTGGAGGCATTTATAGGGTTTGTCACCTGTGTGGATTCTCTGATGCTTAATAAGGTCTGATTGATAAATGAAACTTTTCCCACACTCAAAACATTTATTAGGTCTCTCTCCTGTGTGGATTTTCCTATGTTTAGTAAGGTATGAGCTCTGACCAAAAGTTTTCCCACAGTCCAAGCATTTATATGGTTTCTCGTCAGTGTGGGTTCTCTCATGTTTAATAAGGTCCGATCTCGCACTGAAAAGTTTCTCACACTGAAGGCATTTGTAGTGTCTCTCTCTTGTCTTCAGACATGTATGTCTAATAAAGTTTGAGTGTTGAATGAAACCTCTACCACACTGAAGGCATTTATATGGTCTCTCTCCCGTGTGGATCTTCCTATGTTTATTAAGGTGTGAGCGCAGAGTGAAAGCTTTCCCACAGTCCAGGCATTTATGGGGTTTCTCACCTGAGTGGGTTTTCTGATGTGAATTAAGGGTTGATTTCAAACTGAAACTTTTCCCACACTCAAGGCATTTATAAGGTCTTTCTCCTGTGTGGATTCTCCCATGTTGAATAAGGGATGAACTTTCGATAAAACCTTTCCCACAGTCAAGGCATTTATATGGCCTTTCTCCCGTGTGGATTCTCGCATGTTGAATAAGAGATGAACTTTTGCTATAACTTTTTCCACACTCACAACATCTATATGGTCTCTCGCCCGTGTGCAGTGTCTGATGTACAGTAAGGTTTGAACTCTGACTGAAACTTTTCCCACATTGAAGGCACTTATTTGGTTTCTCTCCTGTGTGTACTCTCTGGTGTCTAACAAGATGTGTTTTTATACCGAAGCTTTTCCCACAGTCTAAGCATTTATAGGGCTTCTCTCCTGTGTGGGATCTGTGATGTGCCATAAGTGGTGACCTCTGACTAAAACCTTTCCCATACTCAAGGCGGCATTGATAGGGTTTCTCTCCTGTGTGCAGTCTCTGGTGCACAATAAAGCTTGACTTCTCACTGAAGCTTCTCCCACAGTTTCTGCATTGATAGGACTTCTCTCCTGTGTGGGTTCTCCAATGTCTGAGAAGGAATGTACTGACACGGAAACTTTTCCCACACTCAAGGCATTTGTAGGGTTTTTCTTCATTGTGACTTGTCTGCTGGATTGTGGTTTCCTTGGGATTCTTGCATCTTCCACCACCTTGAACAGATTCATCAAGTTTCTTCCCAGGATAGTTTCCCAGCTGCATCTCTGATCGGTGTCGATCTCCCCAGGCATTTCCTTGTTCCAAGCACTGGGAAAAATTCCCTTCAGCTCTGCTCAAAAACCTCTCCTGCGCTTCCACTTGCTCAGGACCTTCCTGCTGCTGATTCTCCTCCTTCTTCACACTCGCTGTCCTATCACCTGCTGGGAGAGAGAGAAGCCAGACAGGAGTCACTGCCTGTGCCGGGGGGAAAGGACAGAAAGGGGAATAGCAAAGAGGGAAAACACAACACAGTGACTGTTGGGGAGATGGAGACATTGGATTCTGCCTCCACATCCCACCCCCAACACTCCCAGGAAAGGAAAGTCAGGGAGGAAATTCCCGACATTTAACAGGATGGGCGGGAGGCCATGACTGATATTTGCCTTAATGATACGACACCTACTGACTGCAGCCCTGACCTGGGTGAGATGGGGCAGAACTGAGGGTCCTCGCTCACAGCACATGTTTGGAGTCCCAGCTTATTCCTTCACTCTCGAGATGTTTGTCTCAGTTTCCCTGACTCCTCACCTGTGCGGGTGTCTCTCGGGCTCTCCCTTTCCTCATCGGCCTGGAGATCCGAGACCCACGGCTCTTCTCCTCGGTCCAGCCGGGTGATCAGGTCAGGTTTGGGAATGGGAAATCCTGCACAGGGGGTGAAATCACACAAGGTCCAGAGTCTTGCAGAGTATTTGTCACAGGGAACATTCCTTGAGGTTTACCTGGCCCCACAAGTGACTGTGGTAACTCAGACCCTTTGGGAGCAGCAGACATCTCAGGGTAGGGGTGGGGAGTTGTCACGCCCTCACTAGGAAGCCTCAGGGCAGATGCGTCTGGGGGACTTTCTGGCACGCACAGCTCTGGTGTTAAACTCCTGCCTATTTCCAAACCAGCACAGAGGTGCTGGAACTAACCGTGCTGGGGAAACTGCCGCACCTCCTGGCTTGAAGTGGTTGCCATTAGATCCAGGGTTTACAGTTTGGTTCAATGGCTCTCAGCGCCCCCACTGTACAACCTGTCCCAACCCCCTCAGCCTGCAGCCCTGAGAGCCTCCCCATGGACGGAGCTAGTCCCAAGAGGGCTAGTGAGCGGAGTGTGAAAGAGAAATAACACAGGCAGGGCAATCCCCTGCTTCTGGCCCCTTGACAGCTGGAGAAACGGGGACGAATTAGCCTGTCGATTAGGTTTCTGCCTCCCCTGTTCCCTCGAAGGGGGTGTGGAGATGCAAGTCTTTCTCACACTGGAGCTGTGGACCCCACTGGGGTTCTCAACTTTTTCAGTCTGAGCCCTACCCTCCCCCACCAACATGGTACAAAAATGCCACAGCCCACCTCTGCCACACCAACTGGTTTTTACACATAAAAGCCAGGGCCAGCATTAGGGGGTAGGGAGCAGGGCAATTACACAGGGTCTCACACGACACGGGGTGCAGTAAAGCTACGTTGCTCAGCAGGGCCGGCATTAGGAAGTGAGGGGCCCAATTCAAACAGTTTTGAGGGGGCCCCAGCAGGGATGACTTAAAAAAAAAAAAAAAAAAAACCCTGTAAAAAAAAAAACGTGGGGCTTGTACTCACCGGGCAGTGCTCAGAGTCTTCAGTGGCACTTTGACAGCTGGTCCTTCACTCACTCCAGGTCTTCAGCAGCACTGAAGGACCCACTGCTGAAGTGCCACTGAAGACCCGGAGCGCCACTAGGTGAGTAAAAATTAAAATGGCACCTCTAGCCGGGGAAGGGATTGTCAATGGGCGCGGGGCCCGATTCGGGGGAATTGGTGGAATAGGCCTAAAGCCGGCCCTGTTGCTCAGGCTTCAGCTTCAGCCCCATGCAGTGGGGCTTCCATTTTGTGCCCTGGGCCTCACGAAATCTAATTTTGGCCCTGCTTGGTGGCCCCCCCTGAAACCTGCTCGCAGCCCCACAGGGGCCCCTGGCTGAGAACCACGGCACTATGTGACCCCAACTGAGCAGAGTCAGACATGCAGACCCCATGGCTTAAAATAGCTGAGGAGACGGGAATCCCTTACCCAGCGAGGTCACCGTCTCGTAGTTCTCCTGCATGACGTCCCTGTAGAGGGCTCTCTGAGCGGGGTCCAGCAGAGCCCCCTGCCCCTGGGTGAAATACACAGCCACCTCCTCGAAGGTCACCGGCATCTGGAACAACAAGAGTCCCCCACTCAGCACCTGCTGCCCCAGCCACAGACCCACTAGTCACAGGGAAAGGAAAAGAACTCGAAGCTCTGGGAGGCCAGAGTAACAAACTCAGACCCCTACTGCTCAGAGCAGCCAGGAGGCTTCGGGGGTGGGAGAAGGTGAGAGCTCCTTGTCCCCCAGCACACGGAGCAGGGCAGGGTCTCCTCATTTCCCACACGCCTGCCAGCCACAGGCTGATCCGGGAAGCAGAGCTCTGAGCCAGGGACAGAGACAGGAATCCCAACAGCTTCCCTGCGTATTTCACAGCAGCCTCTGCCCAGTGGGGTCGGGCTCCAGCCCTGGGAGTCTGCTCAGTTTTCCCAGCCCTGTGGGGGGTGGGGGGGGGTGGTGCCTGGTTCAGAAATGCAGAAATTTCCCTCCCCCCAGTGGGTCTGTTCTGCAGGGCCAGGCTGGCTCCCCGCCGCTCCGCCCCCACCGGGGCTGGCGGCAGTAGGGTGCCCAGAGCAAGTGTGAAAAATCGGGACGGGGGGTGGGGGGTAACAGGAGCCTATTAAAGAAAAAAAAATTGGGCCTGTCTCTGTAAAATCGGGACATCTGGTCACCCTCGGCGGCAGCTTCCCCGGCCCCCGGGCGGGAATCGCAGCCAGCCCCGCTGGGAGCAGCCTGGGGCCAAACCTCCCCCTGCAGCCCGGGGGGGGGCGGGTCTCTCTCACCTTCCCTCCGAGCGGGGCCCCCCGGGGCAGGGGCCGGGCCGGGCTGGGGGCTCTGCCCTGGGAGAGGCTCCTGGGGGGGAGCAGCGGGAAGGGCCCTGCTGGAGATTCCCCTCTCCCGGCTGCAGCCAGGGCTCCGGGCTCCCAGCACCAGCCGCCCCCCGGGGCTCGGGGATCTCGCCAGGAGCCTGGGAGCCAGAGTCACCGCAGCGGCTGCGAGTCACTTCCTGCGGCCGGGCCGGAGCCCAGCGCTCGCTGCCCGGAGCCGCCTCCCGGCTGCTCCTGGGTCCTAGCGCTGAAGGGATCGCGCTGCAGCATCTCTGGGGCCGGCTCCTGTTCCACTCCCAGACTTTAGGATCGGAGAGGGACCGTCACCATGATCTAGCCCAGGGGGTCTCATGACTAAAATGTTGTTGGCTTCAGAGTGTGGGCAGCAGCTCTCGCTGGTGGCCGTTCTGACACTTTTCCCTAAAATAATTAATTTTACCAAAACCCACGAACTGTGCACGTCAGCCAGGCTCAGCAACGTGTCTGTACACGGTAAAAATTATGATGTCCATGGGGGCCGCTCCCCACGAGCGGCTCCCCCAACCCTGCTGTTGCTGACAGAGGCACGGCCAGGCGGCTCTGCACATTGCCCCTCCCTGAGCGCTGACTCCGTGGCTCTGAGCCCATTGGCTGGGAACCGCGGCAAATGGGAGCTGTGGGGGTGGCACCTGAGGACAGGGAGGTGAAGTAGGAGCCAGAGGGGGGGGGCCATGCTGCTGCTTCCAGGAGCTGTGTGAGGTGAGCACTGCATGGAGCCTGAACACATCTCCTGTGCCCCACCCTTCTGCCTCAGCCCCGACCCCCCTCCCGCCCTCCAAACCTCTTGGTCCCAGCCTGGAGCACCATCCTGCACCCCAAACCATCATCCCCAACCCCACCCCAGAGCCCTCACCCCACCATGCCTGACCCTTTTGCTCCAGCCCTGATCCCCTTCTGAAACCCTCAGGCCCAGCACCCTCCTACAGCCCAAACCCCTCATCCACAGCCCCACCCCAGAGCCTGAACCCCCAGCTGGAGCCCTCACATGCCACAATCCCCTGTCCCAGCCCTGAGCTCCTTCCCACACTCTGAACCCTTCAGCCTCAGCCTGGAGCTCCCTCCTCCACCCCAAATCCCTCATCCCCAGCCCCACACAACAGCCTGCACCCCCAGCCAGAGCCCTCACCCCCCACATCCAAACCCCCTGCTCCAACCCAGAGCCCCATCCCGCACCCTGAACCCCTCGTGTCTGGCCCCACCCCAGAACCCACACTGCCAGCCCAGGGCCTGTACCCCCTCCCACACCCCAACCCCCTGCCTCAGCCCAGAGCCCCCTCCTGCCCACCACCAGTGGCTGTCACTAAGCCCAGTAATGTCAAGTATCTGTCGTGCACCATGGTGGTGCTGACCCCTGCACAGAGGTAAGCGGGAGAAGGGTCCTGCTATTTTGGGGATCTTTCCTTTTACACCCCAGCCTGCTGGAATCGAATAGCAGAAGAATCTGAGTCCTTGCTCCCAGGGCTGTCCCTAGCCATTTGGGTGCTCTGTGCAGCCCCCCTGCGGGAGCGGGGGCTGTTTGGGGCTCCAGGCCTCCCCCCAAGGGTCTGGGAGGCAGGAACTGTGGGGGGCACTTTTAGGGTCCCCACAGGTCCAGCATGGCCCAGGGGATTAGTGGGGACCTGGAGCAGGGCGCGCCGCTTCCCTTGTCTTGGCCCCAGCTATGTGGCTCTGGGGAGAGGGCTTGGGGGAAGGTTCCCCGCCCCCATTCCCCGGTGGGAAACTGAGCAGCCCGGCCTCAGCCAGCTCCCAGCTGCACCAATCCACTTCCCACCGCGGGTGAGTGCAGTGGGAGGGGGAACCTTTCTCTAACCCCCTCCCTTCCTGAGCAACATGGCTGGGGCCGCATTGCTCCACTTCCCGCCGCCGGTGAGTGCGGGGGGGGGTGTCCTTTCCCCAACCTCCTCTCACTCACCGGTAGCGGGAAGTGAAGCGCTGCAGCTGGGAGTTGGCATTAGCACCCAACGTGCAATAAGTGCTGGGAACATGTGAGGGACAACTCCTGCTTTCTGACGGTGGGGGAAGTAAGAATGGGATAGTCGGGCTAGACTCAGTTCTGACCAGCAGGGAGGAATTCACTGCTCTAGATGAAATTACTATAAGGTGGGTGCACAACTGGTTGAAGGACTGTACTCCAAGTAGCTATCAATGGTCTGGGGTCAACCTGGGAGGGGAATGATGGGGCGTGGGGAGGAGCCCCAGGCGGCTTTTCCACACTCCCAGCAGGGAACGGGGGGATGGGCGGGGTGAGATGCCTCAGCTGGCTTCCCCCACTCTTTACAGAGAACAGGGTCTGGAGCAACCACAGGGAAAAATTAGCAGGTGCTCCACACCTATGGGCAGCCAAGCTCCCACTCCTGGCCTCCTTCTCCCCCCACCTCACTCGGGGAGGAGGCGGAGAAGAGGCAGGTCAGGGGTGGGGACATGAGAGAAGGGGGCAGGGCTGGAGTGGGAAAAGGCAGGGTGGGATGGGGACTTTGGGGAAGGGGTGGAATGAGGGTTGAGCGCCCCCCGGGGAGAGGGGAAGTTGGCGCCTATGGAGGGAGCTGCCGCTGGAGATGAGAAACTGGGCTCTCAGCTCCCCACAGGGCCCCTCTTAGGTCGGTGGAAGGGCTCCTCGGCAGGACACCCCCCAGCGACCCCAGGAGGGTAGCATAGACATCAGCTACTGCAGTAATTACAGTGGTGGCTGTAAGTCAACCAAATATACTGGTAGGTCGCCTCAGGTTTGAAGTGTAGATGCCCCGTTACAAGCAAAGAGATTTCTCTCACCCCAGAGCTTCCAGCAGTCCATGCTCACTGGGAAGCAGGGGCAGCATGCCGCAGGAGGCGCTCCGCCGGTCGCTGGTCCCGCAGCTCCGGTGGACCTCCTGCAGACGTACCTGTGGAGGGTGTGTTCGTCCCGCACAGCCACCGAAGCCGCGTGGGACCAGCGGACCCTCCGCAGGCACGCCTGCGGGAGGTCCACCGGAGCCGCCTGCCGCCCTCCCGGCGACCAGCAGAGCGCCCCCCGTGGCATGCCGCCCCAAGCACATGCTTGGTGTGTTGAGGTCTGGAGCCGCCCCTGCTGGGAAGCCTTCCAGCGAGGACCACTCTCCCCAGTTCAATGATGCCCCTATTGTCTTTCAAGTTATCTTGTTGGTGGGAGTTGAGATGGGAGAGGAGAGGTGGCCAGAGGCCTTCCCTCCCACCCCCACCCCCCCACCCTTTATACCAGAAAAGTCTTTGCTGGGGAATGTCATCAGCCAACTCCATGGCGTATGTGAGTTCCAAACTGTCCTTCACATGAATTGTAAATGTCTTTGTTTACCCCCTTCTTCCTCCTGGTGGATGGTCAGATAATAGTTTTCTAACACCAACGGTGGGTCCTTTGTGGTCTCTGAGGAGCTAGTCTGTGGGCTTTCCACAGAACGACGACATCTCTCAGTAACAAACAGGGTTACCATATGTCCGGGTCTTCCTGGACAGAGCCTCTTTTTTGAACCTGCTTTCTCTGTCTGAGCAGGGTCTTCCTATAACAACAACATGTCCAGGGGTTTGCAGAGCAGAGGGGCTGCAGCTCAGAAATAGCCCTGATTGGTCAGCTTCCCAATTAATCTATTCCCTGGCATCCACAGCTGATTGGTCTATTCCCCTACAGCTGCAGCTGATTGATTGCTGCCAGATCCCACCCACCGAGGCCCCAGCCCTGGGCAGGAGGTCCCGCAGGTAGGTGCTGATGGACGGCTGTGTTACGGAGTGTGGGGTAGTCCGGCCCTGCAGCCCTCTTCCTGGGACCCCCAGTGACTCTCAGCCAGCCAGTAAAACAGAAGGTTTATTGGACAACAGGAGCACAGGATACAGCAGAGCTCATGTTGAGCCAGGGCCCCTCAATCTGGCCCTTCTGGGGTTTCAGGGTGTCTGGATTCCAGCATAGGTTCCCCTGCAAACCCACCACCCAGGTCCCAACCCGAAAAACTGAAAAAACTGACCCCACCCTCTCCACTCAGCTCCTTTCCTTTGTCTAGCTTCCCGGGCAGGGGTGTTGACCTCCCCTCCCCCCTGCCTACTCATGTTACAGGCTGAATACCTGTCTCTCTCCTATCTCGACAGCCCCTACTCCATCACATCTCTCCCCCCTCCGAGACTGAACTGAGCGGGGTCACTCTGCCCAGTGACCCGGGGAAGTTCAGGGCCCCCTCTCCGGGACAGCGCGTCCGGTATCAGGTTGGCACTTCCCTTCACATGGACCACATCATAGTCCTGCAGGAGCAGGCTCCACCTCAGGAGCTTGGCGTTGGCTCCTTTCATCTGGTGCAGCCAGGTCAGGGGAGAGTGGTCGGTGTACACGGTGAAGTGGTGCCCAAAGAGATAGGGCTCCAGTTTCTTAAGGGCCCACACCATGGCCAGGCATTCCTTCTCGATGGCCGCGTAGTTATGCTCCCGGGGTAGCAACTTCTTGCTCAGGTACACGATGGGGTGTCTCTCCCCCTTTTCATCCTCCTGCATTAACACCACCCCCAGCCCCGTGTCTGAGGCGTCGTTGAACACCATAAAGGGCTTGTAAAAATCTGGGTTTGCCAGAACTGGGCCTCTGAGCAGAGCCTCCTTCAGCGCCTGGAGAGCCTGCTGGCACTGCTCGGTCCAGACCACCTTGTCTGGCTTCCCCTTCTTGCACAGCTCAGTGATGGGGGCGGCTATGGCGCTAAAGTGGGGCCATACCCACTTCGATAGTACCCCGCCATCGCGATAAAGGCCTGGACCTGCTTTTTGGTTTTGGGAGCGGGCCAGTATCTGATCACCTCCACCTTGGCTGGTTCCGGCTTTAGGCAGCCGCTCCCCACCCGATGGCCCAGGTAGGATACTTCCGCCATCCCCACCTTGCACTTCTCAGCCTTTACGGTTAACCCAGCCTCCCGGAGTCGGTCCAGCACTTGTCTAACCTGGGACACGTGGTCCTCCCAGGTCTGGCTGAAGATGCAGATGTCGTCAATATATGCCATGGCAAAACTCTCCATCCCCCTCAGTAGCTGATCCACCAGCCGCTGGAAGGTGGCCGGCGCTCCCTGGAGGCCAAAGGGCAGGGTCAGAAACTCGTAGAGCCCCAAAGGGGTGATAAAGGCCGATTTCAGCCTGGCATCTGCGTCCAGCGGCACTTGCCAATAGCCTTTTGTAAGATCCATGGTGGTGAGGTACCGAGCGCCTCCCAGCTTGTCCAGGAGCTCGTCAGGCCTTGGCATGGGGTAGGCATCCGATACAGTGATGGCATTGAGCTTTTGATAGTCCACACAGAACCGGATCAACCCGTCCTTCTTGGGGACCAGCACCACTGGGGAGGCCCAGGGGCTGGCGGACGGCTGGATCACCCCCAAGGCCAGCATGTCCCTGACCTCTCTTTCTAGCTCCTGGGCAGTTTTCCCGGTGACCCGAAAAGGGGAGCATCTTATAGGGGGGTGTGACCCGGTCTCCACCCGGTGGACAGTCAAATTAGTGCGCCCAGGCTGGTTGGAAAACAGCTGTCGGTACAGATGCAGCACCCCTCTCATCTTAGTCTGCTGGGCCGGGGTCAGCTGATCAGAGAGGGGAATCGCCTCCAGGAGGGAACCAGCCTTTGTCCCTGGGAATAGATCCACTAAAGGGTCATCCCCCGGCTCCTCCCAATGTCCACACACAGCCAACACCATATTCCCCTGGTCATAATATGGCTTCATCATATTCACATGGTACACCCGGCGGTGGTGCGCCCGGTTCAACAGCTCCACCACATAGTTTACCTCATTTAGTTGCTTGGCAACCTTGAAGGGCCCTTCCCAGGCGGCCTGGAGTTTGTTTTTCCTCATGGGGATGAGAACCATCACTTGATCCCCGGTGGCGAAGGCGCGGGCCCGCGCTGTGCGGTCGTACCAGACCTTCTGCTTCCTCTGGGCTCGGGCCAGATTCTCCCTGGCCAGGCCCATGAGCTCGGCAAGTCTTTCCCGGAAGGTCAGGACATACTCCACCACCGACTCTCCATCGGGAGCGGCCTTCCCCTCCCATTTGTCTCTCAGCAGGTCCAGGGGCCCCCTTACCCGCCTTCCATATAACAGTTCGAAAGGCGAGAACCCGGTAGATTCCTGGGGTACCTCCCTGTACGCGAACAGCAGGTGAGGTAAATACTTGTCCCAGTCCTGTGGGTGCTGGTGCATAAATGTTTTTAGCATCATCTTTAGCGTCCCGTTGAACCTCTCCACCAGCCCGTTGGTCTGGGGATGATACGCTGAGGCCCAGTTGTGCCGGACCCCACATTTCTTCCACAGGGACTGGTGCAGGCCCAACATGAAGTTGGACCCCTGGTCCGTTAAGACTTCCTTGGGGAACCCCACCCGACTGAAAATAGTCAGCAGCGCATCCGCCACGGTGTCTGCGTCGGTAGAGGACAAGGCCACCGCCTCGGGGTAGCGAGTGGCGAAATCTACCACCACCAGGATGTGTTTCTTCCCTGACCGGGTCGCCTTGCTGAGAGGTCCCACTATGTCCATGGCCACCTTCTGGAAAGGTTCTTCTATGATGGGCAAAGGCCTCAAAGCCGCTTTCCCCTTGTCCCAGGCCTTCCCCATCCGCTGGCAGGGGTCACAGGATTGGCAGTACTGTCGTAAAGACCCCAGGCCAGTAAAAGTTCTGTAGCAGCCTCTGCCTGGTGCGCCGGATTCCCTGGTGCCCTGCGAGGGGGATGTCATGGGCCAGGTACAGGAGCTTGTGGCGAAACTTCTGGGGAACCACCAGCTGCCTCCTGATCCCCCATGACTCCACTTCCCCAGGGGGAGCCCATTCTCGGTAGAGGAACCCCTTCTCCCACAGGAATCTCTCCTTGCAACCTCTCCTCATGGTCTGTACTACACTGAGGTTAGCCCGGTCCCTGGGCTTCCGCAAGGAGGGATCTTTCTGCAACTCGGCCTGGAACTCAGCAGCTGGGACAGAGATGGGGACCTGCTTTCTCTCACCAGCTAGGTCTGAGGCCGCAGCCTCTCTGGGCCGTGTCTCTGGGTGTTCCCTCCCCACCAGGTTAGGGTCCTGCGCCTCGGGCAGAGTACCTTCCCCGTCGTCAGGGCACAGTGCCCTGCGCCGACTCTGACTACGGGTCACGACCAGGGCACCCCGGGCATTGCCTGGCCAGGCCTCGAGGTCCCCCCCCCATTAATACTTCTGTGGGCAAATGGGGGTGTACCCCCACGTCCTTGGGGCCCGCCTTGGCCCCCCACTTCAGGTGCACCCTCGCCACAGGCACCTTGAATGGGGTTCCGCTCACACCCATCAGGGTCAGGTAGGTATCAGGCACCATCCGATCTGGGGCCGCCACCTCGGGCCAGGCCAGCATCACCTCTGCGCCTGTGTCCCAGTACCCAGTGACCTTCCTCCCATCCACCTCCAGGGAAACAAGGCATTGTTTCTGGAGGGGCAGCCCCGTGCCCACCCTGTAGACCAAAAACCCTGTGTCCGGAGCATCCAGCTCCCCAGAGGAGCTGAGCTGGGGCCCTCCTCCCTCCTTCCCAGGTGGGACGCTGCCAGCCCCCCTTTCCTGGTAATGTTGCCCCTCATCCGATTAGGTCTTTACCCAGTCAACCCTCTGCGGGTTGGGTCTGCTCGGTCTGTCCCTGAACTTGGGGCACTGGGCCCGTATGTGGCCTCGTTGGCCACAGTGAAAGCAGCCCATGTCTCGTGGGTCCCCTCGAGTGGGTCGGGTGGGCCTGACACTGGATGTTCCCCTTTGGTGGGGGTTCTCCATAGGCCCCCGCTGGGAGGTCCCATGGTGACTTTCTCTCTGCGTTGAGGCAGGCCTGCTCCTTCGAGACTCCTCCCTGACATCCCCTGCCCGACTGTCCACAAATTGGTCGGCCAGCTGGCCTGCGTGCTGCGGGTTCTCCGGCTTCTGGTCCATCAACCACAGCCTCAGGTCGGATGGGCACTGCGCGCATACAGGTGCTCCAGTATGAATAGGTCAAGCAGGTCCTCTTCAGTTTGGGCCCCAACTGTCCACTTGCGGGCGTACCCCTGCGCCCGGTTGACCAGTTGTAGGTATGTGACCTCCCGGGTCTTATCTTGACTCCGGAACCTCTTCCGGTACATCTCAGGCGTCAGCCCAAACTCGCAGAGCAGGGCCTTTTTGAACAGTTCGTAGTCCCCTGCCTCCACCCCTTTCATTCGGCTGTACACCGCCACGGCTGTGGAGTCCAGTAAGGGGGTGAGAAACGGGATCCTGTCTGCAGGGTCCACCCGGTTCAGCTCGCAGGCATTCTCAAAGGCCGTCAGGAAGGTATCTATGTCCTCCCCCTCCTTACGCCGGGCCAGGAAGCTCTTATCAAAGCTCTTTGTAGGCTTGGGTTTCCCCTCACTCACCGCAGCCAGGGCCTCGCTGTTTTTCAGCTGGGCCAGGTCCAGCTCATGTTTACGCTGCTTCTCCTTCTCCTCCAGTGCACGCTGGCTTTGTCTCTCCTCATGTTCCCTCTGTCTCTCCTCATGTTCTCTCTGTTTCTCACGATCCTCCAGCTCTCTCAGTTTTAGCTCCTTCTCCCATTCCAGCCGCTTCCGCTCCATGGATGAGCGTCGCCGGGACGATCCCCTGCTGGGGGGTGAGCTTTGCCGGGAGGATCCCCTGCTGGCCGGGGGGGTCACGGTGCCCTCGGTAGTCGCTGGGCTCCTCCTCCCCCTCGGCATAGGGATGGGGGGTCTCGGAAAGCCCTCAGCGGCCGGCTGACCACTCCCAGCGGGGACAGACACTGGTGCCTGTGCTGCATCTGCCGGGCTGCTTCCCTCAGAGACAGGGATCGGTTCATTCACACGATCCCCCTTCTCCAGCTGGGCAATCAGCTGGTCCTTGGTGAGCTTCCCACTGCGCAGCCCCCTCCGCTTGCACAGCTCCACCAGGTCGCACTTGCGCCGCTTGGCATACATCTTCCTGCTGGCCACTCGCAGGCCGGGGTGCTCGCCGCTCCCCACAGTTTCCAGGGGGACCCCTAGTGTGCCAGTCCTTCAGGTCACCACCTCTTTGCCAGGGTTGAGCTGCAGCCTCCTCCACCCCTGGGACCTCTCGCTGCGATCCCCCGAGGGACCCTGTTACTGCAAAGTCCTACTTTCTGGTCACACTTTTCCAGGGGTTAATTACCCCTGCAATCGCCCCTTTGTTTTACTGCTCCCCAGTCACTTACTGCAGGAAGCGCCGTCCACGGGGTGCAGTAGATCCCACCGCTACCACCAGTTGTTACGGAGTGTGGGGGAGTCCGGCCCTGCACCCCTCTTCCTGGGACCCCCAGTGACTCTCAGCCAGCCAGTAAAACAGGTTTATTGGACAACAGGAGCACAGGATACAGCAGAGCTCATGTTCAGAGCCAGGACCCCTCAATCTGGCCCTTCTGGGGGTTCAGGGTGTGGATTCCAGCATAGGTTCCCCTGAAAACCCACCACCCAGGTCCCAACCCGAAAAACTGAAAAAACTGACCCCACCCTCTCCACTCAGCTCCTTTCCTTTGTCTAGCTTCCCGGGCAGGGGTGTCGACCTCCCCTCCGCCCTGCCTCCTCATGTTACAGGCTGAATACCTGTCTCTCACCTATCTCGACATTCTGGGCTTGTGTCACTGCCCTGCCACTGTGACAGTGACCGACACTGCCCTCACCTCGTGAGTACCCCCACCGCACCCCCTCCAGCATCCACAACTGTCCCCCCTGCCCCAGGTTCCCACCCCTCATCACTGTCCTCTTTTTGGGCACCTGGAATATGGTCAGCCTAGTAGCAAACATACAATAAAATCTCATCATTCTACATGCAGTGGTGTCATGCATTTCATTGGCATAATACGGAGCAGATCATGAATTGTCCAATGATCCCCCACCAGGCACTCTTAGTACACGACATATCAGAACCATACACAAGTGGGGAGCATGGGGCACAGGGGGTTAGTCACAAGAGGGATCAGTGTGGGGTGAATGGGGCAAAGAGAATCTCTGTCATCAAAACACAGGACACTGCGGTAGATGGGGAGGGGGGTGATCAGCTGGGCTGTCGGGTTCCTCATCTCCCTCTGGCCTCAGTGATGCGGGTCGGTCTGGCTTCAAGGCTGCCCGGGTCTGTTGACATCCCCGGCTCCCTTCTAGCCTGTACCCAACCGCGGCATTTCAGCAATAGGGAAATTCTGCCCCTTCCCATTATTTTTTGGGGCATCATTCATGGTCCTTTAGATTTCAGGGGCAGCTTCCAATGACGCTGACAGGCCAAGCCTAGTCACTCTGTGGCTCTGATGCAGCGAGTTCACAGTTCTCAGCCTCAGCCATCTGGCTCTGAGGAGCAAACCCAGCAGTTTCCCAGCTCAGTTCCCCACCCCCCCTTCAAACGGTACCTCGCATTACTGAAGGGACCAGGCAGTAACTTCATTCCCCTGTCGCTTGCACTGTGAATCTAGCTCACACCATCAGCGGTGGTGCTGGGAGATACTGATCACCGTCATTGTTCAAACCACAGAAAAAAATCTCATGACAAAAGATGTTAGATAAAGATTAAAATAACAAAATCTAAAAAAGGACTATTCTGGCAAATTATCCTTTGTCTCGTGAAGTGAAGGACATAAATCCACACCGTGTAGAGGCCAAGCACAGGAGTTTATTACACACAGCGCTGGCAGAGTGTCACCTGGCTTATTAGGCTCAGAGACACTGTCAACGAACGGATTACAATAGAATATATAGATTTTCCACGGGCGGGGAAAGTGGCGGGTTAGGCAGTTCCACACCCGGGGATAGGTTTTGCAGCAAGACAAGATAGCACATTAGCCAATGGTTAAAAGTTTACATAATATCTCCGCCCATGGTCTCAAGTTAGCAAGTTAACATTTAATTAATACTTTGATAAAATGTTATTAGTATAAAATATATACATTGAATTCTGATTTGGGGTCCATAGCAATGGAGCAACTCCTTTGATTGTTCACCAGCTACATTCCTAGGGGTTAAAGCAAAGAAACAGTGAAAGTATATGACAATAAAGATTGTCCCGTTTATGTCTTAAGGCAGGCATTGGTCCCTGGGAAGGGAGGTGAAAGGATGCCATATCTTATACTGACATGTGCCAACTTTTCATAAACTCAAGGTTGGATCTGTGGGAAGAATGTTCCCTACAGAAGAGACTGATGCAATAGGAACAGGGATCCTTTGTTCAATTTGCAACTTTGAATAAGACACAATTAATTTGTTCTTAGCTCCAACACCTGGCAATTTGCTGACCAGGCCTATTTTAGCAAAACAAGATTATTTGTTTACCCCAGCTTTCTTTTAACTAATCACTATTTCTTTCATGTTCCCTGTGTATATATCTTCCTTCTGTATTTTCCTCTACATGCATCCGGTGAAGTGGGCTGTAGCCCACGAAAGCTTATGCTACAATAAATTTATTAGTCTCTAAGGTGCCACAAGTACTCCTGTTCTTTTTGCGGACTAACACGGCTACTACTCTGAAAGATCTGAAGTGTCAAACTATGCTTTAGAGTCAATGGGATTTCCCTGCCCCCTCCCAGATCTATAACACTTCCTTCTCCAGCCCTCTGGAGTCTCACTTAGGATCACAGACATCAGAACTGTGATTCCTAAGCATGGAGAGCCAGGGACACGGTGGTAAGTGACACCTTGAGAGGTGAAGGGGTAGAACAGTAACAGGATAAAACTCTCCATCAGTTGCACGGAGGCCGCAGAGTGGAGGGTGACAGTGATGGGGGAAGGAAGGAAACCCTCAGACTCACCACATCGTCCTGCAATAGCACAGAAGGTAACACCACATTTTACTGTCTCTTCTCCCATGTTTTTAGCATCTAGTTAATTCTGGTGCATAAGGCAGAAAATATACAAACACTAAATGCTGTTCAGCAGGGCCTGCAGTAACGTGAGACTATCTGGGAATGAACCATCCAGGCCCACAGGGGGAACTCAGGGACTAATGATCACTCTGCTAATGGGAGAGAGTCAAAACACAGAAGTGAGGCTTCAGTGTTTTTACGGAGGTAATGGAAGTCACGGAATCTGTGACTCCCAGAGACCTCTGTGACTTCAGCCCATGGCGGCTCTGAGCAGCAGGGGGACCCCTGCTGCCCACAGTATCTGACAGCTGCCCCCCGGAGCTCTGAGCCGCTGCAGGCCATGGGGGTACACCGCAGCACCTGGCTCCCAGAGGTGGCCTCCAGATCTGAGTCGTCGTGGGGGCTGGGGTCCCAGAGCTCCGAGCCACGGGTGGCAGGGGGCCCATGCAGCTCCCAGCCAGGGTCCCCGCATCTGCCCAGCTGCCATGGGATCTCAGAGCCCCAGCAATGGGTGCTGCAGCATTTTCCCACCCCATTTTGTCACGGATATTATTAGTAAATGTCACAGACAGGTCACAGGCTGCCATGAATATTTCTTTATTGCCTGTCACCTGTCCATGACTTTTCTTAAAAATATCCATGACAAAACCTTAGCCTTACATAAGATGCTCAGGGTGAGGTTACACTAGGAAATCCGGTGGAGGGTCACAGAGATGCGCTGGCTAATCCCGACCACATTTCCTACCATAGACAGATGCTTGGAAGCACAGGTGGGATCTCTCGGCCTTCCCCAAATGGCTCTGTGGGAATCAGCCCCTCTCAGTGGTGCTGTCTGAATGTAGAGGGGGCAGGGAGAAAGGGCAGAAGGGGTGAGTGATGAAAGGCAGCACCTCTCTACCCCTGTGCTCTCCCTCGCCTCTTATCCCATCATCCCCAATACCCCAGCACCCAGCTCCTCCTGCTTCCCAGCTCCACCAGCCCCAACCATTCGATCCCAGTTCCCTCCCCAGAACCCATCCTCCTGCTCCCTCAATATTTGATCCCCCAGAGCCCAGCGCCCTGGGGGATTCGGAGAGGGGAGGAGTTACCAGCCCCCAGGGACACTCCCCCTGCAGAGAACAGCTCCAGGTCAGTGGGGGAGCCCAGCCCAGGGAGTGGAAGAAGATGGGGGGTGGGGACCAGTGCTTAGAGTGAAGATGGGGCCTGGCCCAAGTGTCCTTCTCCACCTCTCCATGGCAGGGGGATCCCAGTTGGGAGGGGAAGGAAGAGGGGGGAACTTCAGCCAAACAGGGAGCGTCCGGAGGAGTTTCTCTCTCTTCCTTCCCCAACCTGTGGCCCATCAGCTCAGCAGCCAGGGCTGCAGCAGGGGGGAGGGGCTGATCGGGGCTTCTCCTCCTCTGCCTGGGGTTTGCTTAGACCAGGCAGAGCCAGAGGGTCACTGACCAGCTGCTGCTGGATCCTTGGGAGCCAAACACCCCTGATGTCTGTGGGAACGAGGAAATAGGTTTGTCATCATGGCCAGCCCTAGTCAGGGCACTCAGAGAATTTCCCTGCTGTATGGAGGAGTCTCTTATGTCCAATGTAGGGTTAGCTCCACTTGGAGCATTTTCCACACTAAGAACGTCTCAGATGTTTCTTCCCTGTGCGGATTTGTGGATCCCTGATATTCCGGAAACACCAAATGAAGCTTCCACCACATTCAAGGTCTCTCTGTTGTGTGGATCACTGATGTGTGAAGTCAAATTGAATCTTTTCCTGCGGTCAAACTATTTCTAGGGTCTCTCACCTTTGTGGATTTTCTGGTGTTTGGTGAGCTCTGAACTCCTATTGAAGCTTTCCGCACAGTCAAGGCATTTATAAGGTCTCTCTTCTGTGTGGATTCTCCCATGTTTAGTAAGGTGTGAGCGCAGAATGAAAGTTTTCCCACACTCCAGGCATTTATGAGGTTTCTCTCCTGTGTGAGTTTTGTGATGTGTATTAAGGGTTGATTTCATATTGAAACTTTTCCCACACTCGAGGCATTTGTAAGGTCTTTCTCCTGTGTGGATTCTCCCATGTTGAGTAAGGGATGAACTTTCCATAAAACTTTTCCCACACTCGAGGCATTTGTAGGGTTTTTCTCCCGTGTGGATTCGTCCATGTTTAATAAGGGATGAACTTTCCATAAAACTTTTCCCACACTCAAGGCATCCATAGGGTCTCTCTCCCGTGTGGGTTCTCTGATGTGTAGTAAGCTTTGAGTTATAAACAAAACTTTTCCCACACTCCTGGCATTTATAAGGTCTCTCTGCTGTGTGTGTTCCCTGATGTGTAGTAAGATGTGACTTCTGACCAAAACTTTTCCCACACTCAAAGCATTTAAAGGGTCTATCTCCGGTGTGAACTCTCTGGTGTATAGTAAGTTGTGACTTCTGAATGAAGCTTTTCCCACAGTCCAAGCATTTATGTGATCGCTCTCCTGTGTGGATTGCCTGATGTTTAGTAAGATTTGTTTTATCAACAAAACTTTTCCCACAGTCAAGACATTTATAGGGTTTGTCACCTGTGTGGATTCTCTGATGCTTAATAAGGACTGATTGATAAATGAAACTTTTCCCACACTCGAGGCATTTGTAAGGTCTCTCTCCTGTGTGGATTTTCCTATGTTTAGTAAGGTATGAGCTCTGACCAAAAGTTTTCCCACAGTCCAAGCATTTATATGGTTTCTCATCAGTGTGGGTTCTCTCATGTTTAATAAGGTCCGATCTCGCACTGAAAAGTTTCTCACACTGAAGGCATTTGTAGTGTCTCTCTCTTGTCTTCAGACATGTATGTCTAATAAAGTTTGAGTGTTGAATGAAACCTCTACCACACTGAAGGCATTTATATGGTCTCTCTCCCGTGTGGATCTTCCTGTGTTTATTAAGGTGTGAGCGCAGAGTGAAAGCTTTCCCACAGTCCAGGCATTTATGGGGTTTCTCACCTGAGTGGGTTTTCTGATGTGAATTAAGGGTTGATTTCAAACTGAAACTTTTCCCACACTCAAGGCATTTATAGGGTCTTTCTCCTGTGTGGATTCTCCCATGTTGAATAAGGGATGAACTTTCCATAAATCTTTTCCCACACTCGAGGCATTTATAGGGTCTTTCTCCCGTGTGGATTCTCCCATGTTGAATAAGGGATGAATTTTTGCTATAACTTTTTCCACACTCACAGCATTTATATGGTCTCTCGCCCGTGTGCAGTGTCTGATGTACAATAAGGTTTGAACTCTGACTGAAACTTTTCCCACAGTGAAGGCACTTATATGGTCTTTCTCCTGTGTGCACTCTCTGGTGTATAACAAGATGTATTTTTTTACTGAAGCTTTTCCCACAGTCTAAGCATTTATAGGGCTTCTCTCCTGTGTGGGACCTGTGATGTACCATAAGTGGTGACCTCTGACTAAAGCTTTTACAATACTCAAGGCGGCATTGATAGGGTTTCTCTCCTGCGTGCAGTCTCTGGTGCACAATAAAGCTTGACTTCTCACTGAAGCTTCTCCCACAGTCTATGCATTGATAGGACTTCTCTCCTGTGTGGGTTCTCCAATGTCTGAGAAGGATTGTACTGACACGGAAACTCTTCCCACACTCAAGGCATTTGTAGGGTTTTTCTTCATTGTGACTTGTCTGCTGGACTGTGGTTTCCTTGGGATTCTTGCATCTTCCACCACCTTGAATAGAATCATCCAGTTTCTTCCTCGGATAGTTTCCCAGCTGCATCTCTGATCGGTGTCGATCTCCCCAGGCATTTCCTTGTTCCAAGCACTGGGAAAAATTCCCTTCAGCTCTGCTCAAAAACCTCTCCTGCGGCTCCACTTGCTCAGGACCTTCCTGCTGCTGATTCTCCTTCTTGTTCTCACTCACTGTCCTGTCACCTGCTGGGAGAGAGAGAAGCAAGACAGGAGTCACTGCCTGTGCTGGGAGGAAAGGACAGGAAGGGGAATAGAAAAGAGGGAAAACACAACACAGTGACTCTTGCGGAGATGGAGACATTGGATTCTCCCTCCACATCCCACCCCAACACTCCCAGGGAAGGAAAGTCAGGGAGGAAATTCCTGACAGTTCACAGGATGGGTGGGAAGCTGTGACTGATATTTGCCTTAATGATATGACACCTGCTGACTGCAGCCCTGACCTGGGTGAGATGGGGCAGAACTGAGGGTCCTCGCTCACAGCACATGTTTGGAGTCCCAGCTTTTTCCTTCCCTCTCGAGATGTTTCTGTCTCAGTTTCCCTGACTCCTCACCTGTGCGGGTGTCTCTCGGGCTCTCCCTTTCCTCATCGGCCTGGAGATCCGAGACCCACGGCTCTTCTCCTCGTTCCAGCCGGGCGATCAGGTCAGGTTTGGGAATGGGAAATCCTGCACAGGGGGTGAAATCATGCAAGGTCCGGAGTCTTGCAGAGTATTTGTCACAGGGAACATTCCTTGAGTTTTACCTGGCCCTACAAGCGACTGTGGTAACTCAGACCCTTTGGGAGCAGCAGACATCTCAGGGTAGGGGTGGGGAGTTGTCACACCCTCACTAGGAAGCCTCAGGGCAGATGCGTCTGGGGGGACTTTCTGGCACGCACAGCTCTGGTGTTAAACTCCTGCCTATTTCCAAAGCAGCAAGGAGGTGCTGGAACTAGCCGTGCTGGGGGAGCTGCCGCACCTCCTGGCTTGAAGTGGTTGCCATTAGATCCAGGGTTTACAGTTTGGTTCAATGGCTCTCAGCACCCCCACTGTACAACCTGTCCCCTGAGCCTGCAGCACGGAGAGCCTCCCCAGGGGTAGAGCTAGTCCCAAGAGGGCGAGTGAGCGGAGTGTGAAGGAGAAATAACACAGGCAGGGCAATCCCCTGCTTCTGGCCCCTTGACAGCTGGAGAGATGGGGACGAATTAGCCTGTCCATTAGGTTTCTGCCTCCCCTGTTCCCTCGAAGGGGGTGTGGAGATGCAAGTCTCTCTCACAGTGGAGCTGTGGACTGCACCTGGGTTCTCAACTTTTTCTGTCTGAGCCCTCCTTCCCCATGGTATAAAAACGCCACAGCCCACCTCTGCCACACCAACTGTTTTTTGCGTATAAAAGCCAGGCCCAGCATTAGGGGGTAGGGAGCAGGGGAATTACCCAGGGTCTCACACAACACGGGGTGCAGTAAAGCTACGTTGCTCAGGCTTCAGCTCCAGCCCCATGCAGTGCGGCTTCCGTTTTGTGCCCTGGGCTTCAGCAAATCTAATTCTGGCCTTGCTTGGTGGACCCCTGAAACCTGCTCGCAGCCCCACAGGGGCCCCTGGCTGAGAACCACGGCACTATGTGACCCCAACTGAGCAGAGTAAGGCATGCAGACCCCATGGCTTAAAATAGCTGAGGGGATGGGACTCCCTTACCCAGCGAGGTCACCGTCTCATAGTTCTCCTGCATGACGTCCCTGTAGAGGGCTCTCTGAGCGGGGTCCAGCAGAGCCCCCTGCCCCTGGGTGAAATACACAGCCACCTCCTCGAAGGTCACCAGCATCTGAAACAACAAGAGTCCCCCACTCAGCACCTGCTGCTCCAGCCACAATCCTGCTAGTCATGGGAAAGGAAAAGTACTTGAAGCTCTGGGAGGCCAGAGTAACAAACTCAGACCCCTACTGCTCAGAGCAGCCAGGAGGCTTCAGTGGGTGGGAGAAGGTGAGAGCTCCTTGTCCCCCAGCACACGGAGCAGGGCAGGGTCTCCTCATTTCCCACACGCCTGCCAGCCACAGGCTGATGCGGGAAGCAGAGCTCTGAGCCGGGGACAGGGACAGGAACCCGAGCAGCTTCCCTGCGTATTTCACAGCAGCCTCTGGCCAGTGGGGTCAGGCTCCAGCACTGGGAGTCTGGTCAGTTTTCCCAGCCCTGTGGGGGCAGGGGGGGGGGGGTTCCTGGTTCAGACATGCAGGAATTTCCCTCCCCCCAATGGGCCTGTTCAGCAGGGCAGGGGCTGGCTCCCCCCCGCCCCGCCCTGCCCCCACCGGGGCTGGCGGCAGTAGGGTGCCCAGAGAGGAAGTGTGAAAAATCGGGACAGGGTGGGGGGCAATAGGAGCCTAGTAAAGAAAAAGAAACAAAAATTGGGCCTGTCCCTGTAAAATCGGACATCTGGTCACCCTCGGGGCCCGGGAATCGCAGCCAGCTCCGCGGGGAGCAGCCTGGGGCCAAACCTCCCCCTGCAGCCCGGGGGTGCCGGGGGGGGCGGGTCTCTCTCACCTTCCCTCCGAGCGGGGCCCCCCGGGGCAGGGGCCGGGCCGGGCTGGGGGCTCTGCCCTGGGAGAGGCTCCTGGGGGGGGAGCAGCGGGAAGGGCCCTGCTGGAGATTCCCCTCTCCCGGCTGCAGCCAGGGCTCCGGGCTCCCAGCACCAGCCGCCCCCCGGGGCTCGGGGATCTCGCCAGGAGCCTGGGAGCCAGAGTCACCGCAGCGGCTGCGAGTCACTTCCTGCGGCCGGGCCTGAGCCCAGCGCTCGCTGCCCGGAGCCGCCTCCCGGCCGCTCCTGGGTCCTAGCGCTGAAGGGATCGCGCTGCAGCATCTCTGGCTCCGGCTCCTGTTCCACTCCCAGACTTTAGGATCGGAGAGGGACCATCACCATCATCTAGCCCAGGGGGTCTCATGACTAAAATGTTGGTGGCTTCAGAGTGTGGCCAGCAGCTCTCGCTGGTGGCCGTTCTGACACTTTTCCCTAAAATAATTAATTTTACCAAAACCCACGAACTGTGCACGTCAGCCAGGCTCAGCAACGTGTCTGTACACGGTAAAAATTATGATGTCCATGGGGGCTGCTCCCCACGAGCGCCTCCCCCAACCCTGCTGTTGATGACAGAGGCACGGCCAGGCGGCTCTGCACCTTGCCTCCGTCCCCCCTCCCTGAGCGCTGACTCCGTGGCTCTGAGCCCATTGGCTGGGAACCACGGCAAATGGGAACTGTGGGGGTGGCACCTGAGGACAGGGCACCTCAAGTAGGAGCCAGAGGGGGGACCATGCTGCTGCTTCCAGGAGCTGTTTGAGGTGAGCACTGCATGGAGCCTGAACACATCTCCTGTGCCCCACCCTTCTGCCTCAGCCCCGACCCCCCTCCCACCCTCCAAACCTCTTGGGCCCAGCCTGGAGCACCATCCTGCACCCCAAACCATCATCCCCAACCCCACCCCAGAGCCCTCACCCCACCATGCCTGACCCTTCTGCTCCAGCCCTGATCCCCTTCTGAAACCCTCAGTCCCAGCACCCTCCTACAGCCCAAACCCCTCATCCACAGCCCCGCCCCAGAGCCTGAACCCCCAGCTGGAGCCCTCACATGCCACAATCCCCTGTCCCAGCCCTGAGCTCCTTCCCACACACTGAACCCTTCAGCCCCAGCCTGGAGCTCCCTCCTCCACCCCAAATCCCTCATCCCCAGCCCCACACAACAGCCTGCACCCCCAGCCAGAGCCCTCACCCCCCACATCCAAACCCCCTGCTCCAACCCAGAGCCCCATCCCGCACCCTGAACCCCTCATGCCTGGCCCCACCCCAGAACCCACACTGCCAGCCCAGTGCCTGTACCTCCTCCCACACCCCAACCCCCTGCCTCAGCCCAGAGCCCCCTCCTGCCCACCACCAGTGTCTGTCACTAAGCCCAGTAATGTCAAGTGTCTGTCGTGCACCATGGTGGTGCTGACCCCTGCACAGAGGTAAGCGGGAGAAGGGTCCTGCTATTTTGGGGATCTTTCCTTTTACACCCCAGCCCGCTGGAATCGAATAGCAGAAGAATCTGATTCCTTGCTCCCAGGGCTGTCCCTAACCATTTGGGTGCTCTGTGCAGCCCCCTGCGGGGGGGGGGCTGTGTGGGGCTCCAGGCCTCCCCGCAAGGGTCTGGGAGGCAGGAACTGTGGGGGGCACTTTTAGGGTCCCCACAGGTCCAGCATGGCCCAGGGGATTAGTGGGGACCTGGAGCAGGGCGCGACGCTTCCCTTGTCTTGGCCCCAGCTATGTCGCTCTGGGGAGAGGGCTTGGGGGAAGGTTCCCCGCCCCCATTCCCCGGCGGGAAACTGAGTAGCCCGGCTTCAGCCAGCTCCCAGCTGCACCAATCCACTTCCCACCGCGGGTGAGTGCAGTGGGAGGGGGAACCTTTCTCTAACCCCCTCCCTCCCTGAGCAACATGGCTGGGGCCGCATTGCTCCACTTCCCGCCGCCGGTGAGTGCGAGCGGGGGGCGGGGCGTCCTTTCCCCAACCTCCTCTCACTCACCGGTAGCGGGAAGTGAAGCGCTGCAGCTGGCAGTTGGCATTAGCACCCAACGTGCAATAAGTGCTGGGAACATGTGAGGGACAACTCCTGCTTTCTGACGGTGGGGGAGGTAACAATGGGCTAGCCGGGCTAGACTCAGTTCTGACCAGCAGGGAGGAATTCACTGCTCTAGATGAAATTACTATAAGGTAGGTGCACAACTGGTTGAAGGACTGTACTCCAAGTAGCTATCAATGGTCTGGGGTCAACCTGGGAGGGGAATGATGGGGCGTGGGGAGGAGCCCCAGGCGGCTTTTCCACACTCCCAGCAGGGAACAGGGGGAGGGGGCGGTGAGAAGCCTCAGCTGGCTTCCCCCACTCTTTACAGAGAACAGGGTCTGGAGCACCCACAGGGAAAAATTAGCAGGTGCTCCACACCTACGGGCAGCCAAGCTCCCCACTCCTGGCCTCCTTCTCCCCCCACCTCACTCGGGGAGGAGGCGGAGAAGAGGCAGGTCAGGGGTGGGGACATGGGAGAAGGGGGCAGGGCTGGAGTGGGAAAAGGCAGGGTGGGATGGGGACTTTGGGGAAGGGGTGGAATGAGGGTTGAGCACCCCCCGGGCAGAGGGGAAGTTGGCGCCTATGGAGGGAGCTGCCGCTAGAGATGAGAAACTGGGCTCTCAGCTCCCCACACGGCCCCTCTTAGATCGGTGGAAGGGCTCCTCGGCAGGACATGCCCCAGCGACCCCAGGAGGGTAGCATAGACATCAGCTATTGCAGTAA
Organism: Mauremys mutica; assembly: GCF_020497125.1. Taxonomy (NCBI): domain Eukaryota; kingdom Metazoa; phylum Chordata; order Testudines; family Geoemydidae; genus Mauremys; species Mauremys mutica. The sequence goes on from NC_059083.1 coordinate 31,305,744, forward strand.
TTACAGTGGTGGCTGTAAGTCAACCGAATATACTGGTAGGTCGCCTTAGGTTTGAAGTGTAGATGCCCCGTTACAAGGAAAGATTTCTCTCACCCCAGAGCTTCCAGCAGTCCATGCTCACTGGGAAGCAGGGGCGGCATGCCGCGGGAGGCGCTCCGCCGGTCGCTGGTCCCGCAGCTCCAGTGGACCTCCTGCAGATGTGCCTGTGGAGGGTGCGCTGGTCCCACACAGCCACCAAAGCCGCGTGGGAACCAGCGACCCTCCGCAGGCATGCCTGCGGGAGGTCCACCGGAGCCGCCTGCCGCCCTCCTGGCGACCGGCAGAGTGCCCCCTGCCTCCCTCCTGGCGACCGGCAGAGCGCCCCCTGCTCATGCCGCCCCAAGCATGTGCTTGGCGTGCTGGGGTCTGGAGCCGCCCCTGCTGGGAAGCCTTCCATCGAGGACCACTCTCCCCAGTTCAATGATGCTCCTATTGTCTTTCAAGTTATCTTGTTGGTGGGAGTTGAGATGGGAGAGGAGAGGTGGCCAGAGGCCTTTCCTCCTGCCCCCTCCCCGCTTTATACCGGAAAAGTCTTTGCTGGGGGATGTCATCAGCCAACTCCATGGTGTATGCGAGCTCCAAACTGTCCTTCACATGAACTGTAAATGTCTTTGTTTATCCCCTTCTTCCTCCTGGTGGATGGTCAGATAATAGTTTTCTAACACCAATGGTCGGTCCTTTGTGGTCTCTGAGGAGCTAGTCTGTGGGCGTTCCCCAGAACTACGACATCTCTCAGTAACAAACAGGGTTACCATACGTCTGGATCTCCCTGGACAGAGCCTCTTTTTTGAACCTGCTTTCTCTGTCTGAGCAGGGTCTTCCTATAACAACAACATGTCCAGGGGGTTTGCAGAGCAGAGGGGCTGCAGCTCAGAAATACCCTTGATTGGTCAGCTTCCCAATAAATCTATTCGCTGGCATCCACAGCTGATTGGTCTATTCCCCTACAGCTGCAGCTGATTGATTGCTGCCGAATCCCACCCACCGAGGCCCCAGCCCTGGGCAGGAGGTCCCGCAGGTAGGTGCTGACGGACAGTTGTCACTGCGTTCTGGGCTTGTGTCACTGCCCTGCCACTGTGACAGTGACCGACACTGACCTCACCTTGTGAGTACCCACACTGCACCCCCTCCAGCATCCACAACTGTTCCCCCTGCCCCAGGTTCCCACCCCTCATCACTGTCCTCCTTTTGGGCACCTGGAATATGGTCACCCTAGTAGCAAACATACAATAAAATCTCATCATTCTCCATGCAGTGGTGTTATATGCATTTCATTGGCATAATATTGAGCAGATCATGAATTGTCCAATGATCCCCCACCAGGCACTCTTAGTACACGACATATCAGAACCATACGTAAGTGGGGAGCATGGGGCACAGGGGGTTAGTCACAAGAGGGATCAGTGTGGGGTGAGTGGGGCAAAGAGAATCTCTGTCATCAAAACACAGGACACTGCGGTAGATGGAGAGGGGGGTGATCAGCTGGCCTGTCAGGTTCCTCATCTCCCTCTGGCCTCAGTGATACGGGTCGGTCTCGCTTCAAGGCTGCCCAGGTCTGTTGACATCCCCGGCTCCCTTCTAACCTGTACCCAACCGCAGCATTTCAGCAATAGGGAGATACTGCCCCTTCTCATTATTTTTTGGGGCATCATTCATGGTCCTTTAGATTTCAGGGGCAGCTTCAAATGACACTGAGAGGCCAAGCCTAGTCACTCTGTGGCTCTGATGCAGCGAGTTCACAGTTCTCAGCCTCAGCCATCTGGCTCTGAGGAGCAAACCCAGCAGTTTCCCAGCTCAGTTCCCCCCACCCCTTCAAACTGTACCTCGCATTACTGTAGGGATCAGGCAGTAACATCATTCCCCTGACTCTTGCACTATGAATCTAGCTCGCACCATCGGTGGTGCTGGGAGATACTGATCACTGTCATTGTTCAAACTACAGAAAAAAATCTCATGACAAAAGATGTTAGATAAAGATTAAAATAACACAGTCTAAAAAAGGACTATTCTGGCAAATTATCCTTTGTCTCGTGAAGTGAAGGACATAAATCCACACCGTGTAGAGGCCAAGCACAGGAGTTTATTACACACACCGCTGGCAGAGTGTCACCTGGCTTATTAGACTCAGAGACACTGTCAACGAACGGATTACAATAGAATATATAGATTTTCCATGGGTGGGGAAGTGATGGGGTAGGCAGTTCCACACCCCGGGATAGGTTTTGCAGCAAGACAAGATAGCACATTAGCCAATGGTTAAAAGGTTACATAATGTCTCCGCCCATGGTCTCAAGTTAGCAAGTTAACATTTAATTAATACTTTGATAAAATGTTATTAGTATAAAATATATATGTTGAATTCTGATTTGGGGTCCATAGGAATGGAGCAACTCCTTTGATTGTCCACCAGCTACATTCCTAGGGGTTAAAGCAAAGAAACAGTGAAAGTATATGACAATAAAGATTGTCCCCTTTATGTCTTAAGGCAGGCATTGGTCCCTGGGAAGGGAGGTGAAAGAATGCCATATCTTTTCATAAACTCAAGGTTGGATCTGTGGGAAGAATGTTCCCTACAGAAGAGACTGACACAATAGGAACAGGGATCCTTTGTTCAATTTGCAACTTTGAATAAGACACAATTATTTAGTTCTTAGCTCCAACACCTGGCAATTTGCTGACCAGGCCTATTTTAGCAAAACAAGATTATTTGTTTACCCCAGCTTTCTTTTAACTAATCACTATTTCTTTCATGTTCCCTGTGTATATATCTTCCTTCTGTATTTTCCACTACATGCATCCGATGAACTGGGCTGTAGCCCACGAAAGCTTATGCTACAATACATTTATTAGTCTCTAAGGTGCCACAAGTACTCCTGTTCTTTTTGCGGACTAACCCGGCTACTACTCTGAAAGATCTGAAGTGTCAAACTATGCTTTAGAGTCAATGGGATTTACCCGCCCACTCCCACATCTGTAACACTTCCTTCTCCAGCCCTCTGGAGTCTCACTTAGGATCACAGACATCAGAACTGTGATTCCTAAGCATGGAGAGCCAGGGACACGGTGGTAAGTGACACAGAGGTGAAGGGGTAGAACAGTCACAGGATAAAACTCTCCATCAGTTGCACGGAGGCTGCAGAGTGGAGGGTGACAGTGATGGGGGAAGGACGGAAACCCTCAGACTCACCACATCGCCCTGCAATAGCACAGAAGGTAACACCACATTTTACTGTCTCTTCTCCCATGTTTTTAGCATCTAATTAATTCTGGTGCATAAGGCAGAAAATATACAAAAACTAAATGCTGTTCAGCAGGACCTGAAGTAACATGAGACTATCTGGGAATGAACCATCCAGGCCCACAGGGGGAACTCAGGGACTAACGATCACTCTGCTAATGGGAGGGAGTCAGAACACAGAAGTGAGGCTTCAGTGTTTTTACGGAGGTAATGGAAGTCACGGAATCTGTGACTTCCAGAGACCTCTGTGACTTCAGCCCGTGGCGGCTCTGAGCAGCAGGGGGACCCCTGCTGCCCACAGTATCTGACAGCTGCCCCCCGGAGCTCTGAGCTGCTGCAGGCCATGGGGGTACACCGCAGCACCTGGCTCCCAGAGGTGGCCTCCAGATCTGAGTCGTCGTGGGGGCTGGGGTCCCAGAGCTCCGAGCCACGGGTGGCAGGGGGCCCATGCAGGTCCCAGCCAGGGCCCCCGCATCTGCCCAGCTGCCACGGGACCCCAGAGCCCCAGCAATGGGTGTTGCAGCTGTTTCCCACCCCATTTTGTCACAGATATTATTAGTAAATGTCACAGACAGGTCACGGGAGGCCGTGAATATTTCTTTATTGCCTGTCACTTGTCCATGACTTTCCTTAAAAATATCCATGACAAAACCTTAGCCTTACACATAAGATGCTCAGGATGAGGTTACACTAGGAAATCTGGTGGAGGGTCACACAGATGCGCTGGCTAATCCCGACCACATTTCCTACCATAGACAGATGCTTGGAAGCACAGGTGGGATCTCTCGGCCTTCCCCAAATGGCTCTGTGGGAATCAGCCCCTCTCAGTGGTGCTGTCTGAATGCAGAGGGGGCAGAAGGGGTGAGTGATGAGAGGCAGCACTTCTCTGCCCCTGTGCTCTCCCTCGCCTCTTATCCCATCATCCCCAATACCCCAGCACCCAGCTCCTCCTGCTTCCCAGCTCCACCAGCCCCAACCATTCGATCCCAGTTCCCTCCCCAGAACCCATCCTCCTGCTCCCTCAATATTTGATCCCCCAGAGCCCAGCGCCCTGGGGGATTTGGGGAGGGGAGGAGTTACCAGCCCCCAGGGACACTCCCCCTGCAGGGAACAGCTCCAGGTCAGTGGGGGAGCCCAGCCCAGGGAGTGGTAGAAGATGGGGGGTGGGGACCAGTGCTTAGAGTGAAGATGAGGCCTGGCCCAAGTGCCCTTCTCCTCCTCTCCATGGCAGGGGGATCCTGGTTGGGAGGGGAAGGAAGAGGGGGGAACTTCAGCCAAACTGGGAACGTTCGGAGGAGTTTCTCTCTCTTCCTTCCCCCACTTTTGGCCTATCTGCTCAGCTGCCAGGGCTGCAGCAGGGAGCAGGGGCTGATCGGGGCTTCTCCTCCTCTGCCTGGGGTTTGCTTAGACCAGGCAGAGCCAGAGGGTCACTGACCAGCTGCTGCTGGATCCTTGGGAGCCAAACACCCCTGATGTGTGTGGGAACGAGGAAATAGGTTTGTCATCATGGCCAGCCCTAGTTGGGGCATTCAGAGAATTTCCCTGCTGTATGGAGGAGTCTCTTATGTCCAATGCAGGGTTAGCGCCACTTGGAGCATTTTCCACACTAAGAACGTCTCAGATGTTTCTTCCTTGTGCGGATTTGTGGATCCCTGATATTCCGGAAACACCAAATGAAGCTTCCACCACATTCAAGGTCTCTCTGTTGTGTGGATCACTGATGCTTGAAGTCAAATTGAATTTTTTCCTGCGGTCAAGCTATTTCTAGGGTCTCTCACCTTTGTGGATTTTCTGGTGTTTGGTGAGCTCTGAATTCCTATTGAAGCTTTCCCCACAGTCAAGGCATTTATAAGGTCTCTCTCCTGTGTGGATTCTCCCATGTTTAGTAAGGTGTGAGCGCAGACTGAAAGTTTTCCCACACTCCAGGCATTTATGGGGTTTCTCTCCTGTGTGAGTTTTGTGATGTGTATTAAGGGTTGATTTCATATTGAAACTTTTCCCACACTCGAGGCATTTGTAAGGTCTTTCTCCTGTATGGATTCTCCCATGTTGAGTAAGGGATGAACTTTCCATAAAACTTTTCCCACACACGAGGCATTTGTAGGGTTTTTCTCCCGTGTGGATTCGTCCATGTTTAATAAGGGATGAACTTTCCATAAATCTTTTCCCACACTCAAGGCATCCATAGGGTCTCTCTCCCGTGTGGGTTCTCTGATGTGTAGTAAGCTTTGAGTTATAAACAAAACTTTTCCCACACTCCTGGCATTTATAAGGTCTTTCTCCTGTGTGTGTTCTCTGATGTGTAGTAAGATGTGACTTCTGACCAAAACTTTTCCCACACTCAAAGCATTTAAAGGGTCTATCTCCGGTGTGAACTCTCTGGTGTATAGTAAGTTGTGACTTCCGAATGAAGCTTTTCCCACAGTCCAAGCATTTAAGTGATTGCTCTCCTGTGTGGATTGCCTGATGTCTAGTAAGTTTTGTTCTGTCAACAAAACTTTTCCCACAGTTGAGGCATTTATAGGGTTTGTCACCTGTGTGGATTCTCTGATGCTTAATAAGGACTGATTGATAAATGAAACTTTTCCCACACTCAAAACATTTATAAGGTCTCTCTCCTGTGTGGATTTTCCTATGTTTAGTAAGGTATGAGCTCTGACCAAAAGTTTTCCCACAGTCCAAGCATTTATACGGTTTCTCGCTGGTGTGGGTTCTCTCATGTTTAATAAGGTCCGATCCCGCACTGAAAAGTTTCTCACACTGAAGGCATTTATAGCGTCTCTCTCTTGTCTTCAGACATGTATGTCTAATAAAGTTTGAGTGCTGAATGAAACCTCTACTACACTGAAGGCATTTATAAGGTCTCTCTCCCGTGTGGATTTTCCTGTGTTTATTAAGGTGTGGGCGCAGACTGAAAGTTTTCCCGCAGTCCAGGCATTTATGGGGTTTCTCACCTGAGTGGGTTTTGTGATGTATATTAAGGGCTGATTTCAAACTGAAACTTTTCCCACACTCAAGACATTTATAAGGTCTTTCTCCTGTGTGAATTCTCCCATGGTTAGTAAGCGATGAACTTTCAATAAAACCTTTCCCACAGTCAAGGCATTTATATGGCCTTTCTCCCGTGTGGATTCTCCCATGTTGAATAAGGGATGAACTTTTGCTAAAACTTTTTCCACACTCACAGCATCTATATGGTCTCTTGCCCGTGTGCAGTGTCTGATGTACAGTAAGGTTTGAACTCTGACTGAAACTTTTCCCACAGTGAAGGCACTTATATGGTCTCTCTCCTGTGTGCACTCTCTGGTGTATAACAAGACGTGGCTTTTTACTGAAGCTTTTCCCACAGTCTAAGCATTTATAGGGCTTCTCTTCTGTGTGGGATCTGTGATGTGCCATAAGTGGTGACCTCTGACTAAAACTTTTCCCATACTCAAGGTGGAATTTATAGGGTTTCTCTGCTATGTGCAGTCTCTGGTGCACAATAAAGTTTGACTTCTCACTGAAGCTTTTCCCACAGTCTATGCATTTATAGGACTTCTCTCCTGTGTGGGTTCTCCAATGTCTGAGAAGGAATGTACTGACACGGAAACTTTTCCCACACTCAAGGCACTTGTAGGGTTTCTCTTCATTGTGACTTGTCTGCTGGACTGTGGTTTCCTTGGGATTCTTGCGTCCTCCACCACCTTGAATAGATTCATCCAGTTTCTTCCCAGGATAGTTTCCCAGCTGCATCTCTGATCGGTGTTGATCTCCCCAGGCATTTCCTTGTTCCAAGCACTGGGAAAAATTCCCTTCAGCTCTGCTCAAAAACCTCTCCTGCGCTTCCACTTGCTCAGGACCTTCCTGCTGCTGATTCTCTTCCTTATTCTCACTCACTGTCCTATCACCTGCTGGGAGAGAGAGAATCCAGACAGCAGTCACTGCCTGTGCCGGAGAGATAGGACAGAAAGGGGAATAGCAAAGAGGGAAAACACAACACAGTGACTGTTGGGGAGATGGAGACACTGGATTCTCCCTCCACATCCCACCCCCAACACTCCCAGGGAAGGAAAGTCAGGGAGGAAATTCCCGACAGTTAACAGGATGAGTGGGAAGCCGTGACTGATATTTGCCTTAATGATACGACACCTGCTGACTGCAGCCCTGACCTGGGTGAGATGGGGCAGAACTGAGGGTCCTCGCTCACAGCACATGTTTGGAGTCCCAGCTTTTTCCTTCACTCTCCAGATGTTTGTCTCAATTTCCCTGACTCCTCACCTGTGCGGGTGTCTCTCGGGCTCTCCTTTTCCTCATCGGCCTCGGGATCCGAGACCCACGGCTCTTCTCCTCGGTCCAGCCGGGTGATCAGGTCAGGTTTGGGAATGGGAAATCCTGCACAGGGGGTGAAATCAGACAAGGTCCGGAGTCTTGCAGGGTATTTGTCACAGGGAACATTCCTTGAGTTTTACCTGGCCCTACAAGCGACTGTGGTAACTCAGACCCTTTGGGAGCAGCAGACATCTCAGGGTAGGGGTGGGGAGTTGTCACGCCCTCACTAGGAAGCCTCAGGGTAGATGCGTCTGGGGACTTTCTGGCACGCACAGCTCTGGTGTTAAACTCCTGCCTATTTCCAAAGCAGCACGGCGGTGCTGGAACTAGCCGTGCTGCGGGAGTTGCCGCACCTCCTGGCTTGAAGTGGTTTCCATTATATCCAGGGTTTACAGTTTGGTTCAATGGCTCTCAGCGCCCCCCACTGTACAACCTGTCCCAGCCGCCCTGAGCCTGCAGCACTGAGAGCCTCCCCAGGGGTGGAGCTAGTCCCAAGAGGGCCAGTGAGCGGAGTGTGAAGGAGAAATAACAGACAGGACAATCCCCTGCTTCTGGCCCCTTGACAGCTGGAGAGATGGGAACAAATTAGCCTGTCCATTAGGTTTCTGCCTCCCCTGTTCCCTCGAAGGGGGTGTGGAGATGCACATCCCTCTCACAGTGGAGCTGTGGACTGCACCAGGGTTCTCAACTTTTTCTGTCTGAGCCTCCCCCCTCCCCCAACATGGTATAAAAATGCCACGGCCCACCTCTGCCACACCAACTGTTTTTTGCGTATAAAAGACAGGCCCAGCATTAGGGGGTAGGGAGCAGGGCAATTACCAGGGTCTCACACAACACGGGGCGCCATAAAGCTATGTTGCTCAGGCTTCAGCTTCAGCCCCATGCAGTGCGGCTTCCATTTTGTGCCCTGGGCCTCAGGAAATCTAATTCTGGCCCTGCTTGGTGGCCCCCCTGAAACCTGCTCGCAGGCTGAGAACCACGGCACTCTGTGACCCCAACTGAGCAGTCAGACATGCAGACCCCATGGCTTAAAATAGCTGAGGGGACGGGAATCCCTTACCCAGCGAGGTCACCGACTCGTAGTTCTCCTGCATGACGGCCCTGTAGAGGGCTCTCTGAGCGGGGTCCAGCAGAGCCCCCTGCCCCTGGGTGAAATACACAGCCACCTCCTCAAAGGTCACCGGCATCTGGAACAACAAGAGTCCCCCACTCAGCACCTGCTGCCCCAGACACAATCCTGCTAGTCATGGGGGAGAAGGGAAAGAGCAGCAGAATCCCTCCCCCACTCTGGTCAGAGCAGCCAGGAGGCTTCAGGGGGTGGGAGAAGGTGAGAGGTCCTTGTTCCCCAGCACACGGAGCAGGGCAGGGTCTCCTCATTTCCCACACGCCTGCCAGCCACAGGCTGATCCGGGAAGCAGAGCTCTGAGCCGGGGACAGGGACAGGAATCCCAACAGCTTCCCTGCGTATTTCACAGCAGCCTCTGCCCAGTGGGGTCAGGCTCCAGCCCTGGGAGTCTGCTCAGTTTTCTCATCCCTGTGTGTGTGTGTGTGTGTGTGTAGGGGGGGTTCCTGGTTCAGAAATGCAGGAATTTCCCTCCCCGCAGTGGGCCTGTTCTGCAGGGCCGGGCTGACGGGAGTAGGGTGCCCAGACAGCAAGTGTGAAAAATCAGGACCGGGGTGGGGGGCAATAGGAGCCTATTAAAGAAAAAAAAACATAAATTGGGCCTGTCCCTGTAAAATCGGGACATCTGGTCACCCTCGGCGGCAGCTTTCCCGGGCCCCGGGCGGGAATCGCAGCCAGCTCCGCTGGGAGCAGCCTGGGGCCAAACCTCCCCCTGCAGCCCGGGGGTGCCGGGGGGGGGGGCGGGTCTCTCTCACCTTCCCTCCGAGCGGGGCCCCCGGGGCAGGGGCCGGGCCGGGCTGGGGGCTCTGCCCTGGGAGAGGCTCCTGGGGGGGAGCAGCGGGAAGGGCCCTGCTGGAGATTCCCCTCTCCCGGCTGCAGCCAGGGCTCCGGGCTCCCAGCACCAGCCGCCCCCCGGGGCTCGGGGATCTCGCCAGGAGCCTGGGAGCCAGAGTCACCGCAGCGGCTGCGAGTCACTTCCTGCGGCCGGGCCCGAGCCCAGCGCTCGCTGCCCGGAGCCGCCTCCCGGCCGCTCCTGGGTCCTAGCGATCAACCCAGCGAATTGCAGCCCCCCTGCCCCAGACCCTGCCCCCTGGGGCCCCACCGCCCCTGGGCTCCAGCAGCTTCTGCCCGCATTAAGGGGGCATCGTACATAGAAGCCTCCCTGTTAGTGACCGGACAGAAAGGAGACATCCCGACCCCAGGGCGGGGGAGAAGGGGCGTTTCTGATGGAGACGGGGGATTGTTCCAGAGACTCCTCGAAATCCTCAAGCCCATGGGGGTGAGAGCTCCTGATCCTAGAGAGGCTGCCCTGAGCCCTAGCAGCAGGGGACACATTTCTCGGGGACACTGACTCTGTGGGACAGCTCACCCTACACAAAGGAATGTCGTTTTTCCCGTGCTTAATTTGTACCAGGACTTCCCAGGGGTGAGCCTCAGCCAGCAGCTCTGGGCCTGGCAGTTCACAGCCCCGGCACCCCAGGGGCTGGGGGGTGCAGGCACCTACCGGGGCTGGAGAAAGTTGACACCTACGAGCGCAGCTTGTGGCAGGACCAGCAAGGGGATAGGGCTGGTCGCTGGGACTGGTGCTGCCACATATGCAGCACACAGCTGCCTAGGGCACTATGAAATTTCGTGCAATTTGCCGAACCCGGGTGGCATGGACCAGCCACGAACCTGGGTGGCCTGGCTTGGACCCAGGAGAGGGCTGGGCAGTGCCGCGCGGCCTGGAACCAGCTGGGACGGCCCTGCCCAGAGCCAGCCACAGCCAGGGCGGCCCGACCAAACCCAGGTGGCCCAGCTCAAAGCCAGCTGCAGCCTGGCCTGGACACAGCTGTGGTGGCCGAGCCCAAACCTAGCTGTGATGGCCGAGCCTGGAGCCAGCCTCCGCTGGGGCAGCACAGCCAGAACCCAGACGGCCCAGGTCAGAGCAGGGCCGCCCAGAGGATTCCGGGGGCCCAGGGTCTTCAGCAGCGGGGGGCCCTTCCGTTCCGGGACCCGCCGCCGAAGTGCCCCAAAGACCCGCGGCGGGGCCCCCCCCACCGCCGAATTACCGCCGAAGACGGACCCGCCGCCGAAGTGCAGCCCGGTCTTCGGCGGTAATTCGGCGGAGAGGGGCCCCCGCCGCGGGTCTTCGGGGCACTTCGCCGGCGGGTCCCGGAAGGGAAGGGCCCCCCCGCTGCCGAATTACCGCCGAAGACCGAGCTGAACTTCGCCGGCGGGTCCCGGAAGGGAAGGGCCCCCCCGCCGCCGAATTACCGCCGAAGACCGAGCTGAACTTCGGCGGCGGGTCCCGCTCCATCTTCGGCGGTAATTCGCCAGCGGGGGGTCCTTCCGCCCTGGAGCGGAAGGACCCCCGCCGAAGACCGGGAGCAGAAGAAGCTCCGGCGCCCGGCCCGCAAGAGTTTTCCGGGCCCCCCAGGAGTGAGTGAGGGACCCCGCTCCAGGGGCCCCGAAAAACTCTGGTGGGGGCCCCCGTGGGGCTCGGGGCCTGGGGGAAATTGCCCCTCTTGCCCCCCCCCTCTGGGCGGCCCTGGCTCAGAGCCAGCCGCAGCTGGGGCGGCCCGGCCTGAACCCAGTTGCGGCCAGGAAAGCCCAGTCTAGATCTAGCCATGTTGGCCTGACCCAGACCCAGCCACAGTTAGGGTGGCCTGACCCAAACCCAGGTGGCCCAGCCCTGTCATGGGGCACCCCCCCCTGAACCTAGCCCCGGCCTGGACCTGCGGGGGCTGGGTGCAGGGAGCTTATCCTGTGGCCACAGCCCTGAAACCCAGGTACTGCTGCAAGGAGACAGAGCTGCGGGGGAGTCCTCTACTGCTGATGTAGCCCTGGAGCACTCTCCTGCACCCCAAACCCCTCATCCCCAGCCCAACCCGAGCTCTGCACCCCACCCCACCCACACTATGAATCCCTTGGCCCCACCCCCACCACATGAATTTTGTTCTGTGCACCGATATGAAGGTGATGTGTCACACATCACCTCCATATCAGTGCACAGAACAAAATTCATTCTGCACATGGGTGGGAAATATTAGTGGGAACACTGGTGGTAAGGCTGAGAGAACAGGGCCTTTGGGAAACCCAGCTCAGGGATCACAACGAGAGTGTATCTCCTGCAAACAGACCTAGAGGCCAGTCGTCTGATTCTCTTCTCACAACTTCACACTGGTGTACACAGGTCACGTGACTCCGGTGGGATTACTCCTGATTAACACCGGGGGAGGGAAAGGAGGATGAACCGACAGCGCAGTCAGACTGTTCCTGATTTGTACTGGGGTCAGGGAGAGGAGCATAAGATTTCAGTGAGTTTTATCTCTATGAGAAATTTGAGGAGCCTGTGACACTGTAGGATGAGGTTGGTTGGGTGACCTCCCTGTGCATTTCCATCCCAGACCACGTCTGCATCGCCTTTACCTTTCACTTTCCCAGGGCCAGCTCTAAGTTTTTTGCCACCCCAAGCAAACCCCCCCGCCCTTTTTTTTGGCTTTTACACATTTGCACTTTGCAATGTTGTTTTTTGGGGGGTTTTTTGGACTGGGTGCGGTACTGATGCGGCATTGGGCAATGACGGCCTCTGAATCTGCTTGAGCTGGGTGTATCTGCCTGATTTTCTTATTGAGACAGAGGAGCTGAAAACCTCATGGGCCATTAGAACACCTGAGTAATTCGTGACACCCATGACATGTGCGGAGGGGAAATACGGAACAGAGAGGGACATTTCAAGAGGCTTAAATCACCGCGTGCTTTGCTGCCCTGGGGTCACGGCTGGGTCTCTTGAAGGAAGGCGAGGGGCTCATGCAGCCGCGATCGGAGGCTAAGCGAGAGCCCTCACAAGGGGACAGTTATCGCTTGAGACAGCCCTTGGCTTTCCTGGGCATGCTCCGTATTTCAGTCTTAACAGGAGCTGGGCTGCTGTTTCTGAGCACTTTCTGCTACTTTTGCTCATTTAAAATGAGCCTAACATTCCCCAAATCATTAACTGAAATGGGCAAGGCACGCGCTGGAGACTTGTCTGCTGTCTGACGGGTGCTAATTCCAACACTGCCCCTTGATCAAAGGGTCGGGTCATTATCTTTTAAAAGTTGTGCCTGAATGAAAGGATTTCTCCTGGCTCAGATTTGTTTTCAGGGGGATGGGAGAGAAGAAAGGGGAATGCCAGGCTAACCCTTGAAGGGGTATTTTCATGGCTCTCTCTCCCGGTGCGTCTCACTGAGCCCCACCGGCTGTACTGCAGCGCAGGGTTACCTGGCTGGTGGCACTGATGGTGTTACTGGCCGCTCCGGGCTTCCTTCCCAGCCCTGGTAAGTTCTCAGCAGCTTTCTCGTTGTTCCTCGGGGGCTGTAGGGCTTTAGGAACATGAAGTCGCTCTTGGCGGACTCCGAGGTCAGGCAGACTTTGTAGCAGTAGCCTGGAGGGCCGCCGCCCACCACATCCAGGCAGTTGGTTGACACGTTGTTGCCCAAGGAGAGCTGGGGCTTGATGTTGGAATTTCTGAAGATGTCGGCCGGAATGTCACCCTGGAAATGTGCCGCCCCAAGCATGTGCCTGCTTTGCTGCTGCCTAGAGCCGGTCCTGAACCTCACCTCTGCAGTTGGCAGCCATTTCATGCAAAACAACGGAGACTGGGAGTGAGAGAAACTAAATTGTCCTTTATTATTCCAGACTCCTTTTCCCACCCCCAGCCCACTGCTGCACCCAACTCCCCCACGGACCGGCAACATCTACACATTGTGTGAAAAGCGCAGAGAAACCACAAGAGGCGTTGGGAGCCCGTCACAAAAGCAAACACCCTGGGAGCAGGGAATCCAAAGAGCTCAGGTTAGAGGGGTGAGTGGGGCAGAGACAGTCTCTGTAATCCCCACACAGGACACTGCGGTAGATGGGGAGGGGGGTGACCAGCAGGGCTGTCAGGTTCCCCCATCTCCCTCTGCCCCCATCACTGAGGCTCGGCCTGGCTTCAAGGCTGCCCAGGTCTCCTAACATCCCCAGCTCCCTTCTTGCCTGCGCCCAACCACGCAGCATCTCAGCAATAGGGAGACGCTGCCCCCTCCCCTGTCATTTTTCTTGGGGTGTCGTTCACAGCCATGTAGATTTTAGGGACAGCTTCACACAACTCTCAGGCCAAGTCTAGTCTCTCTCTGGCTCTGATGCAGCGAGTTCACAGCTGTCTGGCTCTGAGGAGCAAACTCAGACATTTTCCAGTTCTGTTCTCCCCGTCTTTTCCCCGGCCCAATGGTATCTCGCATCTCTGCAGGGATCAGGCAGTAACTTCATTCCCTGTTTCAGTCTCTGAGTGTAAATCTAGCGCTCAATCTCCATGTTTGTGCTGATATTGGTAATTATCATGGTTCTAACAACACAAAAATCCTGTGACAAAGGTAGAAAAAGGTCAAAATACAGTTTAAAAGGACTATTCTGCCAAAGGACCACCTGTGTTGTGATTTCCTCCATAAATCTGAGCTACACCCTGTCAAGCTAAACTAATACCAAAATGAGTGACCAATTGGTGGTCGGGAAGAGAGAAAAACCCACAAAAACCATGTTCATAAAGTGAAATCTCAGAGAATCTTCAGATTCAAAATCAGGACAATATATTTACCCATCTTCTTCTAAAATGGCTAAACCTGCTTTACTTCTCACCTAGGGTGACCAGACAGCAAGTGTGAAAATTTGGGACAGAGGGTGGGGGGTAATAGGTGCCTGATAAGACAAAGCACCAAATATCAGGACTGTCCCTATAAAATCGGGACATCTGGTCACCCTATTCTCGCCTCATTATTTTGTCATGTTAGTTACACAAGTTTTAGCATCATCCTAATAATAAAAACAAAGCAGCTTCCCATCTACACATGATCTGGACTAGCCTGGACAAAAACTGGGAGCAATTTTACCAAGGGCTGGTCTATACTGGGAGGGGGTGGGGGAGCGGGAGGGTGTCGATGTAAGATACGCAACTTCAGCTATGAGACTAGCGTAGCTGAAGGCGACATATCTTAGATCGACTTACCTCCCGTCCTCACAGCGCGGGATCGACGGCTGCGGCTCCCCCGTCGACTCCACTTCCGCCTCTCACCCTCGTGGAGTTCCGGAACGCGGACGGGGAACGCGGCGGGGATCAATTTATCGCGTCTAGACGAGACGCGATAAATCAATCCCCAACAGATTGATCGCTACCCACCGATCCGGCGGGTGGTGTGGACGTACCCCAAGAGATGGAAACGGGGCTATAAGATCAGAAAGGTCAAAATGTGCCTTCAGATTCATTTGGATTTGGACACTTTCTGTCACGGAAAGCCAGGGACACGGTGGTGACATCTTGGGAGGCGGCGGGTAAAATGGGGCCAGGATAAAACTCTCCATTGCTGGGACGGAGGCTGCTGCGTCGTGTGGAGGGTGACGGTGCTGGAGGAAGGAGGGAATCTCTTGGACTCACCCCATTGTCCTGAAATAGCACAGAAGCTAAAACATCACATTTCACTGTCCCCACCTAAGGCTGCACAACAACCTATTTAGCTCTGTGCAGGTGCTCAGGGAACCCGCCTGGGGACCTGCCACGATGCCCCTCACCTGGCCCCAACTATGCTGCAGCGCAGACCTGCCGGGGTGGCCTTCAGCCCCAGCTATGCCATGGCCAGGGCACCCCTATCCCAGCCCAATGCCGGCCGGGGTGGCAGGGCATAGCCTGGCCCCAGCCACAGCAACCTGGCCTGGTCCCAGGTGCGGTGGCTCGGCCCTGTCACAGGGTGCCCCTCCCCAAACCCAGCCCCAGTCCTGTCACCTCTCTCCCCACCGCAGCCCTGGAGGAATCTGGTGGAGGGTCACAGAGATGCGCTGGCTAATGCCAACCACATTTCCTACCACAGAGAGAACCTCCGAGGCTGATGTTGCAGAGGTGGGATATCCAGGCCCCCCACAAAAGGCCCTGTGGGAATCAATCCCGCTCAGTGGCGCTGTCTGAATGCAGCGGGGGCAGGGAGAAGGGGCAGAGGGGGTGAGTGAGGAGAGGCAGCATCTCTCTACCCCTTTGCTCTCCCTCGCCTCTTATCCCATCATCCCCAAACACTCGATACCCCAGCACCCAGCTCCCTTGGTTCCAGTTCCTCCAGCCCCACCCTTTTAATGTCTAGTTTCCTTCCAAAATACATCCTTGTCCCTTAACCCTTAATCCCCCAGAACCCAGCACCCTGGGGAATTTGGGGAGGGGAGGAGTTACCAACCCCATGGACACTCCCCCTGCAGGAAACAGCTCCAGGTAAGTGGGGGAGC
This sequence comes from Mauremys mutica, assembly GCF_020497125.1. Lineage (NCBI taxonomy): Eukaryota > Metazoa > Chordata > Testudines > Geoemydidae > Mauremys > Mauremys mutica. The sequence goes on from NC_059083.1 coordinate 31,321,718, forward strand.
CCAGCCCAGGGGCTGGTGGAAGATGGGGTGGGGGATGACAGGTGTCTAGAGTGAAGCTGAGGCCTGGCCCAAGTATCTTTCTTCTTCGAGTGATAGTCCCTATTGTATTCCATGAGGATTATGCACCTACACTGTGCCAGGAGCCAGAGCTTTTCAAAGTAGGAGCGTCCATTGGTCCACGCATGTGCCCTTGTACCAGCTTGTGGGTTCACCCCAGGCATTAAGGGGCGGGACAGACCGACCACATCTTCAGTTCCTTCTCACCGCCACAGGATCCAAGTCAGAGCTTCTGCTGTCTTCTCATCCTGAGCGCTGCGCTGTCCAATCTTTCCAGGAAGACTGCTTTTATTCTTGTACATAGGATTTTATTATTTTTGTAGTAATTTTCTTGTTTCTAGAAGGGAACTTCAGCCAGACAGAGGAAGCGGCTGGAGGAGTTTCTCTCTCTTCCTTCCCCACACCTGTGTCCCAGCAGCTCAGCAGCCAGGGCTGCAGCAGGGAGGAGGGGCTGATCAGGGCTTCTCCTCCTCTGCCCGGGGTTTGCTTACACCAGGCAGAGCCAGAGGGGTCACTGACCAGCTGATGCTCGGCTGCTGCTGGATCCTCATCCCAGCGATGGGCAGCTGGACACTTGGGAGCCAAACACCCCTGATGTGTGTGGGAACAAGGAAATGGGTTTGTCACCACGGCCAGCCCCAGTCAGGACCCTGAGAGAATTTCCCTGCTCTGATGTCTAACATGGTGTTAGCTCCACATGGAACATTTTACACACTGAGAACATCTCAGAGGTTTCTTCCCTGTGTGGATTTGCGGATGCCTGATACAATGGAAGCACCAAATGAAGCTGCCCCCACACTCAAGGTCCCACTGTTGTCTGTATCGCTGAAGTGTGAGCTTGGCTTGAATCTTTTCCCGCAGTCAAGCTATTCATAGGGTTGCTCTCACCCTTGTGGGTTTTCCGATGTTTAGTGAGGTTTGAGCTCTTACTGAAGCTTTTCCCACAAGTAAGGCATTCATGAGGTTTATAGCCCGTGTGGATTCTCTGATGTAAGATGAGGTTTGATCTGTGCATGAAACTTTTCCCACAGTCGAGGCATTTATAGGGTCTTTCTCCCGTGTGGCTCGCCTGGTGTCTAATAAGGGATGATCTGTGTGGGAAACTTTTCCCACAGTCCAAGCACTTATGGGGTCTCTCGCCTGTGTGGGTTGCCTGATGTGTAATAAGGGCTGATCTCCGTGTGAAATTGTTCCCACACTCCAAGCACTTATGGGGTCTCTCTCCTGTGTGGACTGTCTGATGTCTATTACGGGCCGATCTGTGTGTGAAACTTTTCCCACAGTCTAAGCACTTATAGGGTTTCTCTCCTGTGTGGATTCTCTGATGTGTAACAAGGCCTGATCTCTGTGTGAAACTTTTCCCGCAATCGAGGCATTTATAGGGTCTTTCTCCCCTCCGGATTCGCCAGTGTTCAGTAAGGTCTGATTTGTGGCTGAAACTTTCCCCACAGTCCAGGCATTTATAAGGTCTCTCTCTTGTGTGGATTTGCCGATGCTTAGTAAGGTTTGAGCGGTTATTGAAGCTTTTCCCACAGTCCAAGCATTTATAGGGCTTCTCTCCTGTGTGGATTGTCTGATGTGATAGAAGGTCTGTTTTCTGAATGAAACTTTTCCCACAGTGCAGGCACTGATGAGGTTTATCTCCCGTGTGAATCCTCTGATGTCGAATAAGGTGTGAGCTCTCAGTGAAACTCTTCCCACAGTGGAGGCATTTATAGGGTCTCTCCCCAGTGTGGGTCCTCCAATGTCCAATGAGGTGTGAGCTACGGCTAAAACTTTTCCCACAGTCCAGGCACTTATGGGGTTTCTCTCCAGTATGGACTGTTTGATGTGTAATGAGCTGTGATCTCAGAATGAATTGTTCCCCACACTGGAGGCAGTGGTACGGCTTCTCTTCCTGAGGATTTGTCTGCTGGGCTGTGGGATCCTTGTCTCCACCCCCATATATAATAGTTTCATCCACTTTCTTCTCTGGGTGGTGTCCCAGCAGCCTCTCTGACCTGTGCCAATTTCCCCAGGCTTCTCCCTCTTCCAAGCACTGGGAAAAATTCCCTTCAGCTCTTCCCTCAAAGGTCCCCTGTGGTTTCACTTCCCCAGGAACTTCCTCATGTTGATTCCCCTCCTCGTTCTCACTCCCTCGCTCAGCACCTGCTGGGAGAGAGAGAGACACTCCAGGAGAAAGAGGAATAGCTCAAAAACCCAACACGCTAAAGCTGTGAAGACTGAGCAATTGGATTCTGTCTCTACTTCCCACCCAAACACTCACAGGGAAGGAAAGTTGGGAAGGAAACTCCTGCAGCTAACAGGATGGGTGGAAAGCCGTGACCGATATCTGCCGACTCCAGCCCTGCCCTGGCTGAGACGAGGCAGAACTAAGGGCGCTCGCTCATTGCACATGTTTGAGTTTCTCAACTTTTTCCTTCACTCGACGGATCATTTCTCTGTCAGTTTCACTGCGTCCTCACCTGTGTGGGTGCCCCTTGGTATCTCTCTTTCCTCGCAAGCCCGGAGATCAGGGATCCATGGCTCTTCCCCTCGTTCCAGCCGGGTGATCAGCTCAGGTTTGGGAATGGGGAATCCTGTGCAGGGGGGGGAAATCAGCCCAGATCAGGGTGTGTGGAGGATTGGGAGAGTGTCTGTCACAAAGGGCATTCTATGAATTGAACCTGTTCCCGTGCTGTGCTGAGAGAATTTGGAATCCAAGGAGACGGGAACACAGCTGAGCCCTCTTGGGGGAGGCAGTCATCTGGGGAGGTGGGAGGGAATTGTTATGCCCTCACTAGCAGTTCCCAGGATCTGTGCACTTTGGGGGCCTTGCAGATAAACACACAGCTCTGGAGTTAAACCCCTGCAGAGCCTAGAGCCCTCCCCATGGCTGGAGCTATTCCCAAGGAGGGAGGTGACCAGGGATTCTGTTTGCAACCGAGAAACAATACAGACAGGATAATACACAGCTGCTATCCCCTTGAAAGCTGGGGGATGGGTGGGGATGGTTTAGCACATCCATTAGGTTTTAGCACCCTGGTCTCATTGAAGGGGGTTTGAAGATGCAACTCTCTCTCTTACGCGGCAGCTGTGGATTATGGAACCCATTCCCCTTCAATCTAACGGACCAGGGAAGAACCTGACCGGAGTCAGAAATGCAGTCCCAAAACTTTCTAATAATCGAGGGCACAGGCGTCCCTTACCCAGTGAGGTCACAGTCTCATAATTCTCCCGCATGACATCCCTGTAGAGGGTTCTCTGACCAGGGTCCAGCAGAGCCCCCTGCCCCTGGGTGAAATACACAGCCACCTCCTCGAAGGTCACCAGCATCTGAAACAACAAGAGTCCCCCAGCAACAATCCCACTAGTCACACAGGAAAGGAAGAAGAAAAAATAAACATCTCAGAAGCTTTGGGAGGACAACAGGAGTGGAATCTCACCCGTACCCTGCTCAGAGCAACCAGGTGGCTTCAGGGGGTGGGGAGAAACTGAGAGCTCCTTGTCCCTCCCAGTAGATGGAGCAGGGCAGGGTCTTCTCATTTACCATCCACCTGCTACCCAGAGGTTGATACGGGAAGCAGAGCTCTGAGCCGGGGACAGGAATCCTGACAGCTTCCCTTTGTATTTCACAGTAGCCTCTGGCTAATAGGTTCAAGCTCCAGCACTGGGACTCTGGACTCTTCCCAGCCCTGCTCAGGGTGATGTTTCCTGGTTCAGAAATAGGGGGGTGCCCCCCCATACCCCCATTGACCAGTTTGGAAAATCAGGCCCAAGTTGAACCTGTCCCAGCAGGTTTATCACACTCTGGCCCCTCCCTCCCTGCCTCATGCTGTGTGTTTCCTGCCCCTCCCCCTCCACAACAACCCTCCCTTTAGTTCCCTGAAAATCCCCTACCTGATCTGGCTTCAACACAGCCATTTCCCTTCCCTCTCCCGTGGGAATACGGGCCGATCTGGACCAAAACCTGGATGTGATTCTCCAAACTGTCAGGGTGAGAGGGGAGGTTACAGAAAGGGCTTGAGTCCATTTCACATCCCAATTCCCCCCAGCCTCTCTCCCGTACTCCTGGGGGGGATTCTGCACAAGTACGTGTGCACAGAATTTATGTGCCCCACATATTTCTTTGTTTCCCCGCAGAAAAATTACTCTCTGATGGGGAAGCAAAGAGAAGCACAAAAGAAGTCATGCGACCCTCCCCAGCAGTACGTTTCTGGTGTGCAAGACAGCTGGCAGAGAGGTAAATCACTGTGGGATGGGTAGGGTGGCTCCTACCTTGTGCTGGGCTCAGCTGCTAGTCCCAGCTGGGCTGGGGAAGATGGGACTTCCTATTCCCCAGCACGGCACCTGGGGCCATGTCAGACGCACCCCCAGATTTATCCCCTGGTGTAGAAAGCTCTGAAAACTCACCCTCCCACCCATGCTTCCTGCACCCATCGCTCCTCAGCTGCAGGGGGATGGATGGCTATGCAGGGAGCTGCTCCCCCATCCAGACCCCCTCACACCCACTCCTCCTGCACCTTGACCACCCCAAGGAGCCACCCGCACCCAGATCCCCATCCTACTGAGCCCCAACTAGATACACCTGGATCACAACCCCACTGATCCCACTCCCCAGCATCTGGATGCCCCCATTAAGCCTCCAACACCTAGACCCCCTGGCTGAGATCCATCCCTGACCCCCACTCAGACCTCACCCTGCTGAGCCCTATCCACCTTCACCTGGACCCCCCTGCAGAGTCCCATTACCATTCCACCGAGAACCCCCCAAAAGCACCTGTGCATCCAGATCCCCCCTCACATGGATCTTCCACTGAGCCATCCAGATTGCTCCACACAAGACCCTCTCAACCCACACCTGGATTCCCCGCCCACACCAAGCCCCTCCACACTGGGATCCTGCCACCTGGCATGGGGGGCAGGACCCTGGGGTGTTTCTGGGGCAGGCCCGGTCCTTGCACTGTGTCAGGATTGGGTGCAGCGTCACCACTGAGTCCGTGTCCTGGAAGGGGGAGCTGCAGAGTGATCTCCCACCTCTGTGCAGCCGGTGGCCTGTGCTCCCCAATGCCAGGCTGGAGCCTCCACATTTATTTGACAAAAACAATTGCAGAATTTTAAAATACTGTGCACAAAATGTTTATTTTTTGGGGGTGCAGAATGCCCTCAGGAGTGTATCTTCCTGCAGACAGACGCTCTGGACTCTGCCATGCTGGGAAGAAACCCTGTTAGTGCATTACCATCCAGGCCAGGCCCCTCCCAGCAGAACTAAACTCACTGGGGCACTTTTAAATCCTCCCAGTAAGAGCATCCCTGGGCTGAATGCTAGAGAAAGAGCAGAATCAAAGGAGCCACTTTGGGGGATTCCCCCGACACTGTCCCCAAAGGCAGCACATCCCCCCACCCTCCGAGCAGCCCAGTGATTCAAGAGAGACAGGAGCTGGCTTTTCCTCTCTCAGCTCCTCCCCTTGTGCCCAGGAGAGTCTGTCTGTCCAGGGGAATGTGGGGAATGGATCCAGGCAGGGCTGGGACCTGGGAACCTCCCTTCCTGCTTACTGCTCCTGCTGCCCCTTCCGGTCTGGTCACTCTCTGTCTGGGAGAACTGATTCTGCCCCAGTTACATGGGCGTTTGCTCTTCAGTAGACTGATGGGTTTGAACTTGGCTGTGCAAGGAGCAACAGATCTGGGAGCCCCTCCCCCTCCAGTACAAACTCACCAGCAGGTCCCTGAACGGGGCCCTTTGTGCAGAGTCACTGTCCTGCCCGGCCCCAGCTCTTTCCCCCGGGTCTCCCCATCACCTGCAGGCTGCAGATCTGGGGCTGGTGTCAGCAGAGCCCGGGGCTGCCCCTGGGGCTGGTTCCAGCCACCGAGAAAGTTCCCACAGGGGCTGGGCAGGGAAGGGGCTTTGATGAAGGTCTCGCCCAGGCCCAGACTCCACCGGATAAGAAGCAGCACCTCAGTCTGGGCTCCCAGCTCAAAATGGAGGAGGCAGCAGCTTTTGATGGGGGTGAGGGGGGCTGCACTCCTGGGCTGTAATAATATGAGCAAGGAGAGACACACACCTGCCTCCTACTCTCCCTTAGCCAGAACTGGAGCCCCTTGATGGCCCTCTGAACCTCCCTGTCCTGCCCCTGCAGCCCCCCCGGACAGGCAGGGGCTGATCTCATTGGCCCAATCCGCACTCACCCCTGCCAGAGCCAGAAGTGACTCCGATCTGACTCCGGTCTGGCTGAGATCTGAATCCTGCCCGGAAATCAGACCAGGGCCCTGGGCAGCCCCCAACACTCAGGAGACAGACCCCAAAATCATGGGTCTGCCTTAAAATAATGAAGTAAGAGTGTGAGTGTGTGTGTGTGTGTGTGTGTAAATTTGCCTTGTAGCTGCTGAGCCCTGAGGGGTTAGTCCCCTTGTTTCACCAGTTTCAGGAGGAAAAAAAATCCCCACTGGCTGCTGGGCAGGGCAGCCCCTCAACATCTCGCGTCCCAAGGGCCGAAAGAGCTGCCGTTGTCTCTCTCCCTACCCGGCTGCCTTCTCCCTGCCTCTGTCTCTCCCTTCCCCAGCCAGTCCCCCCACATCCCCCCCTTTCCCTCGCAGTGCCCCCCTCACATCTTCCCCCATTCCAGCCTCGATCCCCTCAGCCCCCCGATCCCCCCCATCTTCCCTTCAGTGCGTCCCCGCCCCCATCCCAGCCCTCCCCAGCACCCACCCCGCTCCCCCCGCCTGCCCTCACCCCCTGCACCTCTGATCCCCGCGGGGTGCCGGGGGGGCGGGTCTCTCTCACCTTCCCTCCGAGCGGGGCCCCCCGGGGCAGGGGCCTGGCCGGGCTGGGGGCTCTGCCCTGGGAGAGGCTCCTGGGGGGGGAGCAGCGGGAAGGGCCCTGCTGGAGATTCCCCTCTCCCGGCTGCAGCCAGGGCTCCGGGCTCCCAGCAGCAGCCGCCCCCCGGGGCTCGGGGATCTCGCCAGGAGCCTGGGAGCCAGAGTCACCGCAGCGGCTGCGAGTCACTTCCTGCGGCCGGGCCGGAGCCCAGCGCTCGCTGCCCGGAGCCGCCTCCCGGCTGCTCCTGGGTCCTAGCGATATCCCCGCACTGCGCTTCGCCTCTCTGTGTCCCGGCTTCTTTGGGCTTGGCTACACTGGCACTTTCCAGCGCTGCAACTTTCTCACTCAGGGGTGGGAGAAAAACACCCCCCTGAGCACCGCAAGTTTCAGTTCTGTAAAGCGCCAGGTAGACAGCGAACCAGCGCTGGGAGTAGGGTGACCAGGTGTCCCGTTTTTATAGGGACAGCCCTGTTTTTTGTGACTTTTTTTCTATACACTCCTATTACTCCTTACCCCCGTCCTGTTTTTTCTCAGTTGCTATCTGGTCCCCCTAGCTATGCCCCTCATGGAGGTGAGTTTTTGCCTGGGTTTTCCCAGACAGAACCTCTTTTATGCCACAGCAGCACTTTAATCTTGCCCGTGTAGACAAGCCCTTGCACTCACAGACCGGAACATCAGAAGGGACCATCACCGATCATCTAGTCCAGGGGCTCTCACGACAAAATTGTTGGTGGCCTAAGAGTTGGTGGCTCTCGCTGGTGGCCGCTCTGATACTTTTTCCTAAAATACTTAATTAAATTTAGGAAAAACCAATAAATATGCACAGAAATAAGCGTGGAAACAGTCCTGCTATTGTGAGGAACTTTCCTGGCTTATACACCACCCTGGAGGAGTGGAATAGCAGCAGGATCTGAGTCCTCGCTCCCACTCCCTTCACCCAGAGACCTGAATGACCTCGAGGACTCCCCTTCCACACTTGTTCTCATAATCCGGACAAGGCTGGACCCAGGATTCCTGTGGGGCTCGACCCCCAGGACAGGGTCTAGGGTGTCCCCACTTTGGGGTGCTCTCTCCACTCTGGATGCTTCCCTGACCATTGCATAGAGTTCAGAACAAATACAATTCATTAAGCAGCAAGCAATAAAAAAAATGGGAATGGTGAAAGGAAAACACGTCACCCTGCTCTGCGGGATGAACCACAACCAGTGTCTCTGGAATGTCAGGGCAGTTCACAGTTCGTTCCTTGCACATCCCAGGCCCTGGCTGTGCTGCAGGGATGCAGCAGGTTGGACAGTTGCTCTGGCAGTGGCCATGGGCGCCAACTTATATTGGCTCCTGGGGCTAAAGCCCCAGGAATATTTAAAGTCAGGGGCTCTGTTCCACCAATATTTGGAGCTAGATTTCTCCCCTGCTTGGAGCGCCCGCCCCCGCCTCTCACCCAGTGGTGAGCTGCAGCCGGTTCGTACCGGTTGTTAAATTTAGAAGCCCATTTAGAACCGGTTGTTCCTGGAGGAACAACTAGTTCCAAAAGGGCTTTTAAATTTAATAAAAGCTCTAGCAGCTCCCTACCCTTCCCCCAGCCCCAGCTCACCTCACTCTGCCTCCTCTTCTGAACGATCCTCCGGCTTCTCCTCCCCCTCCCCAGCTTCCCGCGAATCAGCTGTTCATGCGGGAAGCCTGGGAGGGGTGAGAAGAAAGCAGTGGCTGGGGCCGAGGCTGGAGGGCGGGGGCGCCAGCGGGAGGAGGGCTCCAGGTGCCGCGCCGCTAGGTGAGGTCGCGGCCGGACCCTGGGGCTGGGCGGCACGGCGCAGCTCGGCTCCTGGCCCCCGGGGTCCAGCTGCGACCTCACCGGGCAGGGCAGCGTGGTGCAGCTCCTGCCCTGGCCCCCGGGTCCTGCCACGAGCTCGGCCGGGCGGCGCGGCTCCTGCCCCGGCCCCCGGGGTCCGGCCGGGCGGTGCGGTTCCTGCCCGGGGTCCGGCCCCCAGGCTCCGGCCGGGCGGCGTGGTTCCTGCCCCGGCCCCCACCTCCAGGCAGCACGGTAAGGGAGCAGGGAGGGCGTGTTGGATAGAGAGCAGGGGAGTTCGGCATGGTGGGGGGGTGGATTAGTGTCAGAGCAGACAGAGGGCAGGGAACAGGGGGATTGAATGGGGGCAAGGGTCCGGGGGGGCAGTCAGGAAGGAGCAGGGGTTGGATGGGGTGGTGGGGGGCAGTTAGGGGTAGGGATTCCAGGGACAGTCAGGGGACAGAGGGAAGGGGTGGTTGGATGGGGCAGGGGTCCCGGGGTGCCATCAGGAATGAGAGAAGGGGTTGGATGGGGTGGCAAGGGGCAGTCAGGGGACAGGGAAGGGGGGTGGATAGGGCACGGGTCCCGGGGGGGGGCTGTCAAGGAACATGGGGGTGTTGGATGGGGCAGGAGTCCCCGGGGGGGGGCATGATCCCCTCCTGGGGTGAGGAGGAGGGAACCGGTTGTTAGTATTAACTTTCCACAACGAGTCTGCCCAGGCGGGTCCTGGGGCAACCAGAGGTCCCTGCACCCCAACTCCGCAGTCAGATGTGACTCTCAGCCAGACATTAAAATTGAAGATTTGTTAGATGACGGGAACACAGTTTAAACAGAGCTTGTTGGTACAGAAAACAGAACTCCTCTGTCAGGTCCATCTTGCGGGGTGGGGAGTCCAGAACCAAGTTCTGGGTCTCTCCCCCATTTCCCCAGCCAGCTCCAAACTGACACTCCCTCCTCTGGCCTCTGTCTCTCTTCCGGACAAGGAGGCCACCTGATCTCTTTGTCCCCAAGACCTTCAGTTGGCATCTTGCAGGGGAAACTGAGGCACCCACACAGTATTCAGAGAAAATATTAAGAACATTCCCACTTCATCACAACAGGTGCAACAAAATATAATACTGTATATTGAAGTAGGCAAGTGCTGCTTCTGACTTTCCACTTTTAATTGACCCTTGTAATCTTGTGGCGCTGACGCGTTGTAGCTTCATTTTATATCGGTTTTACAGGGTGGGAGCGGGGGGGCACCACCAAAAATTATACGAACCTGCCGCCTATGGCACTAGGTGGCAGGACCCTTCTTCCCAGCATCGACCCCGGTCATGGTTACGATCTGCCTCTTAGTCCAGCCTGCAAGCCCACTGCCCAGGGTCCCCCCTTGCTCTCCACAGCTGCTCACAGCACCCAGCTCTGGACTGCTCCAGCCCCACCTCCCCTCTGCCTCACACCTGCTGCTGCTGCTCTGCCTCCAGCTCAGCTCCCTGGGCTGCACCTCTCTGGCTCTGGCTGGGGCTGCTCTGATCCCAGCACCACTCTGCTCTCTCCTTAGCAGCTCCTGCCCTGCTCCGGCCCAGCCAGCTCCAGCTCACACAGCGGATGGGACCCCAGGCTCCTGACTCCCTCATTAGCCTGCCTGCCCTGTCAATCAGGCTGACCTGGAGTGCTGACCCCTCCCATTGTCACTTTCAGGATCTTGATTTCCCATTCACCTTCCCCTTTCTTTTGGTGCCAGGGGAGGGCCAACCAACCCCCCGCCCCACTAAGTTTCAGTGAGGGGCAAACAGTTCCCTTACCCAGAGACCCATCAAAATCATAATTTCTTTATTGCTAGCTAGTTAAGTCTGCTGCTGTGAAAAGTGATATTTGTGTGTTTGTTCATATTTTTCCCAGCCTCTCAGCTAGCTACTTCGGTTGCCAACTTGGCAATATTTAAAAACCGGACACTCCAGCAGGAATGCTGGAACGTCCCCTGCCTCACCTCTTTCCCCTGAGGTCCCACCTCTCCCCCCCCCCCCCGAGGCCCTGCCCCAACTCTGCCTCTTCCCCCAAGGTTCTCCCCCTCCCTGGCTGGGTCAGGAGGGACTTGCCTGTGGAGCCAGGGCTGGGAGTTGCAGCTGCCCACTGCCGGTAGGAGGCAGCCCCGGTTGAGTAGGGTCTGGTGTGAGTGATGACCCAGTGCCCCCCAACCCACAGTAACTAGACTTTGGGTGTCCAGTCAGTAGAACTGACCACAAACTGTTAGGTCCCCTTTTTTGACTGGACTTTCTGGTTGAAAACCGGGCGCTTGGCCACCCTAGCAGCACCCAATGTGCAGTAAGTACTGGGAATGCACTGGGGACAACTGCTGCTTTCTGATGGTGGGGGAAGTAACCGGGGGCAGCCAGGTCAGACTCAGTTCTGACCAGCAGGGAGGAATTCATTCATCTAGATGAAATTACTATAAGGTGGGTGCACAACTGGTTGAAAGACTGTACTCAGAGCATCTTTCAATGATCTGGTGTCAAACTGAGAGGGGAACGCTGTGGGGACAAGAAGCCCCAGGTGGCTTATCCTGCTCTTTCCAGGGAATGGGGAGTGGAGAGGGGTGATGCCCACCCAGAGCTTGTGGGGCAGTCAGACTCCTAGGAGGGAGCTGCCGCTGGAGCTGAGAGCCCGGGCTCTCAGCTCCCCACACTGCCCCTCTTAGGTAGGTGGAAGCGCTCCTGGTGAGGATACACCCCACTGACCCAAGGAGGGTAGTGTGGACATCAGCTACTGCAGTAATTACTGTGGTGGCTGTAAGTCAACCGAATATATGTAGACTTTGGCTTGGCATGTAGACACACCCTTACAAGCAAAAGGATTTCTCTCACACCAAAGCTTTCAGCAGTCCCTGCTCACTGGGAAGCCTTCCAGCTAGGACCACTCCCCCCAGTTCAATGATGCCCCTATTGTCTTTCATGTGATCTTGCAACTGTAAGTAGAGATGTGGGAGGGGAGGTGGCCAGAGGTCTTTCCGCCCCCCTTCTTAGACTCAGACCCTTTATAGTGGAAAAGTCTTTGCTGGATCATGGAGTCAGGCAACTCCATGGCCTATGTGAGCTCCAAACTGTCCTTCAGATGAACTGTACATGTCTTGGTTTACCCCCTTCTTCCTATTGGTGGATGGCCAGATGATAGCCTTCTAACACCGATGGTCGGTCCTTTCTCGTCTCTGAGGAGTTAATCTATGGGCATTCCCCAGAACTACAAAATATTTCAGTAACAAATAGGGTTACCATATGTCTGGGTTTTCCCAGACAGAACCTCTTTTATGAGCCTGCTTCCTCTGTGTGAGTGGGTTTTCCCATAACAGCAAATGTCCGCAGAGCAGACAGACTGCAGCTCAGAAACAGCCCTGATCGGTCACCTTCCCAGTTGGTCCATCCCCCTGCATCCACAGCTGACAGATTGCTGCCAGATCCCACCCACCCAGGTCCCAGCTCCCAGCCCTGGGGAGGGGGTCCCACAAGTAGGCCGACTGATGCCTGTCGTTGCGTTCTGGGCTTGTGCCAGCACCCTGCCACTGTGATGGTGACTGACACTGCCTTCACCTCATGAATACCCCCACCGCACCCCCCCAGAACCCACAACTCTACTCCCCCAGCTCCCTCCCCCTCAGTGTCCTCTTTTTGGGGACCTGGAATATGGTCACCCTAATAACAAACATACAGTAAAATCTCACGATTCTACATGCACTGGTGTTACACACATTTCAACGGCATAATGTTCAGCAGATCATCAGTTTTCCAATGATTCCTCACCGGACATTCTTTATGTACAATATTTCATAACCGTCTTGAAGTGGTTAACATGAGGTACAGGAGGTTAGTTACAGGAGGGATGCAGTGTGGGGTCAGTGGGGCAGAGACAGTCTCTCTTGTCCCCACACAGGACACTGCGGTAGATGGGGAGGGGGTTGGCACCCCGGGAGGAACCTGTCACATCTGGAACTGGGGTACCACTGAGCCCCCCTATCCAACCAGCCTGTTTTGCTGTGACCAGCCTGCCAAGCCCTCTCCCAAGCTTCAGTCTGCACTTTGCCAGCACACGTACAGGTAGGGACACACCCAGCTGAAGATCATACAGACTCTGTGATCAGCTCCGCATGGGAAGGCACAGCTGAGGCACCTGAGAGTTCCTAAGGCACGCACCCCACTCTGGAGTTTAAAACAAAAATTATACCATCCTGCACTGCACAGGGACAGTACAGTGTAAGCTCCTGAAATTCACCCCCTCCCTCAATGTGGAGAGGAATATACAACAGCGTTCTGCCCCAAGTTATGTCTTCCACACACACTGGTTTTTGATAAAGCAAAAACAAATTTATTAACTACAAAAGATAGATTATAAGGGATGGCAAACAGATCAAAGCAGATTGCCTAACAAATAAACAAAACACAATCTAAGCTTAATATACTAAAGAGATTGGATATGAAAAACAACTTCTCACCCTAAATGATGATTTAAGCCAGTTTCAGAGATTCTTAAGGGGTCAGCTGCCCTTGTTTGCAGCTTAAAATTCTCAGGTATTCCTTTCACAGGCTAGAAACCCCACTAGCCTGGGTTCAGCACTTTCTTTCAGTTCAATCCTTGTTCCCCAGAGTCTCCTTTGGGCAGGGAGTAAGGGGAGAACCATGATGTCGTCACTCCCCTGCCTTAAATAGCTTGTGCATATGGTGGGAACCCTTTGTCGCCAAGCTTGGTTCCCTCACCTTTCAGTGGAAAAACACTGCTTTTCCAAGATGGAGTCCAGTACTAGGTGATCTGGTCACATGACCCTGTAGCATCACAACAGCCATGACTTGGAGGTGGTTTGAAGCTTTCTCAGGAAGGCTCCCTGGTGGGAGACTAGCTTTGTGGAAAACCTATTGTTCTCTTTAATGGCACTTCCCAGCCTGCCATTTAGATTGAATCTTTCGTTTGGTGGGCGTTCTCCAGGTGTAAACACATTTGTAATACAGATACACAGTCAATATTCCTAACTTAAGATACAAAAATGATACACGCATACAAATAGCATAATCATGTTCAGGAAATCATAACCTTTTCAATGATATCTCACATGACCTATCTTGTTTAAAATACATCATAGTTATGCCATAACCATATCATAATAGTATCTCTATAAAGAAATGGGATGCCGTGTCACAGTGACCAGCTGCGCTGTCAGGTTCCCCATCTCCCTCTGCCTCAATGCTGGGTGTCGGCTTGGCTTCAAGGCTGGCCCTGGCCCGTTGACATCCCTGGCTCCCTTCTCGCCTGCGCTCAACCTCGGCATCACAGCAATAGGGAGATGCTGCCCCTCCTCCATCATTCTTTTTGGGATGTTGTTCATGGCCCTTCAGAGCTCTGGCGCAGGTTCACACGACACTCACAGTCCAATTCTAGCTTTTCTCTGCAGCGAGTTCACAGTTCTGAGCTTCAGCCATCAGTCTCTGAGGAGCAAACCCAGCAGTTTCCCAGCTCTGTTCCCCCCAACTTCTCCCGCTCCCGATGGTATCTCACATCTCTGCGGGGATCAGGCAGTAACTTCGTTTCGGTCTCAGCCTCTCGCAGTGTGACTTTAGCTCGCCCTATCAGCCTTTCTGCTGAGAGATACTGAACACTGTCATTGTTCAAACCACACACAAAAATCTCATGACAAAGGGTTAGTTAAAGATTAGAATAAAATCTAAAAAAGGACGATTTTGGCAAATGACCATTTGTCTCGTGAATTCCTCAACAAATCTGAGCTACATCCTGTCAAACGAAACCAGTATCAAAGTACGTGACCTACCGGCCTTCACGAAGAGAGAAAAACCCACAGACCCTTCTGGATTCTCTGATGTTTGGGTGAGTTATAAAACACTTTCATATTCATAAAGTGAAATCTCAGAGAATCCCTTAAGACTCAAAATCAAGGGGAAAAAAGGTACCTAATTTTCTTCTGAAGTGGCCAAAAAGGCATCATTTCTCACCTCATTATTTGGTTGTATTAGTGGCAAAAGCTTTAGCATCAATATCATTAAAGAATGAGAGAGAAAGACAAAAAACCTACCCAACTAAAAATAATCTGGATTATCCTAGAAAAAATCAGGAAGCAATTTTACCAATAGATGGAAACAGGGCTATAAATTCTGAAAGGTCAAACTGTGCTTTGGGGTTCATTGGGATTTCCCCGCCCACTCCCAGGTGTGTGACACTTCCTTCTCCAGCCCTCCGGAGCCTGACTTAAGATCGTAGACATCAAAACTGTGATTCCCAGGCATGGAGAGCCAGGGACACGGTGGTAAGTGACACCTTGGAAGGTGGAGGGGTAGGATGGAGACAGGATAAAACTCTCCATCGATTGGATAGAGGCTGCTCTATCGAGAGTGGAATGTAACAGTGCTGAGGGAGGAGGGAATCCCTCAGACTCACCCCATTGCCCTAAACTAGCACAGAAGCTAAAACTCCACATTTTACTGTCCCTGCTCCCACTTTTTTAGCATCTAGTTAATTCTGGTCCATAAGGGAGAAAACATACAAACACGTAAATGCTTTTCAGCACAGCCTGGAGTAATGTGAGACTATCTAGGAATGAGACAATCTGGCCCCAAAGGGGGAACTCAGGCACTAATGATCACCCTGCGAACGGGAGGGGGTCAGAACACGTAAGTAAAGGTACGATTTTGTTATGGATTCGCAGAAGTCACGGAATTTGTGACTTCCAGAAACCTCTGTGACTTCAGCCCGTGGCGGCTTGGAGCTGCGGGGTCCCCTGTCACCCATGGCAGCCAAGAGCTGCCGCCCGGAGCTCTGAGCTGTTGCGGCTGTGTGGGTGTCCCACAACTCCCGCTGCCGTGATTGGCCCCCAGGGCTTTGAGTCACTGTGGGCGGCTGGAGCCCCCCAACAGCTCCCGGATGCCACAGGCGGCAGAGGGCCCAAGAGCTCCGAGCCACAAATGGTGGGGGGACCTCAGAGCTCTGAGAGAGAGTCCCCGCAGCTGCCCAGCCGCCATGAGACCCCAGAGCCCTCGCAGCAATGGGTGCTGGAGCCTTTCCCCACCTGTGGCCAATCAGCTCAGCAGCCAGGGCTGCAGCAGGGGGGAGGGGCTGATGGGGGCTTCTCCTCCTCTGCCTGGGGTTTGCTTAGACCAGGCAGAGCCAGAGGGTCACTGACCAGCTGATGCTTGGCTGCTGCTGGATCCTCACCCCAGCAATGGGCAGCTGGATCCTTGGGAGCCAAACGCCCCTGATGTGTGTGGGAACGAGGAAATGGGTTTGTCACCATGGCCAGCCCCAGTCAGGGTACTCAAAGAATTTCCCTGCTGTGTGGAGGAGTCTCTGATGTCCAACACGGTGTTAGCTCCACTTGAAGCATTTTCCAAACTAAGAACCTCTGAGAGGTTTCTTCCCTGTGTGGATTTGCAGGTGTCTGATACTCTGGGAGCACCAAACAAAGCTTCCCCCAGATCCTGTTGTGTGGGTCAGTGACGTGTGAAGTCAACTGGAATCTTTTCCTGCAGTCAGGCTATTTCTAGGGTCTCTCACCCTTGTGGATTCTCTGATGTTTGGTCAGTGCTGAGCTCTTATTGAAGCTTTCCCCACAGTCAAAGCATTTATAAGGTCTCTCCCCCATGTGGATTCTTCCATGTTTAATAAGGGATGAGTGCCTAGCAAAAGTGTTCCCACACTCCAGGCATTTATGGGGTTTCTCTTCTGCATGGGTTTTCTGATGTGAATTAAGGGTTGATTTCAAACTGAAACTTTTCCCACATTCAAGACATTTATAAGGTCTTTCTCCTGTGTGGATTCTCCCATGTTTAGTAAGGGATGAACTTTCTATAAAACCTTTCCCACACTCGAGGCATTTATGGGGTCTCTCTCCCGTGTGGATTCTCCCATGTTTAGTAAGCGATGAACTTTCCATAAAACTTTTCCCACACTCAAGGCATTTATAGGGTCTCTCTCCTGTGTGGATTCTCCTATGATTAATTAAGGATGAACTGTGCTTAAACCTTTTCCCACACTCAAGGCATATATTAGGTCTCTCTCCCGTGTGGGTTCGCTGATGTGTAACAAGATTTGAGCTCTGACTAAAACTTCTCCCACACTCAAGGCATTTATAAGGTCTCTCTCCTGTGTGCAGTCTCCCGTGTATAAGAAGTTGTGACTTCTGACTGAAAGTTTTCCCACAATCCAAGCATTTATGGGGTTTCTCTCCTGTGTGGATTGCCTGATGTCTAGTAAGTTTTGTTCTCTCAATGAAACTTTTCCCACAGTCGTTGCATTCATAGGGCTTGTCACCCGTGTGGATTCTCCTGTGTTTAGTGAGGTTTGAGTGACGAATGAAATTTTTCCCACACTCAAGGCATTTATACGGTCTCTCTCCTGTGTGGATTCTCCGATGTTTAACGAGGTACGAGCTTTGACCGAATGTTTTCCCACAATCCAAGCATTTATATGGTCTTTCTGCTGTGTGGATTCCCCTATGTTTAATAAGGTTTGAGCGCTGACTGAAAGTTTTCTCACAGTCCAGGCATTTATGCGGTTTCTCTCCCGTGTGTGTTTTCTGATGTCTATTAAGGGTTGATTTCAAACTGAAACTTTTCCCACACTCAAGGCATCTATAGGGTCTCTCTCCTGTGTGCAGTCTCTGATGTGCAAGAAGGAGTGACCTCTGACTAAAACTTCTCCCGGACTCCAGGTATTTATACGGTCTCTCTCCTGTGTGCAATCTCCGATGTATAATAAAGTTTGACTTCTCGCTGAAGCTTTTCCCACAGTCCAAGCATTCGTAGGACTTCTCTCCTGTGTGGGTTCTCCAATGTTTAAGAAGGTTTGCACTGAAACAGAAACTTTTCCCACAGTCAAGGCATTTGTAGGGTTTCTCTTCATTGTGACTTGTCTGCTGGACTGTGGTTTCCTTGGGATCCTTCCATCCTCCGCCACCTTGAATGAATTCATCCAGTTTCTTCCTGGGATACTTTCCCAGCTGCATCTCTGATCTGTGTCCATCTCCCCAGACGTTTCCCTGTTCCAAGCACTGGGAAAAATTCCCTTCAGCTCTTCTCAAAAATATCCCCTGCAGTTCCACTTTCTCAGGATCTTCCTGCCGATGATTCTCCTCCTTGTTCTCACTCACTGTCTTGTCACCTGCTGGGAGAGAGAGAATCCAGACAGGAGTCACTGCCTGTGCCGAGGAGATAGGACAGAAAGGGGAATAGCACAGGGGTAACGAACAACGCAGTAATTGTTTGGGAGATGGAGACATTGGAGTCTGCCTCCACATCCCACCCCAACACTCCCAGGGAAGGAAAGTCAGGGAGGAAATTCCCGACAGCCAACAGGATGAGTGGGAAGCTGTGACTGAATTTCACTTGATAATATGACACCTGCTGACTGCAGCCCTCACCTGGGTGAGATGAGGCAGAACTGGGGGCTCTCGCTCATGGCACATTTTGGGAGCCCCAGTTTTTTCCTTCACTCACCATGTTTTTGTCTCAGTTTCCCTGACTCCTCACCTGTGCGGGTGCCTCTCGGGCTCTCCCTTTCCTCATTGGCCTGGAGATCCGGGACCCATGGCTCTTCCCCTTGTTCCAGCCGGGCAATCAGGTCAGGTTTGGGAATGGGGAATCCTGAGCAGGGATGAAATCAGGCAAACTCAGGGCACATGGAGCATTGGTAGAGTATTTGTGACAAGGAACATTCCCTGAGTTTAACCTTACCACAATCCCATGTAGGGTAACTCAGACTCTGAGGGTGCGGAGGTGTTGTTACACCCTCACTAGGAGGTCTCAGGGTAGATGCTCTGGGGGACTTGCCAACACACACATAGCTCGGATGTTAAACTCCTGCCTGATTCCAAGCCTGCAGAACCTAGAGCCCTCCCCACGGATGGAGCAAGGTGAACGGTGTATGAAGGAGAAATAACACAGGCAGGGCAATCCCCTGTTTCTGGACCCTTGACAGCTGGGGAGATGGGGATGAATTAGCCTGTCCATTAGGCTTCTGACTCTTCTGTTCCCTCGAAGGGGGTATGGAGATGAAAGTCTCTCACAATGGAGCTGTGGACTACGTGACCCTCCTCCTCAAATCTAACTGACCAGGGAAGAACCTGACCAGAGTCAGACACACAGACCCCACAGCTTCTAATAACCGAGAGGATGGGAATCCCTTACCCAGCGAGGTCACCATTTCGTAGTTCTCCTGCATGACGTCCCTGTAGAGGGCTCTCTGAGCGGGGTCCAGCAGAGCCCCCTGCCCCTGGGTGAAATACACAGCCACCTCCTCGAAGGTCACCGGCATCTGGAACAACAAGAGTCCCCCACTCAGCACCTGCTGCCCCAGCCACAATCCCACTATTTACAGGGGAGGAGGCCCAGAAAAGCAGAATTCTTTCCCCCTCCCCGGAGCAGCGAGGAGGCTTCAGGGAGTGGGAGAAGGTGAGAGCTCCTTGTCCTCCAGCACACGGAGCAGAGCAGGGTCTTCTCATTTCCCACACACCTGCCAGCCACAGGCTGATACGGGAAGCGGAGCTCTGAGCCGGGGATAGGGACAGGAATCCCAACAGCTTCCCTTCATATTTCACAGCAGTTTCTGGGTACTGAGTCCAGGCTCCAGCACTGGGAGTCTGGTCAGTTTTCCCAGCTTTCCCCAGTGAGGTGTTTCCTGTTTCAGAAATGGGGGAATCCCCCCCTGCCAATGGGCCTTTTTTAGAAAATCAGGCCCAGGTTCAATGTGTCACAGAGGGTTTACACACTCTGTCGCCTCCCTGCTTCATCCTGTGTCTTTCCTGTCCCTCCCGCTCTATATCACCTCCTCCTGCAACTCCCTGGAAATCCCCTACCTGAGCTGGCTCCATCACAACCATTTCCCTTCCCTGTCCCCTGGAAAACAGGATGATCAGGAATGAAACGTTGACGTGATTCCTCAGCCTGTGGGGGCGAGAGGGGCGATGGGGGAGGTTTCAGAAGGGGCTAGAGTCCATGTCACACCCCCTCTCCCTGCAGACAGACGCTCTGGACTCTGCCACGCTGGGAAAACCCTCAGTCCCTTTATTACAACACAGACCCATCAGCACGAACCCCCTGAGACACTTTTAAACCCTCCCAGGGACAGAGTCACTAAGACAAAGTCTAGACAGGAGCAGAATCAAAGGAGCCACTTGGGGGATCCCCCCCGACATTGGCCCCGAGGGCAGCACGTCCCCCCAGCAGCATGGTGACTTGGCCGGGGCAGAACCTGGCTTCTCCTCTGTCAGCTCCTCCCCTTGTTCCAAGGAGAGTCAGTAGGCCCAGGGAGTTGCAGGGAATGGATCCGGGCAGGGCTGGGAACCTCCCTCCCCACTTCTTGCTCCTGCTGCCCCTTTCGGTCTCACCCCTCCCCTTCCTGTCTCCTTCCCTCTCCCTCTGCCTGGGAGAACTGGGGACTGTCCCGTTCCCATGGGTGTTTGCTCTCCAGTGTGACCCTGTCTGTGTCACTCAGGACAGCAGCTCTGGGATCCACAGATTCATGGGGAGCCCCTCCCACTCCAGTATAAACTCACCAGCAGGTCCCTGAAACAGGCCCTTTGTGCAGAGTCACTTTCCTGCCTAGCCCCAGCCCTTTCCCTCAAAAAGAACAGGAGTACTTGTGGCACCTTAGAGACTAACACATTTATATGGGCATAAGCTTTCGTGGGCTAGAACTCACTTCATCAGATGCATGCAGTGGAAAATACAGTAGGAAGATATATATATATACACACAGAGAACATGAAAAAATGGGGGTTGCCATACCAACTATAACAAGAGTAATCAATTAAGGTGAGCTATTATCAGCAGGAGAAAAATAACTTTTGTAGTGATAATCAGGATGGCCCATTTCCAACAGTCGACAAGAAGGTGTGAGTAACAGTAGGGGAAAAAAACTACCATGGGGAAATAGTTTTTACTTTGTGTAATGACCCATCCACTCTCAGTCTTTATTCAAGCCTAATTTAATGGTGTCCAGTTTGCAAATTAATTCCAATTCTACAGTTTCTCATTGGAGTCTGGTTTTGAAGGTGTTTTTGTTCTCTTTCCTCCCCTGCAAGCTCCGGCTCAGGAGTTGGTGTGGGAAAAGCCCAGGGTTGGGCACAGAGAGGACTTTAATGAAGGTCTCTCCCCAGCACAGACCCCCTGGGGGAGCAGCAGCTGCTCAGTCTGGGCTCCAGGATCACAAGGGAGGACACAACATCAGCTGACCCAGGAAGCTCAATTAACTCCTGGGCTCTAATATCATGAGCAGGGAGAGACAGAGAGACACCAGCCACCTCTGCTTAGCAGTAACCAGAGGTGCCCTCCCATGACTGGGCCTCCCTGGGCTGCCCCAGCAGATCCCAGGCACAGTTCAGCAGCTGCAGATTTCATTTGCCCACCTGGACTCACACCAGAACAGAACCGGAGAACCAGTTTGAACCAGTATTTTTTTAAATGGAACTGGAACCAGACATGAACCATAATTTTTCTCTTACGGGATCAACCTGAATGAAACTCAGGGGGAAAAACTGGCTGCCAGTTAAAATAAAGTTTCAGCAATTTTTCAGCTCAATATTTGACAATATAAAATAAAACCTACTCTGATCTCACTCATTATAAAACAAGACAACGCCCAGGCATGTGATCGCTACCAGAATGGCCTGTCCCAGTAGAAGGAGAAGAGAAGGGGGCAGCCCACAGGAGCAGGAGGGAGGGGGGAGAAGTGTGTGGCTCCCTGCTCCCAGAAGTTAACATTAACTCTTCAAGAGCCAGGAAAAAGGCTGCTCAATTCTTCTTCCCTTTAGACGGGGCCTCTTCTCACCTGTCCTCAGCCCTTGGGGCAGCTCCTCCCTCCAATTGCCCCACTTGAGGTAGGCCCCATGCCCCAAATTCAGTTCCCCACTGAAGCAAGCCACAGGGCTCACTCCCACCCACCCCTCTTCTGGGGCACTGCCTGGTAACAGAAACATTTTTGGACTGTCCTGAACAAGAAAAGAACACGAGTGCCACTGAACCAAGCCAAACCCCAGTTCCACTCCTTGTGGCCCACAGTGACTCTGGTTGGACACCGAATCCTGCTCTGAAATCAGACCAGCCCCTGTTTACTCCTGTCAGCCCAGGAGTCAGACTCCCGCAAATGATGAGATTGTCTTTAAACACAAATATGAAATTTGGGAGCAGGGTGTGTGTGTGTGTGTGAGGGGGTGGGGTGGTATTTGCATTGTAAATTCTTGGCCCTGCGGGGGAAGTTGTCTGCCCACCCCCTATCCCTAGGTGATCGCCTTCCTCTTCCCCGTCGTCGGCAGAGCCTAGCGCCGCCATGGAATGACCAGAGCTGCTCAGGGAGCCCAGACGGGGGTGCGAGAGAACATCCCCCAGACTGTATCCCCACCCCCCAGCGTGCACTGCCCAGGGCAGGGGGAGGCTCTGGGGCTCCTCAAAGCAGCCTAGGGTCCCTGGGGGGCTCTTGCTATGGCCTGACTCTGGTTTCTGGCCTGGCCAGTAGGAGGGGCCTCAGGGAAGGAGGAGGAGTAAGGGGCGGGGCCTCGTAGCTCACCTCAGCCCCGCCCACAGGGAACAGGCTGGCGCTACCCCTGAGCCTGGGGCAGGCGCAGAGCCCTGGCACCGGGAATCCGGGACAAATGGTGTCCCGGAGTCATTCAGCCCAGGATCGGGACTTGAACTCTGCCCTTCAGGCCTGTCCTGCCCAAGTCAGGACAGATGGTCACTCTGCCCTCCCCCCACCGCTGGTTTGGCCATTTCTGGGGGAACAAATCCCCACTGGCTGATGGGCAGGGCACCCTCCTCCCCCGCCCTTACCCCCATGGGGCGGGGAGCTGCCTTGTATCTCTCCCACCCTCCGCCTTGTCCCTGCCCCTTCCCCCCAAGTCTGCTCTTGCTCTGTCTCCTCCCAGCCCCGCCACCCCACATCCCCCCTTCCCCCCGCAGTGACCCCCCCACATCTTCCCTCCAGTCCAGCCTCCTTCCCTCGGCCCCATCATTCCCCCCACGCCCTGATTCCCCTACAATGCCCCATCCTCCCTTCGGTGCCACCTGCCCCCTGCGCCCCCTCCTGCCCCCGGCCTCACACTTCCCTGCCCCCCCTCAATCCCCCCGCCCCTCTTCAGTCCCCTTCCGGCTCCCCCCACGTGTGTCTGTCCCACCCCCGGCCGGGCTCCCACCACCTCGCCCCCACCGGGGCTGGCGGCAGCTTTCCCGGGCCCCGGGCGGGAATCGCAGCCAGCTCCGCTGGGAGCAGCCTGGGGCCAAACCTCCCCCTGCAGCCCGGGGGGGCGGGGGGGGCGGGTCTCTCTCACCTTCCCTCCGAGCGGGGCCCCCGGGGCAGGGGCCGGGCCGGGCTGGGGGCTCTGCCCTGGGAGAGGCTCCTGGGGGGGGAGCAGCGGGAAGGGCCCTGCTGGAGATTCCCCTCTCCCGGCTGCAGCCAGGGCTCCGGGCTCCCAGCACCAGCCGCCCCCCGGGGCTCGGGGATCTCGCCAGGAGCCTGGGAGCCAGAGTCACCGCAGCGGCTGCGAGTCACTTCCTGCGGCCGGGCCTGAGCCCAGCGCTCGCTGCCCGGGGCCGCCTCCCGGCAGCTCCTGGGTCCTAGCGATCAACCTACCGATCTGCGCTTCCCCTCTCTGTGTCTGTCTTCTGTTAGCATCACAGATGTTAGGATCAGAAGGGATCATCACAAATCGATCATCTAGCCCACGGGTTCTCACGACCAAATTTTTGTGGTGTCAGAGTGCAGCCAGCAGCTCTCGCTGGTGGCCGCTCTGACACTTTTTCCTAAAATACGTAATTAATTTTTCTGAAAAACCATTAGATGTGCACACTAAAAAAGTGGGGGAAAACAGTCCCGCTATTGTGGGGAACTTTCCTGGTTTATGCACCACCCGGTGGAATCAGAGAGTGAAAGGATCTGAGTCCTTGCTCCCACTCCCTTTACCCAGAGACCTGCCTGACCTCGAGGTCTGCCCTTCCACTGTTCTGTGTGGGAGAGTTCTTGTAACCCCAACAAGGCTGGGCCCAGGATTCCTGTGGGGCTCAACCCCCAGCCTTGTCATGGTCACTCAGGACAGGGGCTAGGGTGTCCCCTCTGTGGGGTGCTCTCTCCACTCTGCAAGCGTCCCTGATCTCTTCCCTGACCATTGCATAGAGTTCAGAACAAATACAATTTATTAAACAGCAAGTAATTTAAAAAAAGGAAAAAAATGGGAAAGATGAAAGGAAAACATGTCACCCCGCTCTGTGGGCATAGGGGGAACCACAACCAGTATCTCTCGAATGTCAGGGCAGTTCACAGACCGTTGCTTAGAGGCCCTGGCTGTGCTGCAGGGGTGCTGCAGGTTGGACACGTGCTCTAGTGGTGGCCACATGCCCTCAGGCTCTAGGTGGCAGGACCCTTCTACCCAGCATCCATCTCCTCCTGTCAGGGTTATGCTCCTCCAAGTCTGGTATGCAAGGCCCCTTGGTTGGGGGCATCTCCCTGCACCAGGCTCTCTGCTCAGGGTCCCCCTCACTCTGCCCAGCTGCTCACTGCACCCGGCTCCAGACTGCCCTAGGTGCAGCTCCCCTCTGCCTCAGCGCTGTGGATGCTCGGCCTCCACCTCAGCTCCTTGGGCTGCGCCTCTCTGGCTCTGGCTGGGTCTGCTCTGCTCCCAGCACCGCTCTCCTCTCCCCTTAGTGCCTCCCACCTTGCACTAGCATAGCTGTTCATTTTTATATTTAGGTCCTTAGAGCCTTTGCTGGAGACAAGAGGCCTGAAAACAAACTGATCAATGCCAAGGCAGTGTTGCCAGCACCGCGTAATCAAAAATCTTGAGGTTGGCTGAAGGAAACATGAGGGGTTTTCTTCTAAAAAATTACATTCTGGAGCTTTTGTTTGTTTCAGAGCATTCATGATTTGCTCTGATCACGTTCTCAACCCTTTCTACTCAGCCATGAGAGCAAGACACTGACCTTTGTTAAAGTGAGAGCTGAGATTGTCACATAATCACAGGATTCCAGGAGCTGGCGTCTTAAGAGAAACACCAGCTAGTGAAAGAGTCAGTGTGAAATTAGAAAAGTTTGTGACAACCCCAATGTGATGTTTTTGTGATCTGATGTGACAGGAAACAGCTGCACTTCTAGCGATTGCAGGTCCTTATCTGGCCCCTATCACTGCACTGTCTGAGCACCTCACAAATACCAATGGGCTTAGCCTCACCATACTGCTGTGCAGAGACAACCTGCCTGCAGTGGGGGGGGGAGGGGGCAGAGTGAAGGCAGTGCCTCCTTCTGATGTTACTGAACAGTCTGTGTGAGCATGGTCACTGCAAACCAGGCAGCAAATCTGGGGGACACATGACCCCATGTGCCTCTTTCCCCCTCCCCCACACCCATATGATGCCTCTGCTGCTGTGAGATGGGGAAGGGCTGTTTCCCCCTTTTTAGAAGAGGGGAAATTCAGGCCCAGACAGAATCAGTGACTTCACACAGAGCAGAGAACAGAACCTGGGTAACTTAGCGCATTCGCTACTGGGTAAATCTTTCCCTCTGCAGCCAGATCCTGGGAGAGGAGGATGAGGAGACGGATGGACACGCTCAGACACAGTTTGTCTGATAATCATCTCACGGACCCTCCCCACCGACCCTAGGCCAGTCTGTGCAGAGTCAGGTGATAATGGTGATGTCACCAGTCCTTGATGTGGTCTTTGTTCTTGGCCCAATACTGACCCCATAATCACTGGGTGGTAACTCCCTTCTCTTCATGTATAATAATGCCTGAATCTAATTTTCACTCCATACATCTGAGGAAGTGGGTTTTTTACCCACGAAAGCTTATGACCAAATACATCAAACTCAGGGTTGTGAGTTCAATCCTTGAGGGGGCCATTTAGAGATTTGGGGATTTAGCAGGGAATTGGTCCTGCTTTGAGCAGGGGGTTGGACTAGATGACCTCCTGAGGTCCCTTCCTGTGATTCTATGATTTCTATGAAATCTGTTAGTCTTTAAGGTGTCACTGGACTCCCCATTGTTTTTGTGGATACAGACTAACACGGCTACCACCTATTACTGTCTGGGCTGGTTCTGCTGTGCGGAAATATGAGCCATGGATCCTCGTTTGGGTTTTGTCTGACTGTGGGCAGAGGAGTATCAGGCCGGAGAGAAGGGACAATGGGGACTGCTCAGCACACAAAACTGGACATGCTGAAGTCCACAGTTAGCAGCAATTGCTCCTCTGCACAGGCTCTTTCCTGCTGGAGCTCCCCACAGCTGTTTCCCACCAATAGATTTGCCTCCATAGGTCTAGATTCTGACTCGGGTTGTACCATTGCTCCTTTGACCTCAGCAGTTAGCCAGGGTTTGGGGCCTTGCTAGGTTCTTCCATTGGCAGGAGAAATGGATTATAGGAGTCAGGTATTTCTGTGGTGCAATCTGTATTAGTTACAAATGATGTCCACACATTCCTGTGCCCTGAACATGGTACAAACAAACTGCAGCCAGCAGTTTTCTTACTTAGGACTCCACGTCTGCCTTTCCAGGGAACCCTGGGCCTGAAGCAAACTCTGTTACTCAGTTTCCTGCTGGGATCACACTCAGGACTGGTTCTCTTGGCTTTCTGCCTCACACACACACCAAGCTGCCAGCCAGTCCCTCAGCCCCTGTGTTTTCAGCAAGCTCCAGGGAAACCCCTCTTAGGCCTGCTCTACACTTAACACTTAGATCAACCTGGCGACATTATTCAGGGCTGGGAAACTTTGTGTGCTCTGAGTGCCACAGCTAGATCGACCTAACCCCCGGTGCAAACAATGGAATTCTGCCGGTGACCTGGCTACGGCCTCACAGAAAGGGGGATTAACTAGAGCAATAGAAAAACCACTTCTGTCAATGAAGGAAACATCTACACTAGGGCACTTCAGGGACACAGCTGTAACGTTGTAGCTCTCCCACTCTAGCCACTGGCCCACCCCTAAACCTTAGGTTAATCTAGCTACATTGCTGTCAAGGTTCCTCCCCCACTCTGAACTTTTGGGTACAGATGCGGGGACCTGCATGGACCCTTCTAAGCTTAACTAACAGCTTAGATCTGGTTTCGCTGCCACCATCCAGATTCCTCAGTCTGGAACACCCCCTTTTCTCCCAAAACCTTCCCCTCCCTGGGTAGCCTTGAGAGATTTTTTCACCAAGATCCTGATGAACACTGATACAACCCCTTGGATCTTAACACAAGGAAAATTTAACCATCCCCTCTCCTTTCCCCCACCAATTCCTGGTGAGTCCAGATCCAATTCCCTTGGATCTTAAAACAAGGAAAAATCAATTAGGTTCTTACAAAGAAAGCTTTTAATTAAAAAAAAAAGGTAAAAATAATCTCTGTAAAATCATGATGGAAAATACTTTACAGGGTAATCAGATTCATATAGCCCAGAGGAACCCCCTCTAGCCTTAGGTTCAAAGTTACAGCAAACAGAGGTAAAATCCTCTCAGTAAAAAGGAACATTTACAAGTTGAGAAAACAAAAATAAAACTAACACGCCTTGCCTGGCTGTTACTTACAAGTTTGAAACATGAGAGCCTGGATTGATGTCTGGTGCCTCTTAGTCCCAAGAGTGAACAACCCAAAAACAAAGAGCACAAACAAAAGACTTTCTCCCACCAAGATTTTAAAGTCCCCTTATTGGTCCTTTGGGTCAGGTGTCAGCGAGGTTTCCTAGCTTCTTAACCCTTTAAAGGTAAAAAAGGATTTTGGTGTCTCTGGCCATGAGGGATTTTATAGTATTGTACACAGGAGGGCTGTTCCCTTCCCTTTATACTTATGACAATTGCACAGAGCTGTGAAAACTTACACACCCTGTGTGATGTAGTTAGGTCAATCTAATCCCTGATGTAGATGCAGATGGGTCAAGGGAAAATTTTTTGTTGCTCTAACTACTGCCTCTCCTGGAGGTGGATTTATTGCATTAATGGTAAAACCTCTTTTCTCCTCCTGCACCCCCAGAAGTTCTTCACCCCTTCGCCTCCAATACCTGGTGCTGCAGGGAGGGAGGAGGAGGAGCTTCCAGATCATAGAGCTAAGAGGTCAGAGGTTGGGTGGACAGGAGTCCTCCAAGCCATAGGGGCCATAGGATTACTTGGCTAGAGAAACCCATTTTTCCATTCCCAGTGGGATCTTCCCCCCCATGTCTCAGTGGCACTGTCTGACCCAGGATCCCCAGAGTCTTCCTGGATCATAGAGGACAGCGGCAAAGAGGCTGCCCAGTCCTGGGGCAGTGATGGGATTGGCTTCTCTACCATGCAGAAGCCTCCAGGGTCACAGAGACAAGGGTGTGTGATAGAAAGTCCACAGGGAGAGGCTGATTTCAGGGCTCCCAGTGAGATATTTCCCCTCCCCTGCATGTCTCAGGGACACAGGCTGAGCCGGTTATATGGTCCCACCCAGAACCAGGGTCGGATTCTCTCCCCAGGGACGGAGCCTGGCGGGAAAGTGAAGATCGGGGCCTCGTCACCAGCATCGATAAATGTCACCTGCCCCCGGTCACAGTCCAGACAAACCCAGATCCTGCTGGGGACCCGGCTCAGGGCCAGGGTGGTCGCAGGGGAGGTGAGAGCCCAGAACTGATCCAGCCGCTCCACAGCCCAGATCCCCCCCTCAGGGCTAGTGCTGATCTCTCCCTTCCTCGCCACAGACTCTCTGGCCACCCCCACAGC
Organism: Mauremys mutica; assembly: GCF_020497125.1. Taxonomy (NCBI): domain Eukaryota; kingdom Metazoa; phylum Chordata; order Testudines; family Geoemydidae; genus Mauremys; species Mauremys mutica. The sequence continues at coordinate 31,350,028 of NC_059083.1, forward strand.
CCAGAATCGCCCATCCCCCACCTCCACCTCCCAGCTATGTCTCCCCGAGGTGAATCCTTCACAGCCCAGCACACATTCCCAATAGTCAAATCTCTCAGGGTTGTTGGGCAGTCGCTGCCGTATGTCTCCCCATCTCATACGTTTCCGATCCTCAGACAGGACGAGTTTCGGATGAGCCGTGTCTGGATCCAGAGTCACATTCACTGGGGAGAGAGAATCAGAGCGTGAGGGGCAGAGCTTGGCCCTGGGGGAAGCTGGGGCCATTTCTCACACTCCCCAGCAGCCCCGTCCTGGCTGGGACAGGCCTGGATCCCAGGGAGCTGCCTCTGTCCTGGGCACCTGAGACTGAGCAGGGAGGTCACTGCAGCTCCTCAGGTTAATGATTGATCTATCGGGGATCAATTTATAGAGTCTAGTTTAGACACGATGAATCGATCCCCGAGCTCTCTCCCAATCAACTCCGGTTCTCCCCCAGCCATGAGAGGCGGAAGTGGAGTCGATGGGGGAGGGGCAGCATTTTAGGTCAAACCTCCCCCTCCACCCCCACCCCTTAGCATAGACCAGGGCCTAGTGTGTTTCTCATTTGCTTCCAGAAGCTTCAGCTCCCTGCTCCCCCTGCTGGGGCTGCTCCATTCCCAGGGGCACAGACACAGCCAGGAAGGCGTCAGAAGCTTTTATTGAGGAGGGAGCAGAGGAGGCCGGTACCAGCTTTATACCCCAGAGGGAAACTCCCTCCCCTAAGGCAGCCTCCACTCCCAGGCCGGGGAACAGAGAGGAAGGTGCAGCACTGGGGAAGAGCTGCTTAAAACCAGAGAGTAGGAGGTGGCATTAGGTGGGGGAGCCCCATCCCCAGCCTAGAGAGAAGGGAGGAGCTGGCAGCATCACAGGGAGAGCATCTCCCCAATCCAGGAAGCAGTGAGCAGCTCCAATGGGAGAGCCCAGCCCTGCCCACAGGAAAGGCAGGATGTTGGAGAAGAGCGATGGGGAGACCTCTCCACTAGGGTGAAGCAGAGGGATGTGTGAGCCCTCAGGGCAGAGAGCTCTGTTCGGGTGCTGCTCAGTGAGTGTTTCTGTTCATCAGTGTGGGCATGAACTCAGCACTAAGGTTGGTGTCAGGAGTGTTTGTGTGATGTCAGTCTGGGATCTCCCCACAAGTTCTGGAACCTTGGTACAAGTTGCTGTGGGGGGCACGAGGTCTCTCCACCTATGGCCACATCCCCTCCATGGCCCTGCCCCACTCCCCCTCTTCCCACTGAGGCCCTGCCCCCTGGCCAGGCTGAGAACTTGGCTGCTGTGGAGAGCTTCTAATCCTCCACCTCTGCTGGGTGGGTTTCTGGGGGGCCTAAGAGCAACCCCCAGCCCAGGTCCCCGCTCCCTGGAATGTGTGATGTTGGCTTCGGATCTCCCCAGGAGTTCCGGACCCCTGGTAGAAGTTGGGGGTGGGGCACGAGATCCCACCACTGGTGGCCCCACCCACTCCGTGGACCTGCCCCATTACTCCTCTTCCCACCAAGCCCTGACCCCTGGCCAGGCTGGGAGCGTTGCCTGCTGGGGAGAGCCCTTGACCTGAGGGGCCTGAGAGCAGCCCCCGTCCCATGTCCCCGCTTCTCGGGGTGCTCCACCCCGGGCAGGTGGAGGGTGCAGGGCTCCACACTGCCACTCGAGCTCCCAGGGTGGGAGCCCGGCTCTGGTTTCTGGCCTGGCCAGGGGCAGGGTCTCAGGGGAAGAGGAGCAGGGGTGGGGTCGCTGAGAAGGGCCAGTGCTGGGAAGAGGCTGCAATCTCACCCTGTCTGTGTGCTCTGAGTGGTTCCCCTCTTTTTCTCTCCAGTGCAGACGGCAGAGTGTCTGGAGGGGAAAGGATAAGAGAGGTGAGATTTCAGGCTTCATATACATAACAGTATCGTCACTCTGATCTCCTATAACTGTGTTTTCATCATGACACAGAAAGAGACGGAGACACACTCAGGTATTTAACGTGAAAAGGTCTGAAACCTCTTTCCTCTCTCATTCAGGCATCTCCCAGCAATGGACCCAACATCCTTGTGAATTCCCAACTTGTCAAAAGATATGAAATTGTAGAAAAGACCCTTGGGTTCTGATTCTGTCATCCGAGATCTGCTTAGGTTTCATCAGGGGAAGTTTGAGTCGCAAGACTGAGGTCCCAGTTATGCTGGTGCGCCCTCAAGGTGATATTGGACACTGGACTATGAACTATTTCTGAAAGAACTCTTTACAGCTAGAAAACTCGCCATCTCCGCTATGAATCTGAACCTTGATGAATCAAACGCATGTCTGTGTGTATACTGATCTGTTAACCATACTCTCTCTCTTTTGTTTTTTAATATAGTATAGTTTCGTTAACAAGAAATGGCTGTAGCGTGTATTTGGGTAAGATCTGAAACATTTGTTAACCTGAGGCGTAATGTGTCCAATCCTTTGGGATTGGTAGAACCTTTTCTGTTATATGATGAAGTAAGATTTTCAGAAATCATCGTATTTGACACTAAGGGAAATGTTTCCTTAAGTGACCTTGTTATTAAGTGATGTGTTCATAAGTTCCTTTGTGGGACAAAGAGAAGTTTCGACCACACAATGTGCTTAAAGACACCAGACACCCATAATGTGCTGCCCAGGAGCAGTTAGCAAAGTCCAAAAAATCCAATGTGGAGAAACGGGTCTAAGTGACCCGTGCACGTCAGTGTGTAATGACTGGTAATGAACGAATCAGAAACGAGAATAACTTGAAAATAGCTTGGACAGCAAAAGCCCTGCCAGTTAGAAGATACTTACAATGCATAACACATGCATGTGTAGTGTTTGAGTTATACAAGATACTTCCTATTCATAACATTCAAAGGTGATTGGAAAAGAACTAATAAATATATACTCTGGATGTGTGTAATACGTCAGACATTGTAAGGAGCATCATAGGAGAAATGCATCATGACCTGCCTATGCCCTAGGAGAAGGTAACTGGGCAGTATTTCTTTCAGTATGTCTGTCATTTCTTACTTCAACAGTAAGTATAATGGCAAGACATGCTTTTGGAACAAATAACGGGTTGAATTAATCAGTCTGAGTGTCTTGGACCCTAAGTGTGTGGCATTCTCATCCAAACATTAAATGGAAGCATAATGTAATTATGAACCAATTGACCAGAGCCATTCTCTTTCCACAGCCTCAGACACTGATCCCAGTTTCCCCTCCTAGATCCCTTCTAGGTACCTTTGAACTTCCTCAGAGCCTCCAGTAGCGCAATAGTTTTCTGGGAGAAACCACTGACTTGCTCTTCCAATTCAGGAGAAATCTCCTCTGGCTGCTGCAACTTCCTCTTCTTACACCTGTAGAGAAACAATTTCATGTGATTACAGTTCATTGTGAGATTCATGATAAGTGGTTGCCAGGGAGTCGCTGCTCTAATGGGCCTGGAGTTAGAATTCTTCTGCTTCTCCCAGCTGCAGATTTCTGTCCCCTAGGAACTAGACTGAGGCACAAACTCCCACCTCCCCAGCTCATTCCACACAGGTCTCCAAACAGTCTTCAGGCGGAAAAGACTCTTGACCACTGCTGGCCTGGGCTGAATGGTAACCAGGGCCCCAGGAGTGACAGGCCCATATTCCATCTCCATTATCCTGAGGAGGCCAGTCCCCCAGGGAGGTGACATCTCTGGGAAATACTTGAGGTCAGTCCTTCCCACTGAATGGAGAATCCCAGAGTTTTCTGTGCAAGGGTGAGAACCTCCGGATGAAGTTGATCAGAGAGATTTGTATCTAGAATGTGACCTTCCCCACACATTTTCTGTACAGCCCTGGGGGGGAGATACAGTGCTAAAATCACCATTAAGCTCTTTCCCAGTATTGTGAAGTACGAGGGGGAATGAGAGGGAGCTATGTACCTGCTCAAGGTGCTTCTGACGTCCTAGAGGGGAAGGAGAGGGAGAGAGAAATAGAGGAAAGACTCTCAGTTCTATTTGATGCACACAAGGGATCCCAGGGAAGGGATTTTGCAAATATGGGGAAGAGAAGCCCTGCCCTGATCCCAGGGCCATGGATTCCCTGAGCTAATGGGGCTTTTCCATCTCTAAGATCTCTCTCTGTAACTCTGCAAAGAACAATAGTCACTCACATGTCAGCAATGCACACGCCAAGTTACACTCAGATTTCTGACCGCTGGCTCCAGTGCTTATGATTCAGGAGCCCTCCTTTCCCTGTGTGGGGATCTGGGATGTTTCTAACCACAGGTGTTGGCTTCCAATTGTCCCTGGAGATGCTCAACCGCAGGACCTGCCCCAACTCCGCCCCTTCCCCAATGCCACACCTCCACCCTCCCTCTTATCACTGAGGCAGGTGGGAAGTGCTGGGAGGGAGGGGGAGGAGTTGATCGGTGGGCATGAGGCGTTGGGGGTAAAGGCGGGAGCTTTCTGCCAATGGGTGCTAAGCACCTACTATTTTTTTTCCATGGGTGCTCTGGCCCTTAAGCACTCATGGAATTGGCGCCTCTGTTTCTCCCTGTCTCACCTGCAGGAATTCACTCGCTGGCTTCTGACACTTCCCCTCCAGCTCAGTGATTAGCTCACTGAGATGGGAAATCTGCCAGGAGAGTTTACTGACATTTTCATTCTGGATCCTCACAATCTCCGCATCCAGCTTCTTCAACTGGGCCAGCAGAAGTCGCTCTTGTTCCTTCAGGAACTGCTGCAGTTGCTGAAATTCAGACACAATCTTCTGCCTCTCAGTTTGTGTTTGTTTCTGTTCGAAAATAGGGCAAGGGCTGGTCAGGGACATGGATGGAGCCTGGGGTCCTTTCATGGAGAGCTTAGTGTGCAGGAGGGAGAACTTAGTTGAAAATCCTAAGATTTCGGACATTTGACTTTACCCAAGGGGAGAGGATTCTCTCACAGCTTCCCCTTCAGCCCCTGTATCTCTGAAAGGGAGGTTTCCATGTCTGTCATGTTAACATATTATGTCATTCATGGTCTCTGGGAATTCAGACCCAGAGCAGCAGGAGGCAGGACTCAGCACTACACTGACAGAGACACCAGGGGAGAAAAAAGAAACAAATGTTAATGCACGAAATGACCAGACCCAGTGGACAGCACTTCACAGGTGACATTCAGTTCACTTGGGGGGGGATTTCTGGGCAAGTCAGAAGAGCTCGACATTAACTGATCAGCTGAAATGGAAGCTGGTGCATAGACAAGCCCTAAATCTAACCCAGTAATCCATGGTCATGGAGAAACACACACAAGCCCACGTTCACCAAGGCCACACAGGAGTCTGCCTCCAAACAGACCTCCCACTGCCACTTCCTGCTGGTTCATAACAACAGGCACCTACCAGATACTCCTGGCTTTTCCCCTCTCCAGTCACTTTCAATCCCAGCAGCTTTTCTCGCTCTGCCCTCAGAGTCTTCAATTGGATCTGGATTTTTTCCTGAAGAAACAGAAATGATTTGGGAACTTTAATTTGAATGGTTGAGAGGGGTGTGGAGCTTTTCGTTTTTTCATCCAAGATGACTGTTGGTCCTAATCATTATCAGACTCGTTACCAATTCAGATTCAGTCTTTTTAATAATTAGACAGAGATCTCAATTATAACCAAGCTTTACTGGTATTTGTGAATTGATCAGTGGTACAGAGCATAACATTACATTGGAGTCACATGGGGGTGAATCAATAAATCTGTTTTTGAGGTTTAATGAACAAAGTGATACAAATCCCAGAAGCCACCAGGGTTTCAATATGGGCTGGGATTTCACCCCTGAAGCCCTGGGGACTTCACTGGTTGGGCTGAGCTGGTCTAGGCACTGGGGCAAACCCCATGAGACGTCAGGAGGCCATTCGTTTGGTTGGAAGCTGCACAATCCCAGTTTTGTGGAGCACTATTCGTGTCTGGTAGGGACCCAGGACTGTGTGTGGCTTCGTCTGGTGAAAAAGAGGGAAGAGGAGAGGGAAGAGGGGTGCGAGTGGCACTTCAATGCAGAATGATGCAGGGGGGGGTCGAGCTGACAAAGGCGGGGGAGGGCCCAAGCAGGCTGATCGATTCAGGTGCGGGAGGGCCCCATGCAGGCAGGCGTGGGCATGTCCTATATTCTGGGGATGCCTCAGGGCCCCTCCTAATGAGGCAGACTTGTATAAGGAACGGTTGGGGTTTGCCCCAGTGCTGCCCTAAACCCTTTCAGTGGCAATGCCCTCTGGGTAGGTCCCCACTGTCCCATTCCCTGGTAAAGATCTTGGAAGCAGTGCATTCTGTGAGATTTCTAAAGGCTGCCTGTTGGGACTAACAGAACAGCTCTGGCTGGTCCTTGCCCACGTACACAACAGAACAGGTCAGTTCCAGCCTGGGGTCAGTTTTGCTACAATCCAGTGTAATCCCAGTGGTACTTGGCATGGACCTGCACTGTCTGGAATCCTTTTGTGTGCGGACTCAAGGTGCTCGGGTTCCCACACAGTGTTTAGCCCACTGATCTCCTCTAGTGCAGACCGGCAGCATCTGAGATTAACCCTTCATGGAGCAACATAGGAGTTCAGATTCCCCATGGGAAACCTCGTCTCCCTGGTGAATCCGGGGCTTTTCTCAAGGAGTCTTTTTCTCCGTGCTCCTGAGGGGGACAGTGAAGCCTAGTGGTTAGGGCGCTGGGCTTGGCCTTGGAAAAATGGGGGTTTATACCCAGCTCTGACACTGCTCTACTGAGTGACCTCGGACAAGTCACTTCCCCTCTTTGTGCCTCAGTTTCCCCTGCCACCTTTTGTCTCTCTTGTCCAGTCAGACCAGGGGTGGGACAACATGGGAGCGGGGAGGGGCCAGCCTCCTCAGCCAGGAGCTCAGGGGACGGGCAGGATAGGCCTGTGGCTGGATGTGGCCCACAGGCCGTAGTTTCCCCACCCCTGAGTTACACTGTAAATGGCTCAGGGCAGGGATTGTCTCTCATTGGGTTTTCTACAGGGCCCCCCCCCCACAATCGAGTTAGATCTCATCTGGGGGCTGTAGGGGCTGCTGGGATGCCAATAACAATAATAAACACTGTGACACAGTCAGTAATAACAGCCACAGCTTGTAACTCCCCCTTCTCCAGTCTGAAGGCAGCGCTCCCACATAGACTGGCCTGCAGCTCTTGTGGATAAAACCTCACTAGTCATTTAATGACTTCCGGTCTGCAGAGAGTTCCCTTAGTTCACTGGTGGGAGCTTGAAAAGTTTTCAGCTGCTCAGAGAAAACTTTCCCACATCAGACAATTTTTAAATCGTTCTCTTGCCTTTCTTGCCAGGCTGGAGTATCATTAATTTGTACAGCCTCTTTCACGCAGTGAAGGCTACACACAGCTGAGTGACACAGATACACCAGTCTCAGGAAACTTGTGATGCTATTAACCTGTAATTCAAATCCAAAGTTATTATCCATTAGATGGGAGAGCAGTCCCCTACCTTGTACTCCTGGGCAGCCTCCTGGATGGGAACCACCGTGTGAGCGCGGTGAGCCCGGGATCTGTCGCACACCACACAGATGGGGCTTTGATCCTCTTCACAGAACAGTTTCAGAGCCTCCTGGTGTTTCCCACAAACCCTGTCCCCTCCGCTTCCCTTTGCTGCCTGTAAACTCAGTTGCTTGGCGATTTCTACCATGTTTGCCAGCTGCCTGTTGGGCCGGAGGTTTCTCTGTTGCACAGTTTGTCTGCACTGAGGACAGGAGATGTCTGTATCAGCTCCCTCCCAGCACTGGCTGATGCAGGCTCGGCAGAAATTGTGCCCGCACTCCAGAGTGACAGGTTCTGTGAAATACTCCAGACAGACGGGACATGTCGCTTCCTTCTGGAGACTTTCCATGGGGTTCTCTGCAGCCATGGCTCCCTCTGGGCAGTTTGTAACAGGCTTTGTTTCAAATTCCTGAATTCACACTATGCCTCCCCCGCCTGCAGCAGCAAGGGGGTGTTTCCCTTCCTGCTCTTTGTTCAGTTGGAAGGGGCCTACCTGTAAGATCAGAGCCCTGGAGGTTGTGGTGAAAAATTTACCACTAGGGCTGTGGTCTGGCAATCAGCCCCTGTGCTGGTGGGGAGGGTCACTGGGGCTTCACATGGACGTCAGCTCTCCCTGTGAGGATGAGCCTGCTGGAGCAGGGTCTGTGTGTCTAAGGAGCGATAGTCAGAATTGGTGGGTTTCTTTCTTGTTTTATACTATATAATTTTGATACATAATGCTCATTTTAAGCAATTTTTATATTTATTGTAAACTTTCACAGTTGCACAAAAATCCCAGTTTCAGCATTTCATTCCAATTGTTACCAATTTAAATGTTCACAGCTCTGGGAAATTATGGGGGGATCAGAGAATATTTCAGTCAGACGAGAACTATTTAATGACACTGGACACTGAGATTCAAAAAGTTGAAGCTTTAGAACTATTAAAATAGTCTGTGAGCAGGTAAATCTCCTCCCTCCCCCAGCAGCTCCCCCAGGGCAATAACCCAATTCCTCCCCACCACAGGGATTGAGACTGAAAGCAGGGCCATGCAACCATTTAGGTGAACTAGGCGGCCGCCTAGGGCGCCTAGTGGTTGGGGGTGCGTAAAAGCCTGCTCAGGCGAGGAGGTGGAGTGGAGGTGAGCTGGGGGAGGTGTGCGGGGAGGTCTGCCCGCAGTAACGGGGGTGGGGGAGGCGCACAGGGGAACTGCTCTCCGCCCCAGATAACCTCCACTCTGCCTCCTCCGCTGAGCACATAATCCCCGCTCTAAATCTCCTCCAATCGGCGCCGCAAGCCTGGGAGGGGAGGAGAATTAGAGCCACGCCGTGTGCTCAGCGGAGGAGGCGGAGCCGAGGTCAGCTGGGGCGAGCTCCCCAGGTGAGGTTAGCTGCCGCGGGGGGTAGCTGTGCGGGGGGCTCCCTGGGCGGGTGGCGGGCTCCCTGGGTAGGGGGCTCGGTTAGCTGCAGCGGGGGACGGGGTTAGCGGGGGCGTGGGTGCAAGGTGCAAGTTCGTCTAGGGTGCAAAACTTACTTGCACCAGCCCTGGCTGAAAGTCCATCTGATGGCAGCTCAGGGGCCTGTGGAACGTGCTGGGATCTCAGCCTGGGTCCTAGTGGGGCAGGTGACCCTGTAACACAACCACACCCAGCAAGGCCTGCCCCCATTTTCTCCCTGTTTGTCAGTCCCAGCAGAGAGACCAGGGACTCAGTGATGTACTCAGACCAAGCTCCTGTCCCCTGGGTGAGGGCTGGGGCCCAATGGCCAAGGGCAGCGGGTGTGAGGGGAGCTGGCACTAGGGGTCCTGCACTGCACAGGGTGTGGGACAAACAGAGAGCTCTAGGGGTCCCTGGTTCAGTGCTGGGTGCGCTGGCCAAGAGAGCAGCCGTCACACCTGTTCTTAGCCTGGCGGCTCCTGCTTCTGTTTCCCTGCACAGTCTCCCCAGCTCTCCGGGACTCCTGGCTCTCTGCAGATGGCAGCGGGTGTGAGGGGAGCTGGCACTGGGGCTCCTGCACTGTACAGGGGATGGGCTAACCAGAGCTCTCCTGTCCCCCAGGCTCTCAGGCCACTTGTCCAGCCTGGCTGCAGGAGGGGATCTGGGGACAGACAGAGGGGGCCTGGGAGAGTCGGGGGGCGGGGGGGGGCAGCTACCTGGGAGCAGACACTGAAATCCAGCGGTGGTGAGAAAGGCAACGGGACAGGTGCTCAGGGCTGTGTCCCTTAGATATTCACAGCTCATGTCAGCGAAGATGCTGATTGGGTGCTCACTGGGGGTTGAACAATCAAAATTATAATTCAACGTACAATGGATCTTAGTACTTGGTGTCAAACAATGACTGAGAAACCGTCACCAGCCACTTCCCCAGAGATGCCGATAACCTGAGTGTTGTTAAACTTCTTTCGCAAGCAGAGACCCCAAGGCACAAGAAGATCCCACAACCTGATCTGGTGCCTCTTGAAAGCAGAGGAAAGATTCCCACTCACATCAAAGGCTTTTGGATCAATCTCTGAGTGACTTGGTCAGACACCCTGAGTGCCATTCACTGCACCCCCAAACTGGGTTCTCTGCACATGCAGTGCAGGGGGGTTGGGGAGGTGAAATCCACCCCCATTCTGGGGGCAGGACATAGGGCCCCAGCACAGCACAGCCTGTGCACCCTAAGGTCAGCCCCTCCCCCAGCCTGAGCAGGGGTGGGGCCACTGAGAGGGGCTGGCACTGGGAAGAAGCTGGCACGGCGGGCAGGGGCTGTTCCTCATGGGGAGGAGCTGATCAGCTGCCCTGCCCTGCCCTGCCCAACCACTGCCTGTGACACTCCGCACCTGCCCAAGGCTTGCAGTGGCCTCCTGCCCCCAAACTGTGCCCATGTAAAAAATGGGCAGAGCTCAGTGGCCTCACCACCATGGCCCCTGGTCTACCCTGTTCCAGTGCCCCTGGATCTCCTCACTGCTACATCGGCTAGTTTTAGGGCTTCGTGTCCTGGCCACCGTCGCTTTGGTTGGTAACTTTAGCTACAATCCCAGGGAGATGTTTGCACTGAAATTTTCTCCTAATTTAAAGACAATCTTCTCCTAAAATCTCACCCTGTCTGAATGGTCCTAGGGATTTCCCCTTTTTCTCTCCAGTTCAGACAGCTGGCGATCTCTGTATGGGAAACTAGACTTGGGGGAAAGCAGCATCTCAGCGGTTATATCCGCGTGCTGTATCCTCCATAATATTTGTCAAGGGAAGGGTGAAAGATGTTGTGTATTTGGTTGTCATGGTTTTGTTGCTATGGCAACTGAGTTAGATTATTATGGGTTAGCTCAACCGGTTCCAACCGGTTGAGGAGCTCTCTGTATATATGTAAATAAAATGGAGGTTTTGGTTAGCTGCCTGCTCTCTGGCCTCAAGTGATTGCTTCCTACACTGGCTGCCCCAAGGATACAACACTGGCGACGAGGGTGAGACTCCGGTGCTGCTCCAGTAACAGAAGGAAGTAGAAGTCAAGGTAAAGACCAAACAAAGGAAAAAAGCTGCTTCTTTGCACTGACTGTGAAAGTGAAACTAAAAATCATGGCTACTCTGACCAGGCCCCTGGAGCCTTTTGATGAGAATACAGAGCAGTGGCATGTGTATACTGAGCGTTTTGAGCTTTTTGGTATTGCAAATGACATTACAGAAGCGAAGAAGGTGCCAATATTCTTAACTGTTGTAGGGGCTAAAACCTACTCTCTGCTATGCAGCTTACTACACCCTGTTAAGCCTGAGACTAAATCTTACAGTGACATTGTGGAAATCCTGGGGTCTCATTTCTCCCCAAAACCACTGGTAATTGCTGAAAGATATAGGTTCCACAAAAGAGACCAAAAGGAAGATGAAACAGTTGTACAATTTGTAGCCATTTTAAAAAAGCTAGCAGAACACTGTGAATTTAAAGAAATGTTACATGATGCCCTGCGTGACAGGTTAGTGTGTGGCCTGTACAGTGAAGCTATACGGAAGCGCCTACTGACAGAGGCTCAGCTTACCTTACAGAAGGCTGTTGATATTGCTGTCTCCATGGAACTGGCTACAAGGGAGGCACAATACATCGGTGCACCCCCTAGGGTGCAAAAAGTGTCACAAGAACCGACCCACAAAACTGTGCAGAGTCAAGAATGTTACCGGTGTGGTAAGCTGGGTCACCAGGCATCAGAATGCTGGTGTAAGGACCTGGTGTGTCGACACTGTGGCAAAAAGGGACACATTGAGTGTGCCTGTAAACAAAAGAAAAAGAGGCCTGTGGTCTGGCCGACAAAAAGAGGAACCCTGCATACCCTAGAGCAGACCCAGGATGATCAAGGTGACACCTCATCGCAAGAGGAAGTGCCACTGCATGTTTTGTCTTTGGCAATGGGCTCACATGAATACTGGGTAACCCCGTTATTGGATGGCAAACGTATACGCATGGAACTGGACACCGGGGCAGCCGTCTCACTGACCTCCGAGACTGTGTATAAAGAAAAGCTACAGCATCTTCCGCTTAAGGCAACAAAAACTGTTCTGAAGACGTATACGGGAGAAGCTGTGCCTATGCTGGGCACTATTGATGTTAAGGTGGAGCTCAATGGACAGGTGGCTAAATTGCCACTGTTTGTGGTGAGAGGTAACTACCCAGCCTTAATGGGTAGGTCTTGGCTTGGGAAGATTCAACTGAACTGGGCAGAAGTGCACCGGATGACTAAAGAAGAAACCAGTCTAACCCCTATACTAAGGAAACATGCTGCTGTTTTTGGAGATGATTTGGGAAGTATGAAGGGAATCACTGTGACATTGAACATTAAACCTGGCAGTCCGCCAAAATATCTGAAAGCCCGAACTGTGCCATATGCCATCAGGCCAAAAGTTGAAGCAGACCTGGAGCGCCTGGTCATCAATGGAGTCCTAATACCAGTTACCCATAGCTCATGGGCCACTCCTATCGTTCCAATCGTGAAGAAAGATGGCTCTCTCCGGATTTGCGGTGATTTTAAAATCACTGTCAACCCAGTGTTGTGTGCAGAGCAATACCCACTTCCCCGCATCGATGACCTCTTCGCAGGCCTGGCTGGGGGACAAAAGTTCAGTAAGATTGATCTGAGTCAAGCATATTTACAGATGCACGTCGATGAAAAGTCCCAAGAGCTGTTGACTATTGTGACTCATAAGGGGCTTTATCGATACTGTCGTCTACCCTTCGGAATAACATCTGCTCCCGCCCTGTTCCAGAGGGCTATGGACCAGATCTTGTGTGGCTTGTCAGGAGTTCAGTGCTATCTGGATGATATCCTGGTCACTGGAAGAAATGAAGAGGATCACTTAAAGAATTTAGAGGCTACCCTACAAAGACTGGAAGAGTATGGCCTACGAGTTCGCAAAGACAAGTGTGAATTCTTCAAGCCCTCTGTTGAATATTTGGGACACATCATTGATTCTGCAGGTCTTCATAAGGCCCCTGCAAAAGTTAAAGCTATTGTGGAGGCTCCCCCACCTCGAAATGTAAGCCAGCTGCGCTCGTTTCTAGGACTCCTGAACTATTATGGAAAGTTCATCTCACAGTTAGCCACACTGCTAAAACCACTTCATGAGCTCCTTGGGCAGAACAAGGCCTGGAAGTGGACTGAAGCCTGTGATGTTGCGTTTAACAAAGCTAAGGATGCATTGCTAAATTCCGAAGTTCTAACGCACTTTGATCCATCCTTACCACTGCAATTGGCCTGCGATGCCTCCCCTTATGGAGTGGGAGCAGTCGTGTCACATATTATGCCTTCAGGAGAAGAGAGAACTATTGCTTTTGCTTCACGCACTCTAAGCAAAGCAGAAACTAACTACGCCCAAATCGAACGTGAGGCATTAGGAATTGTTTTTGGAATTCGGAAGTTTCATCAGTACCTGTTTGGGCGAAAATTTACTCTTCTCACAGACCATCGACCTCTGACATCAATTTTTGGACCTTACACAGGCATTCCCCCATTAGCTGCTAGTCGTATGCAACGTTGGGCATTGTTACTTTCAGCACACACATATGAAATCAAATATCGGAAATCCACTCTACACGGCAATGCAGATGGCCTCTCAAGGTTGCCTTTGCCGGTCAAACACCACGATAGTGCCCACAAGGAAATCTTCTACTTTGAACAGGTAGAGAATACACCCATCACTGCTACTCAGATAAAGAAGGCAACTCGCGTTGACCCAGTATTGTCCCACGTTATGGACCTGGTGATGCATGGAACATCTCGACAGACCTCTCCGGTCTCATCTGACCTTGTTCCCTACATGTCCAAGCGGACGGAGTTATCGGTCCAATCTGGTTGTTTGTTGTGGGGGAGACGTGTCATTATTCCACCACCACTGAGATCACAGATGTTAGAACAGCTACATTCCGGTCACTGTGGAATAGTGCGCATGAAGGAAATTGCACGAAGCTATTTTTGGTGGCCTGGACTGGACAGCGCTATTGAAGAGAAGGCAAAAGCTTGTATGTCATGTCAGGGTGTGAGGAATGCACCCCAGTGGGCACCCCTACACCCATGGGACTGGCCTGAAAACCCGTGGCAACGTATTCACGTTGACTTTGCTGGCCCCCTTGAAGGAAGCATGTTCTTGGTGGCAATAGATGCCCATTCTAAATGGCCAGAAGTCTCTATAATGCAGTCCACTTCTGCAGAGAGTACTATCCAAAAACTACGAGGACTCTTTAGTCGTTTTGGTCTGCCAGAACAACTTGTGAGCGACAACGGACCGCAGTTCGTTTCTCAGGATTTTCAAAATTTTATGAAAGCAAATGGGATACACCACATCACGTCAGCACCATATCATCCGTCCACCAACGGATTAGCTGAAAGATTTGTGCAGACAATGAAAAACGCTTTGAAATCAGCAAGGGGACATCACTCCATTCAAAAGCGTCTGGATACCTTTTTACTTTCCTACAGAAACACACCTCATGCTACGACCCACGCATCTCCGGCCTTTCTAATGATGGGACGACAGCTGCGCACTTGCTTTGATCTGCTGAAACCTTCTGAACCCCGACAAATTGTGCAACATCAGCAGCAATATCAAGTCATCAGACGGGCACCCAGAGCAAAAGACCGAACCTTTAGCCCGGGACAGCCAGTTTTGGCTCGGAATTATACTTCCAGAGCTAAATGGGTTCCGGCCACAGTCATCACTCAAACAGGACCTGTTTCCTACACAGTCCGGACTGCAGAGAATCTTACCTGGCGGCGACATGTAGATCAGCTGTTGCCAGGTCATGCCAGTCCTCAGGACCCATCTGCAGTTGAGGGGTCTGACTTCACCTCTTCTGGTGAGGGATCGAATCATGAGTCACCTGTTTCTGACTGTTCTCCTCCATTACTGCCGGCGGCTGAGATACCCCTTTGCCCAGCACGAGCTGATACCCCCTCCTCACCTGTTCGTGCTGCGGACCCTGAGCCCCTAGTGCTTTCGGGTGCAACAACACCAGTAGTTCGCCGTAATCCACCTAGAGACAGAAGACCTCCTCATCGGCTGGATCTTTAGCTAGGGCGAACCCACGGTTATGGGGCAAAATAATCCCCAGGGTTTAGCCGGGAATGGAGGCAGTCTACCCTCCTTCTCTAGTCTAGTGTGTGTTTTATTTAGGGGATGTTCTTATTGGGGGGGAGGAATATGTTGTGTATTTGGTTGTCATGGTTTTGTTGCTATGGCAACTGAGTTAGATTATTATGGGTTAGCTCAACCGGTTCCAACCGGTTGAGGAGCTCTCTGTATATATGTAAATAAAATGGAGGTTTTGGTTAGCTGCCTGCTCTCTGGCCTCAAGTGATTGCTTCCTACACCGGCTGCCCCAAGGATACAACAAAAGATTCAGTCAGGCATGGACCTCGGAGGTTCAACGCTGGGGCTGCGGGGAAAAGCTTTAGGGCCAGATTATATTTACATTCACACCTAATCTACCTAGGTATCCAGCAAACAGAGCTGTGTTGTCCAAGTGATAGATTTTGGCTGGGGTTGGGTTACAAACCACTTGAATGTGGGGGAAATGGGGGATGAAATGTTGTTTTTATTGTATGAGTAAAGGGCAGTAGAACTGTACTTAGTCTGTGATGATTTGAAGGCATCAAGAGAGAGGGCGGGGACCTGTCCCTCTCCATTCTTTAAAAGGAGAGCTGATTAGGCTCCATAGATAGTCTTTTGTTCTGTGTAAAGGTGGGTGTCCGGGGCTCAACCCTCCCTGGGGAGGAGGGGAGCCACACCGGCCTGTTGTTCTTACTCGGGTCCTGCCCTGTTTCTTCAAGGCCGAGCAACAATACAAAAAGACAGTTAGGGCTCAGGCCTTCTGCTGCAAGGCTGAGCACTGGGGTGAGGGGGGAAGACTGCCACCCGCGAGTGGGGTGGCAGGGGGGACGCAGGCCCACCCACTCCACTGCGTCCCAGCCCGGGGCCCTAGACAGCGGCTACCACCGCTGACGGTCAGTGGGGATCCTGACCGTAACACACTTACATGGGCGTTGGTTAATCTGCAGCCTGACTGGGGTCGGCTGCCCCCGGGCCACTTCCAATTCCCCCCTCGGGGCCTACCTGGTCCGGGGTGTCTGCTCCCGGGAAGTCCAACAGCATGGGCTCCTCACAGCCCGGCCTGGGGGGTAGATCCGGCAGTTCCTCGGGGAAGTCCAGCCAGTTCTGCTCCAGGGGTTCCTCGGGGTAACAGCAAGGGAGAGGTGAAGTCTCCGGCGGTTCCTCCTCGTAGGTAGCACGGGGAAGCTCCAGCGGGTCCTCCCAGTAGCGAGTGAGGGGAAGCTCCAGCCAGTCCGGGCAACTGCTCTGGGCTGCAGCAGCTTCCCAGTCCCGAGCCCTCTCGGGCAGGTCTGCTCCCGACGGTGGCTGGGCTCCGACTGAGCTCTGGTGGCCGGCTTTTATGCTTCCGGGTCGCCACCTGACCCTCTGAGGGGCGGGCTCACTGCTCTGGAGCCCCGCCCCTTCCAGTGTCTGGGGCTCAACCCTCCCTGGGGAGGAGGGGAGCCACACCAGCCTGTTACATTCTGTTAAGTGACCACTGCAGCTGAAATCACTGACAATCAGGTCTAAGTGCTTAGTCCTGTTGTGGGGACAGTGTTCCTGTGGGTACAAGGTTTTTGTGTAAGAGACAGCCCAGACTGCACTAGCAGTGAGGTTCCCCCACTGAGAGCTCAGCTGAAATCACTGAGAGCTGGTGGAACCTCAAGAGACCAACTCACAGAGGTCAAAGTGGCAGGTGGCAGCAGAAGGTGATTGCGCAGGGCCATTGGCAACAGAGCGGTGGAGTGAACCGTGGCACAACGAACAACCGTGGCCAGAGCAAACAGTGAGCAGCTGGAGGAACAAGTAAAGTGCCTTCTTGTCCTCCACCTGGAAGGTGTACTCACGTGAAAGCACCTCTGAACTCTGAGTCTCCACTGACTAAAGACAACACTGGAGAGCGGGGTGCCGTGGAGGGATAAGCGAGGGACACATTAAATAAACATTTGTTTGTTGGACTATATTTTAGTCACTTTGCTCCAGAATGCTAGATTTGTGACTGGGAATGGAAGCTTATATAAATATGTTTCCTAGTAGGCCAAGATTTTTAAAATGCATTATTTGCCAAGGTTGTTATCTCATTGTTGCTATCTTTAGAGGTCATTATGTTGGGGAGTTTCTGTACTAAACATTTTTATTATTATAATTAATTTTTACATAAGAATGGTCATACTGGGTCAGACCAATGGTCCACATAGCCCAGTATCCTGTCTTCCAACAGTGGTCAAGGCCAGGTGCTTCAGAGGGAATGAACACAACAAGTAATCATCAAGTGACCATCCCCTGTTGCCCATTCCCAGCTTCTGGCAAACAGGCTAGGGACACTCAGAGCATGGCGTTGCATCCCTCCCATCCTGGCGAATAGTCACTAATGGACCTATTCTCCAGGAATTTATCTAGTTCTTTTTTGAATCCTGTTATAGTTTTAGTCTTCACAGCATCCTCTGGCAAAGAGTTCCCTGGGTTGACTTTATATTGTATGAAGAAGTACTTCCTTTTGTTTTTTTAAAACCTGCTGCCTATTAATTTCATTGGGTGACTGCTAGTTCTTGTGTTATGTGAAGGATTAAATAACATTTCCTTATTCACTTTCTTCGCACCAGTCAAGATTTTATAGACCTCTATCATATCCCCCTTAGTCATCTCTTTTCTAAGCTGAAAATTCCCAGTCATTTTAATCTCTCCTCCTGTTTCATATCCCTGATCATTTTAGTTGCCCATCTCTGTACCTTTTCCAATTCCAATATATCTCTTTTGGGATGGGGTGACTAGATCTGCACACACTATTCAAGGTGTGCACATACCATGGATTTATAGAGAGGCAATATGATATTTTCTGTCTTAGTATCTATCCCTTTCTTAATGATTCCCAACATTCTGTTTGCTTTTTTGACAGCTGCTGCACATTGAGTGGATGTTTTCAGAGAACTATCCACAATGACTCCAAGATCTCTTGCTTTAGTGGTAACAGTTAATTCAGATGCCATCATTTTGTATGTATAGTTGAGATTGTTTTCCAATGTGCATTACTTTGCATTTATCAACATTGAATTTCATTTGCCATTTTGTTGCCCAGTCACCCTGTTTTGTGAGATCCCTTTGTAACTCTTCACAGTCTGCCTGGGACTTAACTATCTTGAATAGTTTTGTATCATCTGCAAATTTTGCCACCTCACTGTTTACCCATTTTTCCAGATGAATATGTTGAATAGGACTGGTCCCAGTACTGACCCCTCAAGGATACCACTATTTATCTCTCTCCATTCTGAAAACTGATAATTTATTCCTACCCTTTGTTTCCGATCTTTTAACCAGTTATTGATCCATAAGAAAACTTCCCTCTTATCCCATGATGGCTTACTTTTCAAAAGTCAATTTAAATTAATGTTTTTTAACTTATATATTTTTAGAAATCTAGACATGTTATGCGTTTTGGTGTAACTTGCATTATTCTTATGTTAAATTTGCATCATCCTAACAAAACATTTACTTTATTCATATTGCTTTTATATATCTCATTGGTCCTGACACCCGTCCTGTAAATTCGAACCCCCGCCCAATTTCAATTCCTGGGGAAACCACTGAGTAGAGCTGTGAGTGGCTGGCAAGGCATCTGGTGCCAGAGCAAATGCCTGGACAGTGGACCAAGCAAGATGCACCCCCTGTCCCCCACCAGGGTGAGAGGCGAACTCTGCAGATGCACCTCTACATTCTGCGTCTTCAATGTGAGTGCTGCAGAGGGAGAAGGGGTGGGCACGTTAAAGGAACTTTTGGTTGCTTGAATTAAAACATGAGACAAAAGGTCACTGCCCAATGTATTTCAGGGTGGTTTTTTGCTCATGGTTTTATGTTTATTAATCCAGCTTGCAGCGTTTCCCCCAAAAGAATGCCGTGTGATTTCTCTCCTTTCATTAAAAGTTTCTTTTCTACACTCAGACTCCGTGGTTGCGAGAGGGGAAGTATTGCCTCTAGAGGTGCCCAGGTGTGTGTGTAATTTTCTCAGGTTAGTGGGTGGGGCTGGAGCCGGTTCTGTTGTACTGTTGAAAAGGAACTCCTAGATCAGTGGTTCCCAAACTGGGCTTCGTGAACCGCCGGGGCAAACCTTGAGCTGAAGGGTGATTTTATGGTAAATCTTCTAAGATTTATGTCATTGCAATCTAAAGGTCACAGCCAAGCCCCTTCAAAACATGAGCTAAGAGCTAGAAAGAAGAGTTTAGGTTTTAATTGTGTAAAACTCCAACCACAAAAGGTAAAGTAACAATCCAACCCATTCCCCACCCCAGTCCCCCACCCTGTTCCAGCTGCCCCAGTCTCTTCCTGTCATTTTGTCTCCTTGGGCCAATACCGACTTCATTATCACTGTGTTAACTGGGTCTGCTGGGGGGAAATACAAACAAGGGATCCATGTTTGGGTTTTGTCTGACTCTGGGCAGAGAAGCATCAGGCCGGAGAAAAGGGACAATGGGGACTGCTCTGCACACAAATCTGGACGTGCTCAAGTCCACAGTTAGCAGCAATTGCTCCTCTGCACGGGCTCTTTGCTGCTGGAGCTCCCTGCAAATGTTTCCCACCAACGCATTTGACTCCACAGGTCTAGATTCTGACTCGGGTTGTACCATTGCTCCTTTGACCTGAGCAGTTTGCCAGTGTTTGGGGCCTTGCTAGGTTCTTCCATTGGCAGGAGAAATTTATTATAGGAGTCAGGTATTTCTTTGGTGCAATCTTTATTATTTACAAACAATATCCACACATTCCTGTGTGCTGAACACAGTACAAACAAACAGCAGCCAGCAGTTTCTTTACTCAGAACTCCATGTCTGCCTCTCTGGGGAACCCTGTGCCTGAAGCAAGCTCTATCACTCAGTTTCCTGCTGGGATCACCCTCAGGACTGGTTCTCTTGGCTTTCTGCCTCACGCACACCAAGCTGCCAGCCAGTCCCTCAGCCCCTGTGTTTTCAGCCAGCTCCAGGGAAAGCCCTCTTAGGCCTGCTCTACACTTAACACTTAGATCAACCTGGGAATGTTATTCAGGGCTGTGAAACTTCGTGTGCTCTGAGTGCCACAGCTAGATCGACCTAACCCCCGTTGCAAACCATGAAATTCTGCTGGTGACCTTGCTACAGCCTCTGAGAAAGGGGGATAAACTAGAGCGATGGAAAAAACACTTCCGGATGCATCTGCACTATGGCACTACAGTGACACAGCTGTAGCTCTGCTGTAGTAGCTATATTCTTCCTGAGATCTGGTAGGTCAGCCTAGCTACATCACTTAGAGCTGTGAAAACTTTCACACCACATATGATGTAGTTAGGTCAATCTAACACCTGATGTAGACGCAGATAAGTCAAGGGAAGAATTCTTTGTTGCTCTAACTACTGTGTCTTCTGGAGGTGGATTTACTACATTGATGGTAAAATATCTTTTATCGACCTAGGAAGTATCTACGCTAGTCACTCATTTCAACTGGTTATTGAGATGAATGCACACTCCACAGTCCCTGGGTCTCCTTCTCCCAGGCTCCCGGCTGGTGCGGAGCTTCCAGCTTCTTCCCAAAATGCCAAATCCCAATTAACTAATTCTGTGTCCCTGCCCACCCCCCCCCGATATGCCTGTTCCCAGCCCCACATTAATACTGCCCCACAACCTCAAATCAATTCTGCCCCCAGCCCCTCCACCAGTTATGACTCTGTAGCCCCCACATCTGCTCCAAGTCCCCTTTTCTCCTCCCATACTTGGAGCTGTTGGGGTGGGGGGGCAGAGGGAGGAGCTTCGAAGGGCCATAGAGCTAAGAGGCCAGAGGTAGGGTAGACAGGAGTCATCCAGGCCATAGAGGATAGGATTACTTGGCTAGAGAAACCCATTTTTCCATTCCCAGTATGCTCTTCGCTCCCATGTCTCAGTGGCACTGTCTGACCCAGGATCCCCAGAGTTCTCCTGGCTCTAGAGAACAGTGGCAAACAGGCTGCACAGTCCCTGGGGCAGTGATGGGATTGGCTTCTCTACCACGCAGCAGCCTCCAGGGTCATAGAGACGGGATGATAGAAAGTCCACAGGGAGAGGTCACAGAGACAACGGTGTGTGAGGCTAGAGAGGCTGATCTCCGGGCTCCCAGTGAGATATTTCCCCTCCCCTGTGTGTCTCAGGGACACAGGCTGAGCTCGGATCCCCCCACCCAGAGCCAGGGTTGGATTCTCCCCCCAGGGACGGAGCCTGGCGGGAAAGTGAAGATCGGGGCCTCGTCACCAGCATCGATAAATGTCACCTGCCCCCGCTCACAGTCCAGACAAACCCGGATCCTGCTGGGGGCCCGGCTCAGGGGCAGGGGGGTCACAGGGGAGCCGAGATCCCAGAAGTGACCCCCCCATCGCTCCACAGCCCAGATCCCCTCCTCAGGGCTAGGGCTGATCCTTCCCTTCCTCCCCACAGACTCTCTGGCCACCCCCACAGCCCAGTATGGCCCATCCCCCACCTCCACCTCCCAGCAATGTCTCCCCGAGGTGAATCCCTCACAGCCCAGCACACAGGGCCAAGTGTCAAATCTCTCAGGGTTGTTGGGCAGTCGCTGTCGTGCGTCTCCCCATCTCACACTTTTCCGATCCTCAGACAGGACGAGGATGGGATGAGCCGTGTCTGGATCCAGAGTCACATTCGCTGGCGAGAGAGAATCAGAGCGTTAGGGGCAGAGCTCGGCCCTGGGGGAGGCTGGGACCATTTCTCACACTCCCCAGCAGCCCCGTCCTGGCAGGGACAGGCCTGGATCCCAGGGAACTGCCTCTGTCCTGAGCACCTGAGACTGAGCAGGGAGGTCACTGCAGCTCCTCAGGGTAGTGATTGATCTATCGGGGATCAATTTATAGAGTCTAGTCTAGACACGATGAATCGATCCCCGAGCTCTCTCCCCATCAACTCCGGTTCTCCCCCCACCCCCGCCGTGAGAGGTGGAAGCGGAGTCGATGGGGGAGGGGCAGCATCTCAGCTCAACCCCCCGCTGCCCCCTTAGCATAGACCAGAGCCTAGTGTGTTTCTCATTTGCTTCCAGAAGCTTCAGCTCCCTGCTCCCCGTGCTGGGGCTGCTCCATTCCCAGGGGCACAGACACAGCCAGGAAGGCGTCAGAAGCTTTTATTGAGCAGGGAGCAGAGGAGTCCGGTACCAGGTTTATACCCCAGAGGGAAACTCCCTCCCCTAATGCAGCCTCCACTGCCAGGCCGGGGAACAGAGAGGAAGGTGCAGCACTGGGGAAGAGCCGTTTAACATCAGAGAGTAGGAGGTGGCATTGGGTGGGGGAGCCCCATCCCCAGCCCAGAGAGAAAAGAGGAGCTGGCAGCATCACAGGGAGAGCATCTCCCCAATCCAGGAAGCAGTGAGCAGCTCCAATGGGAGAGCCCAGCCCTGCCCACAGGAAAGGCAGGATGTTGGAGAAGAGCGATGGGGAGACCTCTCCACTAGGGTAAACCAGAGGGATGTGTCAGCCCTCAGGGCAGAGAGCTCTGTTCAGGTGCTGCTCAGCGAGTGTTTCTGTTCATCAGTGTGGGCATGAACTCAGCACTAAGGTTGGTGTCAGGAGTGTTTGTGTGATGTCAGTCTGGGATCTCCCCACGACTTCTGCAACCTTGGTACAAGTTGCTGTTGGGGGCACGAGGTCTCACCACCTGTGGCCACACCCCCTCTATGCCCTGCCCCACTCCCCCTCATCCCGCTGAGGCCCTGCCCCCTGGCCAGGCTGAGAACTTGGCTGCTGTGGAGAGCTTCTAATCCTCCACCTCTGCTGGGTGGGTTTCTGGGGGGCCTAAGAGCAGCCCCCAGCCCAGGTCCCCGCTCCCTGGAATGTGTGATGTTGGCTTGGGATCTCCCCAGGAGTTCCGGACCCTTGGTAGAAGTTGGGGGTGGGGCACGAGATCCCACCACTGGTGGCCCCGCCCACTCTGTGGCCCTGCCCCATTACTCCTCTTCCCACCAAGCCCTGACCCCTGGCCAGTCTGGGAGCGTTGCCTGATGGGGAGAGCCCTTGACCCTCCACCTGTCCTGGGTGGGTCTCTGGGGGGCCTGAGAGCAGCCCCCGTCCCATGTCCCCGCTCCCCGGGGTGCTCCACCCAGGGCAGGTTGAGGGTGCAGGGCTCCACAGCGCCACTCGGGCTCCCAGGGTGGGAGCCCGGCTCTGGTTTCTGGCTGGGCCAGGAGCAGGGTCTCGGGGGAAGAGGAGCAGGGGTGGGGTCGCTGAGAGGGGCCAGTGCTGGGAAGAGGCTGCAATCTCACCCTGTCTATGTGCTCCGAGTGGTTCCCCTCTTTTTCTCTCCAGTGCAGACAGCAGAGTGTCTGTAGGGGGAAAGGATAAGAGAGGTCAGATTTCAGGCTTCATATGTATAACAGTATCATCACTCTGATCTCCTAGATCTGTGTTTTCATCATGACACAGAAAGAGACGGAGACACTCTCAGGTATTTAATGTGAAAAGGTCTGAAACCTCTTTCCTCTCTCATTCAGGCATCTCCCAGCAATGGACCCAACATCCTTGTGAATTCCCAACTTGTCAAAAGACATGAAATTGTAGAAAAGACCCTTGGGTTCTGATTCTGTCATCCCAGATCTGCTTAGGTTTCATCAGGGGAAGTTTGAGTCACAAGGTTGAGGTCCCAGTTATGCTGGTACGCCCTCAAGGTGATATTGGACACTGGACTATGAACTATTTCTGAAAGAACTCTTTACAGCTAGAAAGCTTGCCATCTCCGCTATGAATCTGAACCTCGATGAATCAGACTCATGTCTGTGTGTATACTGATCTTTTAACCATACTCTCTCTCTTTTGTTTGTTAATAAAGTGTAGTTTCGTTAACAAGAAATGGCTGTAGCGTGTATTTGGGTAAGATCTGAAACATTTGTTAACCTGGGGCGTAATGTGTCCGATCCTTTGGGATTGGTAGAACCTTTTCTGTTATATGATGAAGTAAGATTTTCAGAAATCATTGTATTTGACATAAGGGAAATGTTTCCTTAAGTGACCTTGTTATTAAGTGATGTGTTCATAAGTTCCTCTGTGGGATAAAGAGATGTTTCAACCACACAATGTGCTTAAAGACACCAGACACCCACAATCAGGGCCGGCTCCAGGCACCAGCCTACCAAGCACGTGCTTGGGGCGGCACCTTGGGAGGGGGCGGCACTCGGGGTTTCTTTTTGTTTTTTTGTTTTGTTTGGCCAGGCGGCACTGGGGGGAGGCGGGGCTTAGGAGGCGTGGTGCCGTGTTGGGGGGGCAGGGACTTGGGCGGTGTTCGGCTGGGGCGGGGACTTGGGTGGCACGATGCAACACTTGGGGGGGCGGGGACTTGGGCGACGTGATGCTCGGGGGGCGGGAACTTGGGCAATGTGACGCTCAGGGGGCAGGACTTGGGTGATGTGACGCTCAGGGGGTGGGACTTGGGTGATGTGATGCTCAGGGGGCGGGGACTTGGGTGGCATGACGCAACACTGGGGGGGGCGGGGCCTTGGGCGACGTGACGCGCGGGGGGGGGGCCTTGGGCGACAGGATGCTTGGGGGGCGGGACTTGGGCGGGGCAATGCTCAGGGTGGGGACTGGGCAGAGCAATGCTCGGGGCGGGGCTTGGGTGACGCTCGGGGGCGGGGCCTTTGGCGGCGTGACGCTCGGAGGGGGGCGGCGCTCCTTGTTTTTGCTTGGGGCGCCAAAAATGTTAGAGCCGGCCCTGCCCACAATGTGCTGCCCAGGAGCAGTTAGCAAAGTCCAAAAAATCCCATGTGGAGAAAAGGGTCAAAGTGACCCGTGCACGTCAGTGTGTAATGACTGGTAATGAACGAATCAGAAACGAGAATAACTTGAAAATAGCTTGGACAGCAAAAGCCCTGCCAATTAGAAGATACTTACAATGCATAACACACATGCATGTGTAGTGTTTGAGTTATACAGGATACTTCCTATTAATAAAATTCAAAGGGGATTGGAAAAGAACTAATAAATATATACTCTGGATGTGTATAATATGTCAGACATTGTAAGGAGCATCATAGGAGAAATGCATCATGACCTGCCTATGCCCCAGGAGAAGGTAACTGGGCAGTATTTCTTTCAGTATGTCCGTCATTTCTTACTTTAACAGTAATTGTAATGGCAAGCCATGGTTTTGGAACAAATAACGGGTTGAATTAATCAGTCTGAGTGTCTTGGATCCTAACTGTGTGGTATTCTCATCCAAACATTAAATGGAAGCATAATGTAATTATGAACCAATTGACCAGAGCCATTCTCTTTCCACAGTCTCAGACACTGATCCCAGTTTCCCCTCCTAGATCCCTTCTAGGTACCTTTGAACTTCCTCAGGGCCTCCAGTAGCGCAATAGTTTTCTGGGAGAAACCACTGACTCGCTCTTCCAGTTCAGGAGAAATCTCCTCTGGCTGCTGCAACTTCCTCTTCTTACACCTATAGAGAAACAATTTCATGTGATTACAGTTCATTATGAGACTCATTCTAAGTGGTTGCTAGGGAATCGCTGCTCTAATGGGCCTGGAGTTAGAATTCCTCTGTTTCTCCCAGCTGCAGAAATCTGTCCCCTAGGAACTAGACTGAGGCACGAACTCCCACCTCCCCAGCTCATTCCACACAGGTCTCCAAACGGTCCTCAGGCGGGAAAGACTCTTGACCACTGCTGGCCTCGGCTGAATGGTAACCAGGGCCCCAGGAGTGACAGGCCCATATTCCATCTCCATTATCCTGAGGAGGCCAGTCCCCCAGGGAGGTGACATCTCTGGGAAATACTTGAGGTCAGTCCTTCCCACTGAATGGAGAATCCCAGAGTTTTCTCTGCAATGGTGAGAACCTCCGGATGAAGTTGATCAGAGAGATTTGTATCTAGAATGTGACCTTTCCTGCACATTTTGCTGTAAAGCCCTGGGGAGATGCAGTGCTAACATCACCATTAAGCTCTTTCCCAGTATTGTGAAGTGCGAGGGGGATCGAGAGGGAGCTACGTACCTGCTCAAGGTGCTTCTGACATTCTAGAGGGGAGGGAGAGGAAGAGAGAGAGAGGAAAGACTGTCAGTTCCATTTGATTCACACAGGGGATCCCAGGGAAGGGATTTTGCAAATATGGGGAAGAGAGGCCCTGCCCTGATCCCAGGGCCATGGATTCCCTGAGCTAACGGGGCTTTTCCATCTCTAAGATCTCTGTCTGTAACTCTGCAAAGAACAATAGTCACTCACATGTCAGGAATGCACACGCCGAGTTACACTCAGATCTCTGACCGCTGGCTCCAGTGCTTATGATTCAGGAGCCCTCCTTTCCCTGTGTGGGGATCTGGGATGTTTCTAACCACAGGTGCTGGCTTCTAATTGTCCCTGGAGGTGCTCAACCTCAGGCCCTGCCCCAACTCCGCCCCTTCCCCAATGCCACACTTCCACCCTCCCTCTTACCACTGAGGCAGGTGGGAAGTGCTGGGAGGGAGTGGGAGGAGTTGATCGGTGGGCATGAGGTGCTGGAGGTAGAGGGGGGAGCTTTCTGTCAATGGGTCCTAAGCACCTACTAATTTTTTTCCATGGGTGCTCTGGCCCTTAAGCACCCATGGAATCGGCGCCTCTGTTTCTCCCTGTCTCACCTGCAGGAATTCACTCGCTGGCTTCTGACACTTTCCCTCCAGCTCACTGATCAGCTCACTGAGATGTGAAATCTGCTCGGAGAGTTTACTGACATTTTCATTCCGGATCCTCACTATCTCCTCGTCCAGCTTCTCCAGTTGGGCCAGCAGGAGGCGCTCTTGTTCCTTCAGGAACTGCCGCAGTTGCTGAAATTCAGACATAATCTTCTGCCTCTCGGTTTGTGTTTGTTTCTGTATGAAAATAGGGAAAGGGCTGGTCAGGGACATGGATGTAGCCTGGGGTCCTTTCACGAAGAGCTGAGTGTGCAGGAGGGAGAACTTTGTTGAAAATCCTAAGATTTCTGACATTTGACTTTACCCTAGGGAGAGGATTCTCTCACAGCTTCCCCTTCAGCCCCTGTATCTCTGAAAGGGAGGTTTCCATATCTGTCATGTTAATATATTATGTCATTCATGGTCTCTGGGAATTCAGACCCAGAGCAGCAGGAGGCAGGACTCAGCACTACACTGACAGAGACACCAGGGGAGAAAAAAGAAACAAACATGTTAATGCACTAAATGACCAGACCCAGTGAACAGCACCTCACGGGGACATTCAGTTCACTTGGGGGGGATTTCTGGGCAAGTCATAAGAGCTAGACATTAACTGATCAGCTGAAATGGAAGCTTAGGGCTTGTCTATGCACAAATTTAAACCAGTAATCCATGGTCATGGAGAGACACGCACAAGCCCATGTTCACCAAGGCCACACAGGAATCTGCCTCCAAACAGACCTCCCACTGCTAGTCCCTGCTGGTTCATAACAATAGGCACCTACCAGATACTCCTGGCTTTCCCCCTCTCCGGTCACTTTCAATCCCAGCAGCTTTTCTCGCTCTTTCCTCAGAGTCTTCAATTGGGTCTGGATTTTTGGCTGAAGAAACAGAAATGATTTGGGAACTTGAATTTGAATTGTTGAGAGGGGTGTGGAGCTTTTCGTGTTTTCATCCAAGATGACTGTTGGTCCTAATCATTATCAGACTCGTTACCAATTCAGATTCAGTCTTTTCAGTAATTAGATAGAGATCTCAATTATAACCAAGCTTTACTGGTATTTGTGAATTGATGAGTGGTACAGAGCATAACAGGACATTGGAGTCACATGGGGGTGAATCAATAAATCTGTTTTTGAGGTTTAATGAACAAAGTGATACAAATCCCAGAAGCCACCAGGGTTTCAATATGGGCTGGGATTTCAGCCCTGAAGCCCTGGGACTTCACTGGTTGGGCTGAGCTGATCTAGGCACCAGGGTAAACCCCATGAGACGTCGGGAGGCCATTCGTCTGGTTGGAAGCTCCACAGTCCCAGTTTTGTGGAGCACTATTCATGTCTGGTAGGGTCCCAGCACTGGGTGTGGCTTCGTCCGGTGAAAAAGAGGGAAGAGGAGACCGAGGATGCAGGAGGACACCAGTGAGGGTGGGGGCAGGGGTGAGAGTGGCACTTCCATGCAGAATGATGCAGGTGGGGTCGAGCTGACAAAGGCGGGGGAGGGCCCAAGCAGGCTGATCGATTCAGGTGTGGGAGGGCCCCATGCAGGCAGGCGTGGGCATGTCCTATATTCTGGAGATGCCTCAGGGCCCCTCCTAATGAGGCAGATTTGTATAAGGAATTGTTGGGATTTGCCCCAGTGCTGCCCTAAACCCTTTCCGTGGCAATGCCCTCTGGGTAGGTCCCCACTGTCCCATTCCCTGCTAAAGATCCCGGAAGCAGTGCATTCTGGGAGATTTCTAAAGGCTGCCTGGTGGGACTAACAGAACAGCTCTGGCTGGTCCCTGCCCACGTACACAACAGAGCAGGTCAGACTGGCACCGGTCACCTCCAGCCTGGGGTTGGTTTTGCTACAATCCAGTGTAATCCCAGTGGTACTTGGCATGGACCTGAGCTGTCTGGAGCCCTTTTGTGTGCGGACTGAAGGTGCTCGGGGTCCCACACACCGTTTAGCCCAGTGATCTCGTCTAGTGCAGACCGGTAGCATCTGAGTTTAACCCTTCATGGAGCAACACAGGAGTTCAGATTCCCCGTGGGAAACCTCGTCTCCCTGGTGAGTCTGGGCTTTTATCAAGGAGTCTTTTCCTCCTACTGTCCACATGTCAACATTGCTCCGTGCTCCTGAGGGGACAGTGTAGCCTAGTGGTTAGGGCACTGGGCTTGGCCTTGGAAAAATGGGGGTTTATATCCAGCTCTGACACTGACCTACTGAGTGACCTTGGACAAGTCACTTCCCTCTTTGTGCCTCAGTTTCCCCTCCCACCTTTTTACTCTCTTGTCCAGTTAGACCAGGGGTGGGACAACATGGGAGCGGGCAGGGGCTAGCCTCCCCAGCCAGGAGATCAGGGGACGGGCAGGATGGGCCTGTGGCTGGATGTGTCCCGCAGGCCGTAGTTTGCCCACCCCTGAGTTAGATTGTAAATGGCTCAGCGCAGGGATTGTCCCTCACTGGGTTTTCTACAGGGCCCCCCAAAATCGAGATCAGATCTCATCTGGGGGCTGTAGGGGCTGCTGGGATGCCAATAACAATAATAAACCCTGTGACACAGTCAGTAATAACAGCCACAGCTTGTAACTCCCCCTTCTCCAGTCTGAAGGCAGCGCTCCCACATAGACTGGCCTGCAGCTCTTGTGAATCAAACCTCACTGGGCATTTAATAAATTCCGGTCTGCGGAGAGTTCCCTTAGTTCACTGGTGGGAGCTCGGTTTGAAAAGGTTTCAGCTGCTCAGAGAAAACTTTCCCACATCAGACAATTTTTAAATCGTTCTCTTGCCTTTCTTGCCAGGCTGGAGTATCATTAATTTGTACAGCCTCTTTCATGCAATGAAGGCTACACACAGCTGAGTGACACAGATACACCTGTCTCAGGAAACTTGTGATGCTATTAAGTTTGGATTTGAATTACAGATTATGCATTAGATGGGACAGCAGTTCCCTACCTTGTACTCCTGGGCAGCCTCCTGGATGGGAACCACCGTGTGAGTGCGGTGAGCCCGGGATCTGTCGCACACCACACAGATGGGGGTTTGATCCTCTTCACAGAACAGTTTCAGAGCCTCCTGGTGTTTCCCACAAACCCTGTCCCCTCCTCTTCCCTTTGCTGCCTGTAAACTCAGTCGCTTGGCGATTTCTACCATGTTTGCCAGCTGCCTGTTGGGACGGAGGTGTCTCTGTTGCACAGTTTGTCTGCACTGAGGACAGGAGATGTCTGTATCGGATCCCTCCCAGCACTGGCTGATGCAGGCTCGGCAGAAATTGTGCCCACACTCCAGGATGACAGGTTCTGTGAAATACTCCAGACAGACGGGACATGTCCCTTCCTTCTGGAGACTTTCCACGGGGTTCTCTGCAGCCATGGCTCCCTCTGGGCAGTTTGTAAGAGGCTTTGTTTCAAATTCCTGAGTTCACACTATGCCCCGCCTGCAGCAGCAAGGGGGTGTTTCCCTTCCTGGAGCTGACTCCTGCTCTTTGTTCAGTTGGAAGGGGCCTACCTGTAAGATCAGAGCCCTGGAGGTTGTGGTGAAAAATTTACCACTAGGGCTGTGGTCTGGCATTCAGCCCCTGTGCTGGTGCGGAGGGTCACTGGGGCTTCACATGGACGTCAGCTCTCCCTGTGAGGATGAGCCTGCAGGGGCAGGGTCTGTGTGTCTAAGGAGCGATAGTCAGAATTGGTGGGATTCTTTCTTGTTTTATACTATATAATTTTGATACATAATGCTCATATTAAGCAATTTTTATATTTATTGTAAACTTTCATAGTTGCACAAAAATCCCGGTTTCAGCATTTCATTCCAATTGTTACCAATTTAAATGTTCACAGCTCTGGGAAATTATGGGGGGGATCAGAGAATATTTAGGTCAGACCAGAACTATTTAATGACACTGGACACTGAGATTCAAAAAGTTGAAGCTTTAGAACTGTTAAAATTGTCTGTGAGCAGGTAAATCTCCTCCCTCCCCCAGCAGCTCCCCCAGGGCAATAACCCAATTCCTACCCCACAGCACATGGACTGAGGCTGAAAGCAGGGCCGGGGCAACCATTTAGGCCAACTAGGCGGCTGCCTAGGGCACCTAGTGGTTGAGGGTGCGTAAAAGTCTGCTCTGGCGAGGAGGTGGAGTGGAGGTGAGCTGGGGGAGGGGCGCGGGGAGAGCTGCTGGCAGTAATGGCGGGGGGGAAGGCGCACCGGGGAACCACTCCCCGCCCCAGATCACCTCCACTCTGCCTCCTCCGCTGAGCACATAACTCAGCGGAGGAGATGGAGCCGAGGTGAGCTGGGGCAAGCTCCCCAGGCGAGGTTAGCTGCTGCGGGTGTCTGCCCAGGCAGGGTTAGCTTCCATGGTGGGGGGTCTCCCCAGGCTGGGTTAGCTGCTGCGGGGGGCTCCCTGGGCGGGTGGCGGGCTCCCTGGGTAGGGGGCTCGGTTAGCTGCAGTGGGGGACGGGGTTAGCAGGGGGGGTTCAAGGTGGAAGTTTGTCTAGGGTGTGAAACTTACTTGCACCGGCCCTGGCTGAAAGTCCATCTGATGGCGGCTCAGGGGCCTGTGGAATGTGCTGGGATCTCAACCTGGGCCCTAGTGGGGCAGGTGCCCCTGTAACACAACCACACCCAGCTAGGCCTGCCCCCATTTTCTCCCTGTTTGTCAATCCCAGCACAGAGGCCAGGGACTCAGTGCTGTACTGAGACCAAGCTCCTCCCCACCAGGTGAGGGCTGGGGCCCAATGGCCAAGGGCAGTGGGTGTGAGGGGAGCTGGCACTAGGGGTCCTGCACTGCACAGGGTGTGGGACAAACAGAGAGCTCTAGGGGTCCCTGGTTCAGAGCTGGGTGCGCTGGCCAAGAGAGCAGCCGTCACACCTGTTCTTAGCCTGGCGGCTCCTGCTTCTGTTTCCCTGCACAGTCTCCCCAGCTCTCCGGGACTCCTGGCTCTCTGCAGATGGCAGCGGGTGTGAGGGGAGCTGGCACTGGGGCTCCTGCGCTGTACAGGGGATGGGCTAACCAGAGCTCTCCTGTCCCCAAGGCTCTCAGGCCACTTGTCCAGCCTGGCTGCAGGAGGGGATCTGGGGACAGACAGAGGGGGCCTGGGAGAGTCTGCGGGGGTAGCCACCTGGGAACAGACACTGAAATCCAGCGGTGGTGAGAAAGGCACAGGGACAGGTGCTCAGGGCTGTGTCCCTTAGGGTACGTCTACACTACGGGACTAATCCAAACTTGCCTAAACCGGTTTTGTAAAACAGATTGTATAAAATCGAGTGCGCGCGGCCACACTAAACACATTAAATCGGTGGTGTGCGTCCACGGTCCGAGGCTAGCATCGACTTCTGGAGCGTTGCACTGTGGGTAGCTATTCCGTAGCTATCCCATAGTTCCCGCAGCCTCCCCTGCCCCTTGGAATTTCCGGGTTGAGATCCCAGTGCCTGATGGGGCAATAATCATTGTCGCGGGTGGTTCTGGGTAAATGTCGTCAGTCACTCCTTCCTCTGGGAAAGCAACAGCAGACAAGCATTTCGCGGCTTTTTTCCCTGGATTGCCCTGGCAGATGCCATAGCATGGCAATCATGGAGCCTGTTTTGTCTTTTGTGACTGTCACCGTATGTGTACTAGATGCCGCTGACAGAGGCGATTCAGCAGCGCTACACAGCAGCATGTTTTTGCATGACAGCAGAGATGGTTATCAGCCATACTGTACCATCTACCAATCCATAAATTGGTAATAAGATGATCGTGGCTACCAGTCCTTTTGCACTGTTCCATTTGCTGCTGTCATAAGTGCCCCTGGTTGCTCTTAGCCAGGGGCACAAAAGCCAAAATTGGGAATGACTCCCTGAGTCAATCCCTCCTTTTTGGTATCTAAAAATAGAATCAGTCCTGCCTAGAATATGGGCAAGTGTACTAGAGAACCACTGTATCAGAGAACCAGAGAGCACAGCTGCTCTGTGTCAGATCCTGCAAAAATTATGAGCTGTATGCTATTCACAGGGGGTGCTCCTGCAACAACCCCACCTGTTCATTTCATTCTTCCCCCAGCCTTCATGGGCTACCGTAGCATTGTCCCCCCACTTGTGTGATGAAGTAATAAAGAATGCAGGAATAAGACACAGTGACTTGTTAGTGAGATATGAGTGGAAGGCAGCCTCCAGCTGCTATGATAGTCCAGACAGGACAATAAGGAGTGTGTAGGAGAGGAGCCCAGCATCCCTCTGCTAGTTCAGGGGCACTTGAATCTTTTCTTTACACATGAAGGGTGGGGGCTGATGGAGCTCAGCCCCCTGTTGCTATGACGATGATGGATATCAGCCATACTGTACCATCTACCAGGAAAAATTAGGACCAGGCACCCTTGATCCACTTGACCGATGCTAATACGCATGGTTACCAGTCCTTTTGCACTGCCCCATGTGCCAATAGGCTGATGATGACGATGGGTATCAGTCTTATTGTACCATCAGCCACCCATGGCGGGGGGGGGGAGCAAGGATGTTGGTGTTGAGTGCTGCACCATCCCGTCTATCTGCAGCATTCAGTAAAGATAGGGTGACATGTAAAAGAGTCAAGACAGGATTGTTTTCCCTTTCACTTCTGGGGGTGGGTGGGGGGGTGCGTAAATTGCCTAGCTATGCCCTGACCCACCGCGGACACTGTTTTTGACCCTAGAAGCATTTGGAGCTCAGCCAAGAATGCAAATGCTTTTCAGAGACTGCAGGAACTGTGGGATAGCTTGAGTCCTCCAGTCCATGAGCGTCCATTTGATTCTTTGGCTTTCCATTACGCTTGCTACGCAGCAGTGCGCTGAGTCCCTGCTATGGCGTCTGTCTGGAGATATTTAAAAAATGATTTTGAATTTCGTCTTCTGTAACGGAGCACTGATAGAACAGTTTTGCCTGCCCTTACAGCGATCACGTCCGCATCGTCCATGCTGGAGCTCTTTCTTTATTTTGATTTTTAACTGCATCACCACCCGTGCTGATCGGAGCTCCACGCTGGGCAAACAGGAAATATTCAAAAGTTCGCGGGGCTTTTCCTGTCTACCTGGCCACTGCATCCGAGTTCAGATTGCTGTCCAGAGCGGTCAGTGGTGCACTGTGGGATACCGCCCGGAGGCCAATACTGTCGATCTGCGGCCACACTAACCCCAATCCGATATGTTAATACCGATATTAGCGCTACTCCTCTCGTTAGGGAGGAGTACAGAAACCGGTTTAAAGAGCCCTTTATACCGATATAAAGGGCCTCTTAGTGTGGACGGGTGTGGCGTTAAATCGGTTTTACGCTCCTAAAACCGGTTTAAACGCGTAGTGTAGACCAGGCTTTAGATTTTCACAGCTCATGTCAGTGAAGATGCTGATTGGGTGCTCACTGGGGGTTGAACAATCAAAATTATAATTCAGCATACAATGGATCTTAGTAATTGGTGTCAAACAATGACTGAGAAACCTTCACCAGCCACTTCCCCAGTGATGCCGATAACCTGAGTGTTAATAAACTCCTTTCGCAAGCAGAGACCCCAAGGCACAAGAAGATCCCACGACCTGCCCTGGTGCCTCTTGAAAGCAGAGGAAAGATTCCCACTCACATCAAAGGCTTTTGGATCAATCTCTGAGTGACTTGGTCAGTTACCCTGAGTGCCAGTCACTGCACCCCAAAACTGGGTTCTCTGCACATGCAGTGCAGGGGGGTTGGGCAGGTGAAATGCAGCCACATCCTGGAGCCGGGACATAGGGCCCCAGCACAGCACAGCCTGTGCACCCTAAAGTCAGCCCCTCCCCCCGCCTGTAGGGTGGGGCCACTGAGAGGGGCTGGGACTGGGAAGAAGCTGGCACCACGGGCAGGGGCTGTTCCTCATGGGGAGGAGCTGATCAGCTGCCCTGCCTGAAGCACAACCACTGCCTGTGACACTCCGCACGTGCCCAAGGCTTGCAGTGGCCTCCTGCCCCCAAACTGTGCCCATGTTAAAAAATGGGCAGAGCTCAGTGGCCTTACCACCATGGCCCCTGGTCTACCCTGTTCCAGTGCCCCTGGATCTCCTCACTGCTACATCGGCTAGTTTTAGGGCTTTGTGTCCTGGCCACTGTCGCTTTGGTTGGTAACTTTAGCTACAATCCCAGGGAGATGTTTGCACTGAAATTTTCTCATAATTTAAAGACAATCTTCTCCTAAAATCTCACCCTGTCTGAATGGTCCTAGGGATTTCCCCTTTTTCTCTCCAGTTCTGACAGCTGACGATCTCTGTATGGGAAGCTAGACTTGGGGGAAAGCAGCATCCCCGCGGTTATATCCACGTGCTGTACCCTTCATAATATTTGTCAAGGGAAGGGTGAAAGATTCAGTCAGGCATGAACCTCCAAGGTTCAACGCCGGGAGGCTGAATTTGCACAGCCAGAGAGCAGGGCTACTAGAGAGGCCCAGCACAGGGCTGCAAGGATTAGGGATGCCTTGAGGGAGGAATTTGAGGCTGAAAACCAACAGTAATGTTTGGTGCCTTGCATGGGAGTGAAGTGCAGTGGTTACAATGTTAGTAGGAATCTGAGTTTCCTAAGATGATTTGCAGTGCCTGTTTCTTTCCTGGGCTAAAGTATCTTTGACTTTCTGCAATAATAAAGACTGTTTTCAAAGCCAAGAATTCATTTATTGAAAAGAAAATTATTTTACTGACAGACACACAACATTTTGGTATCCTAAAAGGGCAGGGGGGTGGGGTGGGGTGGGGTGGGGGAACTGTACGGTCACAGGTTTGAATATGTCCTGTCTGGAGTGCTGTGCAATGACTGCTGCACTTCAGGATGCCTATACTGCATGGTGATGGGGGTTGAGTGCAGAGGGTAAGGGTCGTAGTTCTCAGGGCTGGTTGGTGAACATACAGGTGTTGGAGGCAGCTGTTGGTGGTGGTAAGAACCTGGATGCTGGGGAACAGTGATTTCCCTACACCCCCCCTGAATTTCCCCAACACCCCCCCCCCCAGTTTTGTGAGCTAGTTACATACCAATTTAGTGACTGTTTGGAAATCTGAATATAAACTGAAACATTAATGCACACTTTAAAAGCTTATAGAGTGTATGATAAAATATGTGTATCTGAAAAAATGCAATAGATTTGAAAAGTATGAACATAGACTAGCTTCCTTGCTTCCTTATACAGCTGTTGTTTTTTATGATGTCAGTGCATTCATTTCGGTGATGTTGGCCAACCTAATAATTTCAAATGATGATTTGTAAGCAAAGTCTAAATGAGCTCTCCCTGACAGCTAGTGATGAGCTGGGGCTGTGGGGAAAAGCTTCAGGGCCAGATTATATTTACATTCACACCTAATCTACCTAGGGATCCAGCAAACAGAGCTGTGTTGTCCAAGTGATAGATTTTGGCTGGGGTTGGGTTACAAACCACTTGAATGTGGGGGAAATGGGGGATGAAATGTTGTTTTTATTGTATGAGTAAAGGGCAGTAGAACTGTACTTAGTCTGTGATGATTTGAAGGCATCAAGAGACAGGGCAGGGACCTGTCCCTCTCCATTCTTTAAAACGAGTGCTGATTTGGCTCCATAGATAGTCTTTTGTTCTGTGTAAAGGTGGGTGTCCGGGGCTCAACCCTCCCTGGGGAGGAGGGGAGCCACACCGGCCTGTTGTTCTTACTCGGGTCCTGCCCTGTTTCTTCAAGGCCGAGCAACAATACAAAAAGACAGTTAGGGCTCAGGCCTTCTGCTGCAAGGCTGAGCACTGGGGTGAGAGGGGAAGACTGCCACCCGCGAGTGGGGTGGCAGGGGGGACGCAGGCCCACCCACTCCACTGCGTCCCGGCCCGGGGTCCTAGGCAGCGGCTACCACCGCTGACGGTCAGTGGGGATCCTGACCGTAACACACTAACATGGGCGTAGGTTAATCTGCAGCCTGACTGGGGTCGGCTGCCCCCGGGCCATTTCCAATACCCCCCTCCGGGCCTACCTGGTCTGGGGTGTCTGCTTCCGGGAAGTCCAACAGCATGGGCTCCTCGCAGCTCGGCCTGGGGGGTAGATCCGGCAGTTCCTCGGGGAAGTCCAGCCAGTTCTGCTCCGGGGGTTCCTCGGGGTAACAACAAGGGAGAGGTGAAGTCTCCGGCAGGTTCCTCCTCGTAGACGGCACGGGGAAGCTTCAGCGGGTCCTCCCAGTAGCGAGTGAGGGGAAGCTCCAGCCAGTTCGGGCAACTGCTGTGGGCTCCAGCAGCTTCCCAGTCCCGAGCCCTCTCGGGCAGGTCTGCTCCCGAGGGTGGCTGGGCTCCGACTGAGCTCTGGTGGCCGGCTTTTATGCTTCCGGGTCGCTGCCTGACCCTCTGAGGGGCGGGCTCACTGCTTTGGAGCCCCGCCCCTTCCGATGTCCAGGGCTCAACCCTCCCTGGGGAGGAGGGGAGCCACACCGGCCTATTACATTCTGTTAAGTGACCACTACAGCTGAAATCACTGACAATCAGGTCTAAGTGCTTAGTCCTGTTGTGGAGACAGTGTTCCTGTGTGTTGGTGTCACTAGGCATAAATCTAGGTAACTCGGGAGGATGGCTTTGGGCCTATGTGACCCAAAGTACCTTTATGTAAAGTGCTTTTGTTAGCCTTACTAAACTTTTGTAACCTCTTGTGTTATGTGCTAATTATTGGCAGCTGCAAGGCTGCTTGATACTAGATGTAGCCAATACTAAATAAGATAGGCGGAAAGCAGATGCTGTAATTAAAGTTATATGCATGAGAACGTAGCCCCCATGGTGGGAAAGTACAGATAACTGATCACAGAAGAGTTGCTAACGAGCTAAAGTGGTTTTTGCCAAGTATGACTGAACTGCTTAATATAATTGCTATTGCAAAGTGTATTTGCTGCATGGGAATGAAAGGTCGGGGAGAGGAGGAGTGTGGGGGGTGATGGAAATGCTTAGCTAAAATCATGTATAAAGAGAGAGAGCTGTTTGTATCGGTGTGCAGGATTTGAGATTGCTATGTCTCCCTTGCACCTTATTTGGGCTCAAATAAACTTGTCTTTTTGCTTCTCCACCTTGGTGTGTTTATTGGAAGCGAAGCACACCGGGCAACGAACCACTGTTGCTGTCGCCTCGGGCCTCTGTGCCGGCAACATGTGGGTACAATGTTTTTGTGTGAGACAGCCCAGACTGCACTAGCAGTGAGGTTCCCCCACCGAGAGCTCAGCTGAAATCACTGAGAGCTGGTGAAACCTCAAGAGACCAAATCACAGAGGTCAAAGTGGCAGGTGGCAGCAGACGGTGACTGCGCAGGGCCATTGGCAACAAAGCGGTGGAGTGAACAGTGGCACAACGAACAGCCGTGGCCAGAGCGAACAGTGAGCAGCTGGAGGAACAAGTAAAGTGCCTTCTTGTCCTCCACCTGGAAGGTGTACTCACGTGAAAGCACCTCTGAACTCTGAGTCTCCACTGACTAAAGACAACACTGGTGAGCGGGGTGCGGTGGAGGGAAAAGCGAGGGGCACATTAAATAAACATTTGTTTGTTGGACTATATTTTAGTCACTTTGCTCCAGAATGCTAGATTTGTGACTGGGAATGGAAGCTTATATAAATATGTTTCCTAGTAGGCCAAGATTTTTAAAATGCATTATTTGCCAAGGTTGTTATCTCACATTGTTGCTATCTTGGGAGGTCATTATGTTGGGGAGTTTCTGTACTAAACATTTTTATTATTATAATTAATTTTTACATAAGAATGGTCATTCTGGGTCAGACCAATGGTCCATCTAGCCCAGTATCCTGTCTTCCAACAGTGGTCAAGGCTAGGTGCTTCAGAGGGAATGAACAGAACAAGTAATCATCAAGTGACCATCCCCTGTTGCCCATTCCCAGTTTCTGGCAAACAGGCTAGGGACACTCAGAGCATGGTGTTGCATCCCTCCTGTCAAAGTTAGACTCAGGACTCACAGTTTGTCAGACCACTCTGTTTTATTAGCACAGCGCTTCTGCTAATAACACCCAGATAATGTGAGCACCATGCAAAACACAAACCATCTTATTTATACAGATAAAAGGATGAGAACTTAACAAGATAACAAAGGGAGCAGAATCAGATAAGTTTACCTGGGCTAGGCATGCATATTTTATTTCCT
This sequence comes from Mauremys mutica, assembly GCF_020497125.1. NCBI lineage: Eukaryota > Metazoa > Chordata > Testudines > Geoemydidae > Mauremys > Mauremys mutica. Next base: position 31,388,735 of record NC_059083.1, read on the forward strand.
TACTAATTACTACCCATCTTCTGTTAATGTTTTGCCATTAGCACCATTGTTTATGCCTAATGTTTCTTTTCCTGGCACCTGTATTTCAACATTTCTTATTTCTGCTTAAAGGTACATACAACATTTCTTTAATCCATTCTTATTTTTACAATATAATTCATTCTACTTTCACAATCCCTCCTTTTGGTCAAGCTTACGCCATGACCAAAATTTTACTGGGTTCCACATATTAACCGCTTTATCTCTTTGTTCATCAGCAATATTCAAAATCATCATATTAGCACTCTGTTCTGGGGCAGTCACCTGAGTGGCATGCCTTACACAATTTTGGGTACAACAGGAGACTAACTGAAAACATACAAAAATTATTAGGATTCCAAACAGGATAGTCAGGGCTTCCTGAAACAACCAGTTTCCTATGCCAGATAAATTGAACAGGTTACTTAGCCACTTCCATAAAGAACTCGGCTCTTCATGGGGAAGATATGCGATTTGTTCTAAGTGGCTAGCGTGATCTATTACCTCATTGGTATTGTCAGGTATAAACACACAACATTGTTTTCCAATGAGAGCACAGGTCCCTCCTTTGGCCGCCAGCACTATGTACAATGCCTGACGGTTTTGGAGGCCACCTGTTGGATTGCCCCTGTTTCTTTGGCCAGGGCTCAAACTTTCTCCAGTTTTATTTGCCATTATTTTAACTACTTCTTTTAACCTCAGGAGCCTTTTTTTGCCCGGTGTATTACTCCCCCAAGTGGGTTAAAGGAACTGCCAATAGTCTCTTCCCAGGTGTCATTACTGTTCCATATTGTATTAAACGGACGAGGTCCTCCAGTGAGGTCTGGGGAATTGAGTGGGATAGCCAGGACAGGAACAACAGTTTGACAGTGGGCTGGGATGTGGCTGCAGACCCAGCATTTAGAAATATTAAGGGTCTGAGCTATCCACACTTGCTGCTGGATAAAAGAATTGTCATTGTGGACTCCCCAGACCTTCAGACACCAACAGCCGAGGAACAGGCACCACATGTTGGAGGCAGGGCCCTTCTGGTTCTGACAACCTCAACTGAGGGAACTGTAGTCACAGTTTTATGTCCACCAGGCAGCAGGCGCTAGGCTCACTACTGCTTTTTCTTGGGCCTTGCTTTAGGTAGTCGTCTGCTTCTGGCAACCCTTTCGAGAACGTAGATTGTAAGGTATTGCAGGCTGTTCCTCTACGTCATCTTCTGGAGTCAAAATTGACTCTGCGTGGTCCTGAGGTGATGATTGGTTCGCTGGGGGTGGTGCATTCTTACACGGCAAAGCATGTATTCATGCTGCGGATGCCAGACAGTTTAACAGCCGTCTGGGTAGTAAGCAGTGCCTGATGATTCTTTGATACTCTTTAAGTCTTTTTGCTTCTTTCCTTGACTCTGGCTATAACAATGGCCTTCACACCTTATCTTTTCCTGATGCATTCATTCCTCATTCACACAAACAGATTGAGAATACAAACAGTAGTATTTTATATCGAGCAAAAAGGCATTGCAAATTAAACCTTGCTAAGTTTTACAATGAATAACCAAGACAATTTACATTGAGACACAGGCCTTCAATGTTTCTCTAATTTACTTAACATAGACACAATAGAGAATCCTGTAAATTTGTAAGTGTAGCCAAGCCCTTAGAGAGGGCCCAATTTGTAATGCATATGGGAAAACAGAATTGTATAGTCCCAGAGGGTCATTTCTTTCTGCTATTCAAAAAGGGTGGCTAGCAGGATGAAATCAAATTATACATTATAAAGTCCAGCTCCTACATATCCCCTTTTGACACTAATATTATCAATCGCCAGTGTCACTTCTTATGTAGTAAAATACTGGGAGGTGATTTGGGCCTGTGGCTTTAGCTTTGCATACATTTGTTTTATTTACCAGCATATTTTAAACATTTTAATTAAACACATACAATTTAAAACCAAAAACATTTAGGGGTAGTAGTTGTGGGAGACCATCCAGATAATATGAATGGTTCTGTTTCCCACATTGTTTTGTTTGTTTGTTTTTAGGAACTATGTTACCTTTTTAAACAGATAATGGGTAACTGTTTGCCATTTAATGCCAAGACTGATAGAGAACTCAGCTAAATGAGTGCTTACAGTAAGCTGAGACTTTTTGGTTGTGGCAAATAGTAAATGTGATTATTGGTAAACACAGTACTTACATTACATGTACATTTGTCTACTGGTGGGTTGCTAACACTTTTATCCTTTTAAAACACTTTTTTTCAAGAATTAACACACACATTGCCCGTTATACAATACTTTGGTTTAATTATTAATTTTATCCCACATACAGGATCCTAGTGAGGTGTTTTTACTACAGGGCTTTGGAGCAACAGGCATGGATAAGCATACCCACTTTTGAGGAGTTTACTTGGTACAACCTTTAGTGTCCAATAGTTTCCCTTCCTTCCCAGCCCAATTGGCTTGAGGTTTGAGGTAGCCAGAAGGATCCCAGGTGCAATCTGTGGAGTGGGCTAACTTTCCATCTCTTTGCTTCCAGAGCCTGTTGGTGTGCAATTTTAACAATTTCTTTACTTAACAAATTTTGTCTTACCGTACTGGAGACATACTGCATCCAGTTATATTGATAGGTATTAAACAATTATTTTTTTCTTTGCTTTAACAGATGTATTAAAACCTTAATTTTTTTTTATATTACCCAAAACATTTTATGTTTTAAATATTTGCATTTCAGTACATGTTATAGCTATTGCAGTATGTTTTTTTTAACTTTTATTTTTGATTTTTTAAAAGACAAAAAACATTTTTCTACCCCTTTCAGGGTGGCATTGATTGTCGCTTAAAAGATTCCTTTCTTTTACAAATACCCTTGCTGATTGCAGGCAAAACAGAGGAATTACCCCCATATTTTCCTGTGGTTTTTTTGTTTTATAGGCAGGCCAGGTTTTAATGGGTTCTACTTTTTAAGAGTTATGGGAAAAGTATTCCACTGTTTAGTTATTAAATTCATGAGGTGGTGGACCTCAAGTTTTTTCTCTTATATAGCAGACCAAGTTTGTAATGTTTTTCCTGCTGTGTTAAGTTTTAAGTTTATTCACAGGTAATAGCTGAGAAGCATTATTACCATATTACCTTCAAGGTTTTTTTCAAAAATCATACACACTATACGTTGTTACAGGGGTACTTACTAACATTAAATGTATTTCAATGTTTAATATTAACAATAACATTTAGCATCAAATCTCTTAAAGGGATCTTGTTAGACCATGTCTTTTATTTAGGCAATTTCTTTTGTGCTGGCAGTTTTTACCTTTCTTTATCAGTTAGGTAATTTGCATTAACACAGGCTTGGCTTTTGGATTCAAAGCCATTAGCAGAGCTCAGAGACTTTGTCTTAAAAGGGACACAATTAACTTCCACCAGAGTTTTAATTTCTTTCCACTTTCAACTCCTGCTTACAAAACACACAGAGATCTGAAAAAGAAAACAGTCTATTGCGGCTCTTTTTGGAGCCCTAATAGGATTTTAATTTAGTAGCATATTTCATTTGTATTTTTTTTACCCCTTTTTACAATATACACTGCACATGTCCTAGGGAAAAAGCACATTCCTTCTATATTACAACTTTTTTTTTTAAACATTAGCCATATCAATTTTTACATACGATGTAACTGTTTTTTTTTTCTTACAGAGTTTTCATGTACCCTTATTAAAAGTGACAGTCTGATTACACAGAGCCATTTTAAGGCTCAGTGTTTTTAACATTGCTTTTTTTTTTGTTTTGTGCACCTCACCTCTGCTGTTGCTTCAGAGGGGCACTGTTAAAATATATATTTTTTTAATTCTTTCACTACAGCTCTTATCTGCTATTGTTACCAAAAACAAACAAACAAACAAACAAACAACCAAACAAAAAGACTCCAGAATCTCTCCCTATTCTCCTGATTTTGACTGCCCTATTGCAGCCATGACTTGGTTTTTATTTAAAAAACATTTTAAATTTTATAAAGAATTAAGTTACCCCTTAAGGGTTAAATGCTAAATCCCAAAGCCAAACAACACTAATTACCTGTGTCTTGCAAAAAGGTTTGTTAGTTTTGCAACTTTGAATTAAGAGTTAAATGAATTTTTAGTGGCATTAAAAACAAAAACAAAAACAATTTATCTTACACCTACAAAACAGGAGTTTTACAAACCAGATGTGCTGGTTTAGCTTCTTAGAACTTTACATATTTTGACAGACAAATAGATACATACACATTTTCTATTCCTTTACACTGCTTTGTTTTTACATAGCTTTATATATATTTGGATTATTTACAGGCATTCTTTTGGAAAAGGGCCCATTTTCCCTTTAGAATGGCTGCAAAGAAACCAAGAATTCTCTCTTTAACATGGTCCTTTTTAACATTTTCACAAAGTTTAACTGCTTAATTCTCTCCAGCCTTTGTAGAGTTAACTTTTCACTCTCTTTCCATAAATCACTTGTTTATCTCCCAAAATAACACCTTTATCACCTCAGATTTCACCATTTTAGGTATTGTTCCAGGGGTTTATGCCTGCACTTACTGCTTTTCTTGCTCCTGACATTAGGCCCTTAGGGCTTCCAACCTGTTTTTCAGTTTTTTTATCTGTTGCTTGCCTGCTTTTCTGGGCCCGATCCTGCTTTTTGTCCTTTTTACAATGAGATGGGAGTATTAAGGGGGTTGGATCGATCCGGGGTGGGTTTTTTGAGAACGGGGTAAAGGGGAGCACTCGGTCTGGTGGTGGGAGAGGAGGCTTTTAATAAAGCTTTTAACTTATTATTTGAATATTTGAGAGAGGCGAGTTTTTGATTTTGTCCAGCTACGATTTGCCTCTTCCCACCACTGAATGAAACAATTAACCTCTTCTTTAGCCAATTTAGTTTTAGGTTGGCCGAGTTTGTCCTTTAAGATGTCCACTCGGTCTTTGTTCCAAGATTTTAACAGTGGCCACTGAGTTTTGGGATCCCCCTGAGTTAGCCTAGACCATTTTTCCAGAAATTTACAGGAGTCTGGACCCATCCTAAATACATAAAATGAGCCGGCGTTCGTTTAGGGAACTGTTCCCACTTAGACGTCTGGTTACCAGTACAGGAGGACTTTACACACCAATCGCACAAGAAGGAAATTCGGGTTCGTCAGAGCAACACACAAAAGGAGCCCACAGGCTACTGCCTCAATTGCCCTTGCTTTCACACCAGGGGTTTTACCCAAAGTGTGGTGCGGCTGCAATTGTGCAGATTCCACTCACTCAGACCACAGGGACAGGAACCCCTTGGTCAGCCGATCCCCGGACAGAGATGGCACCCAGACTCAAACACTCCACAGGAAGACGGATAGACACAGAGACAGGACAGTCCTCAGTCCGGACAAAACACAGAAATAATTACCTGACCAGATTCCTGATGTCAGATCCCGGGATCCCTACCAGAACAGAGTGGGAACCAACAGGTTCAATGGCGTAGACTTCACTGTGGTCATGCACCTTTCTGTTCTGGTGGAGGACCGCTCGGGCCAAATGCCCAGGTGCCGGCTGCCACGGTCGTCCTACAAAAACAGTCAGGGCTTGGCTACACTTACAAGTTGCAGCGCTGGGAGTTACAGCGCTGGTCATGCAGCTGTGGAAGGGCCAGCGCTGGAGTGTGGCCACACTGACAGCTACCAGCGCTGCAGTGTGGCCACACTTGCAGCACTTTCCAGCGCTGTATTGAGAGGTGCATTGTGGGCAGCTATCCCACAGAGCACCTCGTCCCGTTTTGGCGCCGTTTTGGCGCTGAGTATTGTGGGAAGGGGAAGGAAGTGTGCGGGTCATTCCGCTTCCTGTTTGCCAGCGCCCCGTGGTGCATCGCTTCACATCCCAGCATTCACTCTTTCCAGCAGCGTTTGGCGCCATTGTGAGTGTCTTTCTGTTACTCTCTGTGTGAATCGCGATTTCTGTGGCAAATGGAGCCCGATCTGCTGAGGACTCTGCTGATGAGTGTCACCAGCACAACACGTTTGGCAGTCCAGCTATTCCTTCAGCTCCAAAGTGACAGTGAGGAGTCCGACGATGATATCAATATGGATTTGCCTGCCGCGTGTGACACTAAAGTGCTTGCGGCATTTACGGAAATGCTCAGCACCGTTGAACGCCGCTTTTGGGCTCGGGAAACAAGCACTGAGTGGTGGGATCACATCGTCATGGAAGTCTGGGATGACGAGCAGTGGCTGCAGAACTTTCGTATGAGAAAAGCCACTTTCATGGGACTGTGTGCTGAGCTCGCCCCCACTCTGCGGCGCAAGGACACAAGATTGAGAGCTGCCCTGACGGTGGAAAAGCGAGTGGCTATTGCAATCTGGAAGCTGGCAACTCCAGACAGCTACCGGTCGGTCGGGAACCAGTTTGGTGTGGGAAAGTCGACCGTGGGAATCGTTTTGATGCAAGTTTGCAAGGCAATTAATCGCATCCTGCTAAGAAAGACCGTGACTCTGGGGAGCGTGCAGGACATTGTGGATGGCTTTGCACACATGGGTTTCCCTAACTGTGGAGGGGCGATAGATGGGACGCATATTCCTATTCTGGCCCCCCCCCACCTGGCATCAGAGTACGTTAATCGTAAGGGGTATTTCTCTATGGTTCTCCAGGCGCTTGTGGATCACCGCGGGCGTTTCATTGACATTTACACAGGCTGGCCTGGAAAGGTGCATGATGCACGCATCTTTCGGAACAGTGGCCTGTTCAGGAAGATGCAGGCAGGGACTTTTTTCCCAGACAGGAAGATCACAGTAGGGGATGTCGAAATGCCCACTGTGATCCTTGGAGACCCCGCGTACCCGTTACTGCCTTGGCTCATGAAACCCTATACAGGGAAGCTTGACAGGAGCAAGGACCGGTTCAACTACAGGCTGAGCCGGTGCAGAATGACTGTGGAGTGTGCTTTTGGGCGTTTAAAAGCCCGCTGGCGTTGCTTGTATGGGAAGCTAGACTTGGGGGAAAGCAGCATCCCCGCGGTTATATGCGCTTGCTGTACCCTCCATAATATTTGTGAAGGGAAGGGTGAAACATTCAGTGAGGCATGGACCACCGAGGTTCAAGTCCTGGAGGCTGAATATGCACAGCCAGAGAGCAGGGCTAATAGAGAGGCCCAGCACAGGGCTACAAGGATTAGGGATGCCTTGAGGGAAGAATTTGAGGCTGAAAGCCAACAATAATGTTTGCTGCCTTGCATGGGAGTGAATTGCACTGCTTACACTGTTATTCTATTATCCATAATAATAATATGATTTGTAGTGCCTCTTTCTTTACTGGGCTAAGGTATCTTTCACTATCTGCTATAATAAAGACTGTTTTCAAAGCCAAGAATTGTTTTATTGAAAAGAAAAAAACTTCCTTGACAGACAGACAGACACACAACATTTCATGAACACAAGAGGGCAGGGGTGTGGGTTGGTGAACTGTACAGTCACAAGTTTGCATATGCCCTGTCTGGATTGCTGTTTAATGAATCCTGCACTTCAGGGTTCATATACTGCATGGTGATGGGGGTTGAATGCAGAGGGTAAGGGTGGTGGTAGGTATCAGGGCTGGTTGGGGAACATACAGGTGTTGGAGGCAGCTGGTGGTGGTAAGAACCTGGATGCTGGGGAAAGGTGGTTTGAGCTGACATTGGGGCACAAGGCACAAAGGACGGGGCGGGTGGGGGAGTAGCACGGTAGTGCTCTGCTTGCATGGCAACGAGTGACTCTATAGACTCCACTTGGCGCTCCAGGATGCTTAGCAGCCGCTCCGTGGTTTTCCTCTTGGCCACTGCATTTCTCTTGCGTGTCCTGCTTTCTTTCTCTCGCCAATCCTTCAAGTCCTTACTCTCTCGAGCAGACTGATTAAGAACAGTTTTCAGCATGTCTTCTTTGCTCTTTCGGGGATTTTTTCTCAAATTTTGAAGCCTCTGTGATGTTGAACATCTGGGCAGTCCAGTAGTCAAGGTCACTGTAGAAACAGAAATGACAACATTTAACACGGGCAGCATTGTATCCACTATCTCCAGACATGAATTGTTACACTGAGGGAGTGAGTTCTTATTTAAGCATTCTTTTACCCACACGCATAACACTACAGAAGCCACGACATGGTGAGTGAGCAGTGCTTATATGGGGAGAAGTGGGGCTTGGGTGTAAGAGGGGAGCTGGTTGCTTCGGGTAATCTGGAGTGCTAGAGGGGTTGAGTGAAATGAAGATGCAGATGCAGGGGTGATCTTATCTCCCTATCTCTTCACTAAAGAGTCTCCCAACATTTTTCACAGGACTTAATCCTGGAAGATGTTTCCCTACTGCGAGTCACTAGGGAACAGCGGGGGGCTCTTTTAGAGCAATGTGGATTCCGCCCGGGACCCTATGCGGCTTGCCTGTGTTCAGAAATGGTCCCCCCACCACTGGCAGAAGAGTGGCGCGGACGCGTCACCGTCACTGGGACAAGGGACACAGTGGCTCTGCCTATAAACCTGCGCAGGCATATTGCCCACGCTCTGGATGAAGCTTTTGCTGAGATAACTGAGGCAGATTACCGCGACGTGATAGACCACATCAACGGGCTATTCCACATCTAGAGGCTGGCATGCATGCATCCATAACCCCCCCTCCTCTCCAGAAACATTTCACCCAGAAAATAAAAGCCGCTTACCGGTAACACGCTCCTCTGCTTGTCCTTCTGCAACTGCTGGCTGCTGCGATTGGGTGCTTTCCTCCTGGCTTGAGAAGAGCTCCTGGCTGCATGCCTCCAGGGAATCTGCGGTTTCTTCCCCCATGCCAGGAGCTTCACTCGCGGTTTCCTCCCCCCCCCACGCCTCCGCCTCCGCCGCCTCCTCCGCCTCCTCCTCCTGTCCCCCAGCCTGCTCAGAAGTGTCCATCGTTATCCTGGGATTGGCAGTGGGGTCACCCCCAAGTATCTCATCCATCTCCCTGTAAAAACGGCAGGTCGTGGGAGCAGCTCCGGATCGTCGATTCCCCTCTCGGGCTTTGTAATAGGCACTCCGCAGCTCTTTAATTTTCACCCTGCATTGTACTGCGTCCCGATCATGGCCCCGATCCAGCATGGCCCTTGATATCTGCTCAAAGATATCGTAATTCCTACGGCCGGAGCGCAGCTGTGCCTGAACAGATGCCTCACCCCAAACACTGATGAGGTCCTGCAATTCACCAGTGCTCCATGCTGGGGCTCGTTTGCCGCGTGGAGGCATGGTCACCTGTAACTGATTAAAACTGATTGCACTCCACACCTGGCTGCAGCAAACAGGAAGGAGATTTTTAAATTTCCCGGGGCATTTACAGGGCGGGTCACCTGAGGCAAGAGCAGTAGAGTGCAAACTGATGTGCAGAGTGGCTGAACAGGAATTCTGGGATAACTACTTATTCCCTGGAGGACAGGTAAAGCGCTGGTGAGTGTCCACACCTGCTGGGCAGCGCTGGATCACCAGCGCTGCACTCCTTATACCCCTGCCGGGATGGGTTTTCAGCCAGCGCTGCAACCAGGGAGTTGCAGCGCTGGTTGTGCCCTGCAAGTGTGGACGGGGTGTTGTTGCAGCACTGGAAAGCCTCCACCAGCGCTGCAACTTGTAAGTGTAGCCAAGCCCTCAGGAATCACACAGCCCTAGTGAAGACGGTTGCCATCTCGGTGGAACCTCCAAATTGTCAAAGTTAGACTCAGGACTCACAGTTTGTCAGACCACTCTGTTTTATTAGCACAGCGCTTCTGCTAATAACACCCAGATAATGTGAGCACCATGCAAAACACAAACCATCTTATTTATACAGATAAAAGGATGAGAACTTAACAAGATAACAAAGGGAGCAGAATCAGATAAGTTTACCTGGGCTAGGCATGCATATTTTATTTCCTTACTAATTACTACCCATCTTCTGTTAATGTTTTGCCATTAGCACCATTGTTTATGCCTAATGTTTCTTTTCCTGGCACCTGTATTTCAACATTTCTTATTTCTGCTTAAAGGTACATACAACATTTCTTTAATCCATTCTTATTTTTACAATATAATTCATTCTACTTTCACACTCCCATCCTGGCTAATAGTCACTAATGGACCTATTATCCAGGAATTTATCTAGTTCTTTTTTGAATCCTGTTATAGTTTTGGTCTTCACAGCATCCTCTGGCAAAGAGTTCCCTGGGTTGACTTTATATTGTGTGAAGAAATACTTCCTTTTGTTTTTTTAAAACCTGCTGCCTATTAATTTAATTGGGTGACTGCTAGTTCTTGTGTTATGTGAAGGATTAAATAACATTTCCTTATTCACTTTCTTCGCACCAGTCAAGATTTTAAAGACCTCTATCATATCCCCCTTAGTCATCTCTTTTCTAAGCTGAAAATTCCCAGTCATTTTAATCTCTCCTCCTGTTTCATATCCCTGATCATTTTAGTTGCCCATCTCTGTACCTTTTCCAATTCCAATATATCTCTTTTGGGATGGGGTGACTAGATCTGCACACACTATTCAAGGTGTGCACATACCATGGATTTATAGAGAGGCAATATGATATTTTCTGTCTTAGTATCTATCCCTTTCTTAATGATTCCCAACAGTCTGTTTGCTTTTTTGACAGCTGCTGCACATTGAGTGGATGTTTTCAGAGAACTATCCACAATGACTCCAAGATCTCTTTCTTGAGTGGTAACAGCTAATTCAGATCCCATCATTTTGTATGTATAGTTGAGATTGTTTCCCAATGTGCATTACTTTGCATTTATCAACATTGAATTTCATTTGCCATTTTGTTGCCCAGTCACCCAGTTTTGTGAAATCCCTTTGTAACTCTTCACAGTCTGCCTGGGACTTAACTATCTTGAATAGTTTTGTATCATCTGCAAATTTTGCCACCTCACTGTTTACCCATTTTTCCAGATGAATATGTTGAATAGGACTGGTCCCAGTACTGACCCCTCAAGGATACCACTATTTATCTCTCTCCATTCTGAAAACTGATAATTTATTCCTACCCTTTGTTTCCGATCTTTTAACCAGTTATTGATCCATGAGAAAACTTCCCTCTTATCCCATGATGGCTTACTTTTCAAAAGTCAATTTAAATTAATTTTTTTTTAATTTATATATTTTTAGAAATCTAGACCTGTTATGCGTTTTTGTGTAACTTGCATTATTCTTATGTTAAATTTGCATCATCCTAACAAAACATTTACTTTATTCATATCTCTTTTATATATCTCATTCGTCCTGACACCCCCCCTGTAAATTCGAACACCCCTCCTAATTTCAATTCCTGGGGAAACCACTGAGTAGAGCTGTGAGTGGCTGGCAAGGCATCTGGTGCCAGAGCAAATGCCTGGATAGTGGAGCAAGCAAGAAGTACACCCTGCTCCCCATCAGGGTGAGAGGTGAACTCTGCAGATGCACCTCTACATTCTGGGTCTTCACTGTGAGTGCTGCAGAGGGAGAAGGGGTGGGCACGTTAAAGGAACTTTTGGTTGCTTGAATTAAAACCTGAGACAAAACGTCACTGCCCAATGTATTCCAGGGTGGTTGTTTCGCTCATGGTTTTATCTTTATTAATCCAGCTTGCAGCGTTTCCCCAAAAGAATGCCATGTGATTTCTCTCCTTTCATTAAAAGTTTCTGTTCTACACTCAGACTCCATGGTTGCGAGAGGGGAAGTATTGCCTCTAGAGGCGCCCAGGGGTGTGTGTAATTTTCTCAGGTTACTGGGTGGGGCTGGAGCCGGTTCTGTTGTATTGTTGAAAAGGAGCCCCTGGGGTTTGTACAGGTTTTTGTATATTGCCATTCCTAATATCTGATTTGTCTCCATTTATCCTTTACTGTAGAGACTGTCCAGTTTGGCCGATGTACATAGCAGAGGGGCATTGCTGGCATATGACGGCGTAAAACCTGTAGGAGAACACTTCAACCTCCCTGGCCACACAATAGCAGATCTTAAGGTGGCCATCCTGCAGCAAAAAAACTTCAGGACCAGACTCCGACTCCGGGAGTTTGTTTAACTCGGTAGGGTCTCGGAGCTCCACTCCACAATACCCTTCTTTGCTAATGATGCAGTCACGGAATTCTGGGCAGAATTCCCCGGCTCACCAGCACTCAGCAAGCCCCAAGTTAAATGGTGCCTCCCAGAGCATGGTAGGGGTACTGCAGTATGTGGATGCTCAGAAGATGTTTGCTGAAGGAACAAAGGGGGAACTTCAGCCTGATGCCGCCTTTTCCGATCCTGAGAACGAGGCCAAGAGAAGAATCCTCTTCACAATCTCTCCTAGTACAGGAAGTGTAAAACAGTCTCCGTCTAACAAGCACAGTCCCCTGACTGCAAGCATTCGGATGGACTGTGGCCAAGCATACATGCAGGATGGGAAGAAACGAGGTCGAAGGAAGAGATCCTCCCCAGGGAATCTAAACATGAACTCTGGGGTGTCCCCTAAATGCAAATCCTTACCAACTGTGGCTGGACTCTTTACTCAGCCTTCAGGCTCACCGCTTAATATAAACTCAATGGACAATGACCAGCCTCCAGTGCTGAAAAAAGAGAAGCCCCTGATTCAGACCAATGGTGTTCATTACTCACCACTGACTTCGGATGAAGAACAGGGATCGGAAGATGAGCACAATAGCACCAGAATTGAGAGGAAAATTGCAACGATATCATTGGAAAGCAAATCTCCACAGAAGACTATTGAAAATGGTGGCAGTTTAGCTGGGAGGAGACAAGCACAAACCAGTGAGAACATGAATAGCAGTAAATGGAAGTCTACTTTTTCGCCAATTTCTGACATCAACCTGACCAAAACTACAGGTAGCCCATTGCAGGCTGTTTCATCTCTGAGCCAGAATTCCCTGTTTGCCTTTAGGCCGTCCTCTGAGGATGGCATGGCCATCGATGCCAAAATTGCAGCACACACACGGAAAAACATCACCATGTCCTCCTCTGGGATGGACAGACTCAGCCCCAATACAAACTCCGCTAATGGATCCATGTATAACGGTGGACTGACCACAGACATCGGTTTACACAGCTTTATTGATGGTGCTTCTCTTCCGCATAAGACTTCAGATGTGACGACCCTCAACTCCTCTCTGGGTTTTCAGTCACAGAGGAGCAAAGATGTGAGGATTTTGGAGACAACCCCCTTTTTGAACAAGAGGCAGCTTGAAGGCCTCGGCAGCATGAAAGGAGAAGACTTAAACCGGTCAGGGGTCAAAAGTAAAGAGCTCAGTGAATTAACCATTCGTCCAGGGGCGGCTTCTGAAAAAAGTTCCTTGCAGCACAATGGCAAGGTCGGCAAAGGACGGGACCGAGATGTGGAGTTTAAAAACGGCCACAACCTTTTCATTTCTGCTGCTGCTGTATCTTCTGGTGGCCTTCTCAATGGCAAAAGCCTTTCCACTGGTGTCTCATCTGCAGGCAACCCAGCACCTTCTGTTCAGACACACCATCTTTTTTTAAACACATTGACCACTGGATCGCAGTTCCCCCTGGGTCCCATTGCTTTGCAGGCAAACCTCAACTCGGTGACAAACTCCTCAGTATTGCAGTCCTTATTTAATTCAATGCCAGCTGCTGCCAGTCTGGTCCACGTGTCATCAGCTGCAACCAGACTGACTAACTCTCATGCTATGGGGAACTTCTCTCCTGGGGTTACAGGTGGAACAGTTGGAGGTATTTTTAACCATGCGGTGCCTTCTGCCTCCTCTTCTCATCAGTTTGGAGCCAGTTTCAGCAGCAGTGCTGTTTCTAGCAGCACAATGCTGAGCTTACACCCTCTGCAGGCTGTTGCCAGCACCTCATCCTTCCAGCCCCACTCCTCTAGCTTAGTAACATCCAGTGAGAACAGAGCTGCCCAACACCTAAACAGAGCGCCAGTGCAGTGTTTTTCATACCCCTCCTCCACCCCCTCCTAATGTTTCATTACCTCCTCCTCCTCCATTACTCGCTTCTAACTCTGAGCCTGCGCTTCTGCAGAACTTGCCGTCCATCCCAGCTAACGATGCTTTTTTACCATCCTCTTCTGCTGCTTCTGTCCAATCTGCTAATGCTTCTTTGTCTATTAAGCTAGCTTCTCTTCAGCACAAAACTTCCCGTCCCTCCTTTACAGTCCATCACCCACCTCTGCCCCGTTTGGCGCTGGCACAGACCGCGCCCATGATCCCGCAGTCCAACGCAACTGGCACGTCCGCTATGTGGGTTGCACTTGGCATGCAGTCTCCTTATGCTTCGCACCTTTCTGGGGTTAAGCCACAATAAAGAGCTTGCTTAGCTAACCGTTCTTATTTTGTAAGGTAACTAGGATTTCTACCTCAACCCAATGTGACCTATGCAAGGACAACGTGGACCAACTTCACTCAGCTTCCACTGAAAGGTGCTCGCCTGGCCTGGCAGGGTTTCTACTCTCTTACTACTGGACAAAGTAAACAAACAAAAGACCTAAATAACAGAGAAAAGAATATTCTACTGTGAATCGGAGTTGAAAAAAAACTGCAAAGGAAAATGCTGAACTTCAGTTCATCTGCAAATTTGACACCATCAGCTCAGGATTAAACAAAGACTGTGAATGGCTTGCCAACTACAAAAGCAGTTTCTCCTCCCTTGGTTTTCACACCTCAACTGCTAGAACAGGGCCTCATCCTCCCTGATTGAACTAACCTCGTTATCTCTAGCTTGCTTCTTGCTTGCATATATATACCTGCCCCTGGAAATTTCCACTACTTGCATCCAACCAAGTGGGTATTCACCCACGAAAGCTCATGCTGCAAAACGTCTGTTAGTCTATAAGGGCCACAGGATTCTTTGCTGCTTTTGTAATAAGCATGTCATAAAAACAAATTTTATGTTTCCAGGATCGCTGCTTTTATAATTTATACTCAGGTCAAGGAGAATATCCCTGGAATTATTAATTTTTAGGAGGGGGTTCACAGGACTTGACATTTTAGTGAAAGGTGTTCACAAAATGTTTTTTTAGTACATCAGAAGCAGGAAGCCTGCTAAACAACCAGTGGGGCCACTTGATGATCAAAATACAAAAGGAGCGCTTAAAGACAATAAAGTCATTGCAGAAAAACTAAACGCATTCTTTGCTTCAGTCTTCACGGCTGAGGATGTTAGGGAGATTCCCAAACCTGAGGTGGCTTTTGTAGGTGACAAATCTGAGGAGCTGTCACAGATTGAAGTGTCACTAGAGGAGGTCTTGGAATTAATTGATAAACTCAACATTAACAAGTCACCGGGACCAGATGGCATTCACCCAAGAGTTCTGAAAGAACTCAAATGTGAAGTTGCGGAACTATTAACTAAGGTTTGTAACCTGTCCTTTAAATGGGCATGGGTACCCAATGACTGGAAGTTAGCTAATGTAACGCCAATATTTAAAAAGGGCTCTAGAGGTGATCCCGGCAATTACAGACCGGTAAGTCTAAAGTCGGTACCGGGCAAATTAGTCGAAACAATAGTTAAGAATAAAATTGTCAGACACATAGAAAAACATAAACTGTTGAGCAATAGTCAACATGGTTTCTGTAAAGGGAAATCGTGTCTTACTAATCTATTAGAGTTCTTTGAAGGGGTCAACAAACATGTGGACAAGGGGGGATCCGGTGGACATAGTGTACTTAGATTTCCAGAAAGCATTTGACAAGGTCCCTCACCAAAGGCTCTTACGTAAATTAAGCTGTCATGGGATAAAAGGGAAGGTCCTTTCATGGACTGAGAACTGGTTAAAGGACAGGGAACAAAGGGTAGGAATAAATGGTAAATTTTCAGAATGGAGAGGGGTAACTAGTGGTGTTCCCCAAGGGTCAGTCCTAGGACCAATCCTATTCAATTTATTCATAAATGATCTGGAGAAAGGGATAAACGGTGAGGTGGCAAAGTTTGCAGATGATACTAAACTACTCAAGATAGTTAAGACCAAAGCAGATTGTGAGGAACTTCAAAAAGATCTCACAAAACTAAGTGATTGGGCAACAAAATGGCAAATGAAATTTAATGTGGATAAATGTAAAGTAATGCACACTGGAAAAAATAACCCCAACTATACATACAACATCATGGGGGCTAATTTAGCTACGAGTCAGGAAAAAGATCTTGGAGTCATCGTGGATAGTTCTCTGAAGATGTCCACGCAGTGTGCAGAGGCGGTCAAAAAAGCAAACAGGATGTTAGGAATCATTAAAAAGGGGATAGAAAAAAAGGCTGAGAATATATTATTGCCCTTATATAAATCCATGGTACGCCCACATCTCGAATACTGTGTACAGATGTGGTCTCCTCACCTCAAAAAAGATATTCTAGCACTAGAAAAGGTTCAGAAAAGGGCAACTAAAATGATTAGGGGTTTAGAGAGGGTCCCATATGAGGAAAGATTAAAGAGGCTAGGACTCTTCAGCTTGGAAAAGAGAAGACTAAGGGGATATGATAGAGGTATATAAAATCATGAGCGATGTTGAGAAAGTGGATAAGGAAAAATTATTTACTTATTCCCATAATACAAGAACTAGGGGTCACCAAATGAAATTAATAGGCAGCAGGTTTAAAACAAATAAAAGGAAGTTCTTCTTCATGCAGCGCACAGTCAACTTGTGGAACTCCTTACCTGAGGAGGTTGTGAAGGCTAGGACTATAACAATGTTTAAAATGGGACTGGATAAATTCATGGTGGCTAAGTCCATAAATGGCTATTAGCCAGGATGGGTAAAAATGGTGTCCCTAGCCTCTGTTCATCAGAGGATGGAGATGGATGGCAGGAGAGAGATCACTTGATCATTGCCTGTTAGGTTCACTCCCTCTGGGGCACCTGACATTGGCCACTGTCGGTAGACAGGATACTGGGCTAGATGGACCTTTGGTCTGACCTGGTACGGCCGTTCTTATGTTCTTATGGGTTGTTAAAGTTTGGGACCCACTGCCCTAGATATTGAACCCGGGCCTGGCTGCTGCCAGCTCCCCCCAGCAGAAGGGTTATATTAATAAACAGTGAGGGCCTCCACAGCCACACACAGACTTGCATTGAAACAACAATAGGTGGGAACTAAACCCCCTTGAGTGATTTCAGTGGCAATGTGTGCACAGAGGAGCCTTGGCTTGATGGTGTCTTGCTGAACATCTAACCACCCGCGTGGGACCAGCTGGGCTACAGGGGCTCCCTGGGTTAAGGTCAGAGGCAGCTGGTGTGTGTTAGTGACAACGCATGAAAATGGCAACAATTCATTAATCTGGAGCAAACCTGGAGCTGATAGGTGATTTTATGGTAAATCCAGATTTATGTCATTGCAATCTAAAGGTCACAGCCGAGCCCCTTCAAAACACGAGCTAAGAGCTAGAAAGAAGAGTTCAGGTTTTAGTTTTGTAAAACTCCAAACACAAAAGGGAAAGTAACAATCCAACCCATTCCCCAACCCAATCCTCCACCCTGTTCCAGCTGCCCCAGTCTCTTCCTGTCATTTTCTCTCCTTGGGCCAATACCGAGTTCATTATCACTGTGTTGACTGGGTCTGCTGGGAGGAAATACAAGCCAGGGATCCATGTTTGGGTTTTGTCTGACTCTGGGCAGAGGAGTGTCAGGCGGAGAGAAGGGACAATGGGGACTGCTCAGCACACAAAGCTGGACGTGCTCAAGTCCACAATTAGCAGCAATTGCTCCTCTGCACAGGCTCTTTGCTGCTGGAGCTCCCCGCAAATGTTTCCCACCAATGCATTTCCCTCCACAGGTCTAGATTCTGACTTGGGTTGTCCCATTGCTTCTTTGACCTCAGCAGTTAGCCAGTGTTTCGGACCATCCTAGGTTCTTCCGTTGGCAGGAGAAATTGATTATAGGAGTCAGGTATTTCTTTGGTGCAATCTGTATTAGTTACAAACAATATCCACACATTCCTGTGCCCTGAACACAGTACAAACAAACAGCAGCCGGCAGTTTCTTAACTCAGAACTCCATGTCTGCCTTTCCGGGGAACCCTGGGCCTGAAGCAAGCTCTGTCACACTGTTTCCTGCTGGGATCACACTCAGGACTGGTTCTCTTGGCTTTCTGCCTCACGCACACCAAGCTGCCAGGCAATCCCTCAGCCCCTGTGTTTTCAGCCAACTCCAGGGAAACCCCGCTTAGGCCTGCTCTACACTTAACACTTAGATCAACCTGGGAATGCTATTCAGGGCTGTGAAACTTTGTGTGCTCCGAGTGCCATAGCTAGATCGACCTAACCCCCGGTCCAGACAACGGAATTCTGCCGGTGACCTTGCTACAGCCTGTGAGAAAGGGGGATAAACTAGAGCGATGGAAAAAACACTTCCGGATGCATATACACTATGGCACTTCAGTGACAGCTGTAGCTCTGCTGTAGTAGCAATAATCTTCCTGAGTCCTGGTCTACACCTAAAACTTAGGTCAGTGTAGCTACATCGCTTAGAGCTGTGAAAACTTTCACACCATGTGTGATGTAGTTAGGTCAATCTAACACCTGATGTAGACGCAGCTAAGTCAAGGGAAGAATTCTTTGTTGCTCTAACTACTGTGTCTTCTGGAGGTGGATTTACTACATTGATGGTAAAATCTCTTTTATCGACCTAGGAAGTGTCTATGCTAGTCACTCATTTCTACTGGATATTGGGATGAATGCACACTCCACAGTCCCTGGGTCTGCTTCTCCCAAGCTCCCGCTTGGTGCGGAGCTTCCAGCTTCTTCCCAAACTGCCAAATCCCAATTAACTAATTCTGTGTCCCTGCCACCCCACATATGCCTGTCTCCAGCTCCACATTAATACTGCCCCACAACTCCACATCAATTCTGCCCCCAGCTCCTCCACCAGTTATGACTCTGTAGCCCCCACATCTGCCCCAAGGCCCCTTTTCTCCTCTCATACCTGGTGCTGCAGGGAGGGAGGGGGAGGAGTTTCCAGGAGTCATAGAGCTAAGAGGCCAGAGGCTGGGTAGACAGGAGTCCTCCAGGCCATAGGGGCTAGGATTACTTGGCTAGAGAAACCCATTTTTCCATTCCCATCCTGGGGCAGTGATGGGATTGGCTTCTCTACCACACAGCAGCCTCCAGGGTCATAGAAACGGGATGATAGAAAGGCCACAGGGAGAGGTCACAGAGACAAGGGTGTGTGAGGCTAGAGAGGCTGATTTCAGGGCTCCCAATGAGATATTTCCCCCGCCCCTCCCCTGCGTGTCTCAGGGACACAGTCTGAGCCGGGATCCCATCCCCACCCAGAGCCAGGGTTGGATTCTCTCCCCAGGGACGGAGCCCAGCGGGAAAGTGAAGATCGGGGCCTTGTCACCAGCATCGATAAATGTCACCTGCCCCCGGTCACAGTCCAGACAAACCCGGATCCTGCTGGGGGCCCAGCTCAGGGGCAGGGGGGTATCAGGGGAGGTGAGAGCCTGGAACTGATCCCCCCACTGCTCCACAGCCCAGATCCCCCCCTCAGGGCTGAGGCTGATCTCTCCCTTCCTCCTCACAGACTCTCTGGCCACCCCCACAGCCCAGCATCTCCCATTCCCCACCTCCACCTCCCAGCAATGTCTCCCCGAGGTGAATCCTTCACAGCCCAGCACACAGCGCTCAGTGCTAAATCTCTCAGGGTTGTTGGGCAGTCGCTGCCATGTGTCTCCCCGTCTCACACGTTTCCGATCCTCAGATATGACGAGTTGGGGATGAGCCGTGTCTGGATCCAGAGTCACATTCACTGGAGAGAGAATCAGAGCGTTAGGGGCAGAGCTCAGCCCTGGGGGAGTCTGCGGCCATTTCTCACACTCCCCAGCAGCCCCGTCCTGGCTGGGACAGGCCTGGATCCCAGGGAGCTCCCTCTGTCCTGGGCACCTGAGACTGAGCAGGGATGTCACTGTAGCTCCTCAGGGTAGTGATCAATCTATCGGGGATCAATTTATAGAGTCTAGTCTAGACACGAATCGATCCACGAGCTCTCTCCCCGTCAACTCCGGTTCTCCCCTGCTGTGAGAGGCGGAAGCGGAGTCGATGGGGGAGGGGCAGTATCTTAGCTCGACACCCCCCCCCCCCCCACCTCTTAGCATAGACCAGGGCCTAGTGTGTTTCTCATTTGCTTCCAGAAGCTTCAGCTCCCTGCTCCCTCTGCTGGGGCTGCTCCATTCCCAGGGGCACAGACACAGCCAGGAAGGCGTCAGAAGCTTTTATTGAGGAGGGAGGAGAGGAGGCTGGTACCAGCTTTATACCCCAGAGGGAAACTCCCTCCCCTAATGCAGCCTCCACTCCCAGGCCCGGGAACAGAGAGGAAGGTGCAGCACTTAAGACCACAGAGTAGGAGCTGGCCTTGGGTGGGGGAGCCCCATCCCCATCCCAGAGAGAAGGGAGGAGCTGGCAGCATCACAGGGAGAGCATCTCTGCAATCCAGGACACAGTGAGCAGCTCCAGTGGGAGAGCCCAGCCCTGCCCACAGGAAAGGCAGGATGTTGGAGAACAGTGATGGGGAGACCCCTTGCACTAGGGCAGGCCTGCACAACTTGTAAGTCACCACGGGGCACATTACTCCAAAGAAAACAGCTGAGGGCCAAAACCCCCTGGCCCCGCGGAAACACCCTCCCCGCCAGTACCTCCCGGCCCGGCGAAAGCACCCTGCTCCAGCACCGCCCAGTCCTGCAGAAACAAACCCTCCTTCCAGTGATACCCCACCAAACCAGCTGTGGGCCAAAAAGGAAGGTTGGGGGTGGGGAGGTGATACTTGATTTTAAATCAACCAGGGGCTCTCAGCTGAAGAGGTGGCTGAGAACCCTCAGGGTCAAATTAAAGGGCCCGGGGCTCCGGCGGCTGGGGGAACCCGGAGCTTTCCGGGGCTGGGACAGGGATTTAAAGGGCCCAGAGCTCCTGCTGCTGAGGGGAGCCCGAGCCTTTTAAATCCCACCCACAGCCCATCCGCTGGAGTTGTGGCCAGGATTCAAAGGGCTCTGGGCTGTCCACAGCAGGAGGAGCCCTGAGCCCTTTAAATCCCAGCAGCAGCCAGGATTCAAAGGGCTCTGGGCTCCCCGTGGCTGTGGGCAGCGCAGAGCCCTTTGACTCCGGGCCGCGGTTGGCAGTTAAAGGGCTCTGAGCTCCCCGCAGAGTGCCGTGTGCGGGGGATTTAGAATCTTCCCGCAGGCCGCACAGTGAGGCTCCGCGGGCCGCATGTTGTGCAGGCCTGAACTAGGGTGAAGCAGAGGGATGTGTCAGCCCTCAGGGCAGAGAGCTTTGTTCAGGTGCTGCTCAGTGAGAGTTTCTGTTCAGCAGCGTCGGTATGAGCTCAGCACTAAGGTTGGTGTTAGGAGTGTTTGTGTGATGTCAGCTTTGCATCTCCCTAGGAGTTCCGGACCTTTAGTAGGTGTTGGGAGTGGGGCACAAGGTCTCACTACCAGTGGCTCTGCACACTCTGTGGCCCTGGCCCATTACTCCTCTTCCCACCAAGTCCCTGACCCCTGGCCAGGCTGGGAGCCTTGGCTCCTGGGGAGAGCCCTTGACCCTCCACCTGCCCTGGGTGGGTTTCTGGGGGGCCTGAGAGCAGTCCCTGTCCCATGTCCCCGCTCCCCGGAGTGCACCATCCAGGATAGGTGGAGGGTAAAAGGCTCCCCAGTGCTGCTCAGGCTCCCTGGGTGGGAGCCTAGCTCTGGTTTCTGGCCTGGCCAGAGGCCAGGGCCTCAGGGGAAGTCGAGGAGGGGTGGTGCCACATAGAGGGGCCAGCGCTCAGAAAAGGCTCCAATCTCACCCTGTCATAAGAACATAAGAACGGCTGTACCTGGAATGATTGTGTCCCATTGATTGCTCTCAGTCCACCAGGTTTCTGTGATGCCTATTATATCAATATCCTCCTTTATCACAAGGCACTCTAGTTTATAAAGCCCTGGCCTGTGTTAATGCCCCGCCCACTGATTAAGGCTCAGCCAATTACAAGAGGCTTCTAGCTTTCAAACCTTCCTTTGAAGCTCACAGCCTCCAACTACCAGCTACAGCACACAGTCCTTCAAACAAACAAACAACCAAACAGACTGACAAACACAAGCTCAGCACACAGCAAGTAACCCCCAAACACAAACACACACACACTACAGACAGTCACTTACCCCACAGATGCTGTATTTGCTCCTCCTTCACCTGGAGAACTCAGTTGCGAAACACCCTGTTAGCAGCCCCTGTTCGTCTGTGTGCTCTGAGTGGTTCACCTCTTTTTCTCTCCGGTGCAGACGGCAAAGTGTCTGGAGGGGGAAAAGATAAAACAGGTGAGATTTCAGGCTTCATATTTATAACAGCGTCAGTCTGATCTCCTAGATCTGTGTTTTCATCATGACACAGAAAGAGACGGAGACACACTCAGGTATTTAATGTGAAAAGGTCTGTAACCTCTTTCCTCTCTCATTCAGGCATCTCCCAGCAATGGACCCAACATCCTTTTGAACTCCCAACTTGTCAAAAGACATGAAATTGTGTAAAAGATCCTTGAGTCCTGATTCTGTCATCTCAGATCTGCTTAGGCTTCGTCAGAGGAAGTTTGAATCACAAGACTGAGGTCCCAGTTATACTGGCAGGGCCAGCTCTAGGCACCAGCCTACCAAGCACGTGCTTGGGGCGGCACCTTGGCAGGGGGCGGAGACTGGGGTTTGGTTTTGTAGTTTTTGGTTTGGACAGGCAGCGCTGGACGGGGGGGGGGGACTTGGGCGGCGCGAAGGGGCGCTAGAGGGCGGGGACTTGGACGGTGCTGGGGAGGGGGCGGGGACTTGGGCGCGACACTCGGGGGGCGGGGATTGGGCGCTGCGACGCGGGAGGGGCGGGGACTGGGGCGGTGCTGGGAAGGGGGCGGGGACTTGGGAAGCACGATGCTCGGGGGCGGGGACTTGGGCGGTGCTGGGGAGGGGGCGGGGACTTAGGCAGCGTGAAGTGGCACTCGGGGGGGGCGGGGACTTGGGCGCTGCGACGTGGTGCTCCAGGGGGCGGGGACTTGGGCGGGGCAATGCGGCGCTCGGGGGGGGGGTTGGGCGGCGCTCTTTTTTTTTGCTTGGGGCGGCAGAAATGTTAGAGCCGGCCCTGTATGCTGGTACGCCCTGAAGGTGATATTAGACATTGGACTATGAACTATTTCTGAAAAAACTCTTTACAACTAGAAATCTTGTTTTGTTTTTTAATAGAGTTTAGTTTAGTTAATAAGAAATGGCTGTAGTGTGTATTTGGGTAAGATCTGAAACATTCATTAACCTGGCAAGTAATGTGTCTGATCCTTTGGGAGTGGTAAAACCTTTTTCTTTTATATGATGAAATAAGATTTTCAGAAATAATCGTATTTGACATAAGGGGAATGTTGCCTTAAGTAGCCTTGTAATTAAGTGATAGTTCATAAGTTGCTATATAGGACAAAGAGATGTTTTGACCGCACAATGTGCTTAAAGACACCAGACACCCACAATGTGCTGCCAAGAAGCAGTTAGCAAAGTCCAAAAAATCCCATGTGGAGAAAAGGGTCAAAGTGACCCGTGCACATCAGTGTGAAATGACTGGTAATGAATGAATTAGAAACGAGAATAACTTGAAAATAGCTTGGACAGCAAAAGTCCTTCCAGTTAGAAGATACTTACAATACATAACACACAAAGGTGATTGAAAAGAACTAATAAATATATAATCTGGATGTGTTAAATACGTCAGACATTGGAAGGAGCATCATACGATAAATGACCCGCCTATGCCCCAGGAGAAGGTAAGTGGGCAGTATTTCTTTCAGTATGTCTGTCATTTCTTACTTTAACAGTAGTTGTAATAGCAAGACATACTTTTGGAACAAATAAGGGGTTGAAATTAATGAGTCTGAATGTCTTGGACTCTAAGTGTGTGGCATTCTCATCCAATCATTAAATAGAAGCATAATATAATTATGAACCAATTACCAGCGCCATTCTCAATCTCAGATACTGATCCCAGTTTCCCCTACTAGATCCCTTCTAGGTACCTTTGAACTTCCTCAGAGCCTCCAGTAGCGCAATAGTTTTCTGGGAGAAACCACTGACTTGCTCTTCCAGTTCAGGAGAAATCTCCTCTGGCTGCTGCAACTTCCTCTTCTTACACCTATAGAGAAACAATGTCATGTGATTACAGTTCATTGTGAGACTCATTATAAGTGGTTGCTAGGGAGTCGCTGCTCTAACGGGCCTGGAGTTACAATTCTTCTGCTTCTCCCAGCTGCAGAAATCTGTCCCCTAGGAACTAGACTGAGGCACAAACTCCCACCTCCCCAGCTCATTCCACACAGGTCTCCAAACAGTCCTCAGGCGGGAGAGACTCTTGACCACTGCTGGCCTGGGCTGAATGGTAACCAGGGCCCCAGCAGTGACAGGCCCATATTCCATCCCCACTATCCTGAGGAGGCCAGTCCCCCAGGGAGGTGACATCTCTGGGAAATACTTGAGGTCAGTCCTTCCCACTGAATGGAGAATCCCAGAGTTTTCTGTGCAAGGGTGAGAACCTCCGGATGAAGTTGTTCAGAGAGATTTGTATCTAGACTGTGACCTTCCCCACACATTTTGCTGTACAGCCCTGGGAGATGCAGTGCTAACATCACCATTAAGCCCTTTCCAGTATTGTGAAGTGCGAGGGGGAGTGAGAGGGAGCTACGTACCTGCTCAAGGTGCTTCTGACATCCTAGAGGGGAGGGAGAGGGAGAGAGAGAGAGAAGAAAGTCTGTCAGTTCCATTTGATGCACACAGGGGATCCCAGGGAAGGGATTTTGCAAATATGGGGAAGAGAGGCCCTGCCCTGACCCCAGGGCCATGGATTCCCTGAGCTAATGGGGCTTTTCCATCTCTAAGATCTCTGTCTGTAACTCTGCAAAGAACAATAGTCACTCACATGTCAGCAATGCACACGCCGAGTTACACTCGGATCTCTGACTGCTGGCTCCAGTGCTTATGATTCAGGAGCCCTCCCTTCCCTGTGTGGGGATCTGGGATGGTTCTAACCACAGGTGCTGGCTTCTAATTGTCCCTGGAGGTGCTCAACCCCAGTCCCTGCCCCGACTCCGCCCCTTCCCCAATGCCACACCTCCACCCTCCCTCTTATCACTGAGGCAGATGGGAAGCGCTGGGAGGGAAGGGGAGGAGTTGATTGATGGGCAGGAGGCGCTGGGGACAGAGGGAGGAGCTGGCTGCCAATGGGTGCTAAGCGTCCACTAATTTTTTTCCATGGGTGCTCTAGCCCTTAAGCACCCACGGAATCGGCGCCTCTGTTTCTCCCTGTCTCACCTGCAGGAATTCACTTGCTGGCTTCTGACACTTCCCCTCCAGTTCACTGATCAGCTCACTGAGATGGGAAATCTGCTCGCAGAGTTTACTGACATTTTTATTCTGCATCCTCACAATCTCCTCATCCAGCTTCTTCAGCTGGGCCAGCAGGAGTCGCTCTTGTTCCTTCAGGAACTGCCGCAGTTGCTGAAATTCAGACACAATCTTCTGCTTTTCGGTTTGTGTTTGTTTCTGTATGAAATAGGGCAAGGGCTGGTCAGGGACATGGATGGAGCCTAAGGTCCTTTCACGGAGAGCTGAGTGTGCAGGAGGGAAAACTTAGTTGAAAATCCTAAGATTTCTGACATTTGACTTTACCCTAGGGAGAGGATTCTCTCACAGCTTCCCCTTCAGCCCCTGTATCTCTGAAAGGGAGGTTTCCATGTCTGTCATGTTAGTATATTATGTCATTCATGGTCTCTGGGAATTCAGACCCAGAGCAGCAGGAGGCAGGACTCAGCACTACACTGACAGAGACACCAGGGGAGAAAAAAGAAAAAAACATGTTAATGCACGAAATGACCAGACGCAGTGGACAGCACCTCACAGGGACATTCAGTTCACTTGGGGGGGATTTCTGGGCAAGTCACAAGAGCTAGACATTAACTGATCAGCTGAAATGGAAGCTTAGGGCGTGTCTATGCACAAATCTAACCCAGTAATTCATGGTCATGGAGAAACACACACAAGCCCACGTTCACCAAGGCCACACAGGAGTCTGCCGCAAACAGACCTCCCACTGCCAGTCTCTGCTGGGTCATAACAACAGGCACCTACCAGATACTCCTGGCTTTTCCCCTCTCCAGTCACTTTCAATCCCAGCAGCTTTTCTCGCTCTGCCCTCAGAGTGTTCAGTTGGGTCTGGATTTTTTCCTGAAGAAACAGAAAGGATTTGGGAACTTGAATTTGAATGGTTGAGAGGGGTGTGGAGCTTTTCGTTTTTTCATCCAAGATGACTGTTGGTCCTAATCACTTTGTGACATTAGGGCCACCAAGGAGATGAAACCTTATCAGTGCAGACTGGGAGTGTGTCATTATCAGACTCGTTACCAATTCAGATTCAGTCTTTTCAGTAATTAGAGAGAGATCTCAATTATAACCAAGCTTTACTGGTATTTGTGAATTGATGAGTGGTAAAGAGCATAACTGGACATTGGAGTCACATGGGGGTGAATCAATAAATCTGTTTTTGAAGTTTAATGAACAAAGTGATACAAATCCCAGAAGCCACCAGGGTTTCAATATGGGCTGGGATTTCAGCCCTGAAGCCCTGGGGACTTCACTGGTTGGGCTGAGCTGGTCTAGGCCCCAGGGCAAACCCCATGAGACGTCGGGAGGCCATTCGTCTGGTTGGAAGCTGCGCAGTCCCAGTTTTGTGGAGCACTATTCGTGTCTGGTAGGGTCCCAGCACTGGGTGTGGCTTCATCCGGTGAAAAAGAGAGAAGAGGAGACCGAGGATGCAGGAGGACACCAGTGAGGGTGGGGGCAGGGGTGAGAGTGGCACTTCCATGCAGAATGATGCAGGTGGGGTCGAGCTGACAAAGGCGGGGGAGGGCCCAAGCAGGCTGATCGATTCAGGTGCGGGAGGGCCCCATGCTGGCAGGCGTGGGCATGTCCTATATTCTGGGGATGCCTCAGGGCCCCTCCTAATGAGGCAGATTTGTATAAGGAATTGTTGGGAGTTGCCCCAGTGCTGCCCTAAACCCTTTCCGTGGCAAAGCCCTCTGGGTAGGTCCCCACTGTCCCATTCCCTGGTAAAGATCCCGGAAGCAGTGCATTGTGGGAGATTTCTAAAGGCTGCCTGGTGGGACTAACAGAACAGGTCTGGCTGGTCCTTGCCCACGTACACAACAGAACAGGTCAGACTGGCACCGGTCAGCTCCAGCCTGGGGTTGGTTTTGCTACAACCCAGTGTAATCCCAGTGGTACTTGGCATGGACCTGAGCTGTCTGGAGCCCTTTTGTGTGCGCACTGAAGGTGCTCGGGGTCCCACACAGTGTTTAGCCCAGTGATCTCCTCTAGTGCAGACCGGTAGCATCTGAGTTTAACCCTTCATGGAGCAACACAGGAGTTCAGGTTCCCCATGGGAAACCTCGTCTGCCTGGTGAGCCTGGAGCTTTTCTCAAGGAGTCTTTTTCTCCTACTGTCTACATGTCATCACTGCTCCGTGCTCCTGAGAGGGACAGTGTAGCCTAGTGGTTAGGGCACTGGGCTTGGCCTTGGAAAAATGGGGGTTTATAACTAGCTCTGACACTGACCTACTGAGTAACCTTGGACAAGTCACTTCCCCTCTTTGCACCTCAATTTCCCCTCCCACCTTTTGTCTCTCTTGTCCAATTAGACAAGGGGTGAGACAACATGGGAGCGGGGAGGGGCCAGCCTCCCCAGCCAGGCGCTCAGAGGACGGGCAGGATGGGCCTGTGGCTGGATGTGTCCCGCAGGCCGTAGTTTCCCCACCCCTGAGTTACACTGTAAATGGCTCAGGGCAGGGATTGTCTCTCACTGGGTTTTCTACAGGGCCCCCCCACAATCGAGGTCAGATCTCATCTGGGGGCTGTAGGGGCTGCTGGGATGCCAATAACAATAATAAACACTGTGACAGAGTCAGTAATAACAGCCACAGCTTGTAACTCCCCCTTCTCCAGTCTGAAGGCAGCGCTCCCACATAGACTGGCCTGCAGCTCTTGTGAATCAAACCTCACTGGGCATTTAATAAATTCCGGTCTGCAGAGAGTTCCCTTAGTTCACTGGTGGGAGCTGGGTTTGAAAAGGATTCAGCTGCTCAGAGAAAAGTTTCCCACGTCAGACAATTTTTAAATCGTTCTCTTGCCTTTCTTGCCAGGCTGGAGTATCATTAATTTGTACAGCCTCTTTCATGCAATGAAGGCTACACACAGCTGAGTGACACAGATACACCAGTCTCAGGAAACTTGTGATGCTATTAACCTGTAATTCAAATCCAGAGTTATTATCCATTAGACGGGACAGCAGTTCCCTACCTTGTACTCCTGGGCAGCCTCCTGGATGGGAACCACCATGTGAGTGCGGTGAGCCTGGGATCTGTCGCACACCACACAGATGGGGGTTTGATCCTCTTCACAGAACAGTTTCAGAGCCTCCTGGTGTTTCCCACAAACCCCGTCCCCTCCTGTTCCCTTTGCTGCCTGTAAACTCAGTCGCTTGGCGATTTCTACCATGTTTGCCAGCTGCCCGTTGGGCCGGAGGTTTCTCTGTTGCACAGTTTGTCTGCACTGAGGGCAGAAGGCGGCTGTATCGGATCCCTCCCAGCACTGGGCGATGCAGGCTCGGCAGAAATTGTGCCCACACTCCAGAGTGACAGGTTCTGCGAAATACTCCAGACAGACGGGACATGTTGCTTCCTTCTGGAGACTTTCCATGGGGTTCTCTGCAGCCATGGCTCCCTCTGGGCAGTTTGTAACAGGCTTTGTTTCAAATTCCTGAATTCAAACTATGCCCCGCCTGAAGCAGCAAGGGGGTGTTTCCCTTTCTGGAACTGACTCCTGCTCTTTGTTCAGTTGGAAGGGGCCTACCTGTAAAATCAGAGTCCTGGAGGTTGTGGTGAAAAATTTAGCACTAGGGCTGTGGTCTGGCAATCAGCCCCTGTGCTGGTGGAGAGGGTCACTGGGGCTTCACATGGACGTCAGCTCTCCCTGTGAGGTTGAGCCTGCAGGAGCAGGGTCTGTGTGTCTAAGGAGCGATAGTCAGAATTGGTGGGATTCTTTCTTGTTTTATACTATATAATTTTGATACATAATGTTCATATTAAGCAATTTTTATATTTATTGTAAACTTTCACAGTTGCACAAAAATCCCGGTTTCAGCATTTCATTCCAATTGTTACCAATTTAAATGTTCACAGCTCTGGGAAATTATGGGGGGGATCAGAGAATATTTAGGTCAGACCAGAACTATTTAATGACACTGGACACTGAGATTCAAAAAGTTGAAGCTTTAGAACTGTTAAAATAGTCTGTGAGCAGGTAAATCTCCTCCCTCCCCCAGCAGCTCCCCCAGGGCAATAACCCAATTCCTCCCACCCACCACAGGGACTGAGACTGAAAGCAGGGCCAGTGCAACCATTTAGGCCAACTAGGCGACCGCCTAGGGTGCCTAGTGGTTGGGGGTGTGTAAAAGCCTACTCAGGTGAGGAGGTGGAGTGGAGGTGAGCTGGGGGAGGATCGCGGGGAGGGCTGCCCGGAGTAACGGGGGGGGGGGGAGGCGCACAGGGGAACCGCTCCCCGCCCCAGATCACCTCCACTCTGCCTCCTCCGCTGAGCACATAACCCACCTCTAAGTCTCCTCCAATCGACGCCGAAAGCCTGGGAGGGGAGGAGAATTAGAGCGACGCGGCGTGCTCAGCAGAGGAGGCGGAGCCGAGGTGAGCTGGGGCAAGCTCCCCAGGCGAGGTTAGCTGCTGCGGGGGGCTCCCTGGGTGGACTTTCAGCCAGGGTCGGTGCAAGTAAGTTTCGCACCCTAGGCGAACTTCCACCTTGTACCCGCCCCCCGCTAACCCCGTCCCCCACTGCAGCTAACCGAGCCCCCTACCCAGGGAGCCCACCCCTGCTCCTTGTCCCCTGACTGCCCCAACCCCTATCCCCCCCCGCTGAGTCCTGACAGACCCCCCCCGGAACACCCACAATCCAACCCCCCCCATTCCCTGCCCCCTGACCGCCCCCCCCCAACCTCCGCCCCCTCTCTGTGCCCTGATTGTCCCCAGGACTCCCTGCCCCTTAGCCAACCCCCCTGGCCCCAGCCTCTTACCCCCGACTCCCTCCTCACCCAGAGCCTCAGCGCCTCGCCCGACAGCTGCAGCGTGTGGCCTGCGGGGCCTGAGCAGGGCCGGCTCTAGGTTTTTTGCCGCCCCAAGCAAAAAAGATTTTGGCTACCCCAGCCCTTGGTTCTTTCTTCCCCCCTCAACACTCCCCCACCCCCCGCACACCCTGCTGCCCCAGCCCTGGGCTCCCCCCCAAATGTGACCTCCTCATTCACCACGGCAATCCCCGTTTACACTTGCAGTGAGGATCAAACCGTTTCTCCTATTTTTATTTCACTTTAGTATAAATCTCATCCCCTCATCCCCTGCAACCCCATCTTTAGTGCTCCACATGCACATGGAAGGCACAGGGACTAATCCTCAAACCTTGTACCCGGAAAGGAATGGTGTCAAGGTTCCTTCCCCACTCTGAACTTTAGGGTACAGATGTGGGGGACCTGCATGAGAAGCTCTAAGCTCAATTACCAGCTTAGATCTGGTCTGGCTGCCACCATTCACAAGCACTCCCTTCCTTGGGTAGCCTTGAGAAACTTCACCAATTTCCTGGTGAACACAGATCCAAACCCCTTGGATCTTAAAACAAGGAGAAATTAACCATCCCCCCTCCTTTCTCCCACCAACTCCTGGTGGATCCAGATCCAACCCACTTGGATCTAAAAACAAGGAAAAAAATCAATCAGGTATTAAGAAAAAGGCTTTTAATTAAAGAAAAGAAAGGTAAAAGAAAACCCTCTGGGAGAGATTAGCATACCAGCTACTCTCACAGACAACAGATTCAAAACACAGAGGATGTTCCCCTTGGCAAAAATTTAGTACACCAATGAAAATACCCAAATAGCCAATTTGATTCTACCTCTAATTGCACAAGACAGGTTACAAAGAAATAAACATAAACCTATTTATCTCTTTCTAAAATTTACTACTCTGATAAGAGGCTGGTTCCCTGATCTTTTTCACTCTGGCTGAAACTGAAAACTAAACAAAGGAAAAAACCCTCCTTCCTTTTGAAACATCTTGTTCCCCCATTGCTTCCTCTGGTCAGGTGTCAGCCAGGCTAGGTGAACTTCTTAACCCTTTGCAGGTAAAAGAGGCATTAACCCATAACTGTCTGTTTATGACAGATGGGGATCTAGTAAAGAGGGTTCAGGCAGAGGAGCAGGTGTGGGGGTGCTGGGGGCTCTACACTGGCAGAGAAGCGGCGTGTGATGTACTCACAGAGGAGGGTGGAGGAGAGAGGGTATCGGGAGGGTTGCGGGAGAAGAGGTGCAGGGGAAGGGGGAGGTGCAGGAGGAGAGGGCTGGGGGGAAGGTACAAGGGGAGAGGTGCAGGGGAAAGAGAGAGTACAAGAGGAAGGGGTGCAGCGAAGGCGCGATGGGGGAGGTACAAGTGGAGGGGCTGGGAGTGGGATGGGGGGTGCAAGGGCTGAGAGGGGCAGGCGCTGACAGCTGCTTCCCCAGCCCCGTGTAGGCAGAGCCGAGAGGACGGATGCTGACCTCAGGTGCCCGAGCCAGGGGAGTCCCCTGGTGGGGCAGTATCCCCGGCTGCCCTGCTTGGAGCTGGGCTCTGCCTCTCCCCACCCAGGGCAGGCAGCGCAGGACTGAGGCGGGGGAGGTGCACAGCGGGCTGGGTCCGGAGGCAGGAGGTGGCAGCCCCCTGGCAGCTCGGGCTGCCCAGCCACTCTCCCTGTCAGCGCGAGCCGGGATCTGCGCCCCCTGCACAGCCCGGCGGCGCCCTGCACAGCCCACTCGGGCAGGGAAACACCGCGCCGCCCTGGGGAGACTCAGAGCAGAGCAGCAGCGGCAGCAGGACGACTCCCCCGACCCTGCATCCTGGGCCCTGCTTCCCTCCCTCCCCAGCTCCTCACCCACAGGCTGGGCTGCAGTTCAGGCTGCCCTGCCGCTGGGGAGCCCGAGCATCATCCCCCGGAGCTGAGCCCCTCCCGCTGCCGCAGCCCAGGCTCAGCTCCAGGGGATGCTGCTCAGGGCAGCCTGAACTGCAGTCCAGCCTGGGCAACACAGGCTGCCATGAGCGCCATCTAGCGACTGAATTCAGAACTGCAGTGTCAGCTCCAGCTCAGCCTGAAACATGAGCTGAACATCTTGGTTCAGGGCCGGCTCCTGGCTTTTTGTGCCCCAAGCAAAAAAAAAAGTGTGTGTGGGGGGGTGGGGAGCTAGAGTGCCGCCCCTTGGAAAGTGCTGCCCCAAGCATATGCTTGGAGCGCTGGTGTCTAGAGCCGGACCTGTGCCTGAGCTCCGTCCCGCTCAGAGCCGCGTGGTGAGGGGGCGGGGCTGGGAGCTCCACGCCCAGTGGAGGCAGCTGAGCTCAGCCCGGAGCACGCAGCCCCGCCCCCTCACCTCTGAGGGGGCAGGGATTAGGGGCCCCGCCGGAGACACGCCGCTTGATGTGCTAGGGGTCAGTTCGCGGCCCGGTTCCTAACAGGCCGTGGACCGGTACCGGTCCGCGGCCCAGGGGTTGGGGACCCCTGCTCTAGGGGTCCCTGGTTCAGTGCTGGGTCCGCTGGCCAAGAGAGCAGCCATCACCCCAGTTCTTAGCCTGGCGGCTCCTGCTTCTGTTTCCCTGCAAGGTCTCCCCAGCTCCCGGAGACTCCTGGCTCTCTGCAGATGGCAGCGGGTGTGAGGGGAGCTGGCGCTGTACAGGGGATGGGCTAACCAGAGCTCTCCTGTCCCCAAGGCTCTCAGGCCACTTGTCCAGCCTGGCTGCAGGAGGGGATCTGGGGACAGACAGAGGGGGCCTGGGAGAGTCTGGAGGGGGCAGCCACCTGGGAGCAGACACTGAAATCCAGCGGTGGTGAGAAAGGCACAGGGACAGGTGCTCTGGGCTGTGTCCTTTAGATATTCACAGCTCATGTCAGTGAAGATGCTGATTGGATACTCACTGGGGGTTGAACCATCAAAATTATAAATCAAAGTACAGTGGATCTTAGTACTTGGTGTCAAACAATGACTGAGAAACCGTCACCAGCCACTTCCCCAGAGATGCTGATAACCTGAGTGTTAATAAACTTCTTTCGCAAGCAGAGACCCCAAGGCACAAGAAGATCCCACAACCTGATCTGGTGCCTCTTGAAAGCAGAGGAAAGATTCCCACTCACATCAAAGGCTTTTGGATCAATCTCTGAGTGACTTGGTCAGTCACCCTGAGTGCCAGTCACTGCACCCCAAAACTGGGTTCTCTGCACATGCAGCGCAGGGGGGTTGGGCAGGTGAAATCCAGCCCCATCCTGGATCCGGGACATAGGGCCCCAGCACAGCACAGCCTGTGCACCCTAAAGTCAGCCCCTCCCCCCGCCTGTGTAGGGTGGGGCCACTGAGAGGGGCTGGCACTGGGAAGAAGCTGGCACCGCAGGTAGGTGCTGTTCCTCATGGGGAGGAGCTGATAAGCTGCCCTGCCTGAAGCACAACCACTGCCTGTGACACTCCGCACCTGCCCAAGGCTTGCAATGGCCTCCTGCCCTCAAACTATGCCCATGTTAAAAAATGGGCAGAGCTCAGTGGCCTCACCACCATGGCCCCTGGTCTTCCCTGCTCCAGTGCCCCTGGATCGCCTCACTGCTACATCGGCTAGTTTTAGGGCTTTGTGTCCTGGCCACTGTTGCTTTAGTTGGTAACTTTAGCTACAATCCCAGGGAGATGTTTGCACTGGAATTTTCTCATAATTTAAAGACAATCTTCTCCTAAAATCTCACCCTGTCTGAATGGTCCTAGGGATTTCCCCTTTTTCTCTCCAGTTCTGACAGCTGGTGATCTCTGTATGGGAAGCTAGACTTGGGGGAAAGCAGCATCCCCACGGTTATATCCGCGTGCTGTACCCTCCATAATATTTGTCAAGGGAAGGGTGAAAGATTCAGTCAGGCATGGACCTCCAAGGTTCAATGCCTGGAGGCTGAATTTGCACAGCCAGAGAGCAGGGCTACTAGAGAGGCCCAGCACAGGGCTGCAAGGATTAGGGATGCCTTGAGGGAGGAATTTGAGGCTGAAAACCAACAGTAATGTTTGGTACCTTGCACGGGAGTGAAGTGCAGTGGTTACAATGTTAGTAGGAATGTGTTTCCTAAGATGATTTGCAGTGCCTGTTTCTTTCCTGGGCTAAGGTATCTTTGACTTTCTGCAATAATAAAGACTGTTTTCAAAGCCAAGAATTCATTTATTGAAAAGAAAATTAGTTTATTGACAGACACACAACATTTTGGGAACCTAAAAGGGCAGAGGGGTGGGGTGGGGAACTGTACAGTCACAGGTTTGAATATGTCCTGTCTGGAGTGCTGTGTAGTGAGTGCTGCACTTCTGGATGCCTATACTGCATGGGGATGGGGGTTGAGTGCAGAGGGTAAGGGTCGTAGTTCTCAGGGCTGGTTGGTGAACGTACAGGTGTTGGAGGCAGCTGCTGCTGGTGGTAAGAACCCGGATGCTGGGGAACAGTGATTTCCCTACACCCCCCCAGTTTTGTGAGCTAGTTACATACCAATTTAGTGACTGTTTGGAAATCTGAATTTAAACTGAAACATTAATGCACACTTTAAAAGCTTATACAGTGCATGATAAAATATGTGTATCTGAAAAAGTATAATAGATTTGAAAAGTATTAACATAGACTAGCTTCCTTGCTTCCTTATACAGCTGTTGTTTTTTATGATGTCAGTGCATTCATTTCCGTGATGTTGGCCAACCTAATAATTTCAAATGATAATTTGTAAGCAAAGTCTAAATGAGCTCTCCCTGAAAGCTAGTGATGAGCTGGGGCTGTGGAGAAAAGCTTTAGGGCCAGATTATATTTACATTCACACCTAATCTACCTAGGTATTCAGCAAACAGAGCTGTGTTGTCCAAGTGATAGATTTTGGCTGGGGTTGGGTTACAAGCCACTTGAATGCGGGGGAAATGGGGGATGAAATGTTTTTTTTATTGTATGAGTAAAGGGCAGTAGAACTGTACTTAGCCTGTGATGATTTGAAGGCATCAAGAGAGAGGGTGGGGACCTGTCCCTCTCATAGGCGCCGACTTATATGGGGCTCTGGGGCTTTAGCCCCAGGAATATTCCCAAGCAGGGGCTCTGCCCCACCAATGTTTTCTCCCCTGCTTGGAGCGCACCCCCCGCCGCCGCCACCGTCGCCACGGCTGGAGCTTCCCCCCTCCCCGCCCGGCAGGGGCGGCTCTAGGCACCAGCAAAACAAGCTGGTGCCTAGAGCTGGGGCCCCAGCTCATCCTGCCGCTGCGAGCCGAGGAGCGGCCCGTCCCCTGCAGCCGGGGCAGGGCCGCGCTACCGGCTCCGCTTGGGGGAGAGGGATGGCCCCTTACCGGTAGCGCGGCCCCGCCTGGCTGCAGAGGACGGGCCGCTCCTCCTCCGCTTGTTCGCGCCCAGGTCCTACACAGCGCAGCAGCAGCAGCTTGGCTGGGGGGGGGCGGGGCTAAGCTCCGCCCCGCTCAGAGCCGCGTGGTCAGGGGGCGGGGCTGGGAGCTCCGGGCCGAGCGGCTCCTCCCCTGACCACGCGGCTCTGAGCGGGGAAGAGCTCAGCCCCCCCCGGAGCCATGCGGCTGCAGCGCTGTGCAGGGCCGCTTCTCGAGGCGTGCAGGGAGCGGGGGGTAAGCAGCCGGGGCCGGGGGGTTGGCTAATGGGCAGGGAGTCCCGGGGACACTCAGGGGGCAGGGAGGGGGCACAGGTTCTGTGGGGGGAGGGGCGGTCAGAGGCCAGGGAAGGGGGGTTGGATTGGGGGGGTCTCAGGGAGGTGGTTGTCAGGCACCCCCCGACCCCATTACCCCCCAGGCCCAGCCCTGACCCCCAGCTCCAAGCCCAGCCCCTCTGAGGTGGGCACCCCCCAAACCCATCCTCCCCACCCAGCCCTGTCCCCCAGCTCCAAGCCCAGCCACTCTGAGGTGGGCACCCCCCCCAAACCCATCCTGCACAGAGAATGGCCGACACCCTGTCTCCAGGCAACTGATGGCCTGGGCCACCCCCCTGCAAGGTGCCAACTGAAGGTGTTGGAGAACAAAGAGATCAGGTGGCCTCCTAATGCCTGGAAAAGAGACAAAGGCCGGAGGAGGGAGTGTCAGTGCCTGTGCGGACTTCCGGGAAGCGCATGGTGTGGAAGGGGATGCTGGGATGCTTTGGAACAACTCCATACAAAGCCAGTCAGGACTCTGGGGGAGCCTCCTCTCTGAGCATACTGTCTCCAGGGCAAGAAGCTTACACCTTCCTGGGTCTGACCTTGGAGCATTCAGCATGCCCTTCCACACCATGCACTTTCCGCAGCGAGTGTGCCCAGGCGGGGTCCTGGGGCAGCCAGAGGTCCCTGCACCCCAACTCCGCAGTCAGATGTGACTCTCAGCCAGACAGTAAAACAGAAGGTTTATTAGATGACAGGGATACAGTCTAAAACAGAGCTTGTAGGTACAGAAAACAGGACCCCTCAGTCAGGTCCATCTTGGGGGGTGGGGAGCCCAGACTCAAGTTCTGGGCCTCTCCCGATTTCCCCAGCCAGCTCCAAACTGACACTCCCTCATCTGGCCTTTGTGTCTCTTCCGGACAAGGAGGCCACCTGATCTCTTTGTCCCCAACACCGTCAGTTGGCACTTTGCAGGGGAAACTGAGGCACCCACACAGTATTCAGAGAAAACATTAAGAACATTCCCACTTTGTCACAACAGGTGCAACAAAATTTAATACTGTATATTAAAGCAGGCAAGTGCTGCTTCTGACTTTCCACTTTTAATTGACCCTTGCAATCTTGTAGTGCTGACGCATTGTAGCTTCATTTTATATCAGCTTACAGGGTGAGAGCGGGGGGGGGGAGACACCACCATTTTGGGCCCCACCAAAAATTATACGAACCTGCCGCCTATGGTCCCTCTCCACTGTTTAAAACGAGAGCTGATTAGGCTCCATAGATAGTCTTTTGTTCTGTGTAAAGGTGGGTGTCTGGGGCTCAACCCTCCCTGGGGAGGAGGTGAGGCACACTGGCCTGTTGTTCTTACTCGGGTCCTGCCCTGTTTCTTCAAGGCCGAGCAACAATACAAAAAGACAGTTAGGGCTCAGGCCTTCTGCTGCAAGGCTGAGCACTGGGGTGAGAGGGGAAGACTGCCACCCGCGAGTGGAGTGGCAGGGGGGACGCAGGCCCACCCACTCCACTGTGTCCCAGCCCGGGGCCCTAGGCAGCGGCTACCACCGCTGACGGTCAGTGGGGATTCTGACCGCAACACACTAACATGGGCGTAGGTTAATCTGCAGCCTGATTGGGGTCGGCTGCCCCCGGGCCATTTCCAATACCCCCCTCCGGGCCTACCTGGTCCGGGACGTCTGCTCCCGGGAAGTCCAACAGCATGGGCTCCTCGCAGCCCGGGCTGGGGGGTAGATCCGGCAGTTCCTCGGGGAAGTCCGGCCAGTTCTGCTCCGGGGGTTCCTCGGGGTAACAACAAGGGAGAGGTGAAGTCTCCGGCAGGTTCCTCCTCGTAGACAGCACGGGGAAGCTTCAGCGGGTCCTCCCAGTAGCGAGCGAGGGAAAGCTCCAGCCAGTTCGGGCAACTGCTGTGGGCTCCAGCAGCTTCCCAGTCCCGAGCCCTCTTGGGCAGGTCTGCTCCCGACGGTGGCTGGGCTCCGACTGAGCTCTGGTGGCCGGGTTTATGCTTCCGGGTCGCTGCCTGACCCTCTGAGGGGCGGGCTCACTGTTCTGGAGCCCCGCCCCTTCCGGTGTCCGGGGCTTAACCCTCCCTGGGGAGGAGGGGAGCCACACCGGCCTGTTACATTCTGTTAAGTGACCACTGCAGCTGAAATCACTGACAATCAGGTCTAAGTGCTTAGTCCTGTTGTGGGGACAGTGTTCCTGTGGGGACAATGTTTTTGTGTAAGAGACAGCCCAGACTGCACTAGAAGTGAGGTTCCCCCACTGAGAGCTCAGCTGAAATCACTGAGAGATGGTGGAACCTCAAGAGACCAACTCATAGAGGTCAAAGTGGCAGGTGGCAGCAGACGGTGACTGCGCAGGGCCATTGGCAACAGAGCGGTGGAGTGAACGGTGGCACAACGAACAGCCGTGACCAGAGCGAACAGTGAGCAGCTGGAAGAACAAGTAAAGTGCCTTCTTGTCCTCCACCTGGAAGGTGTACTCACGTGAAAGCACCTCTGAACTCTGAGACTCCACTGACTAAAGACAACACTGGTGAGCGGGGTGCGGTGGAGGGAAAAGGGAGGGGCATGTTAAGTAAACATTTGTTTGTTGGACTATATTTTAGTCACTTTGCTCCAGAATGCTAGATTTGTGACTGGGAATGGAAGCTTATATAAATATGTTTCCTGGTAGGCCAAGATTTTTAAAATGCATTATTTGCCAAGGTTGTTATCTCACATTGTTGCTATCTTGGGAGGTCATTATGTTGGGGAGTTTCTGTACTAAACATTTTTATTATTATAATTAATTTTTACATAAGAATGGTCATACTGGGTCAGACCAATGGTCCACCTAGCCCATTACCCTGTCTTCCAACAGTGGTCAAGGCCAGGTGCTTCAGAGGGAATGAACAGAACAAGTAATCATCAAGTGACCATCCCCTGTTGCCCATTCCCAGCTTCTGGCAAACAGGCTAGGGACACTCAGAGCATGGTGTTGCATTCCTCCCATCCTGGCTAATAGCCACAGATGGACCTATTCTCCAGGAATTTATCTAGTTCTTTCTTTAATCCTGTTATAGTTTTGGTCTTCACACCATCCCCTGGCAAAGAGTTCCCTGGGTTGACTTTATATTGTGTGAGGAAGTACTTCCTTTTGTTTTTTTAAACCTGCTGCCTATGAATTTCATTAGGTGACTGCTAGTTCTTGTGTTGTGAAGGATTAAATAACATTTCCTTATTCACTTTCTTCGCACCAGTCAAGATTTTATAGACCTCTATCATATCCCCCTTAGTCATCTCTTTTCTAAGCTGAAAATTCTCAGTCATTTTAATCTCTTCTCCTGTTTCATATCCCTGATCATTTTAGTTGCCCATCTCTGTACCTTTTCCAATTCCAGTATATCTGTTTTGGGATGGGGTGACCAGATCTGCACACACCATTCAAGGTGTACACATACCATGGATTTATATAGAGGCAATATGATATTTTCTGTCTTATTATCTATCCCTTTCTTAATGACTCCCAACATGCTGTTTGCTTTTTTGACAGCTGCTGCACATTGAGTGGATGTTTTAAGAGAACTATCCACAATGACTCCAACATCTCTTTCTTAAGTGGTAACAGCTAATTCAGATGCCATCATTTTCTATGTATAGTTGAGATTGTTTCCCAATGTGCATTACTTTGCGTTTATCAACATTGAATTTCATTTGCCATTTTGTTGCCCAGTCACCCTGTTTTGTGAGATCCCTTTGTAATTCTTCACAGTCTGCCTGGGACTTAACTATCTTGAATAGTTTTGTATCATCTGCAAATTTTGCTACCTCACTATTTACCCATTTTTCCAGATGAATATGTTGAATAGGACTGGTCCCAGTACTGACCCCTCAAGGATACCACTATTTATCTCTCTCCATTCTGAAAACTGATAATTTATTCCTACCCTTTGTTTCCCATCTTTTAACCAGTTATTGATCCATGAGAAAACTTCCCTGTTATCCCACAATGGCTTACTTTTCAAAAGTCAATTTAAATTATTTTTTTTTTAATTTATATATTTTTAGAAATCTAGACCTGTTATGCGTTTTGGTGTAACTTGCATTATTCTTATGTTAAATTTGCATCATCCTAACAAAACATTTACTTTATTCATATTGCTTTTATATATCTCATTGGTCCTGACACCCCCCCTGTAAATTCGAACACCCCACCCTAATTTCAATTCCTGGGGAAAACATTGAGTAGAGCTGTTAGTGGCTGGCAAGGCATCTGGTGCCAGAGCAAATGCCTGGACAGTGGACCAAGCAAGATGCACCCCCTGGCCCCCACCAGGGTGAGAGGTGAACTCTGCAGATGCACCTCTACATTCTGGGTCTTCACTGTGAGTGCTGCAGAGGGAGAAGGGGTGGGCACGTTAAAGGAACTTTTGGTTGCTTGAATTAAAACCTGAGACAAAAGGTTTTGTCCCCTGCCCAATGTATTCCAGGGAGGTTGTTTTGCTCATGGTTTTATGTTTATTAATCCAGCTTGCAGCGTTTCCCCAAAATGCCATGTGATTTCTCTCCTTTCATTCAAAGTTTCTTTTCTACACTCAGACTCCGTGGTTGCGAGAGGGGAAGTATTGCCTCTAGAGGTGCCCAGGGCTGTGTGTCATTTTCTCAGGTTACTGGGTGGGGCTGGAGCTGGTTCTGTTGTATTGTTGAAAAGGAACTCCTAGATCAGTGGTTCCCAAACTGGGCTTTGTGAACCCCTGGGGTTTGTACAGTTTTTTTGGATATTGCCATTCCTAATATCTGATTTGTCTCCATTTATCCTTTTCCGTAGAGACTGTCCAGTTTGGCCGAAGTACATAGCAGACGGGCATTGCTGGCACATGATGGCGTAAAACCTGTAGGAGAACACCTCAACCTCCCTGGCCACACAATAGCAGATCTTAAGGTGTTTCCAAGATCGCTGCTTTTATAATTTATACTCAGGTCAAGGAGAATATCCCTGGAAATACTCATTTTTAGGAGGAGGTTCACAGGACTTGACATTTTAGTGAAAGGTGTTCACGGGTTGTTAAAGTTTGGGACTCACTGCCCTAGATATTGAACCCGGGCCTGGCTGCTGCGAGCTTCCCCCAGCAGAAGGGTTATATTAATACACAGTGAGGGCATCCACAGTCACACACAGACTTGCACTGAAACAATAGGTGGGAAC
Source organism: Mauremys mutica (assembly GCF_020497125.1). Lineage (NCBI taxonomy): Eukaryota > Metazoa > Chordata > Testudines > Geoemydidae > Mauremys > Mauremys mutica. The sequence goes on from NC_059083.1 coordinate 31,429,640, forward strand.
TAAACCCCCTTGAGTGATTTCAGTGGCAATGTGTTGGCAGAGGAGCCTTGGCTTGGTGGTATCTTGCTGATCATCTAACCACCCGCCTGGGACCAGCCGGGCTACAGGGGCTCTCTGGGTTAAGGTCAGAGGCAGCTGGTGTGTGTTAGTGACAATGCATGAAAATAGCAACAATTCATTAATCTGGAGAAAACCTGGAGCTGAAGGGTGATTTTATGGTAAATCTTCTAAGATTTATGTCATCACAACCTGAAGGTCACAGCCGAGCCCCTTCAGAACACAAGCTACGAGCTAGAAAGAAGATTTTAGGTTTTAATTGTGTAAAGCTCCAAACACAAAAGGGAAAGTAACACTCAAACCCATTCCCCACCCCAATCCCCCACCCTGTTCCAGCTGCCCCAGTTTCTTCCTGTCATTTTGTCTCCTTGGGCCAATACCGAGTTCATTATCACTGTGTTGACTGGGTCTGCTGGGGGGAAATACAAGGCAGAGATCCATGTTTTGGTTTTGTCTGATTCTGGGCAGAGGAGTGTCAGGCCAGAGAAAAGGGACAATGGGGACTGCTCGGCACACAAAGCTGGACATGCTCAAGTCCACAGTTAGCAGCAATTGCTCCTCTGCACAGGCTCTTTGCTGCTGGAGCTCCCCGCAAATGTTTCCCACCAACGCATTTGCCTCCACAGGTCTAGATTTTGACTGTGGTTGCACCGTTGCTCCTTTGACCTGAGCAGTTAGCCAGTGTTTGGGGCCTTGCTAGGTTCTTCCATTGGCAGGAGAAATTGATTATAGGAGTCAGGTATTTCTTTGGTGCAATCTTTATTATTTACAAACAATATCCACACATTCTTTTCCCCTGAACACGCTACAAACAAACAGCAGCCGGCAGTTTCTTTACTCAGAACTCCACATCTGCCTTTCCGGGGAACCCCGGCCTGAAGCAAGCTGTCACTCAGTTTCCTGCTGGGATCACACTCAGGACTGGTTCTCTTGGCTTTCTGCCTCACGCACACCAAGCTGCCAGCCAGTCCCTCAGCCCCTGTGTTTTCAGCCAGCTCCAGGGAAACCCCTCTTAGGCCTGCTCTACACTTAACACTTAGATCAACCTGGGGATGTTATTCAGGGCTGTGAAACTTTGTGTGCTCTGAGTGCCACAGCTAGATCGACCTAACCCCCGGTCCAGACAATGGAATTCTGCCGGTGACCTGGCTATGGCCTGTGAGAAAGGGGGATAAACTAGAGCAATGGAAAAAACACTTCCGGATGCATATACACTATGGCACTTCAGTGACAGCTGTAGCTCTGCTGTAGTAGCAATAATCTTCCTGAGACCTGGTCTACACCTAAAACTTAGGTCAGCGTAGCTACATCGCTTAGAGCTGTGAAAACTTTCACACCATGTGTGATGTAGTTAGGTCAATCTAACACCTGATGTAGACGCAGCTAAGTCAAGGGAAGAATTCTTTGTTGCTCTAACTACTGTGTCTTCTGGAGGTGGATTTACTACATTGATGGTAAAATCTCTTTTATCGACCTAGGAAGTGTCTATGCTAGTCACTCATTTCTACTGGATATTGGGATGAATGCACACTCCACAGTCCCTGGGTCTGCTTCTCCCAAGCTCCCGCTTGGTGCGGAGCTTCCAGCTTCTTCCCAAACTGCCAAATCCCAATTAATTAATTCTGTGTCCTTGCCACCCCACATATGCCTGTCTCCAGCTCCACATTAATACTGCCCCACAACTCCACATCAATTCTGCCCCCAGTTCCTCCACCAGTTATGACTCTGTAGCCCCCACATCTGCCCCAAGGCCCCTTTTCTCCTCTCATACCTGGTGCTGCAGGGAGGGAGGGGGAGGAGTTTCCAGGAGTCATAGAGCTAAGAGGCCAGAGGCTGGGTAGACAGGAGTCCTCCAGGCCATAGGGGCTAGGATTACTTGGCTAGAGAAACCCATTTTTCCATTCCCATTGTGAAAGTAGAATGAATTATATTATAAAAATAAGAATGGATCAAAGAAATGTTGTATGTACCTTTAAGCAGAAATAAGAAATGTTGAAATACAGGTGCCAGGAAAAGAAACATTAGGCATAAACAATGGTGCTAATGGCGAAACATTAACAGAAGATGGGTAATAGTTAGTAAGGAAATAAGATATGCATGCCTAGCCCAGGTAAACTTATCTGATTCCGCTTCCTTTGTTACCTTGTTAAGTTCTCACCCTTTTGTCTGTATAAATAAGATGGTTTGTGTCTTGCATGGTGCTCACATTATCTGGGTGTTATTAGCAGAGCCCTGTGCTAATAAAACAGAGTGGTCTGACAAACTGTGAGTCCTGAGTCTAACTTTGACAATTTGGAGGTTCCACCGAGATGGCAACCGTCTTCACTGGGGCTGTGTGATTCCTGACTGTTTTTGTAGGACGACCGTGGCAGCCGGCACCTGGGCATTTGGCCTGAGCGGTCCTCCACCAGAACAGAAAGGTGCACGACCACAGTGAAGTCTACGCCATTGAACCTGTTGGTTCCCACTCTGTTCTGGTAGGGATCCAGGGATCTGACATCAGGAATCTGGTCAGGTAATTATTTCTGTGTTTTGTCCGGACTGAGGACTGTCCTGTCTCTGTGTCTATCCGTCTTCCTGTGGAGTGTTTGAGTCTGGGTGCCATCTCCGTCCGGGGTCGGCCAACCAAGGGGTTCCTGTCCCTGCGGTCTGAGTGAGTGGAATCTTCACAATTGCAGCCACACCGCACTTTGGGTAAAACCCTGGGTGTGAAAGCAAGGGCAATTGAGGCAGTAGCCTGTGGGCTCCTTTTGTGTGTTGCACCGGGCATTGCTCTCACGAACCCGAATTTCCTTCTTGTGCGATTGGTGTGTGAAGTCCTCCTGTATGGGTAACCAGACGTCTAAGTCGGGACAGTTCCCTAAACGAATGCCGGCTCATTTTATGTATTTAGGATGGGTCCAGACTCCTGTAAGAAGGGTCCGGACTCCTGTAAATTTCTGGAAAAATGGTCTAGGCTAACTCAGGGGGATCCCAAAACTCAGTGGCCACTGTTAAAATCTTGGAACAAGACCGAGTGGACGTCTTAAAGGACAAACTCGGCCAACCTAAAACTAAATAGGCTAAAGAAGAGGTTAATTGTTTCATTCAGTGGTGGGAAGAGGCAAATCGTAGCTGGACAAAATCAAAAACTCGCCTCTCTCAAATATTCAAATAATAAGTTGAAAGCTTTATTAAAAGCCTCCTCTCCCACCACCAGACCGAGCGCTCCCCTTTACCCCGTTCTCAAAAACCCACCCTGGATCGATCCAACCCCCTTAATACTCCCATCTCATTGTAAAAAGGACAAAAAGCCCCTTGTTCTGTTCCCCTTTGTTGTCTGCCTCAAAAACTGATTCTTTAGTGTTCCACTAGCAATTCAGCAAGGGTGGGGGGGCTCCTCAACTAGCCCCCACCCTTCCTGGTCCCTTTCCTTGAACATTTATTTCAAAATTGTGAAGTGACCACAATATCACTCACAGACGGTTCATTGGAAAAAAAAAAAAAAAAGAGCAGGATCAGGCCCAGAAAAGCAGGCAAGCAACAGATAAAGAAACTGAAAAACAGGTTGGAAGCCCTAAGGGCCTAGTGTCAGGAGTAAGAAAAGCAGTAAGTGCAGGCATGAACCCCTGGAACAATACTTAAAATGGTGAAATCTGAGGTGATAAAGGTGTTATTTTGGGAGATAAAACAAGTGATTTAAGGAAAGAGAGTGAAAAGTTAACTCTACAAAGGCTGGAGAGAATTAAGCAGTTAAACTTTGTGAAAATGTTAAAAAGGACCATGTTAAAGAGAGAATTCTTGGTTTCTTTGCAGCCATTCTGAAGGGAAAATGGGCCCTTTTCCAAAAGAGTGCCTGTAAATAATCCAAATATATATAGAGCTATGTAAAAAAAAAAAAAAGCGTAAAGGAATGTTAAGGAAAAGAAAATGTATATGTATCTATTTGTCTGTGAAAATATGTAAAGTTCTAAAAATCTAAACCAGCACATCTGGTTTGTAAAACTCCTGTTTTGTAGGTGTAAGATAAATTGGTTTTGTTTTTGTTTTTAATGCCACTAAAAATTCATTTGACTAATTCAAAGTTGCAAAACTGACAGACCTTTTTGCAAGACAGGTAATTAGTGTTGTTTGGCTTTGGGAATATGCTACTGAATTAAAATCCTATTAGGGCTCCAAAAAGAGCCGCAATAGACTGTTTTCTTTTTCAGATCTCTGTGTGTTTTGTAAGCAGGAGTTGAAAGTGGAAAGAAATCAAAACTCTGGTGGAAGTTGATTGTGTCCCTTTTAAGACAGAGTCTCTGAGCTCTGCTGATGGCTTTGAATCCAAAAGCCAAGCCTGTGTTGAAGCAAATTACCTAACTGATAAAGGAAGGTGAAAACTGCCAGCACAAAAGAAATTGCCTAAATAAAATGACATGGTATAACAAGATCCCTTTAAGAGATTTGATGCTAAATGTTATTGTTAATATTAAACATTGAAATAAATTTAATGTTAGTAAGTACCCCTGTAACAACGTATAGTGTGTATGATTTTTGGAAAAATCCTTGAAGGTAATATGGTAATGATGCTTCTCAGCTATTACCTGTGAATAAACTTAAAGCTTAACACAGCAGGAAAAACATTACAAACTTGGTCTGCTATATAAGAAGAAAAACTTGAGGTACACCACCTCATGAATTTAATAACTAAACAGTGAAATAATTTCCCCATAACCCTTAAAAAGTAAAATCCATTAAAACCTGGTCTGCCTATATTAAAAAAAAAAAAAAAAAAAAGGAAAATATGGGGGTAATTCCTCTGTTTTGCCTGCAATCAGCAAGGGTATTTGTAAAAGAAAGGAATATTTTAAGCAACAATCAATGCCACCCTGAAAGGGGTAGAAAAATGTTATTTTTATCTTTCAGAAAATCAGAAAAAGCTAATACCAGCTACAGAACAACCTATTACAAAAACAAATAAGTTAAAAAAAACACAACATACTGCAATAGCTATGGAATGTACTAAAATGCAGATATTTAGAACATAAGATGTTTTGGGTAATATCAGAAAATATTAAGGTTTTAATACATCTGTTAAAGCAAAGAAAAAAATAATTGTTTAATACCTATCAATATAACTGGATGCAGTATGTCTCCAGTACGGTAAGACAAAATTTGTTAAGTGAAGAAATTGTTAAAATTGCACACCAACAGGCTCTGGAAGCAAAGAGATGGAAAGTTAGCCCACTCCACAGATTGCACCTGGGATCCTTCTGGCTACCTCAAACCTCAAGCCAGTGGGCTGGGGAGGAAGTGAAACTATTGGACACTAAAGGTTGTACCAAGTGAACTCCTCAAAAGTGGGTATGCTTGTCCATGCCTGTTGCTCCAAAGCCCTGTAGTACAGACATCTCACTAGGATCCTGTATGTGGAATAAAATTAATAATTAGACCAAAGTATTGTATAACGGGCAATGTGTGTGTTAATTCTTGGAAAGAATTATTTTAAAAGAATAAAAGTGTTAGCAACCCACCAGTAGACAAATGTACATGTAATGTAAGTACTGTGTTTACCAATAATCACATTTACTATTTGCCACAACCAAAAAGTCTCAGCTTACTGTAAGCACTGATTTAGCTGAGTTCTCTATCAGTCTTGGCATTAAATGGCAAACAGTTACCAATTATCTGTTTAAAAAGGTAAAAAGGTAACATAGTTCCTAAAAACAAACAAACAAAACAATGTGGGAAACAGAACTATTCATATTATCTGGATGGACTCCCACAACTACTGGCATACTAATTTTACTACCCCTAATTATTTTTGGTTTTAAATTGTATGTGTTTAACTGAAACGTTTAAAATATGCTGGTGAATAAAACAAATGTATGCAAAGCTAGAGCCTCAGGCCCAAATCACCTCCCAGTATTTTTACTACATAAGAAGTGACACTGGCGATTGATAATCAGAGGGCTTGGCTACACTTACAAGTTGCAGCGCTGGTGGAGGCTTTCCAGCGCTGCAACAACACCCCGTCCACACTTGCAGGGCACAACCAGCGCTGCAACTCCCTGGTTGCAGCGCTGGCTGAAAACCCATCCTGGCAGGGGTATAAGGAGTGCAGCGCTGGTGATCCAGCGCTGCCCAGCAGGTGTGGACACTCACCAGCGCTTTACCTGTCCTCCAGGGAATAAGTAGTTATCCCAGAATTCCTGTTCAGCCACTCTGCACATCAGTTTGCACTCTACTGCTCTTGCCTCAGGTGACCCGCCCTGTAAATGCCCCGGGAAATTTAAAAATCTCCTTCCTGTTTGCTGCAGCCAGGTGTGGAGTGCAATCAGTTTTAATCAGTTACAGGTGACCATGCCTCCACGCGGCAAACGAGCCCCAGCATGGAGCACTGGTGAATTGCAGGACCTCATCAGTGTTTGGGGTGAGGCATCTGTTCAGGCACAGCTGCGCTCCGGCCGTAGGAATTACGATATCTTTGAGCAGATATCAAGGGCCATGCTGGATCGGGGCCATGATCGGGACGCAGTACAATGCAGGGTGAAAATTAAAGAGCTGCGGAGTGCCTATTACAAAGCCCGAGAGGGGAATCGACGATCCGGAGCTGCTCCCACGACCTGCCGTTTTTACAGGGAGATGGATGAGATACTTGGGGGTGACCCCACTGCCAATCCCAGGATAACGATGGACACTTCTGAGCAGGCTGGGGGACAGGAGGAGGAGGCGGAGGAGGCGGCGGAGGCGGAGGCGTGGGGGGGGGAGGAAACCGCGAGTGAAGCTCCTGGCATGGGGGAAGAAACCGCAGATTCCCTGGAGGCATGCAGCCAGGAGCTCTTCTCAAGCCAGGAGGAAAGCACCCAATCGCAGCAGCCAGCAGTTGCAGAAGGACAAGCAGAGGAGCGTGTTACCGGTAAGCGGCTTTTATTTTCTGGGTGAAATGTTTCTGGAGAGGAGGGGGGGTTATGGATGCATGCATGCCAGCCTCTAGATGTGGAATAGCCCGTTGATGTGGTCTATCACGTCGCGGTAATCTCAGTTATCTCAGCAAAAGCTTCATCCAGAGCGTGGGCAATATGCCTGCGCAGGTTTATAGGCAGAGCCACTGTGTCCCTTGTCCCAGTGACGGTGACGCGTCCGCGCCACTCTTCTGCCAGTGGTGGGGGGACCATTTCTGAACACAGGCAAGCCGCATAGGGTCCCGGGCGGAATCCACATTGCTCTAAAAGAGCCCCCCGCTGTTCCCTAGTGACTCGCAGTAGGGAAACATCTTCCAGGATTAAGTCCTGTGAAAAATGTTGGGAGACTCTTTAGTGAAGAGATAGGGAGATAAGATCACCCCTGCATCTGCATCTTCATTTCACTCAACCCCTCTAGCACTCCAGATTACCCGAAGCAACCAGCTCCCCTCTTACACCCAAGCCCCACTTCTCCCCATATAAGCACTGCTCACTCACCATGTCGTGGCTTCTGTAGTGTTATGCGTGTGGGTAAAAGAATGCTTAAATAAGAACTCACTCCCTCAGTGTAACAATTCATGTCTGGAGATAGTGGATACAATGCTGCCCGTGTTAAATGTTGTCATTTCTGTTTCTACAGTGACCTTGACTACTGGACTGCCCAGATGTTCAACATCACAGAGGCTTCAAAATTTGAGAAAAAATCCCCGAAAGAGCAAAGAAGACATGCTGAAAACTGTTCTTAATCAGTCTGCTCGAGAGAGTAAGGACTTGAAGGATTGGCGAGAGAAAGAAAGCAGGACACGCAAGAGAAATGCAGTGGCCAAGAGGAAAACCACGGAGCGGCTGCTAAGCATCCTGGAGCGCCAAGCGGAGTCTATAGAGTCACTCGTTGCCATGCAAGCAGAGCACTACCGTGCTACTCCCCCACCCGCCCCGTCCTTTGTGCCTTGTGCCCCAATGTCAGCTCAAACCACCTTTCCCCAGCATCCAGGTTCTTACCACCACCAGCTGCCTCCAACACCTGTATGTTCCCCAACCAGCCCTGATACCTACCACCACCCTTACCCTCTGCATTCAACCCCCATCACCATGCAGTATATGAACCCTGAAGTGCAGGATTCATTAAACAGCAATCCAGACAGGGCATATGCAAACTTGTGACTGTACAGTTCACCAACCCACACCCCTGCCCTCTTGTGTTCATGAAATGTTGTGTGTCTGTCTGTCTGTCAAGGAAGTTTTTTTCTTTTCAATAAAACAATTCTTGGCTTTGAAAACAGTCTTTATTATAGCAGATAGTGAAAGATACCTTAGCCCAGTAAAGAAAGAGGCACTACAAATCATATTATTATTATGGATAATAGAATAACAGTGTAAGCAGTGCAATTCACTCCCATGCAAGGCAGCAAACATTATTGTTGGCTTTCAGCCTCAAATTCTTCCCTCAAGGCATCCCTAATCCTTGTAGCCCTGTGCTGGGCCTCTCTATTAGCCCTGCTCTCTGGCTGTGCATATTCAGCCTCCAGGACTTGAACCTCGGTGGTCCATGCCTCACTGAATGTTTCACCCTTCCCTTCACAAATATTATGGAGGGTACAGCAAGCGCATATAACCGCGGGGATGCTGCTTTCCCCCAAGTCTAGCTTCCCATACAAGCAACGCCAGCGGGCTTTTAAACGCCCAAAAGCACACTCCACAGTCATTCTGCACCGGCTCAGCCTGTAGTTGAACCGGTCCTTGCTCCTGTCAAGCTTCCCTGTATAGGGTTTCATGAGCCAAGGCAGTAACGGGTACGCGGGGTCTCCAAGGATCACAGTGGGCATTTCGACATCCCCTACTGTGATCTTCCTGTCTGGGAAAAAAGTCCCTGCCTGCATCTTCCTGAACAGGCCACTGTTCCGAAAGATGCGTGCATCATGCACCTTTCCAGGCCAGCCTGTGTAAATGTCAATGAAACGCCCGCGGTGATCCACAAGCGCCTGGAGAACCATAGAGAAATACCCCTTACGATTAACGTACTCTGATGCCAGGTGGGGGGGGGGGCAGAATAGGAATATGCGTCCCATCTATCGCCCCTCCACAGTTAGGGAAACCCATGTGTGCAAAGCCATCCACAATGTCCTGCACGCTCCCCAGAGTCACGGTCTTTCTTAGCAGGATGCGATTAATTGCCTTGCAAACTTGCATCAAAACGATTCCCACGGTCGACTTTCCCACACCAAACTGGTTCCCGACCGACCGGTAGCTGTCTGGAGTTGCCAGCTTCCAGATTGCAATAGCCACTCGCTTTTCCACCGTCAGGGCAGCTCTCAATCTTGTGTCCTTGCGCCGCAGAGTGGGGGCGAGCTCAGCACACAGTCCCATGAAAGTGGCTTTTCTCATACGAAAGTTCTGCAGCCACTGCTCGTCATCCCAGACTTCCATGACGATGTGATCCCACCACTCAGTGCTTGTTTCCCGAGCCCAAAAGCGGCGTTCAACGGTGCTGAGCATTTCCGTAAATGCCGCAAGCACTTTAGTGTCACACGCGGCAGGCAAATCCATATTGATATCATCGTCGGACTCCTCACTGTCACTTTGGAGCTGAAGGAATAGCTGGACTGCCAAACGTGTTGTGCTGGTGACACTCATCAGCAGAGTCCTCAGCAGATCGGGCTCCATTTGCCACAGAAATCGCGATTCACACAGAGAGTAACAGAAAGACACTCACAATGGCGCCAAACGCTGCTGGAAAGAGTGAATGCTGGGATGTGAAGCGATGCACCACGGGGCGCTGGCAAACAGGAAGCGGAATGACCCGCACACTTCCTTCCCCTTCCCACAATACTCAGCGCCAAAACGGCGCCAAAACGGGACGAGGTGCTCTGTGGGATAGCTGCCCACAATGCACCTCTCAATACAGCGCTGGAAAGTGCTGCAAGTGTGGCCACACTGCAGCGCTGGTAGCTGTCAGTGTGGCCACACTCCAGCGCTGGCCCTTCCACAGCTGCATGACCAGCGCTGTAACTCCCAGCGCTGCAACTTGTAAGTGTAGCCAAGCCCTTAGTGTCAAAAGGGGGATATGTAGGAGCTGGACTTTATAATGTATAATTTGATTTCATCCTGCTAGCCATCCTTTTTGAATAGCAGAAAGAAATGACCTTCTGGGACTATAAGATTCTGTTTTCCCATATGCATTACAAATTGGGCCCTCTCTAACTCTTTGTTTTAAGATTTAGGTAGTAAGAGACAGGATTCTCTATTGTGTCTGTTAAGTATATTAGAGAAACATTGAAGGCCTGGGTCTCAATGTAAATTGTCTTGGTTATTAATTGTAAAACATAGCAAGGTTTAATTTGCAATGCCTTTTTGCTCGATATAAAATACTACTGTTTGTATTCTCAATCTGTTTGTGTGGAAAAGATAAGGTGTGAAGGCCATTATTATAGCCAGAGTCAAGGAAAGAAGCAAAAAGACTTAGAGTATCAAAGAATCATCAGGCACAGCTTACTACCCAGACAGCTGTTAAACTGTCTGGCATCCGCAGCATGAATACATGCTTTGCCGTGTAAGAATGCACCACCCCCAGCGAACCAATCATCACCTCAGGACCACACAGAGTCAATTTTGACTCCAGAAGATGACGTAGAGGAACAGCCTGCAATACCTTACAATCTACGTTCTCATAAGGGTTGCCAGAAGCAGACGACTACCTAAAGCAAGGCCCAAGAAAAAGCAGTAGTGAGCCTAGCGCCTGCTGCCTGGTGGACATAAAACTGTGACTACAGTTCCCTCAGTTGAGGTTGTCAGAACCAGAAGGGCCCTGCCTCCAACATGCGCCTCTGGTGGTGCCTGTTCCTCGGCTGTTGGTGTCTGGAGGTCTGGGGAGTCCACAATGACAATTCTTTTATCCAGCAGCAAGTGTGGATAGCTCAGACCCTTAATATTTCTAAATGCTGGGTCTGCAGCCACATCCCAGCCCACTCTCAAACTGATGTTCCTGTCCTGGCTATCCCACTCAATTCCCCAGACCTCACTGGAGGACCTCGTCCGTTTAACACAATATGGAACAGCAATGACACCTGGGAAGAGACTATTGGCAGTTCCTTTAACCCACTTGGGGGAGTAATACACCAGGCAAAAAGGCTCCTGAGGTTAAAAGAAAATAGTTAAAATAATGGCAAATAAATCTGAAGAAAGTTTAAGAGCCCTGGCCAAAGAAACAGGGGTGATCCGACAGGTGGCCCTCCAAAACCGTCAGGCATTGTACATAGTGCTGGCGGCCAAAGGAGGGACCTGTGCTCTCATTGGAAAACAATGTTGTATGTTTATACCTGACGATACCAATGAGGTAATAGATCACGCTAGCCACTTAGAACAAATCACATATCTTTCCCATGAAGAGCCAAGTTCTTTATGGAAGTGGCTAAGTATTCTCTGGCATAGGAAACTGGTTGTTTCAGGGAGCCCTGACTATCCTGTTTGGAATCCTAAGAATTTTTGTATGTTTTCAGTTAGTCTCCTGTTGTACCCAAAATTGTGTAAGGCATGCCACTCAGGTGACTGCCCCAGAACAGAGTGCTAATATGATGATTTTGAATATTGCTGATGAACAAAGAGATAAAGAACGGTTAATATGTGGAACCCCATAAAATTTTGGTCATGGCGTGAGCTTGACCAAAAGGAGGGATTGTGAAAGTAGAATGAATTATATTATAAAAATAAGAATGGATTAAAGAAATGTTGTATGTACCTTTAAGCAGAAATAAGAAATGTTGAAATACAGGTGCCAGGAAAAGAAACATTAGGCATAAACAATGGTGCTAATGGCGAAACATTAACAGAAGATGGGTAATAGTTAGTAAGGAAATAAGATATGCATGCCTAGCCCAGGTAAACTTATCTGATTCTGCTTCCTTTGTTACCTTGTTAAGTTCTCACCCTTTTGTCTGTATAAATAAGATAGTTTGTGTCTTGCATGGTGCTCACATTATCTGGGTGTTGTTAGCAGAGCCCTGTGCTAATAAAACAGAGTGGTCTGACAACCAAAGTGAGTCTAACTTTGACACCATTCTGGGGCAGTGATGGGATTGGCTTCTCTACCACACAGCAGCCTCCAGGATCATAGAAATGGGATGATAGAAAGGCCACAGGGAGAGGTCACAGAGACAAGGGTGTGTGAGGCTAGAGAGGCTGATTTCAGGGCTCCCAGTGAGATATTTCCCCCGCCCCTCCCCTGCGTGTCTCAGGGACACAGTCTGAGCCGGGATCCCATCCCCACCCAGAGCCAGGGTCGGATTCTCTCCCCAGGGACGGAGCCCGGCGGGAAAGTGACGATCGGGGCCTCGTCACCAGCATCGATAAATGTCACCTGCCCCCGGTCACAGTCCAGACAAACCCGGATCCTGCTGGGGGCCTGGATCAGGGGCAGGGGGGTCTCAGGGGAGGTGAGAGCCTGGAACTGATCCCCCCACTGCTCCACAGCCCAGATCCCCCCCTCAGGGCTGAGGCTGATCTCTCCCTTCCTCCTCACAGACTCTCTGGCCACCCCCACAGCCCAGCATCTCCCATTCCCCACCTCCACCTCCCAGCAATGTCTCCCCGAGGTGAATCCTTCACAGCCCAGCACACAGCGCTCAGTGCTAAATCTCTCAGGGTTATTGGGCAGTCGCTGCCATGTGTCTCCCCGTCTCACACGTTTCCGATCCTCAGATATGACGAGTTGGGGATGAGCCGTGTCTGGATCCAGAGTCACATTCACTGGAGAGAGAATCAGAGCGTTAGTGGCAGAGCTCAGCCCTGGGGGAGGCTGGGACCATTTCTCACACTCCCCAGCAGCCCCGTCCTGGCAGGGACAGGCCTGGATCCCAGGGAGCTGCCTCTGTCCTGGGCACCTGAGACTGAGCAGGGACGTCACCGCAGCTCCTCAGGGTAGTGATCGATCTATTGGGGATCAATTTATAGAGTCTAGTCTAGACACGACGAATCGATCCCCGAGCTCTCTCCCCGTCAATTCCGGTTCTCCCCTGCTGCAAGAGGTGGAAGCGGAGTCGATTGGGGAGCGACAGTATCTTAGCTCGACCCCCCACCTCCCCCCTTAGCATAGACCAGGGCCTAGTGTGTTTCTCATTTGCTTCCAGAAGCTTCAGCTCCCAGCTCCCTCTGCTGGGGCTGCTCCATTCCCAGGGGCACAGACACAGCCAGGAAGGCGTCAGAAGCTTTTATTGAGGAGGGAGGAGAGGAGGCTGGTACCAGCTTTATACCCCAGAGGGAAACTCCCTCCCCTAAGGCAGCCTCCACTCCCAGGCCGGGGAACAGAGAGGAAGGTGCAGCATTGGGGAAGAGCCGTTTAACATCAGAGAGTAGGAGGTGGCCTTGGGTGGGGGAGCCCCATCCCCATCCCAGAGAGAAGGGAGGAGCTGGCAGCATCACAGGGAGAGCATCTCTCCAATCCAGGACACAGTGAGCAGCTCCAGTGGGAGAGCCCAGCCCTGCCCACAGGAAAGGCAGGATGTTGGAGAACAGTGATGGGGTGACCCCTTGCACTAGGGCAGGCCTGCACAACTTGTAAGTCGCCACGGGGCACATTACTCCAAAGAAAACAGCTGAGGGCCAAAACCCCCTGGTCCCGCGGAAACACCCTCCCCGCCAGTACCTCCCGGCCCGGCGAAAGCACCCTGCTCCAGCACCGCCCAGTCCTGCAGAAACAAACCCTCCTTCCAGTGATACCCCACCAAACCAGCTGTGGGCCAAAAAGGAAGGTTGGGGGTGGGGAGGTGATACTTGATTTTAAATCAACCAGGGGCTCTCAGCTGAAGAGGTGGCTGAGAACCCTCAGGGTCAAATTAAAGGGCCCGGGGCTCCGGCGGCTGGGGGAACCCGGAGCTTTCCGGGGCTGGGACAGGGATTTAAAGGGCCCAGAGCTCCTGCTGCTGAGGGGAGCCCGAGCCTTTTAAATCCCACCCACAGCCCATCCGCTGGAGTTGTGGCCAGGATTCAAAGGGCTCTGGGCTGTCCACAGCAGGAGGAGCCCTGAGCCCTTTAAATCCCAGCAGCAGCCAGGATTCAAAGGGCTCTGGGCTCCCCGCGCCTGTGGGCAGCGCAGAGCCCTTTGACTCCGGGCCACGGTTGGCAGTTAAAGGGCTCTGAGCTCCCCACAGAGCGCTGTGTGCGGGGGATTTAGAATCTTCCCGCAGGCCGCACAGTGAGGCTCCGCGGGCCGCATGTTGTGCAGGCCTGAACTAGGGTGAAGCAGAGGGATGTGTCAGCCCTCAGGGCAGAGAGCTTTGTTCAGGTGCTGCTCAGTGAGAGTTTCTGTTCAGCAGCGTCGGTATGAGCTCAGCACTAAGGTTGGTGTTAGGAGTGTTTGTGTGATGTCAGCTTTGCATCTCCCTAGGAGTTCCGGACCTTTAGTAGGTGTTGGGAGTGGGGCACAAGGTCCCACTACCAGTGGCTCTGCACACTCTGTGGCCCTGGCCCATTACTCCTCTTCCCACCAAGTCCCTGACCCCTGGCCAGGCTGGGAGCCTTGGCTCCTGGGGAGAGCCCTTGACCCTCCACCTGCCCTGGGTGGGTTTCTGGGGGGCCTGAGAGCAGTCCCTGTCCCATGTCCCCACTCCCCGGAGTGCACCATCCAGGATAGGTGGAGGGTTAAGCTATCTTAACCCTCCACCAGTGCTGCTCAGGCTCCCTGGGTGGGAGCCTAGCTCTGGTTTCTGGCCTGGCCAGAGGCCAGGGCCTCAGGGGAAGTGGAGCAGGGGTGGTGCCACATAGAGGGGCCAGCGCTCAGAAAAGGCTCCAATCTCACCCTGTCATAAGAACATAAGAACGGCTGTACCTGGAATGATTGTGTCCCATTGATTGCTCTCAGTCCACCAGGTTTCTGTGATGCCTATTATATCAATATCCTCCTTTAACACAAGGCACTCTAGTTTATAAAGCCCTGGCCTGTGTGAATGCCCCGCCCACTGATTAAGGCTCAGCCAATTACCAGAGGCTTCTAGCTTTCAAACCTTCCTTTGAAGCTCACAGCCTCCAACTACCAGCTACAGCACACAGTCCTTCAAACAAACAAACAACCAAACAGACTGACAAACACAAGCTCAGCACACAGCAAGTAACCCCCAAACACAAGCAAACACACACTACAGACAGTCACTTACCCCACAGATGCTGTATTTGCTCCTCCTTCACCTGGAGAACTCCCTTGCGAAACACCCTGTTAGCAGCCCCTGTTCGTCTGTGTGCTCCGAGTGGTTCACCTCTTTTTCTCTCCGGTGCAGACGGCAGAGTGTCTGGAGGGGGAAAAGATAAAACAGGTGAGATTTCAGGCTTCATATTTATAACAGCGTCAGTCTGATCTCCTAGATCTGTGTTTTCATCATGACACAGAAAGAGACGGAGACACACTCAGGTATTTAATGTGAAAAGGTCTGTAACCTCTTTCCTCTCTCATTCAGGCATCTCCCAGCAATGGACCCAACATCCTTTTGAACTCCCAACTTGTCAAAAGACATGAAATTGTGTAAAAGATCCTTGAGTCCTGATTCTGTCATCTCAGATCTGCTTAGGCTTCGTCAGAGGAAGTTTGAATCACAAGACTGAGGTCCCAGTTATACTGGCAGGGCCAGCTCTAGGCACCAGCCTACCAAGCACGTGCTTGGGGCGGCACCTTGGGAGGGGGCGGCGACTGGGGTTTGGTTTTGTAGTTTTTGGTTTGGACAGGCAGCGCTGGGGGGGGCGGGGACTTGGGCGCTGCGACGCGGCGCTCGGAGGGGCGGGGACTGGGGCGGTGCTTGGAAGGGGGCGGGGACTTGGGCGGCACGATGCTCGGGGGCAGGGACTTGGGCGGTGCTGGGGAGGGGGCGGGGACTTGGGCAGCGTGAAGTGGCGCTCGGGGGGGCGGGGACTTGGGCGCTGCGACGCGGTGCTCGGGGGGGCGGGGACTTGGTCAGTGCGACGCGGCGCTCGGGGGGGGGGGGTTGGGCGGTGCTCTTTTTTTTTGCTTGGGGCGGCAGAAATGTTAGAGCCGGCCCTGTATGCTGGTACGCCCTGAAGGTGATATTAGACATTGGACTATGAACTATTTCTGAAAAAACTCTTTACAACTAGAAAGCTTGTTTTGTTTTTTAATAGAGTTTAGTTTAGTTAATAAGAAATGGCTGTAGTGTGTATTTGGGTAAGATCTGAAACATTCATTAACCTGGCAAGTAATGTGTCTGATCCTTTGGGAGTGGTAAAACCTTTTTTCTTTTATATGATGAAATAAGATTTTTAGAAATAATCGTATTTGACATAAGGGGAATGTTGCCTTAAGTAGCCTTGTAATTAAGTGATTGTCCTATATAGCAACTTATGAACTAAGAAATGTTTTGACCGCACAATGTGCTTAAAGACACCAGACACCCACAATGTGCTGCCAAGAAGCAGTTAATAAAGTCCAAAAAATCCCATGTGGAGAAAAGGGTCAAAGTGACCCATGCACATCAGTGTGAAATGACTGGTAATGAATGAATCAGAAATGAGAATAACTTGAAAATAGCTTGGACAGCAAAAGTCCTTCCAGTTAGAAGATACTTACAATACATAACACACAAAGGTGATTGAAAAGAACTAATAAATATATAATCTGGATGTGTATAATACGTCAGACATTGGAAGGAGCATCATACGATAAATGACCCGCCTATGCCCCAGGAGAAGGTAAGTGGGCAGTATTTCTTTCAGTATGTCTGTCATTTCTTACTTTAACAGTAGTTGTAATAGCAAGACATACTTTTGGAACAAATAAGGGGTTGAAATTAATGAGTCTGAATGTCTTGGACTCTAAGTGTCTGGCATTCTCATCCAATCATTAAATAGAAGCATAATATAATTATGAACCAATTGACCAGCGCCATTCTCAGTCTCAGATACTGATCCCAGTTTCCCCTACTAGATCCCTTCTAGGTACCTTTGAACTTCCTCAGAGCCTCCAGTAGCGCAATAGTTTTCTGGGAGAAACCACTGACTTGTTCTTCCAGTTCAGGAGAAATCTCCTCTGGCTGCTGCAACTTCCTCTTCTTACACCTGGACAGAAACAATTTCACATGATTATAGTTCATTTAGTGACTTATAATAAGTGCTTACTAGTGAGTTGCTGCTCTAATGGGCCTGGAGTTAGAATTCCTCTGCTTCTCCCAGCTGCAGAAATCTGTCCCCCAGGAACTAGACTGAGGCACCAACTCCCACCTCCCCAGGTCATTCCACACAGGTCTCCAAACAGTCCTCAGGTGGGAAAGACTCTTGACACCTACTACCCTGGGCTGAATGGTAACCAGGGCCCCAGCAGTGAGAGGCCCGTATTCCATCTCCACTATCCTGAGGCGGCCAGTCCCCCAGGGAGGTGAAATCTCTAGGAAATACTTGAGGTCAGTCCTTCCCACTGACTGGAGAATTCCAGAGTTTTCTGTGCAAGGGTGAGAACCTCAGGATGAAGTTGATCAGAGAGATTTGTATCTAGAATGTGACCTTCTCCACACATTTTGCTGTAGAGCCCTGGTAGATGCTCTACAGAAAGCTCTTTCCCAGTATTGTGAAGTGTGAGGGGGAGTGAGAGAGAGCCACATACCTGCTCAAGGTGCTTCTGACATCCTAGAAGGGAGGAAGAGGGGGAGAGAGAAAGAGGAAAGAATCTCAGTTCCATTTGACTCACAAAGGGGATCCCAGGGAAGGGATTTTGCAAATATGGGGAAGAGAGGCCCTGCCCTGATCCCAGGACCATGGATTCTCTGAGCTAATGGGGCTTTTCCATCTCTAATATCTGTGTCTGTAATTCTGCAGTGACCAATAGTCATTCACATGTCAGCAATGCACACGCCGAGTTACACTCAGATCTCTGACTGCTGGCTCCAGTGCTTATGATTCAGGAGCCCTCCCTTCCCTGTGTGGGGATCTGGAATATTTCTAACCACAGGTGCTGGCTTCCAATTGTTCCTGGGGGTGCTGAACCCCAGGCCCTACCCCCACTCCACCCCTTCTCCCAATGCCACAGCCCCGCCCTCCCTCTTCCTGCCCCCACTCTGCCCCTACCCAGCTTCTTTCTGACCCCTCCCTTGTATGAACTCTATCCCCACTCCTCTCCCAGTGCCTCCTGCACACCATGGAACAGCTGATTGAGGCAGGTGGGAAGCACTGGGAGAGAGGGGGAGGAGTTGATCAGTGAGCATGAGGTGCTGGGGGTAGAGAGGGGAGCTGGCTGCCAATAGGTGCTAAGGGCCCACTAAGTTTTTTCCATGGGTGCTCTGGCCCTTAAGCACCCACGGAGTCGGCGCCTCTGTTTCCCCCTGTCTCACCTGCAGGAATTTGCTTGTTGGCTTCTGACACTTCCCCTCCAGCTCACTGATCAGCTCACTGAGATGGGAAATCTGCTCGGAGAGTTTACTGACATTTTCAGTCTGGATCCTCACAATCTCCTTGTCCAGCTTCTCCAGCTGGGCCAGCAGGAGTCGCTCTTGTTCCTCCAGGAACTGCCGCAGTTCTTGAAATTGGGACACAATCTTCTGCCTCTCGGTTTGTGTTTGTTTCTGTATGAAAATATGGAAAGGGCTGGTCAGGGACATGGATGGAGCCTGGGGTCCTTTCACGGAGAGCTGAGTGTGCAGGAGGGAGAACTTATGCACAAACACAGTGGACAGCACTTCACAGGTGACATTCAGTTCACTTGGGGGCATTTCTGGGCAAGTCACAAGAGCTAGACATTAACTCATCCACTGAAATGGCTTCTCTACACATGAATCTAACCCATCAATCCGTGATCATGGAGAAACACACACAGGTCCATGTTCACCAAGGCCACACTGGAGTCTGCCTCCAAACAGACCTCCCACTGCCAGTCCCTGCTGGTTAACAACAACAGGCACCTACCAGATACTTCTGGCTTTTCCCCTCTCCAGTCACTTTCAATCCCAGCAGCTTTTCTCTCTCTTCCCTCAGAGTCTTCAATTGGGCCTGGATTCTTTCCTGAAGAAACAAAAATTATTTGGGAGCTTTTAT
This sequence comes from Mauremys mutica, assembly GCF_020497125.1. Classification (NCBI taxonomy): domain Eukaryota; kingdom Metazoa; phylum Chordata; order Testudines; family Geoemydidae; genus Mauremys; species Mauremys mutica. The sequence goes on from NC_059083.1 coordinate 31,448,638, forward strand.
TTGAATGGTTGAGAGGGGTGTGGAGCTTTGTGTTTTTCCATCCAAAACCCAAGATGACTGTTGGTCCTAATCACTTTGTGACATCAGGGGCACCAAGGAGATGAAACCTTATCAGTGCAGACTGGGAGTGTGTCGTATTCTCACTTATTACCAAATCAGGTTCAGTCTTTTCAGTAATTAGAGATCTCAATTATAACCAAGCTTTATTGGTATTTGTGAATTGATTAGTGGTACAGCACATAACAGGACACTGGAGTCACATGGGGGTGAATCAACAGGCCTTTTTTTTAAGAAGGTTTAACAAACAACGTGATACAAATCCCAGAAGGTTTCAGGGTTTCAATATGGGCTGGGATTTCAGCCCTGAAGCCCTGGGGACTGCACTGGTTGGGCTGAGCTGGTCTAAGCACCAGGGCAAACCCCATGAGATGTAGAGAGGCCATTCATCTGGTTGGAAGCTGCGCAGTCCCAGTGTTATGGAGCACTATCCCTGTCCGGTAGGGACCCAGCACTGGACGTGGGTTTGTCCAGTGAAAAAGAAAGAGAAGGAGATCGAGGATGCAGGAGGATACCAGTGAGGGCGGGGACAGGGGTGGGGGTGGCACCTCCATGCAGAATGATGAAGGTGGAGGCAAACTGAAGAAGGCAGAGGAGGGCCCACACAGGCTGACTGATTCAGGTGTGGGAGGGCCCATGCAGGCAGGTGTGGGGATGTTCTGTGTTCTGGGGATGCCTCAGTGGCCACCCTAATTAGACAGGCAGATTTGTATAAGGAACGGTGGGGTTTGCTCCAGTGCTGCTCTAAACCCTTTCCGTGGAAAATGCCTCCTGGGTAGGTCCCCACTGTCCCATTCCCTGGTAAAGATCCCGGAAGCAGTGCATTCTGGGATATTACAAAATCTGCCTGGTGGGACTAATGGAACCATTTTGGCTGGTCCTTGCCCAAGTACACAACAGAACAGGTCAGACTGGCACCGGTCAGCTCCAGCCTGGGGTTGGTTTTGCTACAATCCAGTGAAATCCCAGTGGTATTTGGCATGGACCTGAGCTGTCTGGAGCCCTTTTGTGTGCGGGCTCAAGGTGCCGGGAGTCCACACAGTGTTTAGCCCAGTGATCTCCTCTAGTGCAGGCCGGCAGCATCTGAGATTAACCCCTCATGGAGAAATACAGGAGTTCAGAATCCCAGTGGGAAACCTTGTCTCCATGCTGAGCCTGGGAGTCTTATCTTCTCACTGTTTGCACTTCATCACTGCTCAGTGCTGCTGAGGGGGTCAGCGTTGGCTAGTGGTTAGGGGAATGGGCTTGGCCTTGGATAAGTGGGGGTTTATACACAGCTTTGACACTGACCTACTGAGTGACCTTGGACAAGTCACTTCCCCTCTTTGTGCCTCAGTTTGTCCTCCCAACTTTTGTCTCTCTTGTCCAGTTAGACCAGGGGTGGGCAAACTTTTTGGCCCACGGGCCACATAGGGGTTGCAAAACTGTATGGAGGACTGGGTAGGGAAGGCTGTGCCTCCCCAAACAGCCTGGCCCCGGCCTCCTATCTGCCCCTTCTCACTTCCTGAACCCTGACTGCCCCCCTCAGAATCCCCGACCCATCCAACCCCCCCACACTCCTTGTCCCCTGAGTGCCTCCTCCCAAGATCCCCCATCCCTATCCACCCTCCCGGGGATCCCGCATCCAACCCCCCTGCTCCCTGTCCCCTGAGTGCCCCGCCCCCTATCCACACCCCTGCCAGGCCCCTCAGGACTCACACACCCCATCCAACTGCCCCCTGTTCCCAGTCCCCTGACTGCCCCCCAGGATGCTCTGCCCCTTATCCAACCCCCCCCGGCTCCCTTAACCACGCCACTCAGAGCAGCACATCTGGCAGCCTTGCAGCCCGCTCTGAGGCAGACACGCTGCTGCGCAGCCCTGCAGGACCGTGCAGCCTCACCGCCCAGAGCACTGCCTGCGCAGCGGTGTGGCTCCGGAGGGGTAGGGGGGACCACGGGGCGGGGAGGTGCTAGCCTCCCCAGCTGGGAGCTCAGGGTCTGGGCAGGATGGTCCCGTACGCTGGATGTGGCCCACGGGCCGTAGTTTACTCACCCCTGAGTTAGACTGTAAATGGCTCAGGGCAGGGATTGCCCCTCACTGGGTTTTCTACAGGGCCCCCTACAATCAAGGTCAGATCTCATCTGGGGGCTGTAGGGGCTGCTGGGATGCAAGTAACAATAATAAACACTGTGACACAGTCAGTAATAACAGCCACAGCTTGTAACTCCCCCTTCTCCAGCCTGAAGGCAGCGCTCCCACATAGACTGGCCTGCAGCTCTTGTGACTCAAACCTCACTGGTCATTTAATAACTTCCGGTCTGCAGAGAGTTCCCTTAGTTCACTGGTGGGAGCTGGGTTTGAAAAGGATTCAGCTGCTCAGAGAAAACTTTTCCACATCAGACAATTTTTAAATCTTTCTGTTCCCTTTCTTGCCAGGCTGGAGTATCATTAATTTGTACAGCCTCTTTCATACAATGAAGGCTACACACAGTTGAATGACACAGCTACACCTGTCTCAGGAAACTTGTGATGCCAAAGTTATTACCCATAAGACTGGACAGCAACTCTGTACCTTGTACTCCTGGGCGGCTTCCTGGATGGGAACCACCGTGTGAGCGCGGTGAGCCCGGGACTCTCTGCAGATCACACAGATGGGGCTTTGATCCTCTTCACAGAACAGTTTCAGAGCCTCCTGGTGTTTCCCACACACCCCGTCCCCTCCTCTTCCCTTTGCTGCCTGTAAACTCAGTTGCTTGGCGATTTCTACCATGTTTGCCAGCTGCCTGTTGGGCCTGAGGTTTCTCTGCTGCACAGTTTGTCTGCACTGAGGGCAGGAGATGGCTGTATCGGATCCCTCCCAGCACTGGCTGATGCAGGCTCGGCAGAAATTGTGCCCGCACTCCAGAGTGACAGGTTCTGTGAAATACTCCAGACAGATGGGACATGTCGCTTCCTCCTGGAGACTTTCCACGGGGTTCTCTGCAGCCATGGCTCCCTCTGGGCAGTGTAACAGAGTAAGTTTCAATTTCCTGAGTTCACACTATGCCCCGCCTGCAGCAGGAAGCGGGTGTTTCCCTTCGTGGAACTGACTCCTGCTGTTTGCTGAATTGGAAGGAGACAACCGGTAACATTACAGCCCTGGAGGCTTTGGTGAAAAATGTTCCACTCGGGCTGTGGTCCTGCAATCAGCCCCTGTGCTGGTGGGGAGGGTCACTGGGGCTTCACATGGACATCAGCTCTCCCTGTGAGGATGAGCCTGCAGGAGCAGGGTCTGTGTGTCTAAGCAGCGATAGTCAGAATTGGTTGAATTCTTTTTTTATATACTATATAATTTTGACAGATAATGCTCATTTTAAGCAATTTTTATATTTATTCATTTAAACTTTCACAGTTGCACAAAAATCCCAGTTTCAGCATTTCATTCCAATTGTTACCAATTTAAATGTTCACAGCTCTGGGAAATTATGAGGGGGGGATCAGAGAATATTTTGGTCAGACCAGAACTATTGAATGACACTGGAGAGTGAGATTCAAAAAGTTGAAGCTTTAAAACTGTTAAAATTGTCTGTGAGCAGGTAAATCTCCTCCCTCCCCCAGCAGCTCCCCCAGGGCAATAACCCAATTCCTCCCCCGCACCACACAGACTGAGGCTGAAAGCAGGGCCAGTGCAACCATTTAGGCCAACTAGGCGGCCGCCTAGGGTGCCTAGTGGTTGGGGGTGCGTAAAAGCCTGCTCAGGCGAGGAGGAGGAGTGGAGGTGAGCTGGGGGGGGGTGCGGGGAGGGCTGCCCGCAGTAACGGGGGTAGGCGCACAGGGGAACTGCTCCCCGCCCCAGATCACCTCCACTTTGCCTCCTTGGGGGGAGGGATAGCTCAGTGTTTTGAGCATTGGCCTGCTAAACCCAGGGTTGTGAGTTCAATCATTGAGGAGGCCACTTAGGGATCTGGGGCAAAAAATTGGTCCTGCTAGTGAAGGCAGGGGACTGGACTCAATGACCTTTCAAGGTCCCTTCCAGTTCTAGGAGATTAGTATCTCTCACATAACCCAGCTCTAAGTCTCCTCCAATTGGCGCCGCAAGCCTGGGAGGGGAGGAGAATTAGAGCGACGGGGTGTGCTCAGCGGAGGAGGCGGACAGGGCCGTCCTTAGGATTTATGGTGCCCTAGGCAGGATTATTAAACTGGTGCCCCTGTGCCTGTCTTGCTCTTAGCAACACAAATATAAGCTTACACTATTGGAAAACTTGCCACATGCATGTTATTAAAACCAGTTTAACTTAATTAAGCACACCACTGTAGTGCTGATGGACTAGCACTAAAGAAGTAGCACTATAGAAAAAATTCTGATTTGACAGAATGATGCAAATAATGTAATTTTTTTAATTTGTCAACATTTTATTGGAAATTTATATGAAGAGGTATTGAAACAAGGATTAGTTCTTAATTAAAAACAATCTTTCTGGCTTTTTTGGCTGCAAAATCAGTAATAATGTAATTGTATGACAAAGACAAAGTGATTTCTTGTTTGATTGCAAGAATAGCAAGACCAGTCAAGTGTTCCTGACTCCTTGTAGAGCGGAGGTAGTTTTTAATGAGCTTTAGTTTTGAGAAACTCCGTTCTCCTGATGCTACTGTTACAGGAATTGTCAGTAGAATACAAGTAGCAATGTACACATTAGGATATATGTCAACAAGTTTGCTGGTATGAGTAAACTGTACAATGTCCATTATCGATTTTGCATGTGGCAACATTGATGACAGTGTACTCCATTCTTCGTACAGTTCAAGGCCATTTAAATCAAAACGATCGCCGTGCTTCAGGAGGCTCTCTAGGTCAGGGGTCCACAACGCGTTGCCTGCGGGTGCCATGGCGCCTGTAGGGGCCTCTCAGTGCACCTGCGTACTGGCTGGCGGACGAGCATCCACCGAAATGCCGCCAAAATTCGGCGGCGACGCCTCTGGATGATGCTGCTTGCCGCCGATAAGCAGTGTCATCCAGAGGCGTCGCCGCTGAAATGCCGCCGAATTTCGGCGGATGCTCATCCACTGCCACGGTAAAAGGTTGGGGACCACTGCTCTAGGTTCTTGCACTTTGTCATTAGTTACTCTTGTTTTCCTATTTCATTGAATTTAGTCCTGCTCAGCCCGCTACCAGCTAAGTGAATGGAACCCCAGGCCAACAGCGGGTTGAGTGGCTCAGCCAGGGTATCAGCCGCCAGCCTGCTCAGCCCGCTGCCAGCCTGGGGTTCCTTGGGGGTCCCCAGGCCAGCAGTGGGTGCTGAGTGGGGCCGGCGGCCGGGACCCCGGGTGGCAATGGGGCAGCAGCCAGAACCCCAGAGCAGCGGCGGGCTGAGCTGCTCAGCCCACTGCTGCGTGCCATCGAAAATCAGCTCACGTGCCACCTTTGGCACGTGTGCCATAGGTTGCCGACCCCTGCTCTATACATTAGTAAGGAGATGAGCATATTACAGTTGTTGGAGGGCTCTATTTAGCAGTAACAGGACTATAGGAAAGTCAGTCAACATTTTTTGTTTCCCTGATGAAAACTGGCCCACTCCCTTCCCCATACCAAACTTGTCACAAATAATTGTCAACAACTTAATTTCCTGTTTTTGGCTAAGATATTGATTTTTTTAAAACAAAAATATTGAAATTTAATTCAGGGTTGTTAGCAAGCTCTTTTGGCAAACAAAGTTGTTAAATGACAATCTAAATGGCAACTCAGTACTGCTTTCATGCTTGGCTCACTCCCCAGCCTGCTGGTCCAACAGCTGCAGTAGAGGAGGAGATAGGTGGAAAACTGCAGGACCCCAAAATCCACCTCTTGGGGTGCAGAGTGGCAACAGCAGCAGCAAACCCACATCTCTGATCATACGCCAGTGGGCACCACCGCCAGCCCAACGACCATGGTGAAGTTAGCACAGCATCTGATCTCAGGGACGGGGCACCCCTGGAGCCACAGCAGCTCATCCTGCCCTGTGCAGCTCCCCCAAGATGAGATGGATCGCTGGCAGCCCGGGGGAGAGACATGCTCCCCAGCTAGGGTGACCAGATCCAGATGTCTTGATTTTATGGGGCCAGTCCTGATATTTGGGGCTTTGTCTTATATAGGCACCAATTACCCCCACCTAGGGTGACCAGACAGCAAATGTGAAAAATCGGGATGGGGGTGGTGGTGGTGGGGGGGGAGAATAGGAGCCTATATAAGAAAAAGACCCCAAAATCGGGACTGTCCCTATAAAATTGGAACATCTGGTCACCCTACAGGTGAGTTCCTTCCCCCACCCCTTCCCAGAGACCCCAGCAGCCAATCCCCTCCCTCAGACTGTGCTGCATTCGGCTCTCTCTAGGACCCAGCAGCCCTGCTCTTACATGCTCCACTGCTTCCCATCTGTCCGGCCTCTCAGCAGAGCGGTGCCCCCAGACCTAGTGGTGCCCTAGGCGGCTGCCTGTTCTGCCTATGGCTAAGGACGGCTCTGGAGGCGGAGCTGGGGCGAGCTCCCCAGGCGAGGTTAGCTGCTGCTGCGGGGGACAGGGGCTCCCCAGGGAGGGTTAGCTGCAGAGTGGGGCTCCCTGGGCGGGGGGAGGTGGCGGGCTCCCTGGGTAGGGGGCTTGGTTAGCTGCAGCGGGGAGCGGGGTTAGCGGAGGGTGGCGGCAAGGTGGAAGTTCGCCTAGGGTGCGAAACTTACTTGCACCGGCCCTGGCTGAAAGTCCATCTGATGGTGGCTCAGGGGCCTGTGGAATGTGCTGGGAGCTCAGCCTGGGCCCTAGTGGGGCAGGTGACCCTGTAACACGACCACACCCAGCAAGGCCTGCCCCCATTTTCTCCCTGTTTGTCAGTCCAGGCAGAGAGACCAGGGACTGCAGGGAGACGAAGCTCCTGTCCCCCAGGTGAGGGCTGGGGCCCAATGGCCAAGGGCAGCCGGTGTGAGGGGAGCTGTCACTAGGGGTCCTGCAGTGCACAGGGTGTGGGACAAACAGAGAGCTCTAGGGGTCCCTGGTTCAGTGCTGGGTTCGTTGGCCAAGACAGCAGCCGTCACACCTGTTCTTAGCCTGGCGGCTCCTGCTTCTGTTTCCCTGCACAGTCTCCCCAGCTCTCCGGGACTCCTGGCTCTCTGCAGATGGCAGCGGGTGTGATGGGAGCTGGCGGTGGGGCTCCTGCGCTGTACAGGGGATGGGCTAACCAGAGCTCTCCTGTCCCCAAGGCTCTCAGGCCACTTGTCCAGCCTGGCTGCAGGAAGGGATCTGGGGACAGACAGAGGGGGCCTGGGAGAGTCTGGGGGGGCAGCCACCTGGGAACAGACACTGAAATCCAGCTGTGGTGAGAAAGGCAAAGGGAAAGGTGCTCAGGGCTGTGTCCCTTAGATATTCACATCTCATGTCAGTGAAGATGCTGATTGGGTGCTCACTGGCGGTTGAACAATCAAAATTATAATTCAACGTACAATGGATCTTAGTATAATTGGTGTCAAACAGTGACTGAGAAACCGTCACCAGCCACTTCCCCAGAGATGATACCTGAGTGTTAATAAACTTCTTTCGCAAGAAGATCCCACGACCTGATCTGGTGCCTCTTGAAAGCAGAGGAAAGATTCCCACTCACATAAAAGGCTTTTGGATCAATCTCTGAGTGACTTGGTCAGTCACCCTGAGTGCCAGTCACTGCACCCCAAAACTGGGTTCTCTGCACATGCAGTGCAGGGGGGTTGGGGAGGTGAAATCCACCCCCATTCTGGGGCCAGGACATAGGGCTCCAGCACAGCACACCCTGTGCACCCTAAAGTCAGCCCCTCCCCCAGCCTGTGCAGGGGTGGGGCCACTGAGAGGGGCTGGCACTGGGAAGAAGCTGGCAGGGCAGGCAGGGGCTGTTCCTCATGGGGAGGAGCTGATCAGCTGCCCTGCCCTGCACAACCACTGCCTGTGACACTCCGCACCTGCCCAAGGCTTGCAGTGGCCTCCTGCCCCCAAACTGTGCCCATGTCAAAAAATGGGCAGAGCTCAGTGGCCTTACCAGCATGGCCCCTGGTCTACCCTGTTCCAGTGCCCCTGGATCTCCTCACTGCTACATGGGCTAGTTTTAGGGCTTCGTGTCCTGGCCACCGTCGCTTTGGTTGGTAACTTTAGCTACAATCCCAGGGAGATGTTTGCACTGGAATTTTCTCATAAATTTAAAGACAATCTTCTCCTAAAATCTCACCCTGTCTGAATGGTCCTAGGGATTTCCCCTTTTTCTCTCCAGTTCAGACAGCAGAGTGTCTGGAAGAGGAAAGGAGAAGAGAGGTGAGATTTAAGGGTTTCATATTAGAACAGAGTCCCCAGTCTGAACTCCTAAAGTTGTGTTTTAGTTATGACAGAGAAATAGACAGAGACACACTCGAGTACTTAATATAAAAAGGTCTGAAATCATCTCTTTTGTCTCTCATTCAGGCATCTCCCAGCAATGGAACCAACATCCAATGAAGCCTCACAACAATCAGTAAGTGAGATTTACTTCCCCCCTCCTCCCATCAACCCCTCCCACTCTTCAGACTCTAGTTGGTTTGTCTCATTCACTTGCTGCCTTTTGTCATAACCTAGACCCAGATCATGCAAAGACTTTGGCATAAAAGTAACTTTACCCACTTGGGTCCCTTTGACAGGGAATGTTCAGAGTGCCCTGGAGCGCTGGCTGCAGCCCCCCTGTGCCACTGGGATTCCCCTTCCAGGAGACATTGGAGCTGCTTCTCCTCCAGCAGCTAGTCCAATCCGTCCTCTTGCTGCTGCAGCCTCACTGCTATTGGCAGTGTGCTCGCTCCAGCAGTGTCAGCATGTTTACATGCACCCCAGCTGGGAATCACACCTCCCAGGTGCTGTGTAGAGGTGCCCTCCATCAAACCAGGACATTCTTAATGTAAGCAGGGTCTCAATGAGCTCTCTCCTGGCACCTACTGATTAGCTGGGGAACAGCACTTTAGGAGCTGCCCTTGTTTGCATGAACACACCCAGGGGCGGCTCTAGACATTTTGCCGCCCGAAGCATGGAGGGTCCGCCGGTCCTGTGTGATGTAGTTAGGTCAATCTAAGCCCTGCTGTAGATGCCGATAAGTCAAGGGAAAAATTCTTTGTTACCCTAACTACTGCATCTCCTGGAGGTGGATTTACTGCATTGATAGTAAAACCTCTTTTATCGACATAGGAAATGTCTACGCTAGTCACTCATTCTTACTGGATATTGGGATGAATGCACACACCCCGGTCCCTGGGTCTCCTTCTCCTGGTGTGGAGCTTCCAGCTTTTTCTCAAAATGCCAAATCCCAATTAACTAATTCTGTGTCCCTGCCACTCCACATATGCTTGTTCCCAGCCCCACATTAATACTGCTCCCCAACCCCACATCACTTCTACCCCCAGCCCCTCCACCAGTTGTGACCCCACAGCCCCCACATCTGCCCCCATGGCCCCTCTTCTCCTCCCATACCTGGTGCTGCAGGGAGGGCAGGGTAGGAGCTTTCAGGAGTCATAGAGCTAAGAGGCCAGGTGTTGGGTAGACAGGAGTCCTCCAGGCCATAGGGACTAGGATTACTTGGCTAGAGAAACCCATTTTTCCATTCCCAGTGGGCTGTCCCCCCCGCAATGTCTCAGTGGCACTGTATGATCCAGAATCCCAAGAGTCCTCCTGGATCATAGAGGACAGTGGCAAACAGGCTGCACAGTCCATGGAGCAGTGATGAGATTGGCTTCTCTACCACGTGTAGTAAGAGGAGGCCCTGAGATATAATCCTTGGTATCAGAGGCCTGGTTTGAGGTCTAAGCCCTGAACTAAGGTAATGGTGAAAGGTTGGTGAGAGAACTCCCACAGTCTCTGTTCAGCCTCCTATCCTTCCAGGAGATGTTCCTGTATGGTGGGTTGGGGGGGAACCCGGGCCCACCCTCTACTCCAGGTTCCAGCCCAGGGACCCTAATGGTAGCAGCTGTTGGTAGCCAACCTTTCACTGCCAGAGTTGCTACATTTCCCTGGGCCACTTCCCCACAGCTCTCCTGCTTCTCCCTTCTTCACCCCTTACCTTAGGACTCCTTTAACAATGGTTTTAGGGTGTCTTCAGTAACCAGCCCTTCAGCCACACTTCCTCTCCTCTGGCTCCCTGACTCCCCTGCCTGACTGGAGTGAGCCCTTTTTATAGTATCAGCAGGGCCTTAATTAGAGTCAGGTGGTCACATTAACTGAATGGCCTCACCTGACTCTTTACAGGTTAATTAGAGTCAGGTGTTCTCATTAGCCTGGAGCAGCCCCTGCTCTGGTCAGTCAGGGAACAGAAAACTGTTAATCCGGTGGCCAGTATATCTGCCTTCTGCTATTCTGCTGTACCCAACTGGCCTGGGTCTATCACAATTGTAAACAAACTAAGTTAAAACTGTGTATTAAGTTTGGGTTACTAAAAACAAACAAAAAAATCTTTACTATGTTAACTAACAAAAGTTGTTTAAGTTGCATCCCACAGACCAGATACCAGAATATATCACACCCTGAAGACTCAGTATACAGTGAAGAAATCCCCAAGCATCAAGAAAGAAAAATGAAGTGTTTCATAAATAAGAGACTGGTCAAATACACCTCTACTTACCATATATGGACAATTAAGTTAACAATCAGCTAAAAACCACTAGCTGGACCAGGATAAGCTGTCATTTAATTTCAACTTGGTTACTGTGTAAAAACAACTGTATTATTGCTGTATGACCGTATTATCATTGTACTGCTGTATTATTGCTGTATTGTATGATTGCTGTACAACATGTACAATGTGCATAACCTTGCTAAACTGTTTAACCAACACACAGGTAAAAATCAACAAACGAATGGCAGCAAACAACATGAAGGCAAGGAAAAAACAAATTGGTAAAGAAATTAAGTTACATAGTAACTATAAATTGGGTAAACAACTTGCCTGTTAGTACTAGTCATAATTTGGGTCAGTAACACTGCATCCTAACTGAGGCACGTGTTATTCAAAACAATCTTGTTCAGTGTCTGGGTAGTGATATTAAATCCTGACACAGCAATATTTGATAAATTGGTTACTGTCCATTCAGTAGGTTATCTGGAAGACATCATCCATAAGAAACAACTGGATCTACCGCAACCAATGGAACAGAAAAGCTACCCACTTCTGTTTCCTGCCCAGTAAAGCTTACCCAAGGGTAACCTATAACATGAATGGACAGTACATGTAGTAACTAATTACAATATAGTTATATATAAAGGCCTCAGTGGTAGGGTCACTACTCCAAATTTCTGTTTTATTTCTCATATACATAGCACTGTGGAAAACGCTTTCATAATCCCTATCCCAGTATTTCAAAACACTCAGCCTACTTCTAATGATGAGACAGATAACCGGAATTGCCCTAATAGGCGTGTGTTTCTATCTGTGTCACCAAAGTAAAAGGGCCAGAGTACACCAGCAGACTGGAAAAACATGGTTACGCTTGGATATAAGGTGGTGTCGTAGGTACACATACATACTATACATACATGCCCATACACACTACAAATATATATGCCATATCAATATAATTCATATATATTAATTATTTGGGAGTGCTTCTAAGGCTCAATCATAATACTACATTCCTCAGTCATGGTCCCAGGCCTAACATTCCCAGGCCCAACATAAGGGACTAAAAAAGAATTGGATAATAAAATCTGCCTAACAGTCATACGAGGGAATGTGCAGACTAAACAGACAGATGGGGCATAAGTGTATGGATGGTAAAATAAGGTAACCACATAACAGTGTTTAGCCCACTGGGTTATCTTCAGTCCATGCATTATGCTTTACCGGGACGATGGGTAAACATCCTCCCCATAAAAAGACAAAAAGTGGGGGAATGTAGTAAGAGGAGGCCCTGAGATATAAACCTTGGTATCAGAGGCCTGGTTTGAGGCCTACGGCCTGAACTAAAGTAGTGGTCAAGACTTTGCTAACATAAAGCAAAGTTAAGCTGTGAGCCAGAGGCAGGCCCTGCTCACAGCAGCTGGCAAGGAAAGGGCTGATGGGGCAAAAAGAGACGTACCTAAAAGGTACAGAACACTAGATATCAGACCAGTCGCATACTTGTACACTCCACACCAGGGCCGGCTTTAGGAAGTGCGGGGCCCAATTCGAAAAGTTTTGATGAGGCCCCGGGAGGGATGACTAAAACAAAAAAAACACTTTAAAAACACCCCTTTCATTTCTTCCATGTATTATTTACTTTCCATGACTATATAAATAATAACAAAATTATATATTACATACATTGCATCATATATTAATTAGCTGATTTGTACCCTCCTTCCCCAGCTCCGCCCCGTCGAAACAAGGTTGGGGGGGGGGGGGAGTGGGAAGAAACGGCACACATGGGGTGACCAGATCACAGCAGTAAAATAGGACCTGTCCCCTCCCTGCTCAGCCCCACCATCACACCCCTCTTCACCCCCTAGCCCCCCGCTGGCTTGCTGCATCCCTCCTACTCAGTCCCCTACCCACCACTCACCTCCTTTCACCTCCTCCTTCCCCTGCCAGAAACCCCCATGCCCGCCCCTAAAACTCCTGCTGGCTCACTGCTCGCCTCTTTGCCCACCCGCCACTTGCCCCCTCACCCTTCCCCCAAGTATAAAGCCTCATTCAAAGACACATGGGTGACTATATTATTGCACACAGCAGTCAATCAATGCAGTTGTAGATAAATCTCTGCATTATGCATTTTTGTATAACTTTTATATGACTTCGTATTGAACCTTGGTAATATGTTATAGCAGGCCCCAAAGGTAGTGTAATTAAGGTAAAAGAAAAATGTCTTTTTGCTAGTAGAATAAGATCTTCCCCCCACTTTGTAATCAATTGCCCTGTTGAATGAACGAGGTGTGAATTAGGAAGGTGTGGAAGGCAGCACCTCCAGAGAGCTGCAACCCTTGGAGAGGGGCTGGGAGCCAGACCAAGGAGAGCTTTGCCCAGACTGAGTGGGACGGAGTTTGGGTGCTGGGTGCAGGCTCCGGGCTGGGGCACGGGGTGGGGTGCAGGAAGGGTGGATGGGTGCAGGCTCTGGGACAGAGTTTGGGGGCCAGAGAGGGGGTGGTGGAGGCTTGGGGGAGGGGACTGCCATCACATGGCTTCCTTCCACCTCTGCTGCCCCTCACCATAGCCTCGGTGGGGAATGGGGCTGCCCCTTGCCCAGTGTTTGCAGGAGTGGTGGCTGGGGGAAAACCCAGTCAAACTCTGGTTTTACTCTTGCGTTGATGGGTCTCTTTAACCCCTTACACACCCTTTCCCGCCTCTCTCACCCCCCTTTTCTACTGGGCTTCTTTGATCTTTTCGGTGGAGCCAGATAAAAACCACAAACCCCAGTGAGAGCAACAGGCTGAAAGACTAGACTGAACCCACCACCCAGCCTAGTCCATCCCAGAGCCCAGGACTGAGGACAAATGTCCCCACACCCCCAGGTCACCTGTTTCCACTCCTGGTCTCTCCCAGCGCTGCCAGTGATTCTGTATGGCTGCATCAGGCGGGATTTCAACCGGACCCCCCGCCCCGGTAAATTCATCCCTCTTTTGCAACCACTCTGCTCCAAGAGCACCTTCCTTCCCTGCCCTAGAGCTGTTGGATGGATAGAAAGCTGAGCTGGGCATTTGATTGATCTGGAATATTATCATGCCCCCCCTTAAAAAAAACTTAATATCCACACAGCTTTGGGGGGTATAGCCCCCCCCAAAGCCAGTCTAATTTATTGTTGTAGGGCAAACGAAGGAGCCATAGTTTAATGGAAATATTCAGCCCCTACAGCGGTCTTGCAGCAGGGAAAGCAGAGTTGATGGGAAGGGAACTGGTTTGGATAGGAGTCCTAGTCCCCTTCGTTTGCAAAATAATTTGGAGAGGGGAATCAGATCACTCTGTGCCTCAGTTTCCCCTCTTGTGTGTGTGTGTGGGGGGAGATATGTCTCAGCCTGCCCTGTTGCAAACATTTCACATTCTCCCCTCTTGATGAATTTGATTTCCTCCTCCAAACCTCCCTCTCTCTCTCACCTGGAGTTCACAGCACTAAGTACCGGCTCCGGGCTTTTCTCCTGGGTTACATTACATGATCCCAACTTTAGTTTTGAAACAGACACAGGCAGGCACAGACTCACCCTCAAACAGCAACACTACCGAAAACCACACCACCAATCCAATATTACAAACCTACGGGGAATCACAGGGTCAGACACTCACTGCTGGAAGCCCCAGCAGCTGCTCAGGTGACTGAGGTGTACTGCAGAGATTCCTGTCTCCCACCGGACCAGAAGCTCCCTCGGCGTCTCCTCCAGGTGAGTGCTGGGGGGAGGGGAGGGGAAGGAAGGCTGCAAAGCACAAGTGCCTTCTCCCTCCTCCCCCCTTTCCCCTCCTGACCTGCAACACCCACGCAGCTGCCTCTGCCTCAGCCCTCTGCTGGCCGGCGTCTCTCATTGCCTAGCAGCAACAGGTGCTGCTTCCGGGAGAGACGCTGCCGGTGCGGGGACCAATTCGGAGGAATCGGGCAAATGGGCCTAAAGCCGGCCCTGCTCCACACAGATAACAAGGAACAGGCTGACCCATCCCAATGACAGGGCCAAAAGGGTAATATGATGGATAGAGTTGTTTTGTTCAAACCAACATGTACAAGATGAGAGGCGGCACCTTACTACGTAGAGGGGTTGTACCTTGCTACATAGAAGGGTTGCACCTCAATACGTCAGGAGCGATGTGTAACTTGCTTGTACCTGTGTATAAGAATGCATCCCTGGGGCAGTGTCTTTGTCCAGCCTAGGGGGCAGTGGAAAGTCCCGCCACTGACTTAGCTGAGTCCATTGCCAGGGAGCACAGAAGTACTGGTTTCAGAGTAGCAGCCATGTTAGTCTGTATCCGCAAAAAGAACAGGAGTACTGTGGCACCTTAGAGACTAACAATACCGAGTTCATTATCACTGTCGGCCAGATTTATTGTTGAAGAGAAACACAGTCTCCAGCTCCCTGGCAAATGAAGTCGAAGGTGCTGCTAAGATGCAGCTAGCCAGTACTTATGAAAAACGAACAGGAGTGCTGTGGCACTTTAGAGACTAACAAATTTATTTCAGCAGGAGCTTTCGTGAGCTACAGCTCACTTCTTCGGATGCATAGAATGGAACACAGAGAGAGAGGAGATATTTATACATACAGAGAACATGAAAAGGTGGAAGTATGCATACCAACAGGAAGAGTCTAATCAATTGAGATGAGCTATCATCAGCAGGAGAAAAAAAAACACTTTTGAAGTGATAATTAAGGTGACCCATAGAAGGTTTGAGGAGAACTTAACGTAGGGAAATCGATTCAATTAGTGTAATGACCCAACCATTCCCAGTCTCTGTTTAGGCCTGAGTTAATTGTGTCTAATTTGCATATTAATTCAAGTTCAGCAGTCTCTCGCTCATCTCAGTTGATTAGACATCCGAAGAAGCGAGCTGTAGCTCACGAAAGCTCATGCTGAAATAAATTTGTTAGTCTCTAAGGTGCCACAGTACTCCTGTTCTTTTTTCATAAGTACTGGCTAGCTGCATCTTAGCAGCACCTTGGACTTTGTTTGCCAGGGAGCTGGAGACGGTGTTTCTCTTCGACAATAAACCTGGCCGATGTGCCTTGGTACCTTACTAGTCTGTGGTCATTGGGGGTTCTCTCGGGGTCTGCTGGGTCAGCAATCTGTGCAGAGCCGGGGCAGCACGCGGAGGGAACACACACACGCAGCCGATTGATATCAACATTGAACAGAGCAGAGCACCACACCGGTAGCATCTGACAACACCATGCAGCAGCCTCCAGGGTCACAGAGACGGCATGATAGAAAGTCCACAGGGAGAGGTCACAGAGACTAGAGTGTGTGAGGCTGATCTCCGGGCTCCCAGAGAGCTATTCCCCTGCCCCTCCCCTGCATGTCTCAGGGACACAGGCTGAGCCGGGATCCCCCCACCCAGAACCAGGGTCGGATTCTCTCCCCAGGGACAGAGCCCGGTGGGAAAGTGAAGATCGGGGCCTCGTCACCAGCATCAATAAATGTCACCTGCCCCCGGTCACAGTCCAGACAAACCCGGATCCTGCTGGGGAACCAGCACAGGGGCAGGGGGATCGTAGGGGAGGTGAGAGCCCAGAACTGACCCCCCAACCACCCGACAGCCCAGATCCCCCCCTCAGGGCTACGGCTGATCCCTCCCTTCCTCCCCACAGACTCTCTGGCCACCCCCACAGCCCACAGAGGCTAGGGACACTTCAGAGCATGATTTTGCCTGATATTTGGTGTTTGTTAAAGCCCCAGCTCCTGGAAGCATGTGATGAGGTGAGACGCTTGGCTTTTGTTTCCTAAACAAAGGAAGTTTCTAGCTTTCTTGATGGCAGAGAAAAATGTAACAATGTGATCTGAGTGCAACCTAAAGGTCTGAGAAGCCAGACAGCAAATAGAAAGAACCCAGCATTTATTAACTATTATTTTTAAGTCTCATGGTTTTTAAGGCAATCTCATCATATCACAGGTCCTGCCTCATGATTTTTAAACATTTGGAATTGGCAATACTGCGAGAATTCAGGCCTTAACTCTGTTCACTACCCATGGAAAGTCCCCTAATTTAATGCCATCATTTATCTAAAACAGCAGAATCAACAGAAAGGGAAACAGAGAAGGCAAGGTGTGGGAATGCGCATGGAGCCAAGCTGTGGGCCCAAGCAGCAAATGAGCACAGGCCCCCTGGAGTAAGGGTGAAGTAAAGAGATAAATTAGAATGTTCATTTTTATATTTAGGTCCTTAGAGCCTTTGCTGGAAGCAAAAGGCCTGACAACAAACTGATCGCTGCCAACGCACTATTGCCAGCACCATGTAATCAAAAATCTTGAGTTTGGCTGAAGGAAACATGAGGGGTTTTCTTCTAAAAAATTACATTCTGGAGTTTTTGTTTGTTTCGGAGCATTCATGATTCGCTCTGGTCACGTTCTCAACCCTTTCTACTCAGCCATGAGAGCAAGACACTGACCTTTGTTAAAGTGAGAGCTGAGATTGTCACATAATCACAGGATTCCAGGAGCTGGGGTGTTAAGAGAAACACCAGCTAGTGAAAGGGTGAGTGTGAAATCAGGCAAGTTTGTGACAACGCCAATGTGATGTTTTTGTGAGTTGATGTGGAGAGGAAACAGCTGCACTTCTAGCAATTGCAGGTCCGTATCTGGCCCCCATCCCTGCACTGTCTGAGCCCCTCACAAATGCCAATGTGCTTAGCCTCCCCCTACTGCAGTGCAGAGACAACCTGCCTGCAGTGTTGGGCGGAGGGGGCAGAGTGAGGGCAGCACCTTTAGCTGATGTTACTGAACATGTTCAGTCTCTGTGAACATGGTCACTACAAGACAGGCAGCAAATATGGGGGACACATGACCTCATGTGCCCTCTTCCCCCGTCTCCCACACCCATATGATGCCTCTGCTGCTGTGAGATGGGGAAGGGCTGTTTCC
The DNA here is from genome assembly GCF_020497125.1 of Mauremys mutica. NCBI lineage: Eukaryota > Metazoa > Chordata > Testudines > Geoemydidae > Mauremys > Mauremys mutica. The sequence continues at coordinate 31,466,172 of NC_059083.1, forward strand.
CCCTTTTTAGAAGAGGGGAAATTCAGGCCCAGACAGAATCAGTGACTTCACACAGAGCAGAGAACAGAACCTGGGTAACTTAGCGCATTCGCTACTGGGCAAACCTTTCCCTCTGCAGTCGGATCCTGGGAGAAGAGGATAAGGAGATGGATGGACACGCTCAGACACAGTTTGTCTGACAATCATCTCACTGACCCTCCCCACCGACCCTAGGCCAGTCTGTGCAGAGTCAGGTGATAATGGGGATGTCACCAGTCCTTGATGTGGCCTTTGTCCTTGGCCCAATACTGACCCCATAATCACTGGGTGGTAACTCCCTTCTCTTCATGATTAATAATGCCTGAATCTAATTTTCACTCCATACATCTGAGGAAGTGGATTTTTTACCCACAAAAGCTTAAGCCCAAATACATCAAACTCAGGGTTGTGAGTTCAATCCTTGATGGGGCCATTTAGAGATTTGGGGATTTAGCAGGGGATTGGTCCTGCTTTGAGCAGTGAGTTGGACTAGATGACCTCCTGAGGTCCCTTCCAACCCTGTGATTCTATGAAATCTGTTAGTCTTTAAGGTGCCACTGGACTCCCCGTTGTTTTTGTGGATACAGACTAACACAGCTACCCCCTATTACTGTCTGGTCTGGTTCTGCTGGGCGGAAATACGAGCCAGGGATCCTCGTTTGGGTTTTGTCTGACTGTGGGCAGAGGAGTGTCAGGCCAGAGAGAAGCTGTAACATTGTAGCTCTCCCACTCTAGCCACTGGCCCACCCCTAAACCTTAGGTTAATCTAGCTACATTGCTGTCAAGGGTCCTCCCCCACTCTGAACTTTAGGGTACAGATGTGGGGACCTGCATAAACACTTCTAAGCTTAACTACGAGCTTAGATCTTGTTTCGCTGCCACCATCCAGATTCCTCAGTCTGGAACACCTCCTTTCCTCCCAAAACCTTCCCCTCCCTGGGTAGCCTTGAGAGATTTTTTTCACCAAGTTCCTGAACACCGATCCAACCCCTTGGATCTTAACACAAGGAGAATTTAACCATCCCCCCTCCTTTCCCCCACCAATTCCTGGTGAGTCCAGATCCAATCCCCTTGGATCTTAAAACAAGGAAAAATCAATCAGGTTCTTACAAAGAAAGCTTTTAATTAAAAAAAGAAAGGTAAAAATCATCTCTGTAAAATCAGGATGGAAAATACTTTACAGGGTAATCAGATTCATATAGCCCAGAGGAATCCCCTCTAGCCTTAGGTTCAAAGTTACAGCAAACAGAGGTAAAATCGTCTCAGCAAAAAGGAACATTTACAAGTTGAGAAAACAAAAATAAAACTAACACGACTTGCCTGGCTGTTACTTACAGGTTTGAAACATGAGACACTGGTTCAGAAAGTTTTGGAGAGCTTGGATTGATGTCTGGTCCCTCTTAGTCCCAAGAGCGAACAACCCCAAAAACAAAGAGCACAAACAAAAGACTTCCCCCCACCAAGATTTGAAAGTATCTTGTCCCCTTATTGGTCCTTTAGGTCAGATGTCAGCCAGGTTTCCTGAGCTTCTTAACCCTTTAAAGGTAAAAAAGGATTTTGGTGTCTCTGGCCATGAGGGATTTTATAGTATTGTACACAGGAGGGCTGTTCTCTTCCCTTTATAGATATGACAATTGCTCAGAGCTGTGAAAACTTACACACCTTGTGTGATGTAGTTAGGTCAATCTAATCCCTGATGTAGATGCAGATAGGTCAAGGAAAAATTTTTTGTTGCTCTAACTACTGCCTCTCCTGGAGGTGGATTTATTGCATTGATGGTAAAACCTCTTTTCTCCTCCTGCACCCCCAGAAGTTCTTCACACCTACCCATCCCATACCTGATGCTGCAGGGAGGGAGGGGGAGGAGCTTCCAGGGATCACAGAGCTAGGAGGCCAGAGGTTGGGTGGATAGGAGTCCTCCAGGCCATAGGGACTAGGATTACTTGGCTAGAGAAACCCATTTTTCCATTCCCAGTGGGATCTTCCCCACCATGTTTCAGTGGCACTGTCTGACCCAGGAACCCCGGGGTCCTCCTGGATCATAGAGGACAGCGGCAAAGAGGCTGCACAGTCCCTGGGTCAGTGATGGGATTGGCTTCTCTACCATGCGGAAGCCTCCAGGGTCACAGAGACAAGGGTGTGTGATAGAAAGTCCACAGGGAGAGGTCACAGAGACAAGGGTGTGTGAGGCTAGAGAGGCTGATTTCATTGCTCCCAGTGAGATATTTCCCCTAACTGCGTGTCTCAGGGACACAGGCTGAGCCGGGATCCCCGCCCCACCCAGAGCCAGGGTCGGATTCTCTCCCCAGGGACGGAGCCCGGCGGGAAAGTGAAGATCGGGGCCTCGTCACCAGCATCGATAAATGTCACCTGCCCCCGGTCACAGTCCAGACAAACCCAGATCCTGCTGGGGACCAAGCTCAGGGGCAGGAGGGTCAGAGGGGACGAAAGAGCCCAGAACTGATCCCCCAACTGCTCCACAGCCCAGATCCCCCCCTCAGGGCTGAGGCTGATCCCTCCCTTCCTCCCCACAGACTCTCTGGCCACCCCCACAGCCCAGTGTCGCCCATCCCTCACCTCCACCTCCCAGCAATGTCTCCCCGAGGTGAATCCCTCACAGCCCAGCACACATTCCCAATAGTCAAATCTCTCAGGGTTGTTGGGCAGTCGCTGTCGTGCGTCTCCCCATCTCACACTTTTCCGATCCTCAGACAGGACGAGGTTGGGATGAGCCGTGTCTGGATCCAGAGTCACATTCACTGGGGGGAGAGAATCAGAGCGTTAGGGGCAGAGCTCGGCTCTGGGGGAGCCTGGGGCCATTTCTCACACTCCCCAGCAGCCCCGTCCTGGCTGGGACAGGCCTGGATCCCAGGGAGCTGCCTCTGTCCTGAGCACCTGAGACTGAGCAGGGACTCACTGCAGCTCCTCAGGGTAGTGATTGATCTATCGGGGATCAATTTATAGAGTCTAGTTTAGACGCGATGAATCGATCCCCGAGCTCTCTCCCCATCAACTCCGGTTCTCCCCCCGCCGTGAGAGGCGGAAGAGGAGTCGATGGGGGAGGGGCAGTATCTTAGCTCGACCCCCCCACAAACCTTAGCATAGACCAGGGCCTAGTGTGTTTCTCATTTGCTTCCAGAAGGTTCAGCTCCCTGCTCCCCCTGCTGGGGCTGCTCCATTCCCAGGGGCACAGACACAGCCAGGAAGGCGTCAGAAGCTTTTCTTGAGCAGGGAGCAGAGGAAGCTGGTACCAGCTTTAAACCCCAGAGGGAAACTCCCTCCCCTAATGCAGCCTCCACTCCCAGGCTGGGGACCAGAGAGGAAGGTGCAGCATTGGGGAAGAGCCGTTTAACATCAGAGAGTAGGAGGTGGCATTGGGTGGGGGAGCCCCATCTCCAGCCCAGAGAGAGGGGAGGAGCTGGCAGCATCACAGGGAGAGCATCTCCCCAATCCAGGAAGCAGTGAGCAGCTCCAATGGGAGAGCCCAGCCCTGCCCACAGGAAAGGCAGGATGTTGGAGAAGAGCGATGGGGAGACCTCTCCACTAGGGTAAAGCAGAGGGATGTGTCAGCCCTCAGGGCAGAGAGCTCTGTTCAGGTGCTGCTCAGTGAATGTTTCTGTTCATCAGAGTGGGCATGAACTCAGCACTAAGGTTGGTGTCAGGATTGTTTGTGTGATGTCACTCTGGGATCTCCCCACGAGTTCTGGAACCTTGGAACAAGTTGCTGTGGGGAGCATGAGGTCTCACCACCTGTGGGCACACCCCCTCCATGGCCTTGCCTCACTCCCCCTCTTCCCGCTGAGGCCCCGCCCCCTGGCCAGGCTGAGAACTTGGCTGCTGTGGAGAGCTTCTAATTCTCCACCTGCCCTGGGTGGGTTTCTGGGGGGCCTAAGAGCAGCCTCCAGCCCAGGTCCCCCCTCCCTGGAATGCGTGATGTTGGCTTGGGATCTCCCCAGGAATTCCGGACCCTTGGTAGAAGTTGGGGGTGGGGCACGAGATCCCACCACTGGTGGCCCCGCCAACTCTGTGGCCCTGCCCCATTATTCCTCTTCCCACCAAGCCCTGACCCCTGGCCAGGCTGGGAGCGTTGCCTGCTGGGGAGAGCCCTTGACCTGAGGGGCCTGAGAGCAGCCCCCGTCCCATGTCCCCGCTCCCCGGGGTGCTCCACCCAGGGCAGGTGGAGGGTGCAGGGCTCCACAGTGCCACTTGGGCACCTGAGTGGGAGCCCGGCTCTGGTTTCTGGCCTGGCCAGGGGCAGGGTCTCGGGGGAAGAGGAGCAGGGGTGGGGCCGCTGACAGGCGCCAGTGCTGGGAAGGGGCTGCAATCTCACCCTGTCTGTGTGCTCCGAGTGGTTCCCCTCTTTTTCTCTCCAGTGCAGACGGCAGAGTGTCTGGAGGGGGAAAGGATAAGAGAGGTGAGATTTCAGGCTTCATATTTATAACAGCATCACCATTCTGATCTCCTAGAACTGTGTTTTCATCATGACACAGAAAGAGACAGAGACACACTCAGGTATTTAATGTGAAAAGGTCTGAAACCTCTTTCCTCTCTCATTCAGGCATCTCCCAGCAATGGACCCAACATCCTTGTGAACTCCCAGGTTGTCAAAAGACATGAAATTGTAGTAAAAATCCTTGGGTTCTGATTCTGTCATCCCAGATCTGCTTAGGTTTCATCAGGGGAAGTTTGTGTCGCAAGACTGTGGTCCCAGTTATGCTGGTACGCCCTCAAGGTGATATTTGACACTGGACTATGAACTATTTCTGAAAGAACTCTTTACAGCTAGAAAGATCGCCATCTCCGCTATGAATCTGAACCTCGATGTCTGTGTGTATAGTGATCTTTTAACCATACTCTCTCTCTTTTGTTTTTTAATAAAGTGTAGTTTCCGTTAACAAGAAATGGCTGTAGCGTGTATTTGGGTAAGATCTGAAACATTTGTTAACCTGAGGCGTAATGTGTCCGATCCTTTGGGATTGGTAGAACATTTTCTGTTATATGATGAAGTAAGATTTTCAGAAATCATCGTATTTGACATAAGGGAAATGTTATTAAGTGATGTGTTCATAAGTTCCTCTGTGGGATAAAGAGATGTTTCGACCACACAATGTGCTTAAAGACACCAGACACCCACAATGTGCTGCCCAGGAGCAGTTAGCAAAGTCCAAAAAATCCTATGTGGAGAAAAGGGTCAAAGTGACCCATACATGTCAGTGTGTAATGACTGGTAATGAACGAATCAAAAACGAGAATAACTGAAAATAGCTTGGACAGCAAAAGCCCTGCCAGTTAGAAGATACTTACAATGCATAACACACATGCATGTGCAGTGTATGAGTTATATAAGATATTTCCTATTCATAACATTCAAAGGTGATTGGAAAAGAACTAATAAATATATAATTTGGATGTGTATAATACGTCAGACATTGTAAGGAGCATCATAGGAGAAATGCATCATGACTTGTCTATACCCCAGGAGAAGGTAACTGGGCAGTATTTCTTTCAGTATGTCTGTCATTTCTTACTTTAACAGTAATTGTAATGGCAAGACATGCTTTTGGAACAAATAACGGGTTGAATTAATCAGTCTGAGTGTCTTGGACCCTAAGTGTGTGGCATTCTCATCCAACAATTAAATAGAAGCATAATCTAACTATCAACCAATTGACCAGAGCCATTCTCTTTCCACAGTCTCAGACACTGATCCCAGTTTCCCCTCCTAGATCCGTTCTAGGTACCTTTGAACTTCCTCAGAGCCTCCTGTAGCGCAATAGTTTTCTGGGAGAAACCACTGACTCGCTCCTCCAGTTCAGGAGAAATCTCCACTGGCTGCTGCAACTTCCTCTTCTTACACCTATAGAGAAACAATTTCATGTGATTACAGTTCATTGTGAGACTTATTATAAGTGGTTGCTAGCGAGTCGCTGCTCTAATGGGCCTGGAGTTAGAATTCTTCTGCTTCTCCCAGCTGCAGAAATCTGGCCCCTAGGAACTAGACTGAGGCACCAACTCCCACCTCCCCAGCTCATTCCACACAGGTCTCCAAACGGTCCTCAGGCGGGAGAGACTCTTGACCTCTGCTGGCCTGGGCTGAATGGTAACCAGGGCCCCAGCAGTAACAGGCCCATATTCCATCTCCACTATCCTGAGGAGGCCAGTACCCCAGGGAGGTGACATCTCTGGGAAATACTTGAGGTCAGTCCTTCCCACTGAATGGAGAATCCCAGAGTTTTCTCTGCAAGGGTGAGAACCTCAGGATGAAGTTGATCAGAGAGATTTGTATCTAGAATGTGACCTTCCCCACACATTTTGCTGTAGAGCCCTGGGGAGATGCAGTGCTAACATCACCATTAAGTCCTTTCCCAGTATTGTGAAGTGCGAGAGGGAGTGAGAGTGAGCCACGTACCTGCTCAAGGTGCTTCTGACATCCTAGAGGGGAAGGAGAGGGAGAGAGAGAGAGAGGAAAGACTGTCAGTTCCATTTGATTCACACAGGGGATCCCAGGGAAGGGATTTTGCAAATATGGGGAAGAGAGGCCCTGCCTTGATCCCAGGGCCATGGATTACCTGAGCTAATGGGGCTTTTCCATCTCTAAGATCTCTGTCTGTAACTCTGCAAAGAACAATAGTCACTCACATGTCAGCAATGCACATGCCGAGTTACACTCAGATCTCTGACCGCTGGCTCCAGTGCTTATGATTCAGGAGCCCTCCCTTCCCTGTGTGGGGATCTGGGATGTTTCTAACCACAGGTGCTGGCTTCTAATTGTCCCTGGAGGTGCTCAACCTCAGGCCCTGCCCCAACTCTGCCCCTTCCCCAATGCCACACCTCCACCCTCCCTCTTACCACTGAGGCAGGTGGGAAGTGCTGGGAGGGAGGGGGAGGAGTTGATCGGTGGGCATGAGGCGCTGTGGGTAGAGGGGGGAGCTTTCTGCCATAGGGTGCTAAGCACCTACTAATTTTTTTCCATGGGTGCTCTGTCTCACCTGTAGGAATTCACAGGCTGGCTTCTGACACTTCCCCTCCAGCTCACTGATCAGCTCACTGAGATGGGAAATCTGCTCGGAGAGTTTACTGACATTTTCATTCTGGATCCTCACAATCGCCTCATCCAGCTTCTTCAGCTGGGCCAGCAGGAGTCGCTCTTGTTCCTTCAGGAACTGCCGCAGTTGCTGAAATTCAGACACAATCTTCCGCTTTTCGGTTTGTGTTTGTTTCTGTACGAAAATAGGGCAAGGGCTGGTCAGGGACATGGATGGAGCCTGGGGTCCTTTCACGGAGAGCTGAGTGTGCAGGAGGGAGAACTTAGTTTAAAATCCTAAGATTTCTGACATTTGACTTTACCCTAGGGTGAGGATTCTCTCACAGCTTCCCCTTCAGCCCCTGTATCTCTGAAAGGGAGGTTTCCATGTCTGTCATGTTAGCATATTGTGTCATTCATGGTCTCTGGGAATTCAGACCCAGAGGAGCAGGAGGCAGGACTCAGCACTACACTGACAGAGACACCAGGGGAGAAAAAAGAAACAAACGTGTTAATGCACGAAATGACCAGACCCAGTGGACAGCACCTCACGGGGACATTCAGTTCACTTGGGGGGGATTTCCGGGCAAGCCATAGGAGCTAGACATTAACTGATCAGCTGAAATGGAAGCTTAGGGCGTGTCTATGCACAAATCTAACCCAGCAATCCATGGTCATGGAGAAACACACACAAGCCCACGTTCACCAAGGCCACACAGGAAGCTGCCTCCAAACAGATCTCCCACTGCCAGTCCCTGCTGGTTCATAACAATAGGCACCTACCAGATACTCCTGGCTTTTCCCCTCTCCAGTCACTTTAAATCCCAGCAGCTTTTCTCGCTCTTCCCTCAGAGTCTTCAATTGGGTCTGGATTTTTTCCTGAAGAAACAGAAATGATTTGGGAACTTGAATTTGAATGGTTGAGAGGGGTGTGGAGCTTTTTGTGTTTTTTCATCCAAGATGACTGTTGGTCCTAATTACTTTGTGACATTAGGGCCACCAAGGAGATGAAACCTTAACAGTGCAGACTCAGAGTGTGTCATTATCAGACTCATTACCAATTCAGATTCAGTCTTTTCAGTAATTAGAGAGAGATCTCAATTATAACCAAGCTTTATTGGTATTTGTGAATTGATGAGTGGTACAGAGCATAACAGGACATTGGAGTCACATGGGGGTGAATCAATAAATCTGTTTTTGAGGTTTAATGAACAAAGTGATACAAATCCCAGAAGCCACCAGGGTTTCAATATGGGCTGGAATTTCAGCTCTGAAGCCCTGGGGACTTCACTGGTTGGGCTGAGCTGGTCTAGGCACTGGGGCAAACCCCATGAGACGTCGGGAGGCCATTCGTCTGGTTGGAAGCTCCACAGTCCCAGTTTTGTGGAGCACTATTCGTGTCTGGTAGGGTCCCAGGACTGGGTGTGGCCAGCCTCCTCAGCCAGGAGATCAGGGGACGGCCAGGATGTGCCTGTGGCTGGATGTGGCCCACAGGCCGTAGTTTGCCCACCCCTGAGTTAGATTGTAAATGGCTCAGGGCAGGGACTGTCCCTCCCTGGGTTTTCTACAGGGCTCCCCCACAATCGAGGTCAGATCTCATCTGGGGGCTGTAGGGGCTGCTGGGATGCCAATAACAATAATAAACACTGTGATACAGTCAGTAATAAAAGCCACAGCTTGTAACTCCCCCTTCTCCAGCCTGAAGGCAGCACTCCCACACAGACTGGCCTGCAGCTCTTGTGAATCAAACCTCACTGGGCATTTAATAACTTCCGGTCTGCAGAGAGTTCCCTTAGTTCACTGGTGGGAGCTGGGTTTGAAAAGGTTTCAGCTGCTCAGAGAAAACTTTCCCACATCAGACAATTTTTAAATCGCTCTCTTGCCTTTCTTGGCAGGCTGAAGTATCATTAATTTGTACAGCCTCTTTCATGCAATGAAGGCTACACACAGCTGAGTGACACAGATACACCAGTCTCAGGAAACTTGTGATGCTATTAACTTTGGATTTGAATTATTGTAGTGAAAATATGCTGTGCTGGCAAACCACACACATGTTTATTACATTTACTCCTGGCTTAAGGTAAAGCAATGCTCAGGTTATTGATTAAGCACAGACTAGGCAATAGCGCACGTAGCCCCTCCAATAGCTCACGTAGTCCCTTCACCAATTATGATATATTGCACAAAGGGAGATGGCTATGGGTGAACCAATCAATATGTTACAAGTAACTATGATCTCATGCTCTTTGTTCTAATTACTAATAAAAACCCAGCTCAAGAGAGCTCGGGACGCCTGCTTAACAAACCTCTTGACTCCGCGTCTCCTTGATCCCAACATCTGGTGACCCCGACGTGATTCACCAGATCCCGAGGACCCCTGCTCATCCGACTGGAATAGTCTAGGTGCACCCGCTGGAAACAGCCACTCGTGAGTATGGGGAGCGATTTATCAGTGCCACAAAAGGCTCATGCTAAGGAATTATTTAAGCTCATTGAGGGGAGCGGTTGCCCAGCGGTTACGCTGCGGCATGTAGAGGATTTTGTTAAGGAAATAGAATGCCAATGCCCCTGGTATCCCGAAGAGGGGTCCCTGCAGCAAGCAGATTGGCAAAAGATAGGAACACAGCTCTTTGAGACACCGAGAGCAGCAGCAGTACAGCACCTGCTCATGTGGCAGCGCTGTACTGAGGCAGTGGGAAAACTGGGGCCACAGGCGTCTCTCACTGCCGCCCCGCTTCTCGCGCTGACAACACCGCCTCCGTACCCGCGGGTGCTACCACCAGCGCCTGCGGTGTCGGATACGGGGCAGCGGCCCTCGGATCCCTCCGTTAATAAAGGAACTGATCAGCCTTGTTTCCGGGGGAATCGTGGGGGCTGCGTCCGGGCGGCGGTTGCGTTGGCGCGTGAGACGGGGGAATTGAATTTGGAGGAAGAACATCAGTGGGAGGGAGAGTTGCCCATGTTAATGCCTATAGCGGCAGGAGTCGATGCACAGGGCAATGCCGCCAGAGAGTGGACGGCGCTACCGTATACAGTACTGAGGGAGGTGAGAAAAGCTATCACAGAGACAGGCATCAGGTCTAATTTCGTGGCAGGCATCTTAGAAGGAATTGGAAATGGCTACATTATGGCTCCACAAGATTGGAAAGACTTATTTCGTATGGTGCTGACCCCCGCCCAGTATATGGTGTGGGACAGTGAGTTTAGGTTAGCTGCTGTGGGATACTCAACCCCAGCTGCCACGCCTGACCAGATTTATGGAGCAGGCCAATTTAGCACTATAGAGGGACAGTTGGAGTTAGACCCAGATACATATATTCGTACTAAACTTAGTGTTATGAGAGCTTTCAGAAGGGTTCCCGTAAGTGGGAAACCGACTAGGTCTTTCACAGCCACCCGGCAGCAGCCTACAGAGCCGTATCCGCAGTTCATAGATAGGCTCAAGGAAGCAGTACAGCGGCAGGTCGATAACGAGGAGGCACAGACAGAGCTTTTACGGCGACTGGCCTATGAGCAAGCTAATGCTGATTGCAAGAAGGTACTGCAATCTATAATACATCGCCCCTCGTACACTTTAGCGGACATGATTCAGGCTTGCGCGGATGTCGGTAGTCAAACCCATGCTATGGCTCTTTTGGCGGGGGCTATAAGACAAGGTAATAAACCCACAGGAAATTGTTTTAATTGCAAAAAACCGGGTCACTTTAAAAGCCAGTGTAGGGCACCTGGAGGGGGAGCACATAAAGGAAGACCCCAGGAAGGGGGTAGGCCCTCCAAAAAATGTCCTAAATGCAACAAGGGGTATCATTGGGCAAATCAATGTCGATCAGGACTGGGGCAGGGAAACCAATAATCGGGCCCTCCCCGGGCCCCGGAAAAACAATGGGGGCGGAAGAATTGACTAGGGCGCAACCGGCAACGACCGGCAGTGCTGGAATAGATTTGTATAATCAAGAAGAAAAATCCTCATTCTTACCGGGGGAAGTTCTTTTAATGCCTACTCAATTAAAAGGGCCCCTTCCTGAAGGGACGGTGGGCATTATACTCCCTCGGTCATCAGCAAGTAAACAAGGAATTATGGTAGTTCCAGGAGTGATTGATGCTGATTATCAGGGAAAAATATATGTTCAGTATTGGAGTCACCTGCCTTTTACTTTAAGACGAGGGGACTCCTGGGCACAAATGATACTGTTGCCATATGAGCTCCCTGGAGAAAAATCACAGGTAACACGTACAGGAGGCTTTGGATCAACCCGTACTGAAGGCGACAGCGACTCTTCCTTTCACCCACAGGTGGCGGCGTTGGTACACCGAATATCCCTGCACAAACCTCAACGTAAGTATAACCTCCAAGGTAAGTGGCTGACCGGTTTGTTGGACACAGGGGCGGATGTTTCTGTCATAGCTGAAAAGGATTGGGAACCTAAATGGCCCTCTGAGATAGCCCCTGCGGTATTCGGGGTAGGAGGAAGCCAAGCATCTAAAAAGAGCTCTCAATGGTTACCGGTAAAATCCCAGGAACCAAGGTCCCATAATAGCATATATTCAACCCTGCATATTGCCTTTACAGTTTAACATTTGGGGAAGAGATTTGTTAGAACAGATAGGGGCGAAACTGATTTTGGAAGATGAGTAAGCCTCAGGCTCTTCCGTTACAGTGGAAAACTGATAAACCAGTCTGGGTAGAACAATGGCCATTACCTAAAGAAAAATTAGAAGCTTTGCAGCAATTAGTTGAGCAACAATTGAAAGATGAACACATTGAGCATACTACAAGCCCGTACAATACTCCTGTTTTTGTAATTAAGAAAAAATCAGGAAAATGGAGGCTCCTTCACGATTTGAGGGAAATTAATAAAATACTAGAACCAATGGGCCCCCTGCAGTGTGGCCTCCCCAATCCAAATTTAATCCCTTATGACTACCAGGTAGCGATAATTGATTTAAAGGATTGTTTCTTTACAATACCGTTACAGGAAAAGGATAGAAAGTATTTTGCATTCACAGTGCCAGTCCTGAACAATGCCCAACCCACAACACGTTATCATTGGAAAGTGTTACCCCAGGGCATGTTAAATAGCCCTACCATGTGTCTGTATTTTGTAAACACTGCTCTTCAACCTTTCAGAAATAAGTTCAAAAAGCTACTTGTATACCATTATATGGATGATATCTTAATAGCCGGTAGGCCCCTACCCACCACATGGAAAAGTGAGTTAACGGCTATCTTAAGTCAATCGGGTCTGGTAGTAGCCCCGGAAAAAATACAGGAAGCCGAACCTTTTCAATATTTAGGTCATAAAATGCTTGCAGCATACTCCATGCCCATACTTCCAAAACTTACCTTGCCAAAAAAATTAACATATGTAGTACTACAGCAAATTCTAGGATCCATAAATTGGATAAGACCGTATTACAAGATTCCCACATCTATGCTAACTCCACTGTTTAATGCCCTAAAATTAGGAAAGCAACCGGGAGACATAATATCACTAACAAACGAACAACGGGAGGTAGTGCATAAGGTCAACGAAGCCATGGCAGAAAGGTGGGTAGATAGAGCAGTACCTGACGTGCCCCCGTCCTTAATCATTCTTGGGGACACTAAGCAATTCATGGGGGCATTACTTCAACATACAAGTGAGAGAGAATTTCTCCTCGAGTGGATGTATTTACCACACACACACAAAAACACACTCGTCCCATTGTCTGGAATGTTTGCTCAATTAATCACTAAAGGACGCAATCGAGCACTAAACTTGTTTGCCATGGATTTAGTAAACATTATTATCCCCATCCCCATCGCCACCTGGGAAGTTGCATGTATGCACTCGGAGGAGGTGCAAATAGCCCTAGCCAATTATGTTGGGTCCGTAACTTACCATACTCCCAAGGATCCTCGTCTCCAAGTTGCTCAGCATATTCCACTGAAAGTATTCTACTTGGTATCTCCCGTTCCCATAACAGAAGCTCTTACCATTTTCACCGATGGTGGCCCCTCCAGAGGGGTGGTTGCTTGGAAGAAAAATGACCAGTGGAAATCCCAGTTTACCTTACCGCAACGCTCTCCTCAGCGTGCGGAGCTAGCTGCGTTAATTCTTGCCTTTAACACATTTTCTGATCAACCAGTTAACCTCATAACAGACAGTTTGTATGCTGCCAATGTTGTTAGTAATATTGCTTCTAGTTGTGTTACTGCATCTTTGGATAATAATTTGCTTGGTTTATTTCTTTCCCTACAACTGATATTACGTCACCGACGACATCTATTTTTTATCGCACATGTTAGAAGTCATCAGCCTTTCCCCGGAGAAATCTCGCAAGGCAATGCCTATGCTGATAACGCCTTAAAGGCTTTCCCCTGCTCTCCTATGGAAAGTCACTCCTTACATCACCAAAATGCCAGGGCATTGGCCAAGCAATTTTCCATACCACTATCTGATGCACAAGCGATTATTCAGCAGTGCCCTGAGTGTACTGGAAACCTCGCAGGACCCGCTATCGGGGTAAATCCTCGAGGGCTAGGTGCAAACCAATTGTGGCAAATGGACGTCACTCGGTTCCCACCATTAGCTCCCTGGTCCTATTTGCATGTAGTCATAGACACTTATTCTGGCTATATATGGGCAACGCCACAAAAAGGGGAAAAAGCCAAACACGTCTGTAATCACCTCATTCGTTCCTTTGCAGTGATGGGAAAGCCATCAGCTTTAAAAACTGACAACGGCCCAGCCTATTGCTCTTCCGCGATGGCAGCGTTCTGCACGCGCTGGGGAATCACGCATACCTTTGGCATCCCATACAATTCCCAAGGACAAGCCATTGTAGAACGAGCTAATCGCACATTAAAAACTGCCCTCCTGCGGCAAAAACAGAAAGGGGGAATTGTCCCCGGCAGCCTGACAGAAAAGGAAGAATGGCTGGCTCAAGTACTGTTTACACTCAATCATTTAAATCTATTACCTTTCAATTCTCAATTTTTCACCAGGGCACAACGGCATTATCAGACGACCGAAGTTCTTCCTGCTCCAAAGGTAACCTATCGTCAGCTACCTGGCCCGGAGTGGAGCGAACCTGTGCCACTAATCACCTGGGGGCGCGGTTACGCAACTGTATCAACACCAAGCGGCCCGCTCTGGGTACCTGCACGATACGTTCGACCATACAAGGATGGCTGCCAGACCTATCCTGGCTAAAGCAAATGTTTGCATATGTTATTGTTATAGTTGCAGGATTAATACTTTGTTGCTGCATATTACAGTGTATTCCTTCACTTATTAGCCTATTTGTCCAAGGCTGCCCTTGGCAACGACTTAATACAAAACAGAGCATTCATTATGCCTGCAAATTGCTTAAAAACAAAAAGGGGGAGATGTAGTGAAAATATGCTGTGCTGGCAAACCACACACATGTTTATTACATTTACTCCTGGCTTAAGGTAAAGCAATGCTCAGGTTATTGATTAAGCACAGACTAGGCAATAGCGCACGTAGCCCCTCCAATAGCTCACGTAGTCCCTTCACCAATTATGATATATTGCACAAAGGGAGATGGCTATGGGTGAACCAATCAATATGTTACAAGTAACTATGATCTCATGCTCTTTGTTCTAATTACTAATAAAAACCCAGCTCAAGAGAGCTCGGGACGCCTGCTTAACAAACCTCTTGACTCCGCGTCTCCTTGATCCCAACAAATTATAGGTTATTATCCATTAGACAGGACAGCAGTTCCCTACCTTGTACTCCTGGGCAGCCTCCTGGATGGGAACCACCGTGTGAGCGCGGTGAGCCCGGGATCTGTCGCACACCACACAGATGGGGGTTTGATCCTCTTCACAGAACAGTTTCAGAGCCTCCTGGTGTTTCCCACAAACCCTGTCCCCTCCGCTTCCCTTTGCTGCCTGTAAACTCAGTCGCTTGGCGATTTCTACCATGTTTGCCAGCTGCTTGTTGGGCCGGAGGTTTCTCTGTTGCACAGTTTGTCTGCACTGAGGGCAGGAGGCGGCTGTAGCGGATCCCCCCCAGCACTGGCTGATGCAGGCTCGGCAGAAATTGTGCCCACACTCCAGAGTGACAGGTTCTGTGAAATACTCCAGACAGACGGGACATGTCGCTTCCTTCTGGAGACTTTACACGGGGTTCTCTGCAGCCATGGCTCCCTCTGGGCAGTTTGTAACAGGCTTTGTTTCAAATTCCTGAATTCACACTATGCCTCCCCCGCCTGCAGCAGCAAGGGGGTGTTTCCCTTCCTGCTCTTTGTTCAGTCGGAAGGGGCCTACCTGTAAGATCAGAGCCCTGGAGGTTGTGGTGAAAAATTTACCACTAGGGCTGTGGTCTGGCAATCAGCCTCTGTGCTGGTGGAGAGGGTCACTGGGGCTTCACATGGACGTCAGCTCTCCCTGTGAGGATGAGCCTGCTGGAGCAGGGTCTGTGTGTCTGAGGAGCGATAGTCAGAATTGGTGGGATTCTTTCTTGTTTTATACTATATAATTTTGATACATAATGCTCATTTTAAGCAATTTTTATATTTATTGTAAACTTTCACAGTTTCAAATCCCAGTTTCAGCATTTCATTCTAATTGTTACCAATTTAAATGTTCACAGCTCTGGGAAATTATGGGGGGATCGGAGAATATTTCGGTCAGACCAGAACTATTTAATGACACTGGACACTGAGATTCAAGCAGTTGAAGCTTTAGAACTGTTAAAATAGTCTGTGAGCAGGTAAATCTCCTCCCTCCCCCAGCAGCTCCCCCAGGGCAATAACCCAATTCCTCCCCCCCACCACACGGACTGAGGCTGAAAGCAGGGTCGGTGCAACCATTTAGGCCAACTAGGCGGCTGCCTAGGGCGCCTAGTGGTTGGGGGTGCGTAAAAGCCTGCTCAGGCGAGGAGGTGGAGTGGAGGTGAGCTGGGGGAGGGGCGCGGGGAGGGCTGCCCGCAGTAATGGGGGGGGGTAGGCGCACAGGGGAACAGCTCCCCGCCCCAGCTCACCTCCACTCTGCCTCCTCCGCTGAGCACATAACCCAGCTCTAAGTCTCCTCCAATCGGCGCCGCAAGCCTGGGAGGGGAGGAGAATTAGAGCAGTGCTGGCGTGCTCAGCGGAGGAGGCGGAGCCAAGGTCAGCTGGGGAGAGCTCCCCAGGCGAGGTTAGCTGCAGAGCGGGGTAGCTGCTGCGCGGGGCTCCCGGGGGGGTGCCTGGCTCCCTGGGTAGGCGGCTCGGTTAGCTGCAGCGGGGGATGGGGTTAGCGGGGGGCGGGTGCAAGGTGGAAGTTCTCCTAGGGTGCAAAACTTACTTGCACCAGCCCTGGCTGAAAGTCCATCTGATGGCAGCTCAGGGGTCTGTGGAATGTGCTGGGATCTCAGCCTGGGCCCTAGTGGGGCAGGTGCCCCTGTAACACAACCACTCCCAGCAAGGCCCTGCCCCCATTTTCTCCCTGTTTGTCAGTCCCAGCAGAGAGGCCAGGGACTCAATGCTGTACTGAGACCAATCTCCTCTCCACCAGGTGAGGGCTGGGTCCCAATGGCCGAGGGCAGCAGGTGTGAGGGGAGCTGGCACAAGGGGTCCTGCACTGCACAGGGTGTGGGACAAACAGAGAGCTCTAGGGGTCCCTGGTTCAGTGCTGGGTGCGCTGGCCAAGAGAGCAGCCATCACCCCTGATCTTAGCCTGGCGGCTCCTGCTTCTGTTTCCCTGCACAGTCTCCCGAGCTCTCGGGGACTCCCGGCTCTCTGCAGATGGCAGTGGGTATGAGGGGAGCTGGCGCTGGGGCTCCTGCGCTATACAGGGGATGGGCTAACCAGAGCTCTCCTGTCCCCAAGGCTCTCAGGCCACTTGTCCAGCCTGGCTGCAGGAGGGGATCTGGGGACAGACAGAGGGGGCCTGGGAGACTCTGGGGGGGCAGCCACCTGGAAGCAGACACTGAAATCCAGCGGTGGTGAGAAAGGCAAAGGGGCAGGTGCTCAGGGCTGTGTCCCTTAGATATTCACAGCTCATGTCAGTGAAGATGCTGATTGGGGGTCACGGGGGGTTGAACAATCAAAATTATAATTCAACATACAATGGATCTTAGTACTTGGTGTCAAACAATGACTGAGAAACCGTCACCAGCCATTTCCCCAGAGATGCTGATAACCTGAGTGTTAATAAACTTCTTTCGCAAGCAGAGACCCCAAGGCACAAGAAGATCCCACGCCCTGATCTGGTGCCTCTTGAAAGCAGAGGAAAGATTCCCACTCACATAAAAGGCTTTTGGATCAATCTCTGAGTGTCTTGGTCAGACACCCTGAGTGCCATTCACTGCACCCCAAAACTGGGTTCTCTGCACATGCAGTGCAGGGGGGTTGGGGAGGTGAAATCCACCCCCATTCTGGGGCCAGGACATAGGGCCCCAGCACAGCACAGCCTGTGCACCCTAAAGTCAGCCCCTCCCCAAGCCTGTGCAGGGGTGGGTGAGAGCGGCTGGCACTGGGAAGAAGCTGGCACGGCGGGCAGGGGCTTTTCCTCATGGGGAGGAGCTGATCAGCTGCCCTGCCTGAAGCACAACCACTGCCTGTGACACTCCGCACTTGCCCAAGGCTTGCAGTGGCCTCCTGCCCCCAAACTGTGCCCATGTTAAAAAATGGGCAGAGCTCAGTGGCCTTACCACCATTGCCCCTGGTCTACCCTGTTCCAGTGCCCCTGGATCTCCTCACTGCTACATGGGCCAGTTTTAGGGCTTTGTGTCCTGGCCACTGTCGCTTTGGTTGGTAACTTTAGCTACAATCCCAGGGAGATGTTTGCATTGAAATTTTCTCATAATTTAAAGACAATCTTCTCCTAAAATCTCACCCTGTCTGAATGGTTCTAGGGATTTCCCCTTTTTCTCTCCAGTTCAGACAGTTGGCGATCTCTGTATGGGAAGCTAGACTTGGGGGAAAGCAGCATCCCCGCGGTTATATCCGCGTGCTGTACCCTCCATAATATTTGTGAAGGGAAGTGTGAAAGATTCAGTCAGGCATGGACCTCCGAGGTTTAATGCCTGGAGGCTGAATTTGCACAGCCAGAGAGCAGGGCTACTGGAGAGGCCCAGCACAGGGCTGCGAGGATTAAGGATGCCTTGAGGGAGGAATTTGAGGCTGAAAACCAACAGTAATGTTTGGTGCCTTGCATGGGAGTGAAGTGCAGTGGTTACAATGTTAATAGGAATGTGTGTTTCCTAAGCTGATTTGCAGTGCCTGTTTCTTTCCTGGGCTAAAGTATCTTTGACTTTCTGCAATAATAAAGACTGTTTTCAAAGCCAAGAATTCATTTATTGAAAAGAAAATTAGTTTATTGACAGACACACAACATTTTGGGATCCTAAAAGGGCAGGGGCGTGGGGTGGGGAACTGTACGGTCACAGGTTTGAATATGTCCTGTCTGGAGTGCTGTGCAATGACTGCTGCACTTCAGGATGCCTATACTGCATGGTGATGGGGGTTGAGTGCAGAGGGTAAGGGTAATAGTTCTCAGGGTTGGTTGGTGAACGTACAGATGTTGGAGGCAGCTGGTGGTGGTGGTAAGAACCTGGATGCTGGGGAACAGTGATTTCCCTACACCCCCCCTGAATTTCCCCAACACCCCCCCAGTTTTGTGAGGTAGTTACATACCAATTTAGTGACTGTTTGGAAATCTGAATATAAACTGAAACATTAATGCACACTTTAAAAGCTTATAGAGTGTATGATAAAATATGTGTATCTGAAAAAATGCAATAGATTTGAAAAGTATGAACATAGACTAGCTTTCTTGCTTCCTTATACAGCTGTTGATTTTTATGATGTCAGTGCATTCATTTCGTTGATGTTGGCCAACCTAATAATTTCAAATGATGGTTTGTAAGCAAAGTCTAAATGAGCTCTCCCTGACAGCTAGTGATGAGCTGGGGCTGTGGGGAAAAGCTTCAGGGCCAGATTATATTTACATTCACACCTAATCTACCTAGGGATCCAGCAAACAGAGCTGTGTTGTCCAAGTGATAGATTTTGGCTGGGGTTGGGTTACAAACCACTTGAATGTGGGGGAAATGGAGGATGAAATGTTGTTTTTATTGTATGAATAAAGGGCAGTAGAACTGTACTTAGTCTGTGATGATTTGAAGGCATCAAGAGAGAGGGCGGGGACCTGTCCCTCTCCATTCTTTAAAACGAGTGCTGATTTGGCTCCATAGATAGTCTTTTGTTCTGTGTAAAGGTGGGTGTCCGGGGCTCAACCCTCCCTGGGGAGGAGGGGAGCCACACCGGCCTGTTGTTCTTACTCGGGTCCTGCCCTGTTTCTTCAAGGCCGAGCAACAATACAAAAAGACAGTTAGGGCTCAGGCCTTCTGCTGCAAGGCTGAGCACTGGGGTGAGGAGGGAAGACTGCCACCCGCGAGTGGGGTGGCAGGGGGGACACAGGCCCACCCACTCCACTGCGTCCCGGCCCGGGGCCCTAGGCAGCGGCTACCACTGCTAACGGTCAGTGGGGATCCTGACCGTAACACACTGACATGGGCGTTGGTTAATCTGCAGCCTGACTGGGGTCGGCTGCCCCCGGGCCACTTCCAATTCCCCCCTCGGGGCCTACCTGGTCCGTGGTGTCTGCTCCCGGGAAGTCCAACAGCATGGGCTCCTCGCAGCCCGGCCTGGGGGGTAGATCCGGCAGTTCCTCGGGGAAGTCCAGCCAGTTCTGATCCGGGGGTTCCTCGGGGTAACAGCAAGGGAGAGGTGAAGTCTCCGGTGGTTCCTCCTCGTAGGTAGCACGGGGAAGCTCCAGCGGGTCCTCCCAGTAGCGCGTGAGGGGAAGCTCCAGCCAGTCTGGGCAACTGCTCTGGGCTCCAGCAGCTTCCCAGTCCCGAGCCCTCTCGGTCAGGTCTGCTCCCGACGGTGTCTGGGCTCCGACTGAGCTCTGGTGGACGGTTTTTATGCTTCCGGGTCGCCACCTGACCCTCTGAGGGGCGGGCTCACTGCTCTGGAGCCCCGCCCCTTCCGATGTCCGGGGCTCAACCCTCCCTGGGGAGGAGGAGAGCCACACCGGCCTATTACATTCTGTTAAGTGACCACTGCAGCTGAAATCACTGACAATCAGGTCTAAGTGCTTAGTCCTGTTGTCGGGACAGTGTTCCTGTGGGTACAATGTTTTTGTGTAAGAGACAGCCCAGACTGCACTAGCAGTGAGGTTCCCCCACTGAGAGCTCAGCTGAAATCACTGAGAGCTGGTGAAACCTCAAGAGACCAAATCACAGTGGTCAAAGTGGCAGGTGGCAGCAGACGGTGACTGCGCAGGGCCATTGGCAACAAAGCGGTGGAGTGAACAGTGGCACAACGAACAGCCGTGGCCAGAGCAAACAGTGAGCAGCTGGAGGAACAAGTAAAGTGCCTTCTTGTCCTCCACCTGGAAGGTGTACTCACGTGAAAGCACCTCTGAACTCTGAGTCTCCACTGACTAAAGACAACACTGGAGAGCGGGGTGCGGTGGAGGGAAAAGCGAGGGGCACGTTAAATAAACATTTGTTTGTTGGACTATATTTTAGTCACTTTGCTCCAGAATGCTAGATTTGTGACTGGGAATGGAAGCTTATATAAATATGTTTCCTAGTAGGCCAAGATTTTTGAAATGCATTATTTGCCAAGGTTGTTATCTCATTGTTGCTATCTTGAGAGGTCATTATGTTGGGGAGTTTCTGTACTAAACATTTTTATTATTATAATTAATTTTTACATAAGAATGGTCATTCTGGGTCAGACCAATGGTCCATCTAGCCCAGTATCCTGTCTTCCAACAGTGGTCAAGGCCAGGTGCTTCAGAGGGAATGAACAGAACAGGTGATCATCAAGTGACCATCCCCTGTTGCCCATTCCCAGCTTCTGGCAAACAGGCTAGGGACCCTCAGAGCATGGTGTTGCATCCCTCCCATCCTGGCTAATAGTCACTAATGGACCTATTCTCCAGGAATTTATCTAGTTCTTTTTTTAATCCTGTTATAGTTTTGGTCTTCACAGCATCCTCTGGCAAAGAGTTCCCTGGGTTGACTTTATATTGTATGAAGAAGTACTTCCTTTTGTTTTTTTAAAACCTGCTGCCTATTAATTTCATTGGGTGACTGCTAGTTCTTGTGTTATGTGAAGGTTTAAATAACATTTCCTTATTCACTTTCTTCGCACCAGTCAAGATTTTATAGACCTCTATCATATCCCCCTTAGTCATCTCTTTTCTAAGCTGAAAATTCCCAGTCATTTTAATCTCTCCTCCTGTTTCATATCCCTGATCATTTTAGTTGCCCATCTCTGTACCTTTTCCAATTCCAATATATCTCTTTTGGGATGGGGTGACTAGATCTGCACACACTATTCAAGGTGTGCACATACCATGGTTTTATAGAGAGGCAATATGATATTTTCTGTCTTAGTATCTATCCCTTTCTTAATGATTCCCAACATTCTGTTTGCTTTTTTGACAGATGCTGCACATTGAGTGGATGTTTTCAGAGAACTATCCACAATGACTCCAAGATCTCTTTCTTGAGTGGTAACAGCTAATTCAGATGCCATCATTTTGTATGTATAGTTGAGATTGTTTCCCAATGTGCATTACTTTGCATTTATCAACATTGAATTTCATTTGCCATTTTGTTGCCCAGTCACCCAGTTTTGTGAAATCCCTTTGTAACTCTTCACAGTCTGCCTGGGACTTAACTATCTTGAATAGTTTTGTATCATCTGCAAATTTTCCACCTCACTGTTTGCCCATTTTTCCAGATGAATATGTTGAATAGGACTGGTCCCAGTACTGACCCCTCAAGGATACCACTATTTATCTCTCTCTATTCTGAAAACTGATAATTTATTCCTACCCTTTGTTTCCGATCTTTTAACCAGTTATTGATCCATGAGAAAACTTCCCTCTTATCCCATGATGGCTTATTTTTCAAAAGTCAATTTAAATTAAATTTTTTTTAATTTATATATTTTTAGAAATCTAGACCTGTTATGCGTTTTGGTGTAACTTGCATTATTCTTATGTTAAATTTGCATCATCCTAACAAAACATTTACTTTATTCATCTCTCTTTTATATATCTCATTGGTCCTGACACTCCCCCTGTAAATTCGAACAGCCCCCCTAATTTCAATTCCTGGGGAAACCACTGAGTAGAGCTGTGAGTGGCTGGCAAGGCATCTGGTGCCGGAGCAAATGCCTGGATAGTGGAGCAAGCAAGAAGTACACCCTGCTCCCCATCAGGGTGAGAGGTGAACTCTGCAGATGCACCTCTACATTCTGGGTCTTCACTGTGAGTGCTGCAGAGGGAGAAGGGGTGGGCACGTTAAAGGAACTTTTGGTTGCTTGAATTAAAACCTGAGACAAAACATCACTGCCCAATGTATTCCAGGGTGGTTGTTTCGCTCATGGTTTGATCTTTATTAATCCAGCTTGCAGTGTTTCCCCAAAAGAATGCCGTGTGATTTCTCTCCTTTCATTAAAAGTTTCTTTTCTACACTCAGACTCTGTGGTTGCGAGAGGGGAAGTATTGCCTCTAGAGGCGCCCAGGGGTGTAATTTTCTCAGGTTACTGGGTGGGGCTGGAGCCGGTTCTGTTGTATTGTTGAAAAGGAGCCCCTGGGGTTTGTACAGGTTTTTGTATATTGCCATTCCTAATATCTGATTTGTCTCCATTTATCCTTTTCTGTAGAGACTGTCCAGTTTGGCCGATGTACATAGCAGAGGGGCATTGCTGGCATATGATGGCGTAAAACCTGTAGGAGAACACTTCAACCTCCCTGGCCACACAATAGCAGATCTTAAGGTGGCCATCCTGCAGCAAAAAAACTTCAGGACCAGACTTCAAAGAGAAACTGCTGAGCTTCAGTTCATCTGCAAATTGGCCACCATCAGCTCAGGATTAAACAAAGACTGTGAATGGCTTGCCAACTACAAAAGCAGTTTCTTCTCCCTTGGTTTTCACACCTCAACTGCTAGAACAGGGCCTCATCCTCCCTGATTGATCTAACCTTGTTATCTCTAGCTTGCTTCTTGCTTGCATATATATACCTGCCCCTGGAAATTTCCACTACTTGCATCCGACCAAGTGGGTATTCACCCACGAAAGCTCATGCTGCAAAACGTCTGTTAGTCTATAAGGGCCACAGGATTCTTTGCTGCTTTTGTAATAAGCATGTCATAAAAACAAATTTTATGTTTCCAAGATCGCTGCTTTTATAATTTATACTCAGGTCAAGGAGAATATCCCTGGAATTATTAATTTTTAGGAGGGGGTTCACAGGACTTGACATTTTAGTGAAAGGTGTTCACAAAATGTTTTTTTAGTACATCAGAAGCAGGAAGCCTGCTAAACAACCAGTGGGGCCACTTGACGATCAAAATACAAAAGGAGCGCTTAAAGACGATAAAGTCATTGCAGAAAAACTAAATGGATTCTTTGCTTCAGTCTTCACGGCGGAGGATTTTAGGGTGATTCCCAAACCTGAGGTGGCTTTTGTAGGTGACAAATCTGAGGAGCTGTCACAGATTGAAGTGTCACTAGAGGAGGTCTTGGAATTAATTGATAAACTCAACATTAACAAGTCACCGGGACCAGAGGGCATTCACCCAAGAGTTCTGAAAGAACTCAAATGTGAAGTTGCGGAACTATTAACTAAGGTTTGTAACCTGTCCTTTAAATCGGCATCGGTACCCAATGACTGGAAGTTAGCTAATGTAATGCCAATATTTAAAAAGGGCTCTAGAGGTGATCCCGGCAATTACAGACCGGTAAGTCTAACGTCGGTACCGGGCAAATTAGTCGAAACAATAGTTAAGAATAAAATTGTCAGACACATAGAAAAACATAAACTGTTGAGCAATAGTCAACATGGTTTCTGTAAAGGGAAATCGTGTCTTACTAATCTATTAGAGTTCTTTGAAGGGGTCAACAAACATGTGGACAAGGGGGGATCCGGTGGACATAGTGTACTTAGATTTCCAGAAAGCCTTTGACAAGGTCCCTCACCAAAGGCTCTTACGTAAATTAAGCTGTCATGGGATAAAAGGGAAGGTCCTTTCATGGACTGAGAACTGGTTAAAGGACAGGGAACAAAGGGTAGGAATAAATGGTAAATTTTCAGAATGGAGAGGGGTAACTAGTGGTGTTCCCCAAGGGTCAGTCCTAGGACCAATCCTATTCAATTTATTCATAAATGATCTGGAGAAAGGGATAAACGGTGAGGTGTCAAAGTTTGCAGATGATACTAAACTACTCAAGATAGTTAAGACCAAAGCAGATTGTGAGGAACTTCAAAAAGATCTCACAAAACTAAGTGATTGGGCAACAAAATGGCAAATTAAATTTAATGTGGATAAATGTAAAGTAATGCACATTGGAAAAAATAACCCCAACTATACATACAACATGATGGGGGCTAATTTAGCTACAACGAGTCAGGAAAAAGATCTTGGAGTCATCGTGGATAGTTCTCTGAAGATGTCCATGCAGTGTGCAGAGGCGATCAAAAAAGCAAACAGGATGTTAGGAATAATTAAAAAGGGGATAGAAAAAAAGGCTGAGAATATATTATTGCCCTTATATAAATCCATGGTACGCCCACATCTCGAATACTGTGTACAGATGTGGTCTCCTCACCTCAAAAAAGATATTCTAGCACTAGAAAAGGTTCAGAAAAGGGCAACTAAAATGATTAGGGGTTTAGAGAGGGTCCCATATGAGGAAAGATTAAAGAGGCTAGGACTCTTCAGCTTGGAAAAGAGAAGACTAAGGGGGATATGATAGAGGTATATAAAATCATGAGCGATGTTGAGAAAGTGGATAAGGAAAAATTATTTACTTATTCCCATAATACAAGAACTAGGGGTCACCAAATGAAATTAATAGGCAGCAGGTTTAAAACAAATAAAAGGAAGTTCTTCTTCATGCAGTGCACAGTCAACTTGTGGAACTCCTTACCTGAGGAGGTTGTGAAGGCTAGGACTATAACAATGTTTAAAATGGGACTGGATAAATTCATGGTGGCTAAGTCCATAAATGGCTATTAGCCAGGATGGGTAAAAATGGTGTCCCTAGCCTCTGTTCATCAGAGGATGGAGATGGATGGCAGGAGAGAGATCACTTGATCATTGCCTGTTAGGTTCACTCCCTCTGGGGCACCTGGCATTGGCCACTGTCGGTAGACAGATACTGGGCTAGATGGACCTTTGGTCTGACCTGGTACGGCCGTTCTTATGGGTTGTTAAAGTTTGGGACCCACTGCCCTAGATATTGAACCCGGGCCTGGCTGCTGCCAGCTCCCCCCAGCAGAAGGGTTATATTAATAAACAGTGAGGGCCTCCACAACCACACACAGACTTGCACTGAAACAACAATAGGTGGGAACTAAATCCCCTTGAGTGATTTCAGTGGCAATGTGTGGGCAGAGGAGCCTTGGCTTGACGGTGTCTTGCTGAACATCTAACCACCCGCCTGGGACCAGCCGGGCTACAGGGGCTCCCTGGGTTAAGGTCAGAGGCAGCTGGTGTGTGTTAGTGACAACGCATGAAAATGGCAACAATTCATTAATCTGGAGCAAACCTGGAGCTGATAGGTGATTTTATGGTAAATCCTCTAAGATTTATGTCATTGCAATCTAAAGGTCACAGCCGAGCCCCTTCAAAACATGAGCTAAGAGCTAGAAAGAAGAGTTCAGGTTTTAGTTTTGTAAAACTCCAAACACAAAAGGGAAAGTAACAATCCAACCCATTCCCCACCCCAATCCCCCACCCTGATCCAGCTGCCCCAGTCTCTTCCTGTCATTTTCTCTCCTTGGGCCAATACCGAGTTCATTATCACTGTGTTGACTGGGTCTGCTGGGGGGAAATACAAGCCAGGGATCCATGTTTGGGTTTTGTCTGACTCTGGGCAGAGGAGTATCAGGCGGAGAGAAGAGACAATGGGGACGGCTCTGCACACAAATCTGGACGTGCTCAAGTCCACATTTAGCAGCAATTGCTCCTCTGCACAGGCTCTTTGCTGCTGGAGCTCCCCGCAAATGTTTCCCACCAACGCATTTGCCTCCACAGGTCTAGATTCTGACTTGGGTTGTCCCATTGCTTCTTTGACCTCAGCAGTTAGCCAGTGTTTCGGACCATCCTAGGTGTTGTGTATTTGGTTGTCATGGTTTTTGCTGCTATGGCAACTGAGTTAGAGTATTATGGTCTGTAAATAAAATGGAGGTTTTGGTTAGCTGTCTGCTCTCTGGCCTCAAGTGATTGCTTCCTACTCCGGCTGCCCCAAGGATATAACACTGGCGACGAGGATGGGATCCTGGTGCTGCTCCAGTAACAGAAGGAAGTAGAAGTCAAGGTAAAGACCAAACAAAGAAAAAAAGCTGCTTCTTTGCACTGACTGTGAAAGTGAAACTAAAAATCATGGCTACTCTGACCAGGCCCCTGGAGCCTTTTGATGAGAATACAGAGCAGTGGCATGTGTATACTGAGCGTTTTGAGCTTTTTTTATTGCAAATGACATTACAGAAGCGAAGAAGGTGCCAATATTCTTAAGTGTTGTAGGGGCTAAAACCTACTCCCTGCTACACAGCTTACTACACCCTGTTAAGCCAGCAACTAAATCTTACAGTGACATTGTGGAAATCCTGGGGTCCAATTTTTCCCCAAAACCACTGGTAATTGCTGAAAGATATAGGTTCCACAAAAGAGACCAAAAGGAAGATGAAACAGTTGTACAATTTGTAGCCATTCTAAAAAAGCTAGCAGAACACTGTGAATTTAAAGAAATGTTAAATGATGCCCTGCGTGACAGGTTAGTGTGTGGCCTGTACAGTGAAGCTATACGGAAGTGCCTACTGACAGAGGCTCAGCTTACCTTACAGAAGGCTGTTGATATTGCTGTCTCCATGGAACTGGCTACAAGGGAGGCACAATACATCGGTGCACCCCCTAGGGTGCAAAAAGTGTCACAAGAACCGACCCACAAAACTGTGCAGAGTCAAGAATGTTACCGCTGTGGTAAGCCAGGACACCAGGCATCAGAATGCTGGTGTAAGGACCTGGTGTGTCGACACTGTGGCAAAAAGGGACACATTGAGTGTGCCTGTAAACAAAAGAAAAAGAGGCCTGTGGTCTGGCCGACAAAAAGAGGAACCTTGCATACTCTAGAGCAGACCCATGATGATCAAGGAGACACCTCATCACAAGAGGAAGTGCCACTGCATGTTTTGTCTTTGGCAGCGGGCTCACATGAATACTGGGTAACCCCCTTATTGGAGGGCAAACCTATACGCATGGAACTGGACACCGGTGCAGCTGTCTCGCTGGTCTCTGAGACTGTGTATAAAGAAAAGCTACAGCATCTTCCGCTTAAGGCAACAAAAACTGTTCTGAAGACGTATACGGGAGAAGCTGTGCCCATGGTGGGCACTATTGATGTTAAGGTGGAGCTCAATGGACAGGCCGCTAGATTGCCACTGTTTGTGATGAGAGGTAACTACCCAGCCTTAATGGGTAGGTCTTGGCTTGGGAAGATTCAACTGAACTGGGCAGAAGTGCACCGGATGACTAAAGAAGAAACCAGTCTAACCCCTATACTAAGGAAACATGCTGCTGTTTTTGGAGATGATTTGGGAAGTATGAAGGGAATCACTGTGACATTGAACATTAAACCTGGCAGTCCACCAAAATATCTGAAAGCCCGAACTGTGCCATATGCCATCAGGCCAAAGGTTGAAGCAGACCTGGAGCGCCTGGTCACCAATGGAGTCCTAATACCAGTTACCCATAGCTCATGGGCCACTCCTATCGTTCCAATAGTGAAGAAAGATGGCTCTCTCCGGATTTGCGGGGATTTTAAAGTCACTGTCAACCCAGTGTTGTGTGCAGAGCAATACCCGCTTCCCCGCATCGATGACCTCTTCGCAGGCCTGGCTGGGGGACAAAAGTTCAGTAAGATTGATCTGAGTCAAGCATATTTACAGATGCACGTCGATGAAAAGTCCCAAGAGCTGTTGACTATTGTGACTCATAAGGGGCTTTATCGATACTGTCGCCTACCCTTCGGAATAACATCGGCTCCCGCCCTGTTCCAGAGAGCTATGGACCAGATCTTGTGTGGCTTGTCAGGAGTTCAGTGCTATCTGGATGACATCCTGGTCACTGGAAGAAATGAAGAGGATCACTTAAAGAATTTAGAGGCTACCCTACAAAGATTGGAAGAGTATGGCCTACGAGTTTGCAAAGACAAGTGTGAATTCTTCAAGCCCTCTGTTGAATATTTGGGACACATAATCGATTCTGCAGGTCTTCATAAGGCCCCTGCAAAAGTTAAAGCTATTGTGGAGGCTCCCCCACCACGAAATGTAAGCCAGCTGCGCTCGTTTCTAGGACTACTGAACTATTATGGAAAGTTCATCTCACAGTTAGCCACACTGCTAAAACCACTTCACGAGCTCCTTGGGCAGAACAAGGCCTGGAAGTGGACTGAAGCCTGTGATGTTGCATTTAACAAAGCTAAGGATGCATTGTTAAATTCTGAAGTTCTAACGCACTTTGATCCATCCTTACCCCTGCAATTGGCCTGCGATGCCTCCCCTTATGGAGTGGGAGCAGTCGTGTCACACATTATGCCTTCGGGAGAAGAGAGACCTATTGCTTTTGCTTCACGCACTCTAAGCAAAGCAGAAACTAACTACACCCAAATCGAACGTGAGGCATTAGGAATTGTTTTTGGAATTCGGAAGTTTCATCAGTACCTCTTTGGGCGAAAGTTTACTCTTCTTACAGACCATCGACCTCTGACGTCAATTTTTGGACCCTACACAGGCATTCCCCCATTAGCTGCTAGTCGTATGCAACGTTGGGCATTGTTACTTTCAGCACACACATATGAAATCAAATATCGGAAATCCACTCTGCACGGCAATGCAGATGGCCTCTCGAGGTTGCCTTTGCCAGTCAAACATCAAGATAGTGCCCAAAAGGAAATCTTTTACTTTGAACAGGTAGAGAATACACCCATCACTGCTACTCAGATAAAGAAGGCAACTCGCGTTGACCCAGTATTGTCCCAAGTTATGGACCTGGTGATGCATGGAAAATCTCGACAAACCTCTCCGGTCTCATCCGACCTTGTTCCCTACATGTCCAAGCGGACGGAGTTATCGGTCCAATCTGGTTGTTTGTTGTGGGGGAGACGTGTCATTATTCCACCACCGCTGAGATCACAGATGTTAGAACAGCTACATTCCGGTCACTGTGGAATAGTGCGCATGAAGGAAATTGCACGAAGCTATTTTTGGTGGCCTGGATTGGACAGCGCTATTGAAGAGAAGGCAAAAGCTTGTATGTCATGTCAGGGTGTGAGGAATGCACCCCAGTGGGCACCCCTACACCCCTGGGACTGGCCTGAAAACCCGTGGCAACGTATTCACGTTGACTTTGCTGGCCCCCTTGAAGGAAGCATGTTCTTGGTGGCAATAGATGCCCATTCTAAATGGCCAGAAGTCTCTATAATGCAGTCCACTTCTGCAGAGAGTACTATCCAAAAACTACGAGGACTCTTTAGTCGTTTTGGTCTGCCAGAACAACTTGTGAGCGACAACGGACCGCAGTTCGTTTCTCTGGAGTTTCAAAATTTTATGAAGGCAAATGGGATACACCACATCACGTCAGCACCATATCATCCGTCCACCAACGGATTAGCTGAAAGATTTGTGCAGACAATGAAAAACGCTTTGAAATCAGCAAGGGGACAACACTCCATTCAAAAGCGTCTGGATATCTTCTTACTTTCCTACAGAAACACCCCTCATGCTATGACCCAGGCATCCCCAGCCTTTCTAATGTTGGGACGACAGCTGCGCACTTGCTTTGATCTGCTGAAACCTTCTGAACCCCGACAAATTGTGCAACATCAGCAGCAATATCAAGTCATCAGACGGGCACCCAGAGCAAAAGACCGAACCTTTAGCCCGGGACAGCCAGTTTTGGCTCGGAATTATACTTCCAGAGCTAAATGGGTCCCGGCCACAGTCATCACTCAAACAGGACCTGTTTCCTACACAGTCCGGACTGCAGAGAATGTTACCTGGCGGCGACATGTAGATCAGCTGTTGCCAGGTCATGCCAGTCCTCAGGACCCATCTGCAGTTGAGGGGTCTGACTTCACCTCTTCTAGTGAGGCACCGAATCACGAGTCACCTGTTCCTGACTGTTCTCCTCCATTACTGCCGGCGGCTGAGATACCCCTTTGCCCAGCACGAGCTGATACCACCTCCTCACCCGTTCGTGCTGCGGACCCTGAGCCCCTAGTGCTTTCGGGTGCAATAACACCAGAAGTTCGCCGTAATCCACCTAGAGACAGAAGGCCTCCTCATCGGCTGGATCTCTAGCTAGGGCGAACCCACGGTTATGGGGCAAAATAATACCCAGGGTTTAGCCGGGAATGGAGGCAGTCTACCCTCCTTCTCTAGTCTAGTGTGTGTTTTTTTTATTTAGGGGATGTTCTTATTAGGGGGGGAGGAATATGTTGTGTATTTGGTTGTCATGGTTTTTGCTGCTATGGCAACTGAGTTAGAGTATTATGGTCTGTAAATAAAATGGAGGTTTTGGTTAGCTGTCTGGTCTCTGGCCTCAAGTGATTGCTTCCTACTCCGGCTGCCCCAAGGATATAACACTAGGTTCTTCCGTTGGCAGGAGAAATTGATTATAGGAGTCAGGTATTTCTTTGGTGCAATCTGTATTAGTTACAAACAATATCCACACATTCCTGTGCCCTGAACACGGTACAAACAAACAGCAGCCGGCAGTTTCTTAACTCAGAACTCCATGTCTGCCTTTCCGGGGAACCCTGGGCCTGAAGCAAGCTCTGTCACACTGTTTCCTGCTGGGATCACACTCACGGCTGGTTCTCTTGGCTTTCTGCCTCACGCACACCAAGCTGCCAGGCAATCCCTCAGCCCCTGTATTTTCAGCCAACTCCAGGGAAACCCCGCTTAGGCCTGCTCTACACTTAACACTTAGATCAACCTGGGGATGTTATTCAGGGCTGTGAAACTTTGTGTGCTCTGAGTGCCACAGTTAGATCGACCTAACCCCCGGTCCAGACAACGGAATTCTGCCGGTGACCTTGATACAGCCTGTGAGAAAGGGGGATAAACTAGAGTGATGGAAAAAACACTTCCGGATGCATCTACACTATGGCACTTCAGTGACACAGCTGTAGCTCTGCTGTAGTAGCAATAATCTTCCTGAGTCCTGGTCTACACCTAAAACTTAGGTCAGCGTAGCTACATCGCTTAGAGCTGTGAAAACTTTCACACCATGTGTGATGTAGTTAGGTCAATCTAACACCTGATGTAGACGCAGCTAAGTCAAGGGAAGAATTCTTTGTTGCTCTAACTACTGTGTCTTCTGGAGGTGGATTTACTACGTTGATGGTAAAAATCTCTTTTATCGACCTAGGAAGTGTCTATGCTAGTCACTCATTTCTACTGGATATTGGGATGAATGCACACTCCACAGTCCCTGGGTCTGCTTCTCCCAAGCTCCCGCTTGGTGCGGAGCTTCCAGCTTCTTCCCAAACTGCCAAATCCCAATTAACTAATTCTGTGTCCCTGCCACCCCACATATGCCTGTCTCCAGCTCCGCATTAATACTGCCCCACAACCCCACATCAATTCTGCCCCCAGCTCCTCCACCAGTTATGACGCTGTAGCCCCCACATCTGCCCCAAGGCCCCTTTTCTCCTCTCATACCTGGTGCTGCAGGGAGGGAGGGGGAGGAGTTTCCAGGAGTCATAGAGCTAAGAGGCCAGAGGCTGGGTAGACAGGAGTCCTCCAGGCCATAGGGGCTAGGATTACTTGGCTAGAGAAACCCATTTTTCCATTCCATTCCTGGGGCAGTGATGGGATTGGCTTCTCTACCACACAGCAGCCTCCAGGGTCATAGAAACGGGATGATAGAAAGGCCACAGGGAGAGGTCACAGAGACAAGGGTGTGTGAGGCTAGAGAGGCTGATTTCAGGGCTCCCAGTGAGATATTTCCCCTGCCCCTCCCCTGCGTGTCTCAGGGACACAGGCTGAGCCGGGATCCTACCCCCACCCAGAGCCAGGGTCGGATTCTCCCCCCAGGGACGGAGCCCGGCGGGAAAGTGAAGATTGGGGCCTCGTCACCAGCATCGATAAATGTCACCTGCCCCCGGTCACAGTCTAGACAAACCCGGATCCTGCTGGGGGCCCGGCTCAGGGGCAGGGGGGTCTCAGGGGAGGTGAGAGCCTGGAACTGATCCCCCCACTGCTCCACAGCCCAGATCCCCCCCTCAGGGCTGAGGCTGATCTCTCCCTTCCTCCTCACAGACTCTCTGGCCACCCCCACAGCCCAGCATCTCCCATTCCCCACCTCCACCTCCCAGCAATGTCTCCCCAAGGTGAATCCTTCACAGCCCAGCACACAGCGCTCAGAGCTAAATCTCTCAGGGTTGTTGGGCAGTCGCTGCCATGTGTCTCCCCGTCTCACACGTTTCTGATCCTCAGATATGACGAGTTGGGGATGAGCCGTGTCTGGATCCAGAGTCACATTCGCTGGAGAGAGAATCAGAGCGTTAGGGGCAGAGCTCGGCCCTGGGGGAGTCTGGGGCCATTTCTCACACTCCCCAGCAGCCCCGTCCTGGCTGGGACAGGCCTGGATCCCAGGGAACTGCCTCTGTCCTGGACACCTGAGACTGAGCAGGGACGTCACTGCAGCTCCTCAGGGTAGTGATCGATCTATTGGGGATCAATTTATAGAGTCTAGTCTAGACACGATGAATCGATCCCCGAGCTCTCTCCCCGTCAACACCGGTTCTCCCCCGCCGCCAGAGGCGGAAGCGGAGTCGATGGGGGAGGGGCAGTATCTTAGCTCGACACCCGCCCCCCCCCTTAGCATAGACCAGGGCCTAGTGTGTTTCTCATTTGCTAACAGAAGCTTCAGCTCCCTGCTACCCCTGCTGGGGCTGCTACATTCCCAGGGGCACCGACCCAGCCAGGACGGCGTCAGAAGCTTTTATTGAGGAGGGAGGAGAGGAGGCTGGTACCAGCTTTATACCCCAGAGGGAAACTCCCTCCCCTAATGCAGCCTCCACTCCCAGGCCCAGGAACAGAGAGGAAGGTGTAGCATTGGGGAAGAGCCACTTAAGACCACAGAGTAGGAGTTGGCCTTGGGTGGGGGAGCCCCATCCCCATCCCAGAGAGAAGGGAGGAGCTGGCAGCATCACAGGGAGAGCATCTCTCCAATCCAGGAAGCAGTGAGCAGCTCCAGTGGGAGAGCCCAGCGCTGCCCACAGGAAAGGCAGGATGTTGGAGAACAGTGATGGGGAGACCCCTTGCACTAGGGCAGGCCTGCACAACTTGTAAGTCGCCGCGGGGCACATTACTCCAAAGAAAACAGCTGAGGGCCAAAACCCCCCGGCCCCGCGGAAACACCCTCCCCGCCAGTACCTCCCGGCCCGGCGAAAGCACCCTGCTCCAGCACCGCCCAGTCCTGCAGAAACAAACCCTCCTTGATACTTGATTTTAAATCAACCAGGGGCTCTCAGCTGAAGAGGTGGCTGAGAGCCCTCAGGGTCAAATTAAAGGGCCCGGGGCTCCGGCGGCTGGGGGAACCCGGAGCTTTCCGGGGCTGGGACAGGGATTTAAAGGGCCCAGAGCTCCTGCCTCTGAGGGGAGCCCGAGCCTTTTAAATCCCACCCACAGCCCATCCGCTGGAGTTGTGGCCAGGATTCAAAGGGCTTTGGGCTGTCCACAGCAGGAGGAGCCCTGAGCCCTTTAAATCCCTGCAGCAGCCAGGATTCAAAGGGCTCTGGGCTCCCCGCGCCTGTGGGCAGCGCAGAGCCCTTTGACTCCGGGCCGCGGTTGGGAGTTAAAGGGCTCTGAGCTCCCCGCAGAGCGCCGTGTGTGGGGGATTTAGAATCCTCCCGCAGGCCGCACAGTGAGGCTCCGCGGGCCGCATGTTGTGCAGGCCTGAACTAGGGTGAAGCAGAGGGATGTGTCAGCCCTCAGGGCAGAGAGCTTTGTTCAGGTGCTGCTCAGTGAGAGTTTCTGTTCAGCAGCGTCGGTATGAGCTCAGCACTAAGGTTGGTGTTAGGAGTGTTTGTGTGATGTCAGCTTTGCATCTCCCTAGGAGTTCCGGACCTTTAGTAGGTGTTGGGAGTGGGGCACAAGGTCCCACTACCAGTGGCTCTGCACACTCTGTGGCCCTGCCCCATTACTCCTCTTCCCACCAAGTCCCTGACCCCTGGCCAGCCTGAGAACTTGGTTGCTGTGGAGAGCTTCTAATCCTCCACCTCTGCTGGGTGGGTTTCTGGGGGGCCTAAGAGCAGCCCCCAGCCCAGGACCCCGCTCCCTGGAATGCGTGATGTTGGCTTGGGATCTCCCCAGGAGTTCCGGACGCTTGGTAGAAGTTGCGGGTGGGGCACGATATCCCACCACTGGTGGCCCCGCCCACTCCATGGCCCTGCCCCACTACTCCTCTTCCCACCAAGTCCTGACCCCTGGCCAGGCTGGGAGCGTTGCCTGCTGGGGACAGCCCTTAACCCTCCACCTGTCCTGGGTGGGTCTCTGAGAGGCCTGAGAGCAGCCCCCGTCCCATGTCCCTGCTTCCCGGGGTGCTCCACCCAGGGGAGGTGGAGGGTGCAGGGCTCCACAGTGCCACTCGGGCACCCTGGGTGGGAGCCCGGCTCTGGTTTCTGGCCTGGCCAGGGGCAGGGTCTCGGGGGAAGAGGAGCAGGGGTGGGGCCGCTGAGAGGGGCCAGTGCAGGGAAGAGGCTCTAATCTCACCCTGTCTGTGTGCTCCAAGTGGTTCCCCTCTTTTTCTCTCCAGTGCAGACGGCAGAGTGTCTGGAGGGGGAAAGGATAAGAGAGGTCAGATTTCAGGCTTCATATTTATAACAGCATCACCACTCTGATCTCCTATAACTGTGTTTTCATCATGACACAGAAAGAGACGGAGACACACTCAGGTATTTAATGTGAAAAGGTCTGAAACCTCTTTCCTCTCTCATTCAGACATCTCCCAGCAATGGACCCAACATCCTTGTGAACTCCCAACTTGTCAAAAGACATGAAATTGTAGTAAAGATCCTTGGGTCCTGATTCTGTCATCCCAGATCTGCTTAGGTTTCATCAGGGGAAGTTTGAGTCGCAAGACTGAGGTCCCAGTTATGCTGGTATGCCCTCAAGCTGATATTGGACACTGGACTATGAACTATTTCTGAAAGAACTCTTTAAAGCTAGAAAGCTCGCCATCTCCGCTATGAATCTGAACCTCGATGAATCAAACTCATGTCCGTGTGTATACTGATCTTTTAACCATACTCTCTCTCTTTTGTTTTTTAATAAAGTTTAGTTTTGTTAACAAGAAATGGCTGTAGCGTGTATTTGTGTAAGATCTGAAACATTTGTTAACCTGGGGCGTAATGTGTCTGATCCTTTGGGATTGGTAGAACCTTTTCTGTTATATGATGAAGTAAGTTTTTCAGAAATCATTGTATTTGACATAAGGGAAATGTTTCCTTAAGTGACCTTGTAATTAAGTGATGTGTTCATAAGTTCCCCTGTGGGACAAAGAGATGTTTCGACCACACAATGTGCTTAAAGACACCAGACACCCACAATGTGCTGCCCAGGAGCAGTTAGCAAAGTCCACAAAATCCCATGTGGAGAAAAGGGTCAAAGTGACCCGTGCACATCAGTGTGTAATGACTGGTAATGAACGAATCAGAAACGAGAATAACTTGAAAATAGCTTGGACAACAAAAGCCCTGCCAGTTAGAAGATACTTACAAGCATAACACACATGCATGTGTAGTGTATGAGTTATACAAGATACTTCCTATTCATAAAATTCAAAGGTGATTGGAAAAGAACTAATAAATATATACTCAGGATGTGTATGTACCTATTGGGTTTCCGGGAAACGGGGCGGGCAAAGCCCGCCCCATGCTAACGGAACCCCCCCCCAGCCTAAGGGGAGGTTCCACAGGGCCTCAGAAACCCACTAATTGCGGGGGACAACTAATAAAAACAGGGACAGGGGTGCAGTCAAAGGGTCATAAGAAGGGAGCCTGATGGGGACACCGAGCAGAGAACCCCGGACAGCGCCCACTGCTCCTCAAAGGCGTCAAGGGAGCCAGCGGACGCCACCCAGAGGAACTCCGCCCGGAGACGTGAACGGACTAAGGATCGGAAACAAGCCCCACAGTCGCAGGAGTCTCCATTGGCCAACCGCCTCTCCCTGGTCACGTAGATGGCCATTTTTGCCAGGGCGAGGAGGAGGTTGACCAGGAGGTCCCGCGACTTCGTGGGGCCACGGATAGGGAGTGCATGGAGAAGCAGGTGGGGGGAAAAGTGCAACCAGAAATGCAAGAGGATATTAGTGAGGAGCCGGTAGAGGGGCTGCAGCCTGGCGCACTCTACATAAACGTGCGCCAGGGTCTCCCTCACGCCGCAGAAGGGGCAGGTGTCTTGGACAGGGGTAAACCGCGCCAAGTACACGCCCGTGCTCACGGCCCCATGGAGGAGCCGCCAACTGATATCCCCGACGGGCCTCGGGACCAGGGTGGAGTACAGGCTGGCCCACCGGGGGTCCTCACCCTCCAGAGGTGGCAAGAGGTCCCGCCACTTGGTGTCGGGGCGGGACACGAGGGTGAGGAAGTGAAGGGTGTGGAGCACGAGCGCGTAGAGCTGCTTCCTTGGCGCGGTTTGGAAACGGACCGGCTGCAGATCGTGCAGCCGGCTGGCGGAGAAGGGGCGGGGGGGCCGGTCGGGTCTACGGGGCAGGGGCCCGATGAAGAGGTCCGGAGGGCTCGGGGTAGGGGGTGGGCGGGGCGTGCCCTCACGCAGGACCCAGTCGAGGTAGGCCCGAGCAGGGGGCGGCAAAGCGGCCTTCACCTCCTGTAGTACAAGCCGGGGCGTACAAGGTCTGGAGAGCCCCATCCACCAAGCGAGCGTCAGGGGATCCAGCCAGTCTCCCCGGTCGTAGTCCAGGAGGTCTCTGACCCTGGTGGTTTCCGCCAGGACCAACCTCTGGCGCACCGCGGGGGACTCCGCCACCTGCACACGGAGCTAGGGGTTGTGTAGCAGGGGCTCCGCGAGGAGATCTGCCCCCTCGGTGGCCGCCACGGACCTGGTCGCAGAGAACAGCTTCCAGGTCCGGAGGAGGTCCTGGTAGAAGACCGGCAGCCCGGAGAGGTCTTGCGGAAGGCCCCTCGGATGGAGATAAAGGAGCTGCCGGTCATATCGGAGCCCTCGGAAGCAGCGCAGGAAGGCATGTTCCAGGGCTCTCCATGCCGGACTACCCGCACCATAAAGGAGCCTCTGCAGTGCCTGGAGGCGGAAGACGTGGACCTGAGTGCGCAGGCACTTCAGGCCCTGCCCTCCCTCCTCCAGGGGTAGGTGGAGCACCCCTGCAGGGACCCAGTGCAGTCCTGGCCAAAAGAACTCCAGAACCACCCTCCGGAGGTCGGTCAGGAACACCGGGGCCGGGACCAGGGTGTTGAGCCGGTACCAGAGCATGGACAGGACCAGTTGATTGAGCACCAGTGCCCTCCCTCGGAGGGAAAGGCACCGGAGGAGTCCTGTCCATTTCCGGAGAAGCTCCGCCACCCTGCCTTGCAAACCTTGCCAGTTCTCCGGCGGAGAGGGATGCGTGGCAGAAAGGTAAACGCCGAGATAGAGCAGCGGACCCGCGCTCCACCGGATGGCCTGAAGCGCGGGTGGGAGGGAGCTCGCCTGCCACCCGTCCCCGACCACCAGGCCAGAGCTCTTGACCCAGTTGACCCGGGCGGAGGAGGCCGCCGAGTACACGGCCTGGCAGGCCTCCACCCGCGCCAAGTCGCCTGGGTCCTGGACCACGAGGAGCACATCGTCGGCATACGCCGACAGGACCAGCCGCAGCTCCGGCTCCCGAAGCACCAACCCCGTCGACCTCCTGTGGAGGAGACAGAGGAAGGGCTCGATCACCAGGGCGTACAGCTGGCCCGAGAGGGGGCACCCCTGCCGCACTCCCCGCCCGAAGCTGACTGGCTCGGTCAGGGTCCAGTTGAGCCTGACCAGACACTCCGCGGAAGCGTACAGCACCTGGAGAAAACCCACAAACTGGGACCCGAAGCCGAACGCCTGCAGAGTGCCCAGGAGATACCCATGGTCCACCCTGTCGAACGCCTTCTCCTGATCCAGGGACAGGAGGGCGAACGACAGACCATCCCTGCACCCAAGCTCCAAGAGATCCCGGACCAGATACAGGTTGTCGAAGATGCTACGGCCCGGGACGGTGTAGGTCTGGTCTGGGTGGATCACATCCTCCAGCACGGCCCCCAGCCGCAGCGAGATGGCCTTGGCTACGATCTTGTAGTCTGTGCTGAGGAGCGAGATGGGACATCAATTCCGTAAGTCGCGGAGGTTCCCCTTCTTCGGCAGTAAGGCGAGCACGGCTCGCCTGCACGAGAGAGGGAGGACCCCGCTCCACAAGGACTCGGCCCAGACGCCGACCAGGTCCGGGCCGAGGACGTCCCAGAACACACGGTAGAACTCCACGGTCAGCCCGTCCATCCCCGGAGACTTGTTGGTGGGCATGCGGCGGAGGGCTTCCAAGAACTTCCAGCGCGGTCCCGGTCGCCCGCGCTGACTGTCGGGAGCCCGTCCCAGAGCACTCTGCAAGCGGCAGGATCGGTCGGATCCGGGGAGAAAAGGCGCGCGTAGAAGGTGTGGGCCCTCTCACACATCTCCGCCGGATCCGTGAGGGGGGAGCCGTCCTCCGCCATAAGGCAGGTGACGTGCTTCTTGGCCCCCCTCCTTTTCTCCAGGGCGTAGAAGTAGCGGGAGCCCCGATCCATCTCCCGAAGGAGGCGGATGCGGGATCGAACAAAGGCGCCCCGGGCCCGATGGTCTTCGAGGACCCGGAGCTCCTCCCGCTTCTCCCGGCACGTCCCGCAAAGGGATGGATCCTCGGGGCTGGCGGCCAGACGCCTCTCCAGCTCTAAGACCTCCCGCTCCAACTGCCCTATCGCCGCATCCCTCCGTCGGCTGGCGCCCCGGGTGTAGTCACGGCAGAAGAGCCGGGCGCGCACCTTCCCCACATCCCACCACCGCCGCGCCGAGGGAAAGGCACGCCGCTGCCCTCGCCAGGCCAGCCAGAACTCCCGGAAGGACGCCACGAAGCCCCCATCCTCCAGCAAGCTGTTGTTAAAGTGCCAGTAGGCTGGTCCCGGCCTCTCCGCACAGAGAGAGGCCGTTACGGTGACGAGGTGGTGGTCCGAAAAAGGGGCCGGCCGGATGCTGGAGGACTGGGCCCGTGAGAGATGGAAACGTGACAAATAGATGCGGTCCAACCGGGAGCGGCACGACCGATGGGCTTCCACCCGGACATAGGTGAATGTGGAGGCATCGTCCGGGTGGTGGTCACGCCAGACGTCCACCAGGGAGTGATGGGTGACAATCTCCCAGAGGACGTCCGCGGCGGCCGGGCTCTGCTCGGTCCCCGAGCGGTCCCACTCCTCTAGGACAGTGTTGAAGTCCCCGCCCAGGACCAGGCACTCACGAGGATCCAAGGAGCCGAGGAAGGCGGACGCCTGCTGGTAGAACTGCAGCCGCTCCGGGGCCGATGTCGGGGCATAGACGTTGACGAGGTTGACCACGAGCCCCTCCATGCGGACCCGGAGGTGCAGCAGGCGACCCGGCACAGCATCGGCGACCCCCAGCACCTCGGGCCGTAGGTCGGGGGAGAACAGGGTAGCCACTCCAGCCCGACGGGTTGTGAGATGGCTGAAGTAGACCCCGTCCCCCCACTCCAGCCGCCAGCTAGCTTCGGCGGCCGGATCCGTGTGGGTCTCCTGCAGGAAAACCACGGAGTACCCCCCCTCCTGAAGGAAGGAGAGCACCTGGCTCCTGCGGAAGCCCACCCTACAGCTCCGGGTGTTCAGTGTGGCAAAGGTGACGAGTGCCATGAGGAGGGCTGGGGGGGATCCTCGTCGGCAGGGGCGCTCACGGCCCCTGTTGGGCCGCGCAGCAAACCGTGGCCCACCCCGAAGGTGAGCAAGGAGTCACGGAATTTGCGCACTCGGTGGTAAGCCGCGGCACCCTGCTTCCCGGTCCTTTTGCCCTCCCCCATGAGGGCCCTCGTGGCTAGGAGGATCTTGTGGAAGTCCCCCCAGCGCTGGAGAGCAAGCAGGATCTTGTTGCGGGAGCCCCGGACGTCCTCCAGGAACTCCTGCAACTTCTCTCTCAGCGTATGGGGGGGTGGGGCCTCTGGCGCAGCCTCGTGGCCTACTGGGACGGGCAAGCAAGGGGCGGACCCTGGCTCAGTGGGGGGCGGCGGAGGGAAGAGTGCAGCTCCTAGTGGGTCGGGACTGTGGAACTCAAAGGCCGCTCCCTGGGAGTCATCCTCCGGGAAAGGGAAGGAGACAGCTCCAGGGGTGGCAATAACATCATGGGAGGTGGAGGGGGCAGGGACGGGGCTGGGAGTAAGGGCAGGGCTGGGGTCAGGAGCAGGGGCGGGGGGAGGGACAGAGATGGGACCCTGGGCCGCAAGAGCTGAACTATCAGTGGGTGGCTCCTCGCGGCCAGGCACGGGGGTTTGAGGGGTAGGGAGGGGGTCCCCAGTGACACCGGGCTTGGGCTCAATGGCAGGTAGAGCAGCCTCGGCGCAGAGAGATGCAGAACCCTCAGGGGGGCCCCCGCCCGGGAAGGAGCTCGGTTGCCCCGCACCACCGAGGGACACCCCTGGTAGCCCTTCTCCCGGCCACGAGGCACCGGCCATCACCTCAACAGGCTCGGCGGCCAGCAGCAGGGTGCCGTCCACAGCCGGGCAGGTCGAGGGGTCCAGGGGACCCTCAGAGGCAGGAGCGGACACAACAGGAGGGACGGTGGAGCATGGGGAAGGGGAAGCTGGGGTGAGGTCAGCTAGGTCAAGGCCCATTAGCAGAGGGTCGTCCTCCCCCGGGGTGACCGGGGTCAGACCCAGGGCCTCGATTTCTGTGAAGATGGAGGGGAGCTCACCTCCCCCCACCCCGGGGTCCTCCCCACTCGCGCCCGAGGCGACGCTCACCTCGGGTATTGCAGGGGGTACACGCGGCAAGGGAACAGGAGGGGCCGCAGCGGAGGCCTCCGCAGGGAGGGACTGCGGAGGAGGGATGGTGGTACCTTCCAGTGCTGCCACGTCTTCCCTAGCCGTCATTGGCAGATGGGTCAACCCCGTGGGCATGGCGGAAGGCTCAGTGTCTGCAGCCCCCTTTCTGGTCTTACGGGGGGCTTCCGCGTCAGATGGCATGAGCGGAGTCCGAGCCTTCCGCTTGCCCCGCTTACCCTGTACCTGGGTCCAGCCCTCCATGGCATCGCCTTCGGGCTGGTCGACAGTGGTTGGGTTGGGGGGC
This sequence comes from Mauremys mutica, assembly GCF_020497125.1. NCBI lineage: Eukaryota > Metazoa > Chordata > Testudines > Geoemydidae > Mauremys > Mauremys mutica. Next base: position 31,507,612 of record NC_059083.1, read on the forward strand.
AAGGAAGCCAGTTTGGGGACTCGGAGAGGCACTGGTGGGACAGCAGGAGGGAGGGTAGAGTCCCCCTGGGGAGAGCCCTCCCCCACGCCCGGCAGTACCCCTGCCGCACCCTCCTCCACAGGCCCCGCCAGAGTGCAGGCAGCAGAGGCGGGGCTCTCCCGCTCGTCTGGGCGCACTGGAGGACGTACAAGCAGGAGCAGTGATGGGCTGAGGAGGAGGAGGGGTGGCTCTGGGCACCGGGCGGGCAGGGGCGCCGGCGCTGATGGGGCCGGCACCCTGCTGGGGCTCGGGGGTCCCAGACGCTCCCCCGTGCCAGGCCAAGGGGCAGTCCCTCCGAACGTGCCCCGTCGCCTGGCAGAGGTAACACCGGGCCTCCCCCGTCGAGTAGTGCACCCGGTAATGGGCCTCTCCGCCACGCGCCGCCGGTGGCAGTTGAAGCTGCACCTGCTGGCGGAACGAGAGGACGTGATGGAGGGCGGGGTCTTTGCAGCCCAAGGGGAGAGGGCTCACCACGGAGATGGGCTTCCCCAGAGTAGAGAGGGAGGGTAACAGGGCGGCATTGGGCAGGAAGGGAGGGACGGAGGTCAGGACCACTCGGACACCCAGGTCCTCCAGCGGCTCCAGGGGGACGAACACGCCCCCCACAGCCAGGCCCTTCTCCACCGCCTCCTGGGCGGCGGCCTCCGAGGCAAGGAAGAAGACCACCTTGCCGTACATTTTGGAGGCCGCCACGATGGCCGTGGGCCCCACCACCCTCGCCAACGCCCGCACGTAGGTCTCCACGTGGGGCAAGGAGCGTACCAGGAGGCAACGGACGCCGTGCTTCCGGGTCAAGGTGGGGAAGGGGCCCCGGCCGCTGTAGATGGTAGCGGAGGCGGCGGTCGGGGGAGATGACATAGCAGCAGGCGGGGGGAACGCCGCCACCTGGGCGTACGCTCTGGGGGCCGAGGGAGGGGCACCCGCAGAGCTGGTGGAGGGGACAGCGGGGAGGGGCGCCGCGGCCGGTGGCGGGGCCGCGGCAGCGGTGGCAGGCTCCGCCATGGAGGGCTTTGTCTTCCTAGCGGGGCCCTTTCCCTTCTTTTTGCCCCGACCCTTTCCGCCGGCTGGGGGGGCTCCCCCAGAGGCGGAAGGGGCGAGGGACGTGGCAGCAGCAGAGGGCACCCCGTCGGTCGCCGCTGCCGGCGCCTCAGCGGGAGCGGTGGCAGGTGGTCCGGCAGCGGCGGTTGAGGTCGAGACTGGGGTTTTTTTGGAGGGAGCAGATGAGGGAGGGGGGCAGGCGTTGTCCCAGGGGTCCCACCCGCCGCGTCTCCCGCCATGCTGAGTGGGGAGGGAGGGAGAACACCGGAGAAAGCTGGGGGGGGGAAGAACAGGTCAACCACTCCTCCCTGCTAGGCTGTGGGCAGGGGAGGAGGGTGCCAAAATGGGGGAGGGAGGGCAGATACGGGGACTATTAAGGACTCGGGGGGGGGGTCAGTCACCGACACGAGGTTGAATTCCGGCTCCTCTAGTTGCACTAGGGGAGGGGAGGGGGAAACAAGAGCAATGGGGGGTGCAGGGCAATAGGTGCAAACTCAAACAGGGGAGAGGCACAAGCGCACTGATGGGGCTATGGGCGCACGAGGGGAGGGGCTAATCAGGGTGAGGGGCCGCGGAGGGAGGGGAGCAACCAGGCTGGGAGTGGGGCAGAGGGACCAAGGGGCTGGCTCCAGGGCTGGGGCAGGACAAACAAAGCTTCAAAGGGAGACGGGCGGGGCAGGCAAACAAACTGAAGCTGGGCGGGGGGGAGGGGGGGAAGGCAACAAGGGGCAAAGCTAGGGGGCCCGTTGCAGAGGGGAAGGGGTCAGTCCGGGGAAGGGGGGGGTGCGTGCACCCACAAGCACTTGTGCACAGTCAATGGCTAGCTGGCTGCCGCTGGAGGCCCAAACGGTGGCAATAGGGCGTGGCAGGCCAGGCGAGCAGCTGAGTCCCAGAGGCAGGAACCGAGGCAGATGGTAAGGGGCCTGCGGGGGTGGTGGAGGGGGCAGCGGTGGTGGTGGGGGTTGGGGGGGGGGACACAGATGGACCAGGGGGCAGGCTCCACGCCACACCCCCTGCGCCCCCACAAACACAGTCTAAACCCCCACCACTAGAGCACAGTTAAAGAGTTACTCAGTCTTTGGTAGCCCCCTCCACAGTGGTCTTCAGAGTCCTGTGTGCTCCCCAGCAGCCGGTGGTCTTCTCAGTCCTCTTCTCCCTCCTCCTCCAGGCTCCAGCAGCTCCCCAGGTCAAACACAGCTCCAGCAGCAGCAGCAGCTCCTCCTTCTCTAGCAGCCCCGGTGGCTAGGCAGGAAGGACCCCCCACGGGTGGTAGCTGTAGTGGTGGTGGTGGTGGGGTCCTGGCTTCTCCCTCTAGAGGTGGGGGAGTGGGGGCTGGCCAGCAAGGCCTCCCCCACCCCTCACTCACTCACCCAGCAGCAGTCTAGGGAAGGAGCACTCCAGCCAGCAGCAGCAGCCCAGGAAGGGAGAAGGAGCTCCAGCCAGGAAGGTAGCCAGAGAAGGGGGAGCACTCCAGCCAGCAGGGCAACCCAAGCAGACAGAGCACTCCCGGTAGCAGGGGGGACCCCTGCTCCTGCCCTGAAGGGGTTAAAAGCAGCCCTGGGAAGGGGCTGTGGCAGGAGAAAGCAGCCTTTAGGCTGGGCTGATTGGGGAAGTGGCTGCAGCTGGGGCCATGCCCCAAACTGAGCAACAGGGCCTTATGAGAAGGCCAGGGAAGCCAGAAGCCCAGTCAGTCTCTCTCTGCATTCAGAGGGAGATGGGCCTGGCTGCAAGGATCTAGACCGGGTACCTGAGTGGAGCAGGGCTGGGGAAAGGCAGAGGAGCTGGGGAGCTCCAGCCTGGAAAGCCCCAGGCTGTGCCCTAGCAGAGGGCTAACAGGTACTGGGGGTTGCAGGGGGCAGCCCAGGGGTAGGCCAAGGCAGCAGGTCCAAGCCCTCCTTGCCAGTGATGAGTAGGCTGATACTGCAGTCTGCCCCAGGGTGTGGGGCTAGACAGTGACTGGCAGCAGCCATACACTGAGGCAAGGTGGGGATAGAGGGTGGGGGTTCTCTGAGGAGGGGAGACCCTAAGAGAAAGGGGTTACTGCCGGGGGCAGCACCCCATGTAAAAGGGCACCAGGTCCAGGGAGGGACAAGGGGACCAGAGGACAGGCGGATCACTGGCCTGCAGAGGGCGTTCCAGGGCTGGAACGAGCTAATTCCTGGAGTCACCAGCAGGAGGCGCCGCAGGGGTGAGTCTGACCCGTCTACACGTGGTGGAGAATGCGGGCAGTTGCAGTCCGCCCCTGATACAAGGGGCCAGGGCAAGGACTGCGGGAAAGTTGCCTGGAAGAAGAGCTGAGTCCAAAATGGTGGAGAAGAGGAGCAGTTATTGGAGGGCCTGGGCAGCCCATCTGGCTGAGTGGCAGAGAACATTGCTCTGACTGCTTTGGGTGTGGGCACCCAGACCTTGTACGAAACCAGATGCTGGAGGCGAGAGGCCAGGGCCTGGACTTAAAGACTGTTTTGCCTGTGTGCGACAAGGGTACTTGAAAAGGGAGGTGGGGGGCCCAGACTTGTTGGGCCTGTGGGCGGCCGGGGCACCAGAAGAGGGAGTTCCGGTATAGGACTCACAGGGCCCAGGCGAGCCCTGGAGGAAGGGCTGCACTGGAGACAGACCATGGACAGACTCAAGTGCCCCCTGTGAAGCCAACAGGGGGGCTCAAAATGTGTTGGGCCTGTGGGGAACCTGGGCACAAGAAGAGGGAGTGCACTCAGGGGACTCACAAGGCCCAGACTAGCCCTGAGGTGGTCAGGGGTGGGCACTGGCTGTGCTGCCTCTGCCACAAAGGGCACAAGCCGCCTAGTCCCCAGAGAAGTTGGGGGAGGCCGGAGGACCAGGCTGGGTCCAAGATTGCCCCAAAGGAGGGGGTGGTGATGACCAAGGTCCAAAAGAGGGGACTGTCAGAGGCAGAGAGGCCCCAGACAAACCGGGGATCCCATGGAGGAGCTGAAAAGGCTACCATGGGAACCCAAACCCTGGAGGAAGGAAGAAGGCTGCTCCAAACACTGGAGAACCTGCAAGCAGAAAGGGATTCCCTGCGGGCCCAGCTGAGGAGAAAGCTGGGCCGGTAGAGCTCCCCCACCAGTGGAGGGGTTATTGAGGTGGGGGGTGTCTAGCAGGGTGAACCCCTACACCTTCCCTGAAGGGGTTAAAAACAGCCCTGGGAAGGGGCTGTGGCTGGAGAAAGCAGCCTTTAGGCTGGGCTGATTGGGGAAGTGGCTGCAGCTGGGGCCATGCCCCTAACTGAGCAAAAGGGCCTAATAAGAAGGCCAGGGAAGCCAGAAGCCCAGTCAGTCTCTCTCTACATTCAGAGGGAGATGGGCCTGGCTGCAAGGAGCTAGACCGGGTACGTGAGTGGAGCAGGGCTGGGGAAAGGCAAAGGAGCTGGGGAGCTCCAGCCTGGAAAGCCCCAGGCTGCGGCCTAGCATTGGGCTAACAGGTACTGGGGGTTGCAGGGGGCAGCCCAGGGGTAGGCCAAGGCAGCAGGTCCAAACCCTCCTTGCCAGTGATGAGTAGGCTGATACTGCAGTCTGCCCCAGGGCGTGGGGCTAGACAATGACTGGCAGTAGCCATATATTGAGGCAAGGTGGGGATAGAGGGTGGGGGTTCCCTGAGGAGGGGAGACCCTGAGAGAAAGGGGTTACTGCTGGGGGCAGCACCCCATGTAAAAGGGCACCAGGTCCAGGGAGGGACAAGGGGGCCAGAGGACAGGCGGATCAGCGGCCTGCAGAGAGCGCTCCAGGGCTGGAACGAGCTAATTCCCAGAGTCACCAGCAGGAGGCGCCGCAGGGGTGAGTCCGACCCGTCTACAGTGTATAATACATCAGACATTGTAAGGAGCATCATAGGAGAAATGCATCATGACCTGCCTATGCCCCAGGAGAAGGTAACTGGGCAGTATTTCTTTCAGTATGTCTGTCATTTCTTACTTTAACAGTAATTGTAATGGCAAGCCATGCTTTTGGAACAAATAACGGGTTGAATTAATCAGTCTGAGAGTCTTGGATCCTAAGTGTGTGGTATTCTCATCCAAACATTAAATGGAAGCATAATGTAATTATGAACCAATTGACCGGAGCCATTCTCTTTCCACAGCCTCAGACACTGATCCCAGTTTCCCCTCCTAGATCCCTTCTAGGTACCTTTGAACTTCCTCAGAGCCTCCTGTAGCGCAATAGTTTTCTGGGAGAAACCACTGACTCGCTCTTCCAGTTCAGGAGAAATCTCCTCTGGCTGCTGCAACTTCCTCTTCTTACACCTATAGAGAAACAATTTCATGTGATTACAGTTCATTGTGAGATTCATTCTAAGTGGTTGCTAGGGAGTCGCTGCTCTAATGGGCCTGAAGTTAGAATTCTTCAGCTTCTCCCAGCTGCAGAAATCTGTCCCCTAGGAACTAGACTGAGGCACGAACTCCCACCTCCCCAGCTCATTCCACACAGGTCTCCAAACAGTCCTCGGGCGGGAAAGACTCTTGACCACTGCTGTCCTGTGCTGAATGTTAACCAGGGCCCCAGCAGTGACAGGCCCATATTCCATCTCCACTATCCTGAGGAGGCCAGTCCCCCAGGGATGTGACATCTCTGGGAAATACTTGAGGTCAGTCCTTCCCACTGAATGGAGAATCCCAGAGTTTTCTGTGCAAAGGTGAGAACCTCAGGGTGAAGTTGATCAGAGAGATTTGTATCTAGAATGTGACCTTCCCCACACATTTTGCTGTACAGCCCGGGGGAGATGTAGTGCTAACATCACCATTAAGCCCTTTCCCAGTATTGTGAAGTGCGAGGGGGAGTGAGAGGGAGCTATGTACCTGCTCAAGGTGCTTCTGACATCCTAGAGGAGAAGGATAGGGAGAGAGAGAGAGAGAGAGGAAAGACTGTCAGTTCCGTTTGATTCACACAGAGGATCCCAGGGAAGGGATTTTGCAAATATGGGGAAGAGAGGCCCTGCCCTGATCCCAGGGCCATGGATTCCCTGAGCTAATGGGGCTTTTCCATCTCTAAGATCTTTGTCTGTAACTCTGCAAAGAACAATAGTCACTCACGTGTCAGCAATGCACACGCCGAGTTACACTCAAATCTCTGACTGCTGGCTCCAGTGCTTATGATTCAGGAGCCCTCCCTTCCCTGTGTGGGGATCTGGGATGTTTCTAACCACAGGTGCCGGCTTCTAATTGTCCCTGGAGGTGCTCAACCCCAGGCCCTGCCCCGACTCCGCCCCTTCCCCAATGCCACACCTCCACCCTCCCTCTTACCACTGAGGCAGGTGGGAAGTGCTGGGAGGGAGGGGGAGGAGTTGATCGGTGGGCATGAGGCGCTGGGTGCTAAGCACCTACTAATTTTTTTCCATGGGTGCTCTGGCCTTTAAGCATTCATGGAATCAGTGACTCTGTTTCTCCCTGTCTCACCTGCAGGAATTCACTCACTGGCTTCTGATACTTCCCCTCCAGCTCACTGATCAGCTCATTAAGATGGGAAATCTCCTCCCAGAGTTTGGTGACTTTTTCATTCTGGATCCTCACAATCTCCTCATCCAGCTTCTACAGCTGGGCCAGCAGGAGTCGCTCTTGTTCCTTCAGGAACTGCCGCAGTTGCTGAAATTCAGACACAATCTTCCGCTTTTCGGTTTGTGTTTGTTTCTGTACGAAAATAGGGCAAGGGCTGGTCAGGGACATGGATGGAGCCTGGGGTCCTTTCACAGAGAGCTGAGTGTGCAGGAGGGAAAACTTAGTTGAAAATCCTGATTTCGGACATTTGACTTTACCCTAGGGAGAGGATTCTCTCACAGCTTCCCCTTCAGCCCCTGTCTCTCTGAAAGGGAGGTTTCCATGTCTGTCATGTTAGCATATTATGTCATTCATGGTCTCTGGGAATTCAGACCCAGAGCAGCAGGAGGCAGGACTCAGCACTACACTGACAGAGACACCAGGGGAGAAAAAAGAAAAAAACATGTTAATGCATGAAATGACCAGACCTAGTGGACAGCACTTCACGGGGACATTCAGTTCACTTGGGGGGGGGGTTCTGGGCAAGTTACAAGACCTAGACATTAACTGATTAGCTGAAATGGAAGCTTAGGGCTTGTTTATGCACAAATCTAACCCAGTAATCCATGATCAGGGAGAAACACACACAAGGCCACGTTCACCAAGGCCACACACAGGAATCTGCCTCCAAACAGACCTCCCACTGGCAGTCCCTGCTGGTTCATAACAACAGGCACCTACCAGATACTCCTGGCTTTTCCCCTCTCCAGTCACTTTCAATCCCAGCAGCTTTTCTCGCTCTGCCCTCAGAGTCTTCAATTGGGTCTGGATTTTTTCCTGAAGAAACAGAAATGATTTGGGAACTTGAATTTGAATGGTTGAGAGGGGTGTGGAGCTTTTCGTGTTTTTTCATCCAAGATGACTGTTGGTCCTAATCACTTTGACATTAGGGCCACCAAGGAGATGAAACCTTATCAGTGCAGACTGGGAATGTGTCATTATCAGACTCGTTACCAGTTCAGATTTAGTCTTTTTTAGTAATTAGACAGAGATCTCAATTAGAACCAAGCTTTATTGGTATTTGTGAATTGATGAGTGGTACAGAGCATAACAGGACATTGGAGTCACATGGGGGTGAATCAATAAATCTGTTTTTGAGGTTTAATGAACAAAGTGATACAAATCCCAGAAGCCACCAGGGTTTCAATATGGGCTGGGATTTCAGCCCTGAAGCCCTGGGGACTTCACTGGTTGGGCTGAGCTGGTCTAGGCACTGGGGCAAACCCCATGAGACGTCGGGAGGCCATTTGTCTGATTGGAAGCTGCACAATCCCAGTTTTGTGGAGCACTATTCATGTCTGGTAGGGTCCCAGCACTGGGTGTGGCTTCGTCCGGTGAAAAAGAGGGAAAAGGAGACCAAGGATGCAGGAGGACACCAGTGAGGGTGGGGGCAGGGGTGTGAGTGGCACTTCCATGCAGAATGATGCAGGTGGGGTCGAGCTGACAAAGGCGGGGGAGGGCCCAAGCAGGCTGATCGATTCAGATGTGGGAGGGCCCCATGCAAGCAGGCATGGGGATGTCCTATATTCTGGGGATGCCTCAGGGCCCCTCCTAATGAGGCAGATTTGTATAAGGGACTGTTGGGGTTTGCCCCAGTGCTGCCCTAAACCCTTTCCGTGGCAATGCCCTCTGGGTGGGTCCCCACTGTCCCATTCCCTGGTAAAGTTCCTGCAAACAGTGCATTCTGGGAGACTTCAAAAGGCTGCATTATGGGACTAATGGAACCACTCTGGCTGGTCCTTGCCCACGTACACAACAGAACAGGTCAGACTGGCACTGGTCAGCTCCAGCCTGGGGTTGGTTTTGCTACAATCCAGTGTAATCCCAGTGGTACTTGACCTGGACCTGAGCTGTCTAGAGCCCTTTTGTGTGCGGACTGAAGGTGCTCAGGGTCCCACACAGTGTTTAGCCCAGTGATCTCCTCTAGTGCAGACTGGTAGCATCTGAGTTTAACCCCTCATGGAGCAACACAGGAGTTCAGGTTCCCCCTGGGAAACCTGGTATCCCTGGTGAGTCTGGGACTTTTCTCAAGGAGTCTTTTCCTCCTACTGTCCACATGTCATCATTGCTCCATGCTCCTGAGGGGACAGTGTAGCCTAGTGGTTAGGGCACTGGGCTTGGCCTTGGAAAAATGGGCGTTTATACCCAGCTCTGACACTAACCTACTGAGTGACCTTGGACAAGTCACTTCCCCTCTTTGTGCCTCAGTTTCCCCTCCCACCTTTTGTCTCTCTTGTCCAGTTAGACCAGGGGTGGGACAACATGGGAGCGGGGAGGGGTTAGCCTCCTCAGCCAGGAGATAAGGGGACTGCCAGGATGTGCCTGTGGCTGGATGTGGCCCACAGGCCATAGTTTGCCCACCCCTGAGTTAGACTGTAAATGGCTCAGGGCAGGGATTGTCCCTCACTGGGTTTTCTACAGCCCCCCCCCCTCCCCCCCCCGCCTACACAATCGAGGTCAGATCTCATCTGGGGGCTGTAGGGGCTGCTGGGATGCCAATAACAATAATAAACACTGTGACACAATCAGTAATAACAGCCACAGCTTGTAACTCCCCCTTCTCCGGTCTGAAGGCAGCACTCCCACACAGACTGGCCTGCAGCTCTTGTGAATCAAACCTCACTGGTCATTTAATAACTTCCGGTCTGCAGAGAGTTCCCTTAGTTCACTGGTGGGAGCTGGGTTTGAAAAGGTTTCAGCTGCTCAGAGAAAACTTTCCCACATCAGACAATTTTTAAATCGCTCTCTTGCCTTTCTTGGCAGGCTGGAGTATCATTAATTTGTACAGCCTCTTTCATGCAATGAAGGCTACACACAGCTGAGCGACACAGATACACCCGTCTCAGGAAACTTGTGATGCTATTAACTTTGGATTTCAATTCCAGGTTATTATCCATTAGACGGGACAGCAGTTCCCTACCTTGTACTCCTGGGCAGCCTCCTGGATGGGGACCACCGTGTGAGCGCGGTGAGCCCGGGATCTGTCGCACACCACACAGATGGGGGTTTGATCCTCTTCACAGAACAGTTTCAGAGCCTCCTGGTGTTTCCCACAAACCCCGTCCCCTCCTCTTCCCTTTGCTGCCTGAAAACTCAGTCGCTTGGCGATTTCGACCATGTTTGCCAGCTGCCTGTTGGGCCTGAGGTTTCTCTGTTGCACAGTTTGTCTGCACTGAGGGCAGGAGGCGGCTGAATCGGATCCCTCCCAGCACTGGCTGATGCAGGCTCGGCAGAAATTGTGCCCACACTCCACGATGACAGGCTCTATGAAATACTCCAGACAGAAGGGACATGTCACTTCCTTCTGGAGACTTTCCATGGGGTTCTCTGCAGCCATGGCTCCCTCTGGGCAGTTTGTAACAGGCTTTGTTTCAAATTCCTGAATTCAAACTACGCCCCACCTGCAGCAGCAAGGGGGTGTTTCCCTTCCTGGAACTGACTCCTGCTCTTTGTTCAGTTGGAAGGGGCCTACCTGTAAGATCAGAGCCCTGGAGGTTGTGGTGAAAAATTTACCACTAGGGCTGTGGTCTGGCAATCAGCCCCTGTGCTGGTGGGGAGGGTCACTGGGGCTTCACATGGACGTCAGCTCTCCCTGTGAGCATGAGCCTGCAGGAGCAGGGTCTGTGTGTCTAAGGAGCGATGGTCAGACTTGGTGGAATTCTTTCTTGTTTTATACTATATAATTTTGACAGATAATGCTCATTTTAAGCAATTTTTATATTTATTGTAAACTTTCACAGTTGCACAAAAATCCCGGTTTCAGCATTTCATTCCAATTGTTACCAATTTAAATGTTCACAGCTCTGGGAAATTATGGGTGGAATCAGAGAATATTTCAGTCAGACGAGAACTATTTAATGACACTGGACACTGAGACGCAAAAAGTTGAAGCTTTAGAACTATTAAAATAGTCTGTGAGTAGGTAAATCTCCTCCCTCCCCCAGCAGCTCCCCCAAGGCAATAACCCAATTCCTCCCCCCCCCCACCACACGGACTGAGGCTGAAAGCAGGGCCGGTGCAACCATTTAGGCCAACTAGGCGGCCGCCTAGGGCGCCTAGTGGTTGGGGGTGCGTAAAAGCCTGCTCAGGCGAGGAGGTGGAGTGGAGGTGAACTAGGGGAGGGGCGCGGGGAGGGCTGCCCGCAGTAACGGGGGGGGGGAGGGGAGGCGCACAGGGGAACCGCTCCCCGCCCCAGATAACCTCCACTCTGCCTCCTCCGCTGAGCACATAACCCAGCTCTAAGTCTCCTCCAATCGGCGCCGCAAGCCTGGGAGGGGAGGAGAATTAGAGCGACGCGGCGTGCTCAGCGGAGGAGGCGGAGCCGAGGTGAGCTGGGGCGAGCTCCCCAGGCGAGGTTAGCTGCAGGGCGGGGTAGCTGCTGCGGGGGGCTCCCTGGGCGGCGGGGAGGTGGGGGTGGCGGGCTCCCTGGGTAGGGGGCGGCGGGCTCCCTGGGTAGGGGGCTCGGTTAGCTGCAGGGGGGGATGGGGTTAGCGGGGGGCGGGTGCAAGGTGGAAGTTCCCCTAGGGTGCAAAACTTACTTGCACCGGCCCTGGCTGAAAGTCCATCTGATGGGAGCTCAGGGGCCTGTGGAATGTGCTGGGATCTCAGCCTGGGCCCTAGTGGGGCAGGTGACCCTGTAACACGACCACACCCAGCAAGGCCCTGCCCCCATTTTCTCCCTGTTTGTCAGTCCCAGCAGAGAGGCCAGGGACTCAGTGCTGTACTGAGACCAAGCTCCTCCCCACCAGGTGAGGGCTGGGGCCCAATGGCCGAGGGCAGCAGGTGTGAGGGGAGCTGGCACTAGGGGTCCTGCACTGCACAGGGTGTGCGATAAACAGAGAGCTCTAGGAGTCCCTGGTTCAGTGCTGGGTGCACTGGCCAAGAGAGCCGCCATCACCCCAGTTCTTAGCCTGGCGGCTCCTTCTTCTGTTTCCCTGCACAGTCTCCCCAGCTCTCGGGGACTCCTGGCTCTCTGCAGATGGCAGTGGGTGTGAGGGGAGCTGGCGCTGGCGCTCCTGCGCTGTACAGGGGATGGGCTAACCAGAGCTCTCCTGTCCCCAAGGTTCTCAGGCCACTTGTCCAGCCTGGCTGCAGGAGGGGTTCTGGGGACAGACAGAGGGGGCCTGGGAGAGTCTGGGAGGGCAGCCACCTGGGAGCAGACATGGAAATCCAGCGGTGGTGAGAAAGGCAAAGGGGCAGGTGCTCAGGGCTGTGTCCCTTAAATATTCACAGCTCATGTCAGTGAAGATGCTGATTGGGTGCTCACTGGTGGTTGGACAATCAAAATTATAATTCAACGTGCAATGGATCTTAGTAATTGGTGTCAAACAATGACTGAGAAACATTCACCAGCCACTTCCCCAGAGATGCCAATAACCTGAGTGTTAATAAACTTCTTTCGCAAGCAGAGACCCCAAGGCACAAGAAGATCCCACGCCCTGATCTGGTGCCTCTTGAAAGCAGAGGAAAGATTCCCACTCACATAAAAGGCTTTTGGATCAATCTCTGAGTGACTTGGTCAGTCACCCTGAGTGCCAGTCACTGCACCCCAAAACTGGGTACTCTGCACATGTAGTGCAGCGGGGTTGGGGAGGTGAAATCCAGCCCCATCCTGGACCCGGGACATAGGGCCCCAGCACAGCACAGACTGTGCACCCTAAAGTCAGCCCCTCCCCCAGCCTGTGCAGGGGTCGGGCCACTGAGAGGGGCTGGCACTGGGAAGAAGCTGGCACGGCGGGCAGGGGCTGTTCCTCATGGGGAGGAGCTGATCAGCTGCCCTGCCTGAAGCACAACCACTGCCTGTGACACTCCGCACCTGCCCAAGGCTTGCAGTGGCCTCCTGCCCCCAAACTGTGCCCATGTTAAAAAAATGGGCAGGCCCCAGTGGCCTTACCACCATGGCCCCTGGTCTTCCCTGTTCCAGTGCCCCTGGATGTCCTCACTGCTAAATGGGCTAGTTTTAGGGCTTTGTGTCTTGGCCACTGTTGCTTTGGTTGGTAACTTTAGCTACAATCCCAGGGAGATGTTTGCACTGGAATTTTCTCGTAATTTAAAGACAATCTTCTCCTAAAATCTCACCCTGTCTGAATGGTCCTAGGGATTTCCCCTTTATCTCTCCAGTTTAGACAGCAGAGTGTCTGGAAGAGGAAAGGAGAAGAGAGGTGAACTCCTAGAGCTGTGTTTTCATTATGACAGAGAAATAGACAGAGACACAATCGGGTATTGAATATAAAAAGCTTTGAAACTGTCTCTTTTGTCTCTCACTCAGGCATCTCCCAGCAATGGAACCAACATCCATGAAGCCTCACAACCATCCCAGGACAGACAATCTGTAAGTGAGATTTACTTTTCCCTCATCATCCCCTCCCACCTCTCAGACTCCAGTTGGTTTGTCTCATTCACTTGCTGCCTTTTGTCATAACCAAACCCAGATCATGCAAAGACTTTGGCATAAAAATAACGTTTCCCACTTGGGTCCCTTTGACACTAACGGGATGTTCAGAGTGCCATGGACCGCTGGCTGCAGCCCCCCTGCACCACTGGGATTCCCCTTCCAGGAGACACTGGAGCTGCTTCTCCTCCAGCAGCTAGTCCAATCTGTCCTCTTGCTGCTGCAGCCTTACTGCTATTGGCAGTGTGCTCACTCCAGCAGTGTCAGCATGTTTACATGCACCCATCTGGGAATCACACCTCCCAGGTGCTGTGTAGACGTGCCCTCACCAAACTAGGATATTCGCAATGTAAATAGGGTCTGAATGAGCTCTCCCCTGACACCTAGTGATGAGCTCGGGAAGAGGACTTCAGGAGCTGCCCTTGTGTGCATGAACACACCCACGCTGCCTCCGTGCTCAGCATGATGGGACTGCTTTGCCCAAACGATCCCTTTTGGCTGGTATTGGATCACCAGTCAGTTTGTTATTGGGGGCAGAGGTAGGCAACCTATGGCACGTGTGCCAAAGGCGGCACGCGAGCTGATTTTCAGTGGCACTCACACTGCCGAGGTCCTGGCCACCGGTCCGGGGGGCTCTGCATTTTAATTTAATTTTAAATGAAGCTTCTTAAACATTTTAAAAACCTTATTTACTTTAAATACAACAATAGTTTAGTTATATATTATAGACTTATAGAAAAAGACCTTCTAAAAATGTTAAAATATATTACTGGCATGCAAAACCTTACCTCAGAGTGAATAAATGAAGACTCGGCACAGCACTGCTGAAAGGTTTCCGACTCCTGTACTAAAGTGTTCCTGTCCTTGTTGTGTGAATCAAGGGCAGCAGGACTGTGCTTGACATACCCTGATTGAGGGGCTCACCATCAACTAAACAGCGCTTGCTGCACAGGAGATGTTGGTGCCAAAGACAAGTGGAGGTGTGAGAAGGTGGTGAGATATCTGTACTAGATAGTATAAGCCCTGGATGCTCTCCAATCCTTTCTGTGTCCACTGTATAATAATAGAGCTGGTAAGATTCAATGGGGTGTTTTGTTACATACCAACAGATCTGCAATCACTGATTGTCAGGTCTAAGGTCTTTGTTGGGAGAGTTTCTCTGATACCATAGACTGCCCTGTCTGTGAACCAGTGAGGCTCCCCCACTAGCACTGAAATCACTGAGAGCTGTGCTAAGTGGTATGAGTTGAAGATTTCCCACAGAGTATAGGGCAGCGAGCCAATAACTGGCTGAGCAGCTGGTGTGGTGATAAGTAGAGCTGTGAGTGGCTGGCAAGGCATCCGGTGCCAGAGCAAATGTCTGGACAGTGGAGCAAGCAAGATTCACCGCCCACCACCACCACCACCAGGGTGAGAGGTGAACTCTGCAGATGCACCTCTAAATTCTGGGTCTTCACTGTGAGTGTTGCAGAGGGAGAAGGGGTGGGCACGTTAAAGGAAATTTTGGTTGCTTGAATTAAGAACCTGAGACAAAAGGTCACTGCCCAATGTATTCCAGGGTGATTGTTTTGCTCATGGTTTTATGTTTATTAATCCAACTTGCAGCGTTTTTCCAAATGAATGCTGTGTGATTTCCCTCCTTTCATTCAAAGGTTCTATTCTACACTCACACTCCGTGCTTGCGAGAGGGGAAGTATTGCCTCTAAAGGCACCCAGGGGTGGAGCTGAAGGGTGATTTCATGGTAAATCCTCTAAGATTTATGTCATCGCAATCTAAAGGTCACAGCCGAGCCCCTTCAAAACACAAGCTAAGAGCTAGAAAGAAGAGTTTAGGTTTTAATTTTGTAAAACTCCAAACACAAAAGGGAAAGTAACAATCCAACCCATTCCCCACCCCAATCCACCATCCTGTTCCAGCTGCCTCAGTCTCTTCTTGTCATTTTGTCGCCTTGAGCCAATACCGAGTTCATTATCAATGTGTTGACTGGGTCCGCTGGGGGGAAATACAAGCCAGGGATCCATGTTTGGGTTTTGTCTGACTATGAGCAGAGGAGTATGAGGCCGGAAAAACGGGACAATGGGGACTGCTCAGCACACAAAGCTGGACATGCTCAAGTCCACAGTTAGCAGCAATCTGCTCCTCTGCACAGGCTCTTTGCTGCTGGAGCTCCCCGCAAATGTTTCCTACCAACGCATTTGCCTCCACAGGTCTAGATTCTGACTGTGGTTGTCCCATTGCTCCTTTGACCTGAGCAGTTAGCCAGTGTTTGGGGCCTGGCTAGGTTCTTCCATTGGCTAGACTACACTGAACCCACCACCCAGCCTAGTCCATCCCGGAGCCCAGGACTGAGGGCAAATGTCCCCACACCCCCAGGCCACCTGTTTCCACTCCTGGTCTCTCCCAGAGCTGCCAGCGAGTCTGTCTGGCTGCATCAGGCGGGATTTCAACCGGACACCCCGTCCCGGTAAATTCACCCCTGTTTTGCAACCACTCTGCCCCAAGAGCACCTTCCTTCCCTGCCCTAGAGCTGCTGGATGACTAGAAAGCTGAGCTGGGCATTTGATTGATCTGGAGTATTATCATGCCCCCCCTTAAAAAAAATTAATATCCACACAGCTTTGGGGGTATAGCCCCCCCCCTCCAAGCCGGTCTAATTTATTGTTGTAGGGCAAATGAAGGAGCCATAGTTTAATGGAAATATTCAGCCCCTACAGCGGTCTTGCAGCAGGGAAAGCAGAGTTGATGGGAAGGGAACTGGTTTGGATAGGAGTCCCCGTCCCCTTCCTTTGCAAAATAATTTGGAGAGGGGAATCAGATCACTTCATGCCTCAGTTTCCCCTTGTGTGTGTGTGTGGGGGGAGATATGTCTCAGCCTGCCCTGTTGCAGACCTTTCGCATTCTCCCCTCTTGATGTATTTGATTTCCTCCTCCAAACCTCCCTCTCTCTCTCACCTGGAGTTCACAGCACTAAGTACCGGCTTGGGGCTTTTCTCCTGGGTTACATTACATGATCCCAACTTTAGTTTTGAAACAGACACAGGCAGGCACAGACTCACCCTCAAACAGCAACACCACCGAAAACCACACCACCAACCCAATATTACAAACCTACGGGGAATCACAGGGTCAAACACTCACTGCTGGAAGCCCCAGCAGCTGCTCAGGTGAGTGAGGTGCACTGCAGAGATTCCTGTCTCCCACCGGACCAGAAGCTCCCTCGGCGTCTCCTCCAGGTAAGTGCTGGGGGGAGGGGAGGGGAAGGAAGGCTGCAAAGCACAAGTGCCTTCTCCCTCCTCCCCCCTTTCCTCTCCTGACCTGCAACACCCACGCGGCTGCCTCTGCCTCAGCCCTCTGCCGGCCGGTGTCTCTCATTGCCTAACAGCAACAGGTGCTGCTTCCGGGAGAGACGCTGCCGGCGCGGGGCCCTCTCAGGTGCGGGGCCCAATTCGGAGGAATCGGGCAAATGGGCCTAAAGCCGGCCCTGCTCCACACAGATAACAAGGAACAGGCTGACCCATCCCAATGACAGGGCCAAAAGGGTAATATGATGGATAGAGTTGTTTTGTTCAAACCAACATGTACAAGATGAGAGGCGGCACCTTACTACATAGAGGGGTTGTACCTTGCTACATAGAAGGGTTGCACCTCAATACGTCAGGAGTGATGTGTAACTTGTTTGTACCTGTGTATAAGAATGCATCCCTGGGGCAGTTTCTTTGTCCAGCCGAGGGGGCAGTGGAAAGTCCCGCCACTGACTTAGCTGGGTCCATTACCAGGGAGCACAGAAGTACTGGTTTCAGAGTAGCAGCCCTGTTAGTCTGTATCCGCAAAAAGAACAGGAGTACTGTGGCACCTTAGAGACTAACAAATTTATTTCAGCAGGAGCTTTCGTGAGCTACAGCTCACTTCTTCGGATGCATAGAATGGAACACAGAGAGAGGAGATATTTATACATACAGAGAACATGAAAAGGTGGAAGTATGCATACCAACAGGAAGAGTCTAATCAATTGAGATGAGCTATCATCAGCAGGAGAAAAAAAAACACTTTTGAAGTGATAATTAAGGTGACCCATAGAAGGTGTGAGGAGAACTTAACGTAGGGAAATAGATTCAATTAGTGTAATGACCCAAACATTCCCAGTCTCTGTTTAGGCCTGAGTTCATTGTGTCTAATTTGCATATTAATTCAAGTTCAGCAGTCTCTCGCTCATCTCAGTTGATTAGACTCTTCCTGTTGGTATGCATACTTCCACTTTTTCATGTTCTCTTTATGTATAAATATCTCCTGTCTCTGTGTTCCATTCTATGCATCCGAAGAAGCGAGCTGTAGCTCACGAAAGCTCCTGCTGAAATAAATTTGTTAGTCTCTAAGGTGCCACAGTACTCCTGTTCTTTTTTCATAAGTACTGACTAGCTGCATCTTAGCAGCACCTTGGACTTCGTTTGCCAGGGAGCTGGAGACTGTGTTTCTCTTCGACAATAAACCTGGCCGACGTGCTTTCGTACCTTACTAGAGTCTGTGATCATTGGGGGTTCTCTCGGGGTCTGCTGGGTCAGCTATCTGCGCAGAGCCGGGGCAGCACACGGTGGGAACACACACATGCAGCCGATTGATATCAACATTGAACAGAGCAGAGCACCACACCGGTAGCATCTGACAACACCACGCAGCAGCCTCCAGGGTCACAGGGACGGCATGATAGAAAGTCCACAGGGAGAGGTCACAGAGACAAGGGTGTGTGTGAGGCTAGAGAGGCTGATTTCCGGGCTCCCAGAGAGCTATTCCCCCGCCCACCGCCTGCGTGTCTCAGGGACACAGTCTGAGCCAGGATCCTGGCCCCACCCAGAGCCAGGATTCTCTCCCCAGGGACGGAGCCTGGCGGGAAAGTGAAGATCGGGGCCTGGTCACCAGCATCCATAAATGTCACCTGCCCCCGGTCACAGTCCAGACAAACCCGGATCCTGCTGGGGGCCCAGCTCAGGGGCAGGGGGGTCACAGGGGAGGTGAGAGCCCAGAACTGACCCTCCCACTGCTCCACAGCCCAGATCCCCCCTCAGGGCTACGGCTGATCCCTCCCTTCCTCCCCACAGACTCTCTGGCCACCCCCACAGCCCACAGAGGCTAGGGACACTTCAGAGCATGATTTTGCCTGATATTTGGTGTTTGTTAAAGCCCCAGCTCCTGGAAGCATGTGACGAGGTGAGACGCTTGGCTTTTGTTTCCTAAACAAAGGAAGTTTCTAGCTTTCTTGATGGCAGAGAAAAATGTAACAATGTGATCCGAATACAACCTAAAGGTCTGAGAAGCCAGACAGCAAATAGAAAGAACCCAGCATTTATTATTAACTATTATTTTTAAGTCTCATGGTTTTTAAGGCAATCTCATCATATCACAGGTCCTGCCTCATGATTTTTAAACGTTTGGAATTGGCAATACTGCGAGAATTCAGGCCTTAACTCTATTCACTACCCATGGAAAGTCCCCTAATTTAATGCCATCATTTATCTAAACCAGCAGAATCAACAGAAAGGGAAACAGAGAGGGCAAGGTGTGGGAATGCACATGGAGGCAGGCTGTGGGCCCAAGCAGCAAATGAGCACAGGCCCCCTGGAGTAAGGGTGAAGTAAAGAGAGAAATTAGAATGTTGATTTTTATATTTAGGTCCTTAGAGCCTTTGCTGGAAACAAGAGGCCTGACAACAAACTGATCGCTGCCAACGCACTATTGCCAGCACCGCGTAATCAAAAATCTTGAGGTTGGCTGAAGGGTTTTCTTCTAAAAAATTACATTCTGGAGTTTTTGTTTGTTTCGAAGCATTCATGATTCACTCCGGTCACGTTCTCAACCCTTTCTACTCAGCCATGAGAGCAAGACACTGACCTTTGTTAAAGCGAGAGCTGAGATTGTCACATAATCACAGGATTCCAGGAGCTGGGGTGTTAAGAGAAACACCAGCTAGTGAAAGGGTCAGTGTGAAATCAGGCAAGTTTGTGACAACACCAATGTGATGTTTTTGTGAGTTGATGTGGAGAGGAAACAGCTGCACTTCTAGCAATTGCAGGTCCGTATCTGGCCCCCATCCCTGCACTGTCTGAGCACCTCACAAATGCCAATGTGCTTAGCCTCACCATACTGCTGTGCAGAGACAACCTGCCTGCAGTGTTGGGGGGAGGGGCAGAGTGAGGGCAGCACCTTTAGCTGATGTTACTGAACATGTTCAGTCTCTGTGAACATGGTCACTACAAGACAGGCAGCAAATATGGGGGACACATGAACTCATGTGCCCTCTTCCCCCGTCTCCCACACCCATATGATGCCTCTGCTGCTGTGAGATGGGGAAGGGCTGTTTCCCCCTTTTTAGAAGAGGGGAAATTCAGGCCCAGACAGAATCAGTGAATTCACACAGAGCAGAGAACAGAACCTGGGTAACTTAGCGCATTCGCTACTGGGCAAACCTTTCCCTCTGCAGCCGGATCCTGGGAGAAGAGGATAAGGAGCTGGATGGACACGCTCAGACACAGTTTGTCTGATAATCATCTCACTGACCCTCCCCACAGTCCCTAGGCCAGTCTGTGCAGAGTCAGGTGATAATGGGGATGTCACCAGTCCTTGATGTGGCCTTTGTCCTTGGCCCAATACTGACCCCATAATCACTGGGTGGTAACTCCTTTCTCTTCATGATTAATAATGCCTGAATCTGTAATTTTCACTCCATACATCTGAGGAAGTGGTTTTTTTACCCACGAAAGCTTATGACCAAATACATCAAACTCAGGGTTGTGAGTTCAATCCTTGAGGGGGCCATTTAGAGATTTGGGGATTTAGCAGGGGATTGGTCCTGCTTTGAGCGGGGGGTTGGACTAGACCTCCTGAGGTCCCTTCCAACCGTGTGATTCTATGAAATTTGTTAGTCCTTAAGGTGCCACTGGTCTCCTCATTGTTTTTGTGGCTACAGACTAACACAGCTACCCCCTATTACTGTCTGGGCTGGTTCTGTTGGGTGGAAATATGAGCCAGGGATCCTCGTTTGGGTTTTGTCTGACTGTGGGCAGAGGAGTGTCAGGCCAGAGAGAAGGGACAATGGGGACTGCTTGGCACACAAAGTTAGACATGCTGAAGTCCACAATTAGCAGCAATTGCTCCTCTGCACAGGCTCTTTGCTGCTGGAGCTCCCCACAGCTGTTTCCCACCAATAGATTTCCCTCCACAGGTCTAGATTCTGACTCAGGTTGTACCATTGCTCCTTTGACCTCAGCAGTTAGCCAGTGTTTGGGGCCTTACTAGGTTCTTCCATTGGCAGGAGAAATGGATTATAGGAGTCAGGTATTTCTGTGATGCAATCTGTATTAGTTACAAACGATGTCCACACATTCCTGTGCCCTGAACACGGTTCAAACAAACAGCAGCTGGCAATTTTCTTACTTAGGACTCCATGTCTGCCTTTCCAGGGAACCCTGGGCCTGAAGCAAACTCTGTTACTCAGTTTCCTGTTAGGATCACACTCAGGACTGGTTCTCTTGGCTTTCTGCCTCACGCCCACCAAGCTGCCAGCCAGTCCCTCAGCCCCTGTGTTTCCAGGCAGCTCCAGGGAAACCCCTCTTAGGCCTGCTCAACACTTAACACTTACATCAACCTGGCAACATTATTCAGGGCTGGGAAACTTTGTCTGCTCTGAGTGCCACAGCTAGATCGACCTAACCCCCGGTGCAGACAACGGAATTCTGCCAGTGACCTGGCTACGGCCTAACAGAAAGGGGGATTAACTAGAGCAATAGAAAAACCACTTCTGTCAATGAAGGAAGCATCTACATTAGGGCACTTCAGGGACACAGCTGTAACGTTGTAGCTCTGCCACTCTAGCCACTGGCCCACCCCTAAACCTTAGGTTAATCTAGCTACATTGCTGTCAAGGTTCCCCCCCCACTCTGAACTTTAGGGTACAGATGTGGGGACCTGCATGGACCCTTCTACGCTTAACTATCAGCTTAGATCTGGTTTTGCAGCCACCATCCAGATTCCTCAGTCAGGAACACCCCCCTTCCTCCTAAAACCTTCCCCTCCCTTGAGAGACTTTTTCACCAAGTTCCTGGTGAACACCGATCCAACTGTCAGGGACTCGAACCCCGACAGCGAAGTTCGTTGTCTGACCGCAGAGAGACAGGCAACACCAGCAAGGTCCGATCAAAAGCTCTTTATTGACAAGTGCACGCGTCAATAGAGAGCAACTTGTCTCCAGAGAGAACCAGCCCCCCTTTACAGCTTAGTATTAGCCTATATAGACAGTTTTATTACGTCATAGATCATTCACTTGAGCAACCCACCCCCTTTGTCTAACAACTAGAAATTAGACACCTTTTAATATATACGCATGCCTAGTCTCTACAGCATTAAATTGTTAATATTTTAACAAGCGCCAAAAGTTAGGAATGTAAGGGAGTTAAACACACCGAACACTAAACCAGGGAGTTAGAGTCAGAACTGTGAGATGCTTGTGTTTCTTATCAGTTCTTCAAACACTGTTTCTAACACAACACAGCTGGTACCAGCCCCCTCACTTATCTCACTCTTTCCCAGGGCTTTATGAGACAATGCTGCTTCTCAGTATTTTTCCACTCTGGGATTACCCAGAAACCTCTGTTAGCCTGACTTCAGTCAGGTTGGCATAACTGGTTTTGTGCTACATCTTTATTCAGGCCTAACACAACCCCTTGGATCTTAACACAAGGAGAATTTAACCATCCCCTCTCCTTTCCCCCACCACTTCATGGTGAGTCCAGATTCAATCCCCTTGGATCTTAAAACAAGGAAAAATTAATCAGGTTCTTAAAAAGAAAGCTTTTAATTAAAGAAAGAAAGGTAAAAATAATCTCTGTAAAATCAAGATGGAAAACACTTTACAGGGTAATCAGATTCATACAACCCAGAGGAACCCCTTCTAGCCTTAGATTCAAAGTTACAGCAAACAGAGGTAAAATCGTCTCAGCAAAAAGGAACATGCCTTGTCTGGCTGTTACTTACAAGTTTAAAACATGAGAGACTGGTTCAGAAAGATTTGGAGAGCCTGAATTGATGTCTGGTCCCTCTAAGTCCCAAGAGTGAACAACCCCCAAAACAAAGAGCACAAACAAAAGACTTCCCCCCACCAAGATTTGAAAGTATCTTGTCCCCTTATTGGTCCTTTGGGTCAGGTGTCAGCCAGGTTTCCTAGCTTCTTAACGCTTTAAAGGTAAAAAAGGATTTTGGTGTCTCTGGCAATGAGGGATTTTATAGTACTGTACACTGGAGGGCTGTTCCCTTCCCTTTATAGTTATGACAACTGCTCAGAGCTGTGAAAACTTACACACCCTGTGTGATGTAGTTAGGTCAATCTAACACCTGATGTAGATGCAGACTGCTCAAGGGAAAATTTTTTGTTGCTCTAACTACTGCCTCTCCTGGAGGTGGATTTATTGCATTGATGGTAAAACCTCTTTTCTCCTCCTGCACCCCCAGAAGTTCTTCACCCCTTCCCCTCCCATATCTGGTGCTGCAGGGAGAGAGGGGGAGGAGCTTCCAGGGGTCACAGAGCTAAGAGGCCAGAGGTTGGGTAGACAGGAGTCCTCCAGGGCATAGGGGCTAGGATTACTTGGCTAGAGAAACCCATTTTTCCATTCTCAGTGGGCTCTTCCCCACGATGTCTCAGTGGCACTGTCTGACCCAGGATCCCCAGAGTCCTCCTGGATCATAGAGGACAGGAGCAAACAGGCTGCACAGTCCCTGGGTCAGTGATGGGATTGGCTTCTCTACCACACAGGAGCCTCCAGGATCATAGAGACGGGATGATAGAAAGGCCACAGGGAGAGGTCATAGAGACAAGGGTGTGTGAGGCTAGAGAGACTGATCTCAGGGCTTCCAGTGAGCTATTCCCCAGCCCCTCCCCTGCGTGTCTCAGGGACACAGGCTGAGCCGGGATCCCATCCCCACCCAGAGCCAGGGTCGGATTCTCTCCCCAGGGATGGAGCCCGGCGGGAAAGTGAAGATCGGGGCCTCGTCACCAGCATCGATAAATGTCACCTGCCCCCGGTCACAGTCCAGACAAACCCGGATCCTGCTGGGGAACCGGCTCAGGGGCAGGGGGGTCTCAGGAGAGGTGAGAGCCCAGAACTGACCCAGCCACTGCACAGCCCAGATCCCCCCCTTAGGGCTAAGGCTGAACCCTTCCTTCCTCCTCACAGACTCTCTGGCCACCCCCACAGCCCAGAATAGCCCACCCCCCACCTCCACCTCCCAGCAATGTCTCCCCGAGGTGAATCCCTCACAGCCCAGCACACAACCACAAGTATCAAATCTCTCAGGGTTCTTGGGCAGTCGCTGCCGTGTGTCTCCCCATCTCACACTTTTCCGATCCTCAGACAGGACGAGGTTGGGATGAGCCGTGTCTGGATCCAGAGTCACATTCGCTGGGGAGAGAGAATCAGAGCGTTAGGGGCAGAGCTCGGCCCTGGGGGAAGCTGGGACCATTTCTCAAACTCCCCAGCATCCCCATCCTGGCTGGGTCAGTCCTGGATCCCAGGGAGCTGCCTCTGTCCTGGGCACCTGAGACTGAGCAGGGAGGTTACTGCAGCTCCTCAGAGTAGTGATCAATCTATCGGGGATCAATTTATAGAATCTAGTCTAGACGAGATGAATTGATCCCCGAGCTCTCTCCCCGTCAACTCCGGTTCTCCCCCGCCGCGAGCGGAAGCGGAGTCGATGGGGGAGGGGCAGTATCTTAGCTCAACCTCCCCCACCCCTTAGCATAGACCCGGGCCTAGTGTGTTTCTCATTTGCTTCCAGAAGCTTCAGCTCCCTGCTCCCTCTGCTGGGGCTGCTCCATTCCCAGGGGCACAGACACATCCAGGAAGGGATCAGAAGCTTTTATTGAGCAGGGAGCAGAGGAGGCCGGTACCAGCTTTATACCCCAGAGAGAAACTCCCTCCCCTAAGGCAGCCTCCACTCCCAGGCCAGGGAACAGAGAGGAAGGTGCAGCATTGGGGAAGATCTGCTTAAAACCATAGAGTAGGAGGTGGCACTGTTGATCTGTTTCCTTATTAAAACCTGCCCAGGATGGGTTTCTGGGGGGGCCTAAGAGCAGCCCCCAGCCCAGGTCCCCGCTCACTGGAATGTGATGTTGGCTTGGGATCTCCCCAGGAGTTCCGGACCCTTGGTAGAAGTTGGGGGTGGGGCACGAGGTCCCACCACTGGCGGCCCCGCATACTCCGTGGCCCTGCCCCATTACTCCTCTTCCCACCAAGTCCCTGACCCCTGGGAGCATTGCCTGCTGGGGAGAGCTCATGACCCTCCACCTGTCCTGGGTGGGTCTCTGCGGGCCTGAGAGCAGTCCCAGTCCCATGTACACGCTCCCCGGGGTGCTCCATCCAGAGCAGGTGGAGGGTGCAGGGCTCAACAGGGCCGCTCGGGCTCCCTGGGTGGGAGCCCAGCTCTGGTTTCTGGCCTGGCCAGGGGCAGGGTCTCGGGGGAAGAGGAGCAGGGGTGGGACTGCTGAGAGGGGCCAGTGCAGGGAAGAGGCTCCAATCTCACCCTGTCTGTGTGCTCTGAGTGGTTCCCCTCTTTTTCTCTCCAGTGCAGACGGCAGAGTGTCTGGAGGGGGAAAGGATAAGAGAGGTCAGATTTCAGGCTTCATCTTTATAACAGTATCATCACTCTGATCTCCTAGAACTGTGTTTTCATCATGACACAGAAAGAGACGGAGAGACACTCAGGTATTTAATGTGAAAAGGTCTGAAACCTCTTTCCTCTCTCATTCAGGCATCTCCCAGCAATGGGCCCAACATCCTTGTGAACTCCCAACTTGTCAAAAGACATGAAATTGTAGAAAAGATCCTTGGGTCCTGATTCTGTCATCCCAGATCTGCTTAGGTTTCATCAGGGGAAGTTTGAGTCGTAAGACTGACGTCCCAGTTATGCTGGTACACCCTCAAGGTGATATTGGACACTGGACTATGAACTATTTCTGAAGAGCTAGAAAGCTCGCCATCTCCGCTATGAATCTGAACCTCGATGAATCAAACGCATGTCTGTATGTACACTGATCTTTTAACCATACTCTCTCTCTTTTGTTTTTTAATAAAGTGTAGTTTCGTTAACAAGAAATGGCTGTAGCGTGTATTTGTGTAAGATCTGAAACATTTGTTAACCTGGGGAGTAATGTGTCCGACCCTTTGGGATTGGTAGAACCTTTTCTGTTATATGATGAAGTAAGATTTTCAGAAATCGATGTATTTGACATAAGGGAAATGTTTCCTTAAGTGACCTTGTTATTAAGTGGTGTGTTCATTAAGTTCCCCTGTGGGACAAAGAGATGTTTCGACCACACAATGTGGTCAAAGACACCAGACACCCACAATGTGCTGCCCAGAAGCAGTTAGCAAAGTCCAAAAAATCCCATGTGGAGAAAAGGGTCAAAGTGACCCGTGCACATCAGTGTGTAATGACTGGTAATGAACAAATCAGAAACAAGAATAACTTGAAAGTATCTTGGACAGCAAAAGCCCTGCCAGTTAGAAGATACTTACAATGCATAACACACATGCGTGTGTAGTGTATGAGTTATACAAGATACTTCCTATTCATAACATTCAAAGGTGATTGGAAAAGAACTAATAAATATAGCCACCATCCTAGCCACCATGGATGTAGAGGCTCTCTACACAAACATCCCACACACAGATGGAATACAAGCTGCCAGGAACAGTATCCCTGATGATGCCACAGCACAACTGGTGGCTGAGCTCTGTGCCTTTATCCTCACACACAACTATTTCAAATGTGATGACAATATATATCTCCAGATCAGTGGCACCGCTATGGGCACCTGCATGGCCCCACAACATGCCAATATTTTTATGGCCGACCTGGAACAACGCTTCCTCAGCTCTCGTCCACTCACGCCCCTTCTCTACCTACACTACATTGATGACATCTTCATCATCTGGACCCATGGGAAGGAGACTCTGGAAAAATTCCACCACGATTTCAACAGCTTCCACCCCACCATCAACCTCAGTCTGGACCAGTCTACACGGGAGTTCCACTTCCTAGACACCACGGTACAACTAAGTGATGGTCACATTAACACCACTCTATACCGAAAACCTACCGACCGTTATGCCTACCTTCATGCCTCCAGCTTCCATCCCGGGCACATCACACGATTCATTGTCTACAGCCAAGCACTGAGGTACAACCGCATCTGCTCTAACCCCTCAGACAGAGACCAACACCTACAAAATCTCCACCAACCATTCTCAAAACTACAATACCCGCACGAGGAAATAAGGAAACAGATCAACAGAGCCAGACATGTACCCAGAAGCCTCCTACTGCAAGACAAACCCAAGAAAGAAACCAACAGGACTCCACTGGCCATCACATACAGTCCCCAGCTAAAACCCCTCCAACGCATCATCAGGGATCTACAACCCATCCTGGACAATGATCCCACACTTTCACAGGCCTTGGGTGGCCGGCCAGTCCTCGCCCACAGACAACCTGCCAACCTGAAGCATATTCTCACCAGTAACTGCACACCACACCATAGTAACTCTAGCTCGGGAACCAATCCATGCAACAAACCTCGATGCCAACTCTGCCCACATATCTACACCAGCGACACCATCACAGGACCTAACCAGATCTGCCACACCATCACCGGTCCATTCACCTGCCCATCCACCAATGTAATATACGCCATCATATGCCAGCAATGCCCCTCTGCTATGTACATTGGACAAACTGGACAGTCCCTAAGGAAAAGGATAAATGGACACAAATCAGATATTAGGAATGGCAATATACAAAAACCTGTAGGAGAACACTTCAACCTCCCTGGGCACACGATAGCAGACCTTAAGGTGGCCATTCTGCAGCAAAAAAACTTCAGAACCAGACTCCAAAGAGAAACTGCTGAGCTCCAGTTCATCTGCAAATTTGACACCATCAGCTCAGGATTAAACAAAGACTGTGAACGGCTCGCCAACTACAGAACCAGTTTCTCCTCCCTTGGTTTTCACACCTCAACTGCTAGAACAGGGCCTCATCCTCCCTGATTGAACTAACCTCGTTATCTCTAGCTTGCTTGCATATATATACCTGCCTCTGGAAATTTCCACTACATGCATCCGACGAAGTGGGTATTCACCCACGAAAGCTCACGCTCCAAAACGTCTGTTAGTCTATAAGGTGCCACAGGATTCTTTGCTGCTTTTACAAATCCAGACTAACACGGCTACCCCTCTGATAATAAATATATAATCTGGATGTGTAAAATACGTCAGACATTGTAAGGAGCATCATAGGAGAAATGCATCATGACCTGCCTGTGCCCCAGGAGAAGGTAAGTGGGCAGTATTTCTTTCAGTATGTCTGTCATTTCTTACTTTAACAGTAACTGTAATGGCAAGACATGCTTTTGGAACAAATAACGGGTTGAATTAATTAGTCTGAGTGTCTTGGACCCTAAGTGTGTGGCATTCTCATCCAACAATTAAATAGAAGCATAATCTAACTATGAACCAATTGACCAGAGCCATTCTCTTTCCACAGTCTCAGACACTTATCCCAGTTTCCCCTCCTAGATCCCTTCTAGGTACCTTTGAACTTCCTCAGAGCCTCCAGTAGAGCAATAGTTTTCTGGGAGAAACCACTGACTCGCTCTTCCAGTTCAGGAGAAATCTTCTCTGGCTGCTGCAACTTCCTCTTCTCACACCTGGAGAGAAACAATGTCATGTGATTACAATTCATTGTGACACTCATTATAAGTGGTTGCCAGGGAGTCGCTGCTCTAATGGGCCTGGAGTTAGAATTCCTCTGCTTTTCCCAGCTGCAGAAATCTGTCCCCTAGGAACTAGACTGAGGCACCAACTCCCACATCCCCAGCTCATTCCACGCAGGTCTCCAAACAGTCTTCAGGTGGGAAAGACTCTTGACCACTGCTGGCCTGGGCTGAATGGTAACCAGGGCCCCAGCAGTGACAGGACCATATTCCATCTCCACTATCCTGAGGAGGCCAGTCCCCCAGGGAGGTGACATCTCTGGGAAATACTTGAGGTCAGTCTTTCCCACTGAATGGAGAATTCCAGAATTTTCTGTGCAAGGGTGAGAACCTCTGGATGAAGTTGATCAGAGAGATTTGTATCTAGAATGTGACCTTTCCCGCACATTTTTCTGTATAGCCCTGGGGAGATGCAGTGCTAACATCACCATTAAGCCCTTTCCCAGTATTGTGAAGTGCGAGGGGGAGTGAGAGGGAGCCACATACCTGCTCAAGGTGCTTCTAACATCCTAGAGGGAAGGGAGAGAGAGAGAGGAAAGACTGTCAGTTCCATTTGATTCCCATAGGGGATCCCAGGGAAGGGATTTTGCAAATATGGGGAAGAGAGGCCCTGCCCTGATCCAAGGGCCATGGATTCCCTGAGCTAACGGGGCTTTTCCATCTCTAAGATCTCTGTCTGTAACTCTGCAAAGAACAATAGTCACTCACATGTCAGCAATGCACACGCCGAGTTACACTCAGATCTCAGACCGCTGGCTCCAGTGCTTATGATTCAGGAGCCCTCCCTTCCCTGTGTGGGGATCTGGGATGTTTCTAACCACAGGTGCTGGCTTCTAATTTGTCCCTGGAGGTGCTCAACCCCAGGCCCTGCCCCGACTCCACCCCTTCCCCAATGCCACACCCCCACTCTCCCTCTTACCACTGAGGCAGGTGGGAAGTGCTGGGAGGGAGGGGGAGGAGTTGATCGGTGGGCATGAGGTGCTAGGAGTAGAGGGGGGAGCTGGCTGCCAACGGGTGCTAAGGACCCACTAATTTTTTTTCATGGGTGCTCTAGCCCTTAAACACCCATGGAATTGGTGCCTCTGTTTCTCCCTGTCTCACCTGCAGGAATTCACTCGCTGGCTTCTGACACTTCCCCTCCAGCTCACTGATCAGCTCAGTGAGATGGGAAATCCGCTCGGAGAGTTTACTGACATTTTCATTCTGGATCCTCACAATCTCCTCATCCAGCTTCCCCAGCTGGGCCAGCAGGAGTCGCTCTTGTTCCTTCAGGAACTGCCACAGTTGCTGAAATTCAGACACAATCTTCTGCCTCTCGGTTTGTGTTTGTCTCTGTATGAAAATAGGGCAAGGGCTGGTCAGGGACATGGATGTAGCCTGGGGTCCTTTCACGGAGAGCTGACTGTGTAGGAAGGAGAACTTTGTTGAAAATCCTAAGATTTCTGACATTTGACTTTACCCTAGGGAGAGGATTCTCTCACAGCTTCCCCTTCAGCCCCTGTATCTCTGAAAGGGAGGTTTCCATGTCTGTCATGTTAGCATATTATGTCATTCATGGTCTCTGGGAATTCAGACCCAGAGCAGCAGGAGGCAGGACTCAGCACTACACTGACAGAGACACCAGGGGAGAAAAAAGAAACAAACATGTTAATGCACAAAATGACCAGACCCAGTGGACAGCACTTCACGGGGACATTCAGTTCACTTGGGGGGGATTTCTGGGCAAGTCACAAGAGCGAGACATTAACTGACCAGCTGAAATGGAAGCTTAGGGCGTGTCTATGCACAAATCTAACTCAGTAATCCATGGTCATGGAGAAACACGCACAAGCCCACATTCACCAAGGCCACACAGGAATCTGCCTCCAAACAGACCTCCCACTGCCAGTCCCTGCTGGTTCATAACAACAGGCACCTACCAGATACTCCTGGCTTTTCCCCTCTCCAGTCACTTTCAATCCCAGCAGCTTTTCTCGCTCTTCCCTCAGAGTCTTCAATTGGGTCTGGATTTTTTCCTGAAGAAACAGAAATGATTTGGGAACTTTAATCTGAATGGTTGAGAGGGGTGTGGAGCTTTTCGTTTTTTCATCCAAGATGACTGTTGGTCCTAATCACTTTGTGTCATTATCAGACTCATTACCAATTCAGATTCAGTCTTTTTAGTAATTAGACAGAGATCTCAATTATAACCACGCATTATTGGTATTTGTGAATTGATGAGTGGTACAGAGCATAGCAGGACATTGGAGTCACATGGAGGTGAATCAATAAATCTGTTCTTGAGGTTTAATGAACAAAGTGATACAAATCCCAGAAGCCACCAGGTTTTCAATATGGGCTGGGATTTCAGCCCTGAAGCCCTGGGGACTTCACTGGTTGGGCTGAGCTGGTCTAGGCACCGGGGCAAACCCCATGAGACGTCGGGAGGCCATTCGTCTGTTTGGAAGCTCCACAGTCCTAGTTTTGTGGAGCACTATTCGTGTCTGGTAGGCACCCAGCACTGGGTGTGGCTTCGTCCAGTGAAAAAGAGGGAAGAGGAGACCGAGGATGCAGGAGGACACCAGTGAGCATGGGGGTAGGGGTGTGAGTGGCACTTCCATGCAGAATGATGCAGGTGGGGTCGAGCTGACAAAGGTGGGGGAGGGCCCAAGCAGGCTGATCGATTCAGGTGCGGGAGGGCCTCATGCAGGCAGGCATAGGGATGTCCTATATTCTGGCGATGCCTCAGGGCCCCTCCTAATGAGGCAGATTTGTATAAGGAACTGTTGGGATTTGCCCCAGTGCTGCCCTAAATCCTTTCCGTGGCAATGCCCTCTGGGTAGGTCCCCACTGTCCCATTCCCTGGTAAAGATCCCGGAAGCAGTGCATTCTGGGAGATTTCTAAAGGCTGCCTGGGAGAACTAACAGAACAGCTCTGGCTGGTCCTTGCCCACGTACACAACAGAACAGGTCAGACTGGCCGCGGTCAGCTCCAGCCTGGGGTTGGTTTTGCTACAACCCAGTGTAATCCCAGTGGTACTTGGAATGGACCTGAGCTGTCTGGAGCCCTTTTGTGTGCGGACTGAAGGTACTCGGGGTCCCACGCAGCGTTTAGCCCAGTGATCTCCTCTAGTCCAGACCGGTAGCATCTGAGTTTAACCCCTCATGGAGCAACACAGGAGTTCAGGTTCCCCCTGGGAAACCTGGTATCCCTGGTGAGTCTGGGGCTTTTCTCAAGGAGTCTTTTCCTCCTAGTGTCCACATGTCATCATTGCTCCGTGCTCCTGAGGGGGACAGTGTAGTCTAGTGGTTAGGGCACTGGGCTTGGCCTTGGAAAAATGGGGGTTTATACCTGGCTCTGACACTGACCTACTGAGTCACCTTGGACAAATCACTTCCCCTCTTTGTGCCTCAGTTTCCCCTCCCACCTTTTGTCTCTCTTGTCCAGTTAGACCAGGGGTGGGACAACATGGGAGCGGGGAGGGGCTAGCCTCCCCAGCCAGGAGATCAGGGGACGAGCAGGATGGGCCTGTGGCTGGATGTGGCCCGCAGGCCGTAGTTTGCCCACATCTAAGTTAGATTGTAAGTGGCTCAGGGCAGGGATTGTTCCTCACTGGGTTTTCTACAGGGCCCCCCACAATCGAGGTCAGATCTCATCTGGGGGCTGTAGGGGCTGCTGGGATGCCTATAACAATAATAAACCCTGTGACACAGTCAGTAATAACAGCCACAGCTTGTAACTCCCCCTTCTCCAGCCTGAAGGCAGCACTCCCACATAGACTGGCCTGCAGCTCTTGTGAATCAAACCTCACTAGTCATTTAATGACTTCTGGTCTGCAGAGAGTTCCCTTAGTTCACTGGTGGGAGCTGGGTTTGAAAAGGTTTCAGCTGCTCAGAGAAAAGTTTCCCACATCAGACAATTTTTAAATCCTTCTGCTGCCTTTCTTGCCAGGCTGCAGTATCATTAATTTGTACAACCTCTTTCATGCAATGAAGGCTACACACAGGTGAGTGACGCAGTTACACCAGTCTCAGGAAACTTGTGATGCCATGAACCTGTAATTCAAATCCAAAGTTATTATCCATTAGACTGGACAGCAGTTCCTACCTTGTACTCCTGGGCAGCCTCCTGTATGGGAACCACAGTGTGAGCGCGGTGAGCCCTGGACTCTCTGCAGATCATACAGATGGAGGTTTGATCCTCTTCACAGAATAGTTTCGGAGCCTCCTGGTGTTCCCCACACACCCCGTCCCCTCCTCTTCCCTTTGCTGCCTGTAAACTCAGTTGCTTGGCGATTTCCACCATGTTTGCCAGCTGCCTGTTGGGCCTGAGGTTTCTCTGTTGCACAGTTTGTCTGCACTGAGGGCAGGAGATGGCTGTATTGGATCCCTCCCAGCACTGGGCGATGCAGGCTCGGCAGAAATTGTGCCCACACTCCAGAGTGACAGGTTCTGTGAAATACTCCAGACAGACGGGACATGTTGCTTCCTCCTGGAGACTTTCCACGGGGTTCTCTGCAGCCATGGCTCCCTCTGGGCAGTTTGTAACAGGCTTTGTTTCACATTCCTGAGTTCACACTATGCCCAGCCTGCAGCAGCAAGGGGGTGTTTCCCTTCCTGGAACTGACTCCTGCTCTTTGTTCAGTTGGAAGGGGCCTAACTGTAAAATTACAGCCCTGGATGTTGTGGTGAAAAATTTACCACTGGCGCTGTGGTCTGGCAATCAGCCCCTGTGCTGGTGGGGAAGGTCACTGGGGCTTCACATGGACGTCAGCTCTCCCTGTGAGGATGAGCCTGCTGGAGCAGGGTCTGTGTGTCTGAGGAGCGATAGACTCAGTGGAATTCTTTCTTTTTATACTATACAATTTTGACAGATAATGCTCATTTTAAGCAATTTTTATATTTACTCTAAACTTTCACAGTTGCACAAAAATCTGGGTTCCAGCATTTCATTCCAATTGTTACCAATTAAAATTTTCACAGCTGTGGGAAATTATGGGAGTTCAGACAATATTTTGGCAGACAATAACTATTGAATGACACTGGACACTGAGATTCAAAAAGTTGAAACTTTAGAAGTGCTAAAATTGTCTGTGGGCAGCTAAATCTCCTCCCTCCCCCAGCAGCTCCCCCAGGGCAATAACCCAATTCCTCCCCCACCACCACATGGGCAGAGGCTGAAAGTCCATGTGATGGCAGCTCCGGGGCCTGTGGAATGTGCTGGGATCTCAACCTGGGCCCTAGTGGGGCAGGTGACCCTGTAACAGTATCGGGGACTCAAACCCAGACGGCGACGTTCATTGTCTGACCGCAGAGAGACAGGCAACACCAGCAAGGTCCGATCAAAAGCTCTTTATTGACAAGCGCACGCATCAATAGAGAGCAGCCCATCTCCAGAGAGAACCAGCTGCTCTTTACATCTTAGTATCAGCCTATATAGACAGTTCTATCGTGTCATAGATCATTCACTTGAGCAACCCCCCCCACCCAGCTTTTCTAACAACTAGAAACTAGATACCTTTAATATACACGCATGCCTAGTCCCCTGTGTTTACAGCATTAGATGATTAATAATCTCTTAACAAGCACCAAAAGTTAGGAAAACAAAACAGACAGAAAACTGAACCAGGGAGTGAGAGTAAAGACGCTGGGAGGCTGGGGTTTCTTATCAGTTCTTCAAACAAACTGTTGCTAACACAGCACAGCTGGGACTATGCCAGGAATGCAGCCCCTCGCTTATCTCACTTTTTCCCAGTGCTTTGTGAGACATGCTGCATCTCAGTATTTTTCCACTCAGGGATTACCCAGAAACCACTGTTAGCCTGACTTCGGTCAGGTTGCCATAACTGGTTTTGTGCTACATCTCTATTCAGGCCTAACAACAGGGCCACACCCAGCAAGGCCTGCACTGATTTTCTCCCTATTTGTCAGTCCCAGCAGAGAGGCCAGGGACTCAGTGCTGTACTGAGACCAAGCTCCTCCCCACCAGGTGAGGGCTGGGGCCCAGTGGCCGAGGGCAGCGGGTGTGAGGGGAGATGGCACTAGGGGTCCTGCACTGCACAGGGTGTGGGACAAACAGAGAGATCTAGGGGTCCCTGGTTCAGTGCTGGGTGCGCTGGCCAAGACAGCAGCCATCACCCCTGTTCTTAGCCTGGCGGCTCCTGCTTCTGTTTCCCTGCACAGTCTCCTCAGCTCTCGGGGACTCCTGACTCTCTGCAGATGGCAATGGGTGTGAAGGGAGCTGGCGCTGGGGCTCCTGCACTGTACAGGGGATGGGCTAACCAGAGCTCTCCTGTCCCCAAGGCTCTCAGGCCACTTGTCCAGCCTGGCTGCAGGAGGGGATCTGGGGACAGACAGAGGGGGCCTGGGAGAGTCTGGGGGGGCAGCCACCTGGGAGCAGCCACTGAAATCCAGCGGTGGTGAGAAAGGCAAAGGGGCAGGTGCTCAGGGCTGTGTCCCTTAGATATTCACAGCTCATGTCAGTGAAGATGCTGATTGGGTGGTCACTAGGGGTTGAACAATCAAAATTATAATTCAACGTGCAATGGATCTTAGTAATTGGTGTCAAACAATGACTGAGAAACCTTCACCAGCTACTTCCCCAGGGATGTCGATAGCCAGAGTGTTAATAAACTTTTTTTGCAAGCAGAGACCCCAAGGCACAAGAAGATCCCACGCCCTGATCTGGTGCCTCTTGAAAGCAGAGGAAAGATTCCCACTCACATAAAAGGCTTTTGGATCAATCTCTGAGTGACTTGGTCAGTCACCCTGAGTGCCAGTCACTGCACCCCAAAACTGGGTACTCTGCACATGTAGTGCAGCGGGGTTGGGGAGGTGAAATCCAGCCCCATCCTGGACCCGGGACATAGGGCCCCAGCACAGCACAGACTGTGCACCCTAAAGTCAGCCCCTCCCCCAGCCTGTGCAGGGGTGGGGCCACTGAGAGGGGCTGGCACTGGGAAGAAGCTGGCACGGCGGGCAGGGGCTGTTCCTTATGGGGAGGAGCTGATCAGCTGCCCTGCCCTGCACTACCACTGCCTGTGACACTCCGCACGTGCCCAAGGCTTGCAGTGGCCTCCTGCCCCCAAACTGTGCCCATGTCAAAAAATGGGCAGAGCTCAGTGGCCTTACCACCATGGCCCCTGGTCTACCCTGTTCCAGTGCCCCTGGATCTCCTCACTGCTAAATGGGCTAGTTTTAGGGCTTTGTGTCCTGGCCACTGTCGCTTTGGTTGGTAACTTTAGCTACAATCCCAGGGAGATTTTTGCACTGGAATTTTCTCCTAATTTAAAGACAATCTTCTCCTAAAATCTCACCCTGTCTGGATGGTCCTAGGGATTTCCCCTTTTTCTCTCCAGTTCAGACAGCAGAGTGTCTGGAAGAGGAAAGGAGAAGAGAGGTGAGATTTAAGGCTTTCATATTATTACAGCGTCCCCAGTCTGAACTCCCAGAACTGTGTTTTAATTATGACAGAGAAATAGACAGAGAAACACTTGGGTATTTAATATAAAAAGGTCTGAAACTGTCTATTTTGTCCCTCATTCAGGCATCTCCCAGCAATGGAACCAACATCCAATGAAGCCTCACAACGATCCCAGGACAGACAATCTGTAAGTGAGATTTACTTTTCCCTCATCATCCCCTCCCACCCCTCGGACTCCAATTGGTTTGTCTCATTAACTTGCTGCCTTTTGTCATAACCTAGACCCAGATCATGCAAAGACTTTGGCATAAAAGTAACTTTACCCACTTGGGTTCCTTTGACACTAACGGGATGTTCAGAGTGCCCTGGAGCGCTGGCTGCAGCCCCCGTGCGCCACTGGGATTCCCCTTCCAGGAGACATTGAAGCTGCTTCTCCTCCAGCAGCTAGTCCAATCTGTCCTCTTGCTGTTGCAGCCTCACTGCTATTGGCAGTGTGCTCACTCCAGCAGTGTCAGCATGTTTACATGCACCCATCTGGGAATCACACCTCCCAGGTGCTGTGTAGACGTGCCCTCACCAAACTAGGATATTCGCAATGTAAATAGGGTCTGAATGAGCTCTCCCCTGACACCTAGTGATGAGCTGGGGAAGAGGACTTCAGGAGCTGCCATGTTTGCATGAACACCCCCACCCTGCCTCGGCGCTCAGCATGATGGGGCTGCTTTGCCCAAACGATCCCTTTTGGCTGGTATTGGATCACCAGTCAGTTTCTTATTGGGGGCAGAGGTACTAAAGCAGGGGTAGGCATCCTATGGCATGCGTGCCGAAGGCGGCACGCGAGCTGATTTTCAGTGGCACTCACACTGCCCGTGTCCTGGCCACCGGTCCGGGGGGTTCTGCATATTAATTTAATTTTAAATGAAGCTTCTTAGACATTTAAAAAACCTTATTTACTTTACATACAACAATAGTTTAGTTTTATATTATAGACTTATAGAAATAAACCTTCTAAAAAACGTTAAAATGTATTACTGGCACGCGAAACCTTATGTTAGAGTGAATAAATGAAGACTCGGCACAGCACTGCTGAAAGGTTGCCGAGCCCTGTACTAAAGTGTTGGTATCCTTGTGTGTGAATCAAGGGCAGCAGAACTGTGCTTGGCATACCCTCATTGAGAGGCTCACCCTCAACTCAACTGCCCTTGCTGGGCAGGAGATGTTGGTGCCAAAGACTAGTGGAGCTGTGAGAGGGGCGGGTGAGATATCTGTACTAGATGGTATAAGCCCTGGATGCTCTCCAATCCTTTCTGTGTCCACTGTGTAATCATAGAGCTGGTTAAGATTCAATGGGGAGTTTTGTAACATACCAACAGATCTGCAATCACTGATTGTCAGGTCTCATCATTAGATCTTCGTTGGGAGAGTTGCTCTGATACAGGAGACTGCCCTGTCTGTGCTACCAGTGAGGCTCCCCCACTAGCAGCTGAAATCACTGAGAGCTGTGCTAAGTGGTGTGACGTGAAGATGTCCCAGAGAGTGTAGGGTGGCGAGCCAATAACTGGCTGAGCAGCTGGTGCGCTGGTAAGTAGAGCTGTGAGTGGCTGGCAGGGCCGGCACCAGATGCCAGCGCGCCAAGCCTGCGGAAGGTCCGCTGGTCCCGCGGCTCTGGTGGAGCATCCACAGGCATGCCTATGGGAGGTCCACCAGAGCCGCGGGACCAGTGGACCCTCCGCAGGACGTCTGCGAGAGGTCCACCGGCGCCGCGGGACCGGCGCCTGGCAGAGCACCCCCCGTGGCTTGCCGCCCTGCTTGGGGCGGCGAAAATCCTAGAGCCGCACCTGGTGGCTGGCAAGGCAGCCGGTGCCAGAGGAAATGCCTGGACAGTGGAGCAAGCAAGATGCACCCCCTGGTCCCCGCCAGGGTGAGAGGTGAACTCTGGAGATGCACCTCTACATTTTGGGTCTTCACTGTGAGTGCTGCAGAGGGAGAAGGGGTGGGCACGTCAAAGGAACTTTTGGTTGCTTGAATTAAAAACCTGAGACAAAAGGTCACTGCCCAATGTTTTCCAGGGTGATTGTTTTGCTCATGGTTTTATGTTTATTAATCCAGCTTGCAGCAGTTCCCCTAACGAATGCTGTGCAATTTCCCTCCTTTCATTCAAAGGTTCTGTTCTACATTCACACTCTGTGCTTGCGAGAGGGGAGCTATTGCCTCTAGAGGCACCCAGGGGTGGTGTGTAATTTTCTCAGGTTACTGGTGGGGCTGGAGCCGGGTCTTTGTATTGTTGAAAAGGAACCCCTAGATCAGTGGTTCCCCAACTGGAGTTTGTGAACCCCTGGGGATTCATGAAATGTTACAGGGGCTTCTCAGGGAAAAATTCCCTAATGGCGGACAGAGCTGTCCCTAGGCACCCTGGGCAGCCCGGGTCAGCAGCCCAGATCTCCTGGACTTCCAAGAGCGAAGCAGGGCAAAGCCAGCATCTCTATCACGCTGAGGAGATTTAAACTTCAAGACTCCTTAGAAGAAATGGAACGGGAGGGGATAATTTTTAATGTTTTTAAAATTAAATAGGCAGAACAAGTTTAAGTTTTGTTGTAATGTGCATTGTTGGCCTGCACTGCTCAAGACCTGAATGCTTGTGTAGGAGGAACTCTGTGAGTTGGCCAGGGGTGAAAGTAACTTACTGGGCTTACCGGTACTGCTGGAGTCCTGAGGGGGCATGGCCTCAACCAGACGAGGTGGTACCTCTCAAGATTTAAAGGCCCTGGGGCACTAGCTGTGGCTGGGAGCCCCAGGGCCTTTAAATCAACCAGGAGCTCCCAGCTGCAGAGGTAGCTGGGAGCCCCTGGGGCTCAGGAGAAAATTAAAAGCCTGGGGCTCCAGCTACCGTGGCGCTCCAGACCCTTTAAATCCCCACTGCAGCTCCGGCTGCCAGAGCCGCGGACGTGGAGTTTAAAGGGCCCTGGGCTGCCCACAGCAACGGCACCCAAGCCCTTTAAATCCGGCTCCAGCCTGGCCACCGAAGCCGCGGGCGGAGGGTTTAAAAGGGCTCTGGGCTGAGCACAGCCACGGCACCCCAGAGCACTTTAAATCCGGCCCCAGCCCAGCCGCCAGAGCCGCGCGGGGGGTGGAGGTGGGGGTTTAAAGGGCCTTGGACTGCCAGCTGCGGTGGGGAGCCCAGAGCCATTTAAGTCCCCGCAGCGGAAGCAGGTGCGGTCCAGCACAGCATACAGGCTCTTGCCAGTACGCCATACCGGCCTGTACCAGCTTACTTTCACCTCTGGAGTTGGCTTCTTAAATACCTTCCTGCTGTTTCACATCTGATGCTCCTTGATGAAACCTAGGAGCCTTGTCTTATAACAGGCTTATTCAAAGTGACACACGCTACGAAAGTGTGAGCTTAGAAGTGTGCTGCCGTTTTCATAACGTAATAAAAATACTGTCACGATAAATGATAATTAATAATAAATAGTGTGTAATAAGCATGTCATAAAAACAAATTTTATAATTTATAATCACTATTATAATTTATACTCAGGTAAAGGAGAAAATCCCTGGAAATATTCATTTTTAGGAAGGGATTCACAGGACTTGACATTTTAGTGAAAGGGGTTCACAGGTTGTTAAAGTTTGGGACCCACTGCCCTAGATATTGAACCCAGGCCTGGTTGCTGCCAGCTCCCCCCGGCAGAAGGGTTATATTAATACACAGTGAGGGCATCCACAGCCACACACAGACTTGCACTGAAACAATAGGTGGGAACTAAACCCCCTTGAGTGATTTCAGTGGCAATGTGTGTGCAGAGAAGCCTTGTCTTGCTGAACATCTAACCACCCAAATGGGACCAGCCGGGCTACAGGAGCTGCCTGGGTTTAGGTCAGAGGCAGCTGGTGTGTGTTAGTCACAACGCATGAAAATGGCAACAACTCATTAATCTGGAGCAAACCTGGAGCTGAAGGGGGATTTCATGGTAAATCTTCTAAGATTTATGTCATAGCAATCTAAAGGTCACAGCCAAGCCCCTTCAAAACACGAGCTAAGAGCTAGAAAGAAGAGTTTAGGTTTTAATTGTGTAAAACTCCAACCACAAAAGGGAAAGTAACAATCCAACCCATTCCCCACCCCAATCCCCCAACCTGTTCCAGCTGCCCCAGTCTCTTCCTGTCATTTTGTCTCCTTGGGCCAATACCGAGTTCATTATCACTGTGTTGACTGGGTCTGCTGGGGGGAAATACAAGCCAGGGATCCATGTTTTGGTTTGTCTGACTCTGGGCAGAAGAGTATCAGGCCAGACAGAAGGGACAATGGGGACTGCTCGGCACACAAAGCTGGACATGCTCAAGTCCACAGTTAGCAGCAATTGCTCCTCTGCACAGGCTCTTTGCTGCTGGAGCTCCCCGCAAATGCTTCCCACCAACGCATTTCCCTCCACAGGTCTAGCTTTTGACTGTGGTTGCACCATTGCTTCTTTGACCTGAGCAGTTAGCCAGTGTTTGGGGCCTTGCTAGGTTCTTCCATTGGCAGGAGAAATGGATTATAGGACTCAGGTATTTCTTTGGTGCAATTTTTATTATTTACAAACAATATCCACACATTCCTGTGCCCTGAACACGGTACAAACAAACAGCAGTTGGCAGTTTCTTTACTCAGAACTCGACGTCTGCCTTTCCGGGGAACCCTGGGCCTGAAGCAAGCTCTGTCACTCAGTTTCCTGCTGGGATCACACTCAGGACTGGTTCTCTTGGCTTTCTGCCTCATGCACACCAAGCTGCCAGCCAGTCCCTCAGCCCCTGTGTTTCCAGTCAGCTCCAGGGAAACCCCTCTTAGGCCTGCTCTACACTTAACACTTAGATCAACCTGGGAATGCTATTCAGGGCTGTGAAACTTTGTGTGCTGTGAGTGCCACAGCTAGATCGACCTAACCTCTGGTCCAGACAATGGAATTCTGCAGGTGACCTTGCTACAGCCTGTGAGAAAGGGGGATAAACTAGAGCGATGGAAAAAACACTTCCGGATGCATCTACACTATGGCACTTCAGTGACACAGCTGTAGGTCTGCTGTAGTAGCAATATTCTTCCTGAGACCTGGTCTACACCTAAAACTTAGGTCAGTCTGGCTACATCGCTTAGAGCTGTGAAAACTTTCACACCCTGTGTGATGTAGTCAGGGCCGGCTCCAGACCCCAGCGCGGCAAGCACACACATGGGGTGGCATTTGCCGGCAGGGGCGGCAGGCGGGTCTGGCGGACCTCCCGCAGTCATGCCTGCGGAAGCTCCACCGGAGCCGCGGGAGCAGCGGACCTGCCGCAGGCATGACTGCGGAGGGGGCGCTCGGCCCGCGGCTCCAGTGGACCTCCCGCAGGCATGACTGCGGACGGTCCGCTGGTCGCGCGGCTCGGCTGGACCTCCCGCAGGCGTGCCTGCGGAAGCTCCACGGGAGCCGTGGGACCAGCGAACCCTCCGCAACTGCGGGAGGTCCAGCCGAGCCGCGCGACCAGCGGAGCCTCCACAGTCATGCCCGCGGGAGGTCCGCTGCTCCCGGGATTCCGGTGCACCTCCCGCGCATGACTGCTTGGGGCGGCCAAATTCGTAGAGCCGCACCTGGATGTAGTTAGGTCAATCTAACCCCTGATGTAGACGCAGATAAGTCAAGGGAAGAATTCTTTGTTGCTCTAACTACTGTGTCTTCTGGAGGTGGATTTACTGCATTGATGGAAAATCTCTTTTATCGACATAGGAAGTGTCTACGCTAGTCACTCATTTCTACTGGATATTGGGATGAATGCACACTCCACAGTCCCTGGGTCTCCTTCTCCCAGGCTCCCGGCTGGTGTGGAGCTTCCAGCTTCTTCCCAAAATGCCAAATCCCAATTAACTAATTCTTTGTCCCTGCCACCCCACATATGCCTGTCTCCAGCTCCACGTTAATACTGCCCCCCAACCCCACATCACTACTACCCCCAACCCCTCCATCAGTTGTGACCCCACAGCCCCCACGGCCCCTTTTCTCCTCCCATAACTGGTGCTGCAGGGAGGGGGAGGAGCTTCCAGGGGTCATAGAGCTAAGAGGCCAGAGGGTTGCATAGACAGGAGTCCTCCAGGCCATAGGGGCTGGGATTACTTGGTTAGAGAAACCCATTTTTCCATTCCCAGCGGGCTGTTCCCCCCAGATGTCTCAGTGACACTGTCTGACCCAGGATCCCAAGAGTCCTCCTGGATTATAGAGGACAGTGGGAAACAGGCTGCACAGTCCTGGGGCAGTGATGCTATTGGCTTCTCTACCACGCAGCAGCCTCCAAGGTCATAGAGACGGGATGATAGAAAGGTCACAGAGACAAGGGTGTGTGAGGCTAGAGAGGCTGATCTCCGGGCTCCCAGTGAGATATTCCCCCGCCCCTGCGTGTCTCAGGGACACAGTCTAAGCCAGGATCCCTGCCCCACCCAGAGCCAGGGTCGGATTCTCTCCCCAGGGACGGAGCCCGGTGGGAAAGTGAAGATCGGGGCCTCGTCACCAGCATCGATAAATGTCACCTGCCCCTGGTCACAGTCCAGACAAACCCGGATCCTGCTGGGGGCCCGGCTCAGGGGCAGGAGGGTCACAGGGGAGGTGAGAGCCTGGAACTGATCCCTCAACCGCTCCACAGCCCAGATCCCCCCCTCAGGGCTGAGGCTGATCCATCCCTTCCTCCTCACAGACTCTCTGGCCACCCCCACAGCCCAGCATCGCCCAGCCACCACCTCCACCTCCACCTCCCAGCAATGTCTCCCCGAGGTGAATCCCTCACACAGGCCCAGCACACAGGCCCAAGTATCAAATCTCTCAGGGGTGTTGAGCAGTTGCTGCTGCCATGTGTCTTCCCGTCTCACACTTTTCCGATCCT
Source organism: Mauremys mutica (assembly GCF_020497125.1). Lineage (NCBI taxonomy): Eukaryota > Metazoa > Chordata > Testudines > Geoemydidae > Mauremys > Mauremys mutica. The sequence goes on from NC_059083.1 coordinate 31,549,725, forward strand.
CAGACAGGACGAGGATGGGATGAGCCATGTCTGGATCCAGAGTCACATTCACTGGGGAGAGAATCAGAGCGTTAGGGGCAGAGCTTGGCCCTGGGGGAGGCTGGGACCATTTCTCACATTCCCCAGCAGCCCCGTCCTGGCTGGGACAGGCCTGGATCCCAGGGAGCTGCCTCTGCCCTGGGCACCTGAGACTGAGCAGAGACGTCACTGCAGCTCCTTGGGGTAATGATCGATCTATCGGGGATCAATTTATAGAATCTAGTCTAGACACGATGAATCGATCCCTGAGCTCTCTCCCCATCAACTCCGGTTCTCCCCCGCCGCGAGAGGCAGAAGCGGAGTTGATGGGGGAGGGGCAGTATCTTAGCTCGACCCCCCCCCTCCCCCCGACCCCTTAGCATAGACCAGGGCCTAGTGTGTTTCTCATTTGCTTCCAGAAGCTTCAGCTCCCGGCTCCCCCTGCTGGGGCTGCTCCATTCCCAGGGGCACAGACACAGCCAGGAAGGCGTCAGAAGCTTTTCTTGAGCAGGGACCAGAGGAGGCCGGTACCAGCTTTATACCCCAGAGGGAAACTCCCTCCCCTAATGCAGCCTCCACTCCCAGGCCAGGGAACAGAGAGGAAGGTGCAGCATAGAGCCGTTTAACATCAGAGAGTAGGAGGTGGCATTGAGTGGGGGAGCCCATTCCCCAGCCCAGAGAGAGGGGAGGACCTGCCAGCATCACAGGGAGAGCGTCTCCCCAATCCAGGAAGCAGGGAGCAGCTCCAATGGGAGAGTCCAGTCCTGCCCACAGGAAAGCAGGATGGTGGAGAAGAGCGATAGGGTGAAGTTGAGGGATGCGTTAGCCGTCAGGGCAGAGAGCTCTGTTCGGGTGCTGCTCAGTGAGTGTTTCTGTTCATCAGTGTGGGCATGAACTCAGCACTAAGGTTGGTGTCATGATTGTTTGTGTGATTTCGGCTTGGGATCTCCCCAGGAGTTCCGGACCCTTGGTAGAAGTTGGGGATGGGGCACGAGATCCCACCACTGGTGGCCCCGCCCACTCCGTGGCCCTGCCCCATTACTCCTCTTCCCACCAAGCCCTGACCCCTGGCCAGTCTGGGAGCGTTGCCTGCTGGGGAGAGCCCTGGACCCTCCACCTGCCCTGGGTGGGTTTCTGGGGGGCCTGAGATCAGTCCCCGTCCCATGTACCCGCTCCCCGTGATGCTCCACCCAGGGCAGGTGGAGGGTGCAAGGCTCCTCAGTGCCGCTCGGGCTCCCTGGGTGGGAGCCCAGCTCTGGTTTCTGGTCTGGCCAGGGGCAGGTTCTAGGGGGAAGAGGAGCAGGGGTGGGGCCACTGAAAGGGGCCGCAAAGAATCCTGTGGCACCTTATAGACTAACAGACGTTTTGCAGCATGAGCTTTCGTGGGTGAATACCCACTTCTTCAGATGCAAGTGGTGGAAATTTCCTGGGGCAGGTATATATAAGCAAGCAAGAAGCAAGCTAGAGATAACGAGGTTAGATCAATCAGGGTGGATGAGGCCCTGTCCTAGCAGTTGAGGTGTGAAAACCAAAGGAGGAGAAACTGGTTCTGTAATTGGCAAGCCATTCACAGTCTTTGTTTAGTCCTGAGCTGATGGTGTCAAATTTGCAGATGAACTGGAGCTCAGCAGTTTCTCTTTGAAGTCTGGTCCTAAAGTTTTTTTGCTGTAGGATGGCCACCTTAAGATCTGCTATTGTGTGGCCAGGGAGGTTGAAGTGTTCTCCTACAGGTTTTTGTATATTGCCATTCCTAATGTCTGATTTGTGTCCATTTATCCTTTTCCTTAGAGACTGTCCAGTTTGGCCGATGTACATAGCAGAGGGGCATTGCTGGCATATGATGGCATATATTACATTGGTGGAAGTGCAGGTGAATGAACACGGCTACCCCTCTGATACTTGACACCATGCAAGGCACTGCATTTAGCCGTATGGAGTGGAAATCCATCAACCTCATGAAGAAACTTGCACAAATACAGACAGATATCATCTTCCTTTCCAAATGCAAACGGATGGACATCATACCTAATGGACTAAAGGTAAAAAATCCACTACTATCTACATACTACACAGACCACAGTGAGAGATTATGCCATACTCTATCGAAGAAACTGAGGAACCACCTGATCAGCATCCTATACAGCAAACAGGAAAACATCAAAAAAGAGCTCTCCAACCTGGAGACTCTCATCAATAACCAAACTTCCATACAAACGGACTTCACTAAAATAAGACAGGAGATCTACATTACTCACTTCACCTCTCTACAAAGGAAAAAGGACTGTAAGCTGTCTAAACTCCTACCTGCCACATGGGGCCACAACCGTGGTACCCCTAACCCACCCAGCAATATCGTCAATCTATCCAACCACACACTCAGCCCAGAAGAACAGTCTGTCCTATCTCGGGGACTCTCTTTCTGCCCTGCCACCCCCACCAATATGATACAGTTCTGCGGTGATCTGGAAGCCTACTTTCGCCGTCTCCGACTCAAAGAATTCTTTCAGGACAACACTGAACAGTGCACGGATACACAGTTACCCTCCCACCAACAGCACAAGAAGAAGAACTCCACATGGACTCCTCCTGAGGGTCGAAACGACAGTCTGGACCTATACATTGAATGCTTCCGCCGACGTGCACAGGCAGAAATTGTGGAAAAACAACATCGCTTGCCTCACAACCTAAGTCGTGCAGAACGCAATGCCATCCACAGCCTCAGAAACCATCCTGACATTATAATCAAAGAGGCTGATAAAGGAGGTGCTGTTGTCATCATGAACAGGTCTGACTACCAAAAGGAGGCCGCCAGACAACTCTCCAATACTAAATTTTACAGGCTACTTCCCTCAGATCCCACTGAGGAATACACTAAGAAACTGCACCATCTACTCAGGACACTCCCTACACTAACACCAGAACTAATCAACATACCCTTAGAGCCCCGACCAGGGTTATTCTATCTACTATCCAAGATCCACAAACCCGGAAATCCTGGACGCCCCATCATCTCGGGCATTGGAACTCTCACTGAAGGACTGTCTGGATATGTAGACTCTCTACTCAGACCCTATGCTACCAGCACTCCCAGCTATCTCCGTGACACCACTGATTTCCTGAGGAAACTACAATGCATTGGTGACCTTCCAGAAAACACCATCCTGGCCACCATGGATGTAGAGGCTCTCTACACAAACATCCCACATACTGATGGAATACAAGCTGTCAGGAACAGTATCCCTGATGATGCCACAGCACACCTGGTTGCTGAGCTCTGTGGCTTTATCCTCACACACAACTATTTCAAATTTGCTGACAATATATATCTCCAGATCAGTGGCACTGCTATGGGCACCCGTATGGCCCCACAATATGCCAATATTTTTATGGCCGACCTGGAACAACGCTTCCTCAGCTCCCGTCCACTCACGCCCCTTCTCTACCTACGCTACATCGATGACATCTTCATCATCTGGACCCATGGGAAGGAGACTCTGGAAAAATTCCACCACGATTTCAACAGCTTCCACCCCTCCATCAACCTCAGCCTGGACCAATCTACACGGGAGGTCCACTTCCTAGACACCACGGTGCAAATAAGTGATGGTCACATCAACACCACCCTATACCGAAAACCTACCGACCGCTATGCCTACCTTCATGCCTCCAGCTTCCATCCCGAACACACCACAAGATCCATTGTCTACAGCCAAGCACTGAGGTACAACCGTATCTGCTCTAACCCCGCAGACAGAGACCAACACCTAGAAAATCTCCACCAAGCATTCTCAAGACTACAGTACCCACACGAGGAAATAAGGAAACAGATCAACAGAGCCAGACGTGTACCCAGAAGCCTCCTACTGGAAGACAAACCCAAGAAAGAAACCAACAGGGCTCCACTGGCCATCACATACAGTCCCCAGCTAAAACCCCTACAACGCATCATCAGGGATCTACAACCCATCCTGGACAATGATCCCACACTTTCACAGGCCTTGGGTGGCAGACCAGTTCTCGCCCACAGACAACCTGCCAACCTGAAGCATATTCTCACCAGCAACTGCACACCGCACCATAGTAACTCTAGCTCAGGAACCAATCCATGCAACAAACCTCGATGCCAACTCTGCCCACATATCTACACCAGCCACACCATCACAGGACCAAACCAGATCAGCCACAACATCACCGGTTCATTCACCTGCACTTCCACCAATGTAATATATGCCATCATATGCCAGCAATGCCCCTCTGCTATGTACATCGGCCAAACTGGACAGTCTCTAAGGAAAAGGATAAATGGACACAAATCAGACATTAGGAATGGCAATATACAAAAACCTGTAGGAGAACACTTCAACCTCCCTGGCCACACAATAGCAGATCTTAAGGTGGCCATCCTACAGCAAAAAAACTTTAGGACCAGACTTCAAAGAGAAACTGCTGAGCTCCAGTTCATCTGCAAATTTGACACCATCAGCTCAGGACTAAACAAAGACTGTGAATGGCTTGCCAATTACAGAACCAGTTTCTCCTCCCTTGGTTTTCACACCTCAACTGCTAGGACAGGGCCTCATCCACCCTGATTGATCTAACCTCGTTATCTCTAGCTTGCTTCTTGCTTGCTTATATATACCTGCCCCAGGAAATTTCCACCACTTGCATCTGAAGAAGTGGGTATTCACCCACGAAAGCTCATGCTGCAAAACGTCTGTTAGTCTATAAGGTGCCACAGGATTCTTTGCTGCTTCTACAGAACCAGACTAACACGGCTACCCCTCTGATACTTGAAAGGGGCCAGCGCCAGGAAGCTGCTGCAATCTCACCCTGTCTGTGCACTCCGAGTGGTTCCCCTCTTTTTCTCTCCAGTGAAGATGGCAGAGTGTCTGGAGGGGGAAAGGATAAGAGAGGTGAGATTTCAGGCTTCGTATTTATAACAGCATCATCACTCTGATCTCCTAGAACTGTGTTTTCATCATGACACAGAAACAGACAGACACACTCAGGTATTTAATGTGAAAAGGACTGAAACCTCTTTCCTGTCTCATTCAGGCATCTCCTAGCAATGGAACCAACATCCTTTTGAACTCCCAACTTGTCAAAAGACATGAAATTGTAGAAAAGATCCTTGGGTTCTGATTCTGTTATCTCAGATCTGCTTAGGCTTCATCAGGGAAGTTTGAGTCACAAGACTCAGGTTGCAGTTATGCTGGTACGACCTGAATGTTATATTGGACATTGGACAATGAACTATTTCTGAAAGAACTCTTTACAACTAAAAAGCTCGCCATCTCCGCTATGAATCTGAACCTCGATGAATCAAAATCATGTCTGTGTGTATATTGATCTTTTAACCATACTCTCTCTCTTTCTTTTATTTTTTAATAGAATTTAATTTAGTTAAGTTAATAAGAAATGGCTGTAGCATGTATTTGGGTAAAATCTGAAACATTCGTTAACTTGGGAGGTAATGCGTCCGATCCTTTGGGATTGGTAGAAGCTTTCCTGATATACGATGAAATAAGATTTTCAGAAATCATCGTATTTGATATAAGGGAAAAGTTTCTTTAAGTGGCCTTGTAATTAAGTGATGTGTTCATAAGTTGCCATATAGGACAAAGATGTTTTGACCGCACAATGTGCTTAAAGACACCAGACACCCACAATGTGCTGCCTAGGAGCAGTTAGCAAAGCCCAAAAAATCCCACGTGGAGAAAAGGGTCAAAGTGACCCATGCACATCAGTGTGAAATGACTGGAAATGAACAAATCAGAAACGAGAATAACTTGAAAATAGCTTGGACAGCAAAAGTCTTTCCAGTTAGAAGATACTTATAATGCATAACACACAAAAGTGATTGGAAAAGAACTAATAAATATATAATCTGGATGTGTATAATATGTCAGACATTGTAAGAGGTAGTCGGAGCATCATAGGAGAAATTCATCATGACCCGCCTATGCCCCAGCAGAAGGTAACTGGGCATTATTTCTTTCAGTATGTCTGTCATTTCTGACTTTAACAGTAATTGTAATAGCCAGACATGCTTTTGGAACAAATAAGGGGCTGAATTAATCAGTCTGAGTGTCTTGGACGAAAGCATGTGGCATTCTCATCCAACAATTAAAAAGAAGCATAATCTAATTATGAACCAATTGACCAGTGCCATCTCAGTTTCAGACACTGATCCCAGTTTCCCCTCCTAGATCCCTTCTAGGTACCTTTGAACTTCCTCAGAGTCTCCAGTAGCGCAATAGTTTTCTGGGAGAAATTGCCGACTCGCTCTTCCAGTTCAGGAGAAATCTCCTCTGGCTGCTGCAACTTCCCCTTCTCACACCTGGAGAGAAACAATTTCCCGTGATTATATTTCATTGCGACTAGGGAGTCGCTGCTCTAATGGGCCTGGAGTTAGAATTCCCCTGCTTCTCCCAGCTGCAGAAATCTGTCCCCTAGGAATTAGACTGAGGCACCAACTCCCACCTCCCCAGCTCATTCCACACAGGTCTCCAAACGGTCCTCAGGCGGGAAATACTCTTGACCACTGCTGGCCTGGGCTGAATGGTAACCAGGGCCCCAGCAGTGACAGGCCCATATTCCATCTCCACTATCCTGAGGAGGCCAGTCCCTCATGGAGGTGACATCTCTGGGAAATACTTGAGGTCAGTCCTTCCCACTGAATGGAGAATCCCAGAGTTCTCTGTGCAAAGGTGAGATCCTCCTGATGAAGTTGATCAGAGAGATTTGTATCTAGAATGTGACCTTCCCCACACATTTTGCTGTAGGGCCCGGAGGAGATGCAGTGCTAACATCACCATTAAGCCCTTTCCCAGTATTGTGAAGTGCGAAGGGGAGTGAGAGGGAGCCACGTACCTGCTCAAGGTGCATCTGACATTCTAGAGGGGAGGGAGAGGAAGAGAGAGAGAGGAAAGACTGTCAGTTCCGTTTGATTCACACAGGGGATCCCAGGGAAGGGATTTTGCAAATATGGGGAAGAGAAGCCCTGCCCTGACACCAGGGCCATGGATTCCCTGAGCTAATGGGGCTTTTCCATCTCTCATATCTGTGTGTCTGTGACTCTGCAAAGAATAATAGTTATTCACGTCAGCAATGCATATGCCGAGTTACACTCAGATCTCTGACTGCTGGCTCCAGTGCTTATGATTCAGGAGCCCTCCCTTCCCTGTGTGAGGATCTGGGATGTTTCTAACCACAGGTGCTGGCTTCTAATTGTCCCTGGGGGTGCTCAACCCCAGACCCTGCCCACACTCCACCTCTTCCCCAATGCCACACCCCCACCCTCCCTCTTCCCGCCCCCACTCTGCCCCTACCCAGCCTCTTTCTGACCCCTCTTTTGTGCACACCCTATCCCCACTCCTCCCCCTCCCAGTGCACACCACGGAACAGCTGATTGAGGCAGGTGGGAAGCACTGGGAGGGGGAGGAGTTGATCGGCGGCTAGGAGGGGCTGGGGGCAGAGGGAGGAGCTGGCTGCCAATAGGTGCTAATCGCCCACTAATTTTTTTCCATGGGTGCTCTGGCCCTTAAGCACCCATGGAGTGGGCACCTCTGTTTCTCCCTGTCTCACCTGCAGGAATTCGCTCGCTGGCTTCTGACACTTCCCCTCCAGCTCACTGATCAGCTCACTGAGATGGGAAATCTGCTCGGAGAGTTTACTGACATTTTCATTCTGGATCCTCACAATCTCCTCATCCAGCTTCTCCAGCTGGGCCAGCAGGAGTCGCTCTTGTTCCTCCAGGAACTGCCGCAGTTCCTGAAATTCGGACATAATCTTCTGCCTCTCGGTTTGTGTTTGTTTCTGTATGAAAATATGGAAAGGGCTGGTCACGGATATGAATGGCACCTGTGGTCCTTTCATGGAGAGCTGAGTGTGCAGGAGGGAGAACTTCATTGAAACTCCTAAGATTTCTGACATTTGACTCTACCTTAGGGAGGGGACTTTCTCTCAACTTCCCCTTCATGGCCTATCTCTCTGAAAGGGAGGTTTCCATGTCTGTCATGGTCAGCATATGTTATTCGTGGTCTCTGGGAATTCAGACCCAGAGCAGCAGGAGGCAGGACTCAGCACTACACTGACAGAGACACCAGAGGAGAAAAAAGAAACAAACATGTTAATGCACGAAATGACCAGACACATGGACAGCACCTCACGGGGACATTCAGTTCCCTTGGGGGGGATTTCTGGGCAAGCCACAAGAGCTAGACATTATCTCATCCAGTGAAATGGAAGCTTAGGGCTTGTCTACACATGAATCTAACCCATCAATCCATGATCATGGAGAAACACACACAGGTCCATCTTCACCAAGGCCACACAGGAATCTGCCTCCAAACAGACCTCCCACTGCCAGTCCCTGCTGGGTCATAACAACAGGCACCTACCAGATACTTCTGGCTTTTCCCCTCTCCAGTCACTTTCAATCCCAGCAGCTTTTCTCTCTCATCCCTCAGAGTCTTCAATTGGGCCTGGATTCTTTCCTGAAGAAACAGAAAGGATTTGGGAGGTTTTATTTGAATGGCTGAGAGGGTTGTGGAGCTTTTTGTTTTTCCATCCAAACCCCAAGATGACTGTTGGTCCTAATTGCTTTGTGACATCAGGGGCAGCAAGGAGATGAAACCTTATCAATGCAGACTGGGTATGTGTCATATTCTGACTTGTTACCAAATCCGGTTCAGTTTTTTCAGTAATTAGAGAGAGATCTCAGTTATAACCAAGCTTTACTGGTATTTGTGAATTGATTAGTGGTACAGCACATAACAGGACACTGGAGTCACATGGGGCTGAATCAACAGGCCTTTTTTTAAAGAAGTTTTAACAAACAAAGTGATACAAATCCCAGAAGCCACCAGGGTTTCATTATGGGCTAGGGACTGCGCTGGTTAGACAGAACTTGTCTAAGCACCAGGGCAAACCCCATGAGACGTCGGGAGGCCGTTCGTCTGGTTGGAAGCTGCACAATCCCAGTTTTGTGGAACACTATTCCCAGGGGTGAAAGTGACTTAAAAGACTTGCTGGTACTCCAGAGTCCTGTGGTGGTGGGGAAGGGCTTCAACTAACGGAGTTGGGGCTTTTAAATCAGGATTTAAAGGGCTCGGGGATTCAGCTGAAGCTAGGAGCCAGGCCCTTTAAATCATCCTTGGTGCTACCAGCTGCAGAGGTGGCTGGGAGCCCTGGGGTTTGGGCAGGAGTGAAACTAATTTACATTTCTGACCCATAATGGTCCAGTCGCAAGCAACCCACCTCTCCTATGTACTTCATGGATCCCTCCCATTGCATGACATAGATAGAGAACATAAAGCTACTATTACTACTACCAGTACTGTCTGTAATAAAACTTTACTATTGAAATAAGCCTGAAAAAGTGAAAAGTCACTGTCACATTTTAATCCGTGTTTTCCTCCTCCTCCAGCCAGGCTGCCGACACTAGGCTCTGTGCTTTCTCCCTACCTGGCACTGAGTAGCGGCTGCAGGGGCTTTCCTCTAGCTTGCAGCTGGGAGACTGGCTGAGGGAGGGAGAAGCCTGCCTCCTGCATAAGAACAGTTTAAACTCAGCTATTCCCTGCATAGTTCAGTAACATTTCAAAGATGATCTGCAAGCAGTTTGGACATCACAACCATGATCCTCTGCTGAGAAGGGAATGGGAGAGATTTGAACTTGGAAATGGTTCCTGATTTTGATTGTGTTTTTTGTGTATAGGAGATCCCCTCATCCCAAGGGCAGAAAAGAACTGCCCCTGCTAAGATCACCCACCCCACCCCAACAACAACTGGGAGTGAAATTAACAAGGATGCCAGAAAAGGCTTCTAATCCTGGGGGCTGAACTGCGTAGGGAACAGCTGAGTTTAAACTGTTCTTATGCAGGCAGCAGTAGCAGCAGCAGCAGGCATCTCAGCCAGTGTCCCTACTGTAAGCTAGAACTTAGAGGAGAACCCCTGCTGGGGGTGGGGCAGGAGGAATGCAGAGCCTTGTCTGCAGCCTGGCTGGAGGAGGGGGAGGGAGGAGATGAGAAACCAATGTGACAGTTTTCAGAGTAGCAGCCGTGTTAGTCTGTATCCGCAAAAAAAAACAGGAGTACTTGTGGCACCTTAAAGACTAACAAATTTATTTTAGCATGAGCTTTCGTGAGCTAAAGCTCACTTCTTCGGATGCATAGAATGGAACACACAGACAGGAGATATTTATACATACAGAGAACATGAAAAGGTGGAAGTATGTATACCAACAGGCAGAGTCTAATCAATTGAGATGAGCTATCGTTAGCAGGAGGAAAAAAAACTTTTTGAAGGAATCATAACATTCAAAAACCAGTGGGAGAACACTTCAACCTTTCTAACCACTCAGTGACAGACTTGAAGGTGGCAATTTTGCAACAAAAAAACTTCAAAAACAGACTCCAAAGAGAGACTGCTGAACTTGAATTAATATGCAAACTAGATACTATTAACTGTGGTCTAAACAGAGACTGGGAATGGTTGGGTCATTACACCAATTGAATCTATTTCCCTATGTTAAGTTCTCCTCACACCTTCTATGGGCCATCTTAATTATCACTTCAAAAAGTTTTTTTTCCTCCTGCTAACGATAGCTCATCTCAATTTATTAGACTCTGCCTGTTGGTATGCATACTTCCACCTTTTCATGTTCTCTGTATGTATAAATATCTCCTGTCTGTGTGTTCCATTCTATGCATCTGAAGAAGTGAGCTTTAGCTCACAAAAGCTCATGCTAAAATAAATTTGTTAGTCTTTAAGGTGCCACAAGTACTCCTGTTTTTTTTTTTCAATGTGACAGTGAGTTTTCCCCTTCCACCTGCTTTGATTAGCTCTGGATTTAAGCTGTGCAGCCAAATGCTTGTATTTCTTGTGTATAGACAAAAGCCCCTCATCCTGGGGGCAGATAAGGACTGCCCCTGCCATGGTCAAACACACCCTCCTCTCCCCACTCCCCGCAGCTACTGTGAGTGAAATTAACAAGGATGCCAGAAACCGCTGCTAACCCCAAGGGCTGAACCACTCCGGGAACAGCTTAGTTTAAACTATTCTTATGCAGGGGGCGGGCTTCTCCCTCCCTCAGCCAGTCTCCTTTTCTTACCGGTCCTCGTACCGACTTACTTTCACTCCTGACTATCCCTGTCCAGTAGGGACCCAGCACTGGACATGAGTTTGTCCAGTGAAAAAGAAAAAGGAGGAGACTGAGGACGCAGAAGGACACCGTGAGGGCGGGGGCAGGGGTGGGACCGGCAGAATGATGAAGGTGGAGGAAAGCTGAAGAAGGTGGGGGAGGGCCCATGCTAACTGACTGATTCAGATGCAGGAGGGCCCATGCAGGCAGGCGTGGTGATGTCCTATGTTCTGGGGATGCCTCAGTGGCCATCCTAATTGGACATGCAGATTTGTATAAAGAACAGATGGGGTTTGCCCCACTGCAATGCCCTCTGGGTAGGTCCCCACTGTCCCATTCCCTGGTAAAGATCTCGGAAGCAGTGCATTCTGGGATATTACAAAATCTGCCTGGTGGGACTAACAGAACGGCTCTGGCTGGTCCTTGCCCACGTACACAACAGAACAGGTCAGACTGGCACCGGTCAGCTCCAGCTTGGAGTTAGTTTTGCTTCAATCCAGTGAATTCCAGTGGTACTTGGCATGGACCTGAGCTGTCTGGAGCCCTTTTGTGTGCAGGCTCAAGGTGCTCGGGGTCCCAAGCATTTAGCGCCATGATCTCCTCCAGTGCAGGCTGACATCATCTGAGTTTAACCCCTCATGGAGCAACACAGGAGTTCAGAATCCCAGTGGGAAACCTTGTCTCTGTGCTGAGCCTGGGAGTCTTTTCTTCCTACTTTTTGCACTTCATCACTGCTCAGTGTTGCTGAGGGGGGCAGCGTAGGCTAGTGGTTACGGCACTTAGCTTGGCCTTGGATAAGTGGGGGTTTATACTCAGCTCTGACACTGACCTACTGAGTGACCTTGCACAACTCACTTCCCCTCTTTGTGCCTCAGTTTCTCCTCCCACCTTTTGTCTCTCTTGTCCAGTTAGACGAGGGGTGGGCAAACTTTTTGGCCCACGGGCCACATAGGGGTTGCAAAACTGTATGGAGTGCTGAGTAGGGAATTCTGTGCCTCCCCAAACGGCCTGACCCCTGCCCCCTATCCACCTCCTCCCACTTCCCACATCCTGACTGCCCCCCTCAGAATCCCCGACCCATCCAACCTCCCCACACTCCTTATCCACTGACCGTCCCCTCCCAGGACCCCCCATCCCTAACCACCCTCCCAGAACCCCACCCCCATCCAACCACCCCTACTCCCTGTCTCCTGACTGCCCCGCCCCCTATCCACACCCCCGCCCCTGACTGGCCCCTCAGGACTCCCATGCCCCATCCAACTGCCCCCTGTTCCCAGTCCCCTGACTGCCCCCCAGGACCCGCTGCCCCTTACCCAACCCCCCGGCCCCATTACCACGCCACTCAGAGCAGCACGTCTGGCAGCCTTGCAGCCCACTCGGAGCCAGACACGCTGCCGCGCAGCCCTGCAGAACTGCGCAGCCTCACCGCCCAGAGCACTGCCTGCGCAGCGGTGCGGCTCCATGGGGCAGGGGGGACCACGGGGCGGGGCGGTTCTAGCCTTCCCAGCTGGGAGCTCAGGGTCTGGACAGGATGGTCCCGTAGGCTGGATGTGGCCCACGGGCCATAGTTTGCCCATCCCTGAGTTGGACTGTAAATGGCTCAGGGGAGGGATTGTCCCTCACTGGGTTTTCTACAGGGCCCCCTGCAATCGAGGTCAGATCTCATCTGGGGGCTGTAGGGGCTGCTGGGATGCCAATAACAATAATAAACACTGTGATCCAATCAGTAATAACAGCCACAGCTTGTAACTCCCCCTGCAGCTCTTGTGAATCAAACCTCACTGGTCATTTAATAACTTCTGGTCTGCAGAGAGTTCCCTTAGTTCACTGGTGGGAGCTGGGTTTGAAAAGGATTCAGCTGCTCAGAGAAAACTTTTCCACATCAGACAATTTTTAAATCTTTCTGTTCCCTTTCTTGCCAGGCTGGAGTATCATTAATTTGCACAGCCTCTTTCATGTAATGAGGGCTACACACAGCTGAGTGACACAGTTACACCTGTCTTAGGAAACTTGTGATGCCAAATTTATTACCCATAAGACTGGACAGCAACTCGGTACCTTGTACTCATGGGCGGCTTCCTGTATGGGAACCACTGTGTGAGTGCGGTGAGCCCGGGACTCTCTGCAGATCACACAGATGGGAGTTTGATCCTCTTCACAGAACAGTTTCAGAGCCTCCTGGTGTTCCCCACACACCCCGTCCCCTCCTCTTCCCTTTGTTGCCTGTAAACTCAGTCGCTTGGCGATTTCTACCATGTTTGCCAGCTGCCTGTTGGGCCTGAGGTTTCCCTGTTGCACAGTTTCTCTGCACTGAGGGCAGGAGGCGGCTATATCGGATCCCTCCCAGCACTGGCTGATGCAGGCTCGGCAGAAATTGTGCCCACACTCCAGGATGACAGGTTCTGTGAAATACTCCAGATAGACGGGACATGACGCTTCCTCCTGGAGACTTTCCACAGGGTTTTCTGCAGCCATGGCTTCCTCTGGGCAGAGTAACAGGGTTAGTTTCAATTTCCTGAGTTCACACTATGCCCCACCTGCAGCAGCAAGGGGGTGTTTCCCTTCCTGGAACTGACTCCTGTTCTTTGTTCAGTTGGAAGGGGCCTACCTGTAAGATTACAGCCCTGGAGGCTGTGGTGAGAAATTTACCACTAGCGCTGTGGTCTGGCAATCAGCCATCTGTGCTGGTGGGGAGGGTCACTGGGGCTTCACATGGACGTCAGCTCTCCCTGTGAGGATGAGCCTGCAGGAGCAGGGTCTGTGTGTCTAAGGCGCGATAGTCAGATTTGGTGGAATTCTTTTTTTTTTTATACTATATAATTTTGACAGAAAATGTTCATTTTAAGCAATTTTTATATTTATTAATTTAAACTTTCACAGTTGCAAAAAAATCCCGGTTTCAGCATTTCATTCCAATTGTTACCAATTTAAATTTTCAAGGCTGTGGAAAATAATGGGGGGATCAGACAGTATTTTGGTCAGACCAGAACTATTTAATGACACTGGACACTGACATTCAAGAAGTTGAAGCTTTAGAACTGTTAAAATTGTCTGTGAGCAGCTAAATCTCCTCCCTCCCCCAGCAGCTCCCCCAGGACAATAACCCAATTCCTCCCTTCGCACCACACAGACTGAGGCTGAAAGTCCATCTGATGGCGGCTCAGGTGCCTGTGGAATGTGCTGGGATCTCAGCCTGGGCACTTGACCCTGTAACACAACCACGCCCAGTAAGGCCTGCACTGATTTTCTCCCTGTTTGTCAGTCCCAGCAGAGAGCCCAGGGACTCAGTGCTGTACTGAGACCAATCTCCTCCCCACCAGGTGAGGGCTGGGGCCCAATGGCCAAGGGCAGTGGGCGTGAGGGGAGCTGGCACGAGGGGTCCTGCACTGCACAGGGTGTGGGACAAACAGAGAGCTCTAGGGGTCCCTGGTTCAGTGCTGGGTGCACTGGCCAAGAGAGCAGCCGTCACACCTGTTCTTAGCCTGGCGGCTCCTGCTTCTGTTTCCCTGCACAGTCTCCCCAGCAATCCGGGACTCCTGGCTCTCTGCAGATGGCAGCGGGTGTGAGGGGAGCTGGTGGTGGGGCTCCTGCACTGTACAGGGGATGAGCTAACCAGAGATCTCCTGTCCCCAAGGCTCTGATAGGGAAAATATCCCCCCACCCCGCTTATAGGCCCATTTTTTTTAACGTATCTTAACCCCCCTTGATTCGCAGGCTCAAGGCCTGTAGCTAGAACAATTTCTATGTAAGAGCAAAGGTTGGAACTTCTGCAAAACTTGTTTGTCTGTACAAGGGGCACGGGGGAGAGGGTTGGGGATGAGACCAGAGATAGAGGAACTGAGGAAAGGAAGAAAGAGGGCCCATATGTGCCAGCTCAGTTAGATATCAGAGGGGTAGCCGTGTTAGTCTGGTTCTGTAGAAGCAGCAAAGAGTCCTGTGGCACCTTATAGACTAACAGACGTTTTGCAGCATGAGCTTTCGTGGGTGAATACCCACTTCTTCAGATGCAAGTGGTGGAAATTTCCAGGGGCAGGTTTATATGTGCAAGCAAGAAGCAAGCTAGAGATAACGAGGTTAGTTCAATCAGGGAGGATGAGGCCCTGTTCTAGCAGTTGAGTGAAAACCAAGAGAGGAGAAACTGGTTCTGTAGTTGGCAAGCCATTCACAGTCTTTGTTTAATCCTGAGCTGATGGTGTCAAATTTGCAGATGAACTGGAGCTCAGCAGTTTCTCTTTGAAGTCTGGTCCTGAAGTTTTTTTGCTGCAGGATGGCCACCTTAAGATCTGCTATTGTGTGGCCAGGGAGGTTGAAGTGTTCTCCTACAGGTTTTTGTATATTGCCATTCCTAATATCTGATTTGTGTCCATTTATCCTTTTCCTTAGAGACTGTCCAGTTTGGCCGATGTACATAGCAGAGGGGCATTGCTGGCATATGATGGCATATATTACATTGGTGGACGTGCAGGTGAATGAACCGGTGATGGTGTGGCTGATCTGGTTAGGTCCTGTGATGGTGTCGCTGGTGTAGATATGTGGGCATAGTTGGCATCGAGGTTTGTTGCATGGATTGGTTCCTGAGCTAGAGTTACTATGGTGCGGTGTGCAGTTGCTGGTGAGAATATGCTTCAGGTTGGCAGGTTGTCTGTGGGCGAGGACTGGCCTGCCACCCAAGGCTTGTGAAAGTGTGGGATCATTCTCCAGGATGGGTTGTAGATCCCTGATGATGCGCTGGAGGGGTTTTAGCTGGGGACTGTATGTGATGGACAGTGGAGTCCTGTTGGTTTCTTTCTTGGGTTTGTCTTGCAGTAGGAGGCTTCTGGGTACACGTCTGGCTCTGTTGATCTGTCTCCTTATTTCCTCGTGCGGATACTGTAGTTTTGAGAATGCTTGGTGGAGATTTTGTAGGTGTTGGTCTCTGTCTGTGGGGTTAGAGCAGATGCGGTTGTACCTCAGTGCTTGGCTGTAGACAATGGATCTTGTGGTGTGCCCGGGATGGAAGCTGGAGGCATGAAGGTAGGCATAGCGGTCGGTAGGTTTTCGGTATAGGGTGGTGTTAATGTGACCATCAATTATTTGCACCGTAGTGTCTAGGAAGTGGACCTCCCTTGTAGATTGGTCCAGGCTGAGGTTGATGGTGGGGTGGAAGCTGTTGAAATCATGGTGGAATTTTTCTAGAGTCTCCTTCCCATGGGTCCAGATGATGAAGATGTCACAAGAGCCTTATCCAATGCGACCGCAAAGGAGGGGTCTTAAGGCAGGCAGACCACCAACGAAAACTGCCAAAGAACAATAACAGGAAAAACCAAATATGGAAAAGTACTGAGCTAGCTTGCTTAATTTGCCATTGATAATCCCAAATAAGGGAAATTTAGTAAGTAATGATTTCTGGTTTTAGCCTTTATAAGCTTGGTGAAATCCGTTGAAGAGAGGGCAGCCACCCCTTGCATGGGGCCATGCTAACCTTCCATGCATGCATGCCTGTATAACAATAAAGGTGCCTCAGGCTGTCTGATCTAAAATCAAACATGTGGCTAATTTTCCACAACAGCTCTCAGGCCACTCGTCCAGCCTGGCTGCAGGAGGGGATCTGGGGACAGACAGAGGGGGCCTGGGAGAGTCTGCGGGGGTAGCCACCTGGGAGCAGACACTGAAATCCAGCGGTGGTGAGAAAGGCAAAGGGGCAGGTGCTCAGGGCTGTGTCCCTTAAATATTCACAGCTCATGTCAGTGAAGATGCTGATTGGATGCTCACTGGGGGTTGAACCATCAAAATTATAATTCAACGTACAATGGATCTTAGTATAATTGGTGTCAAACAATGACTGAGAAACCGTCACCAGCCATTTCCCCAGAGATGCTGATAACCTGAGTGTTAATAAACTTCTTTCGCAAGCAGAGACCCCAAGGCACAAGAAGATCCCACGACCTGATCTGGTGCCTCTTGAAAGCAGAGGCAAGATTCCCACTCACATAAAAGGCTTTTGGATCAATCTCTGAGTGACTTGGTCAGACATGAGTGCCATTCACTGCACCCCAAAACTGGGTTCTCTGAACATGCAGTGCAGGGGGGTTGGGGAGGTGAAATCCAGCCCCCTTCTGGGGCCAGGACATAGGGCCCCAGCACAGCACAGCCTGTGCATCGTAAAGTCAGCCCCTCCCCCAGCCTGTGCTGGGGTGGGTGAGAGGGGCTGGCACTGGGAAGAAGCTGGCACCGCGGGCAGGGGCTGTTCCTCATGGGGAGGAGCTGATCAGCTGCCCTGCCCTGCCCTGCACTACCACTGCCTGTGACACTCCGCACCTGCCCAAGGCTTGCAGTGGCCTCCTGCCCCCAAACTGTGCCCATATTAAAAAATGGGCAGAGCTCAGTGGCCTCACCACCATGGTCCCTGGTCTTCCCTGTTCCAGTGCCCCTGGTTCTCCTCACTGCTAAATGGGCTAGTTTTAGGGCTTTGTGTCCTGGCCACTGTTGCTTTGGTTGGTAACTTTAGCTACAATCCCAGGGAGATGTTTCCACTGAAATTTTCTCGTAATTTAAAGACAATCTTCTCCTAAATCTCACCCTGTCTGAATGATTCTAGGGATTTCCCCTTTTTCTCTCCAGTTCAGACAGTTGGCGATCTCTGTATGGGAAGCTAGACTTGGGGGAAAGCAGCATCCCCGCGGTTATATCCACGTGCTGTACCCTCCATAATATTTGTCAAGGGAAGGGTGAAAGATTCAGTCAGGCATGGACCTCCGAGGTTCAACGCCTGGAGGTTGAATTTGCACAGCCAGAGAGCAGGGGCATGGGCGCCAGCTTATATGGGCTCGTGGAGCTAAAGCCCCAGGAATATTCATAATCAGGGGCTCTGCTCCACCAATATTTGGAGCTAGGTTTTCCCCCTCCCCGAAGTTTCCCTGCCTGAATGTAAAGAGAGCGCACAGCGAGTGTCCCTCTCCCTTGCTTTTGCTGCTGTAGCCTAAGGCTACAGCTGCCGTATTAGCATAAGAACAATGCTAACTAACTGCTGCTGTAGAGGGGGAGGGGAGTGGAGGGGGCCTCTTCTCCCCTCCCCTGCCCCTACCTGGAGGAGACGCGAACGGGACTTTCCGCCAGGAGAGGGACATCCCTCACCTTAGCAGCTTTTGGGGCTTCCGTGAGTGTTTGACCCTATGATTTTTTTTATTATGTTTGAGTGTTTGACCCTATGATTCCCCCCTAGCCCCAGCCCCAGCCCCAGCCCCAGCTCCAGCCCCCACTCCTACCCCCAGTGAGGCACAGCAGGCTGCACAGGGGAGGCAGGAAGCCACATGTGAAAGCAATGCCCCCTCCCCCAGCACCCATCAACCCACCCACCACAGGAGGGATGGGAGAGGGAGGCTTCCTAGACCTGAGCAGCTGGGGCTTGGATGAATTTTATGACACCCTGCTCCCCCACCCCATAGCCAGCCACCACCCTGCCTACCCCACTTCTGCCCCATGCTGGGCAAGGGGCAGCCCCATCACCCATCCACAGTGAAGTTATGGTGAGGGGCAGCACGGAAGGCCACCTGTGATGGCAACCCCCCCCCCCCAGTACCCATCATAGGGGAGGGGAGTGAGCTTTCTGGACCTGAGGGGCCTAGGAGCATGTGCAGTGACTGTGGTGCAGAGTGAGTGTGCTGTGGGGGGTAGGGGGGCAGAGGAGGGGTCCCTCCCCTGGAGCTTGCTGCTGCCAGTGGTGGTGATGGGGAGTCCTCTCTGGCCCTAGCCCTGGGGCAGCCTATCTGCACCCCAAGATCCTCATCCTCAGCCCTGCCTCATCCCAAAGCCTGCACCCCCAGCACCGAGCACACTCCTGCACTGTGAACCCCTCATCCCCAGCCCCACCCCAGAACCCTCACCTGAGGAGAAAAACGTGCAACTTAAATTTGGTGGTCAGTTTGGAGTATCATTGTATTTAGCACAATATTTGATTATTTTACACCCTTCAAAGTATGTAACTGGTCGTATACAGGTGTTTTCTCTGAATATGGTCTGTGTGCCTCAGTTTCCCCAATGCATTTCTTAAGGCTCTAGATGGTGGGATAAGGGGGTCTGATTGTTGTAAAGCCCTAGAGGGCCAGTGTGATGCCATCTGCACAGAGAATGGCCGACACCCTCTCTCCAGGCAACTGATGGCCTGGGCCACTCTCCTGCAAGGTGCCAACTGAAGGTGTTTGGAGTATCATTGTATTTAGCACAATATTTGATTATTTTACACCCTTCAAAGTATGTAACTGGTCGTATACAGGTGTTTTCTCTGAATACTGTCTGTGTGCCTCAGTTTCCCCAATGCATTTCTTAAGGCTCTAGATGGTGGGATAAGGGGGTGTGATTGTTGTAAAGCCCTAGAGGGCCAGTGTGATGCCATCTGCACAGAGAATGGCTGCAACCCTGCCTCCAGGCAACTGATGGCCTGGGCCACCCCCCTGCAAGGTGCCAACTGAAGGTGTTGGAGAACAAAGAGATCAGGTGGCCTCCTAATGCCTGGAAAAGAGACAAAGGCCAGAGGAGGGAGAGTCAGTGCCTGTGCAGACTTCCGGGAAGCGCATGGTGTGGAAGGGGATGCTTTGGAACAACTCCATACAAAGCCAGTCAGGACTCTGGGGGAGCCTCCTCTCTGAGCATACTGTCTCCAGGGCAAGAAGCTTACACCTTCCTGGGTCTGACCTCGGAGCATTCAGCAAGCCCTTCCACACCATGCACTTTCCGCAGCGAGTGTGCCCAGGCAGGTCCTGGGGCAACCAGAGGTCCCTGCACCCCAACTCCGCAGTCAGATGTGACTCTCAGCCAGACAGTAAAACAGAAGGTTTATTAGATGACAGGGATACAGTCTAAAACAGAGCTTGTAGGTACAGAAAACAGGACCCCTCAGTCAGGTCCATCTTGGGGGGGTGGGGAGCCCAGACCCAAGTTCTGGGCCTCTCCTGATTTCCCCAGCCAGCTCCAAACTGACACTCCCTCATCTGGCCTTTGTGTCTCTTCCGGACAAGGAGGCCACCTGATCTCTTTGTCCCCAACACCGTCAGTTGGCACTTTGCAGGGGAAACTGAGGCACCCACACAGTATTGAGAGAAAA
Organism: Mauremys mutica; assembly: GCF_020497125.1. Classification (NCBI taxonomy): domain Eukaryota; kingdom Metazoa; phylum Chordata; order Testudines; family Geoemydidae; genus Mauremys; species Mauremys mutica. The sequence goes on from NC_059083.1 coordinate 31,569,965, forward strand.
CATTAAGAACATTCCCACTTTGTCACAACAGGTGTAACAAAATGTAATACCGTATATTGAAGCAGGCAAGTGCTGCTTCTGACTTTCCACTTTTAATTGACCCTTGTAATCTTGTGGTGCTGACGCATTGTAGCTTCATTTTATATCAGCTTACAGGGTGAGAGCGGGGGGGGTGGGGGGGACACCACCATTTTGGGCCCCACCAAAAATTTTACGAACCTGCCGCCTATGAGCAGAGCTACTAGAGAGGCCCAGCACAGGGCTGCGAGGATTAGGGATGCCTTGAGGGAGGAATTTGAGGCTGAAAACCAACAGTAATGTTTGGTGCCTTGCGTGGGAGTGAAGTGCAGTGGTTACAATGATAGTAGGAATGTGTGTTTCCTAAGCTGATTTGCAGTGCCTGTTTCTTTCCTGGGCTAAGGTATCTTTGACTTTCTGCAATAATAACGACTGTTTTCAAAGCCAATAATTCATTTATTGAAAAGAAAATAAGTTTATTGACAGACACACAACATTTTGGGAACCTAAAAGGGCAGGGGGGTGGGGTGGGTGGGGAACTGTACGGTCACAGGTTTGAATATGTCCTGTCTGGAGTGCTGTGCAATGACTGCTGCACTTCAGGGTGCCTATACTGCATGGTGATGGGGGTTGAGTGCAGAGGGTAAGGGTCGTAGTTCTCAGGGCTGGTTGGTGAACGTACAGGTGTTGGAGGCAGCTGCTGGTGGTGGTAAGAACCTGGATGCTGGGGAACAGTGATTTCCCTACACCCCCGCTGAATTTCCCCAACACCCCCCCAGTTTTGTGAGCTAGTTACATACCAATTTAGTGACTGTTTGGAAATATGAATTTAAACTGAAACATTAATACACACTTTAAAAGCTTATACAGTGTATGATAAAATATGTGTATCTGAAAAAGTATAATAGATCTGAAAAGTATTAACATAGACTAACTTCCTTGCTTCCTTATACAGCTGTTGTTTTTTATGATGTCAGTGCATTCATTTCGGTGATGTTGGCCAACCTAATAATTTCAAATGATGATTTGTAAGCGAAGTCTAAATGAGCTCTCTCTGACAGCTAGTGATAAGCTGGGGCTGGGGGGAAAAGCTTCAGGGCCAGATTATATTTACATTCACACCTAATCTACCAAGGTATCCAGCAAACCGAGCTGTGTTGTCCAAGTGATAGATTTTGGCTGGGGTTGGGTTACAAACCACTTGAATGCAGGGCCGCCCAGAGGATTCCGGGGGCCCGGGGGTCTTCGGCGGTGGGTGCCCCCGCTTCAGCAGTAAGTCGGCGGTAAGTCGTCGGCGGGGGGTCCTTCCATTCCGGGACCTGCCACCAAAGTGCCCCAAAGACCCACGGCGGGGACCCCCCTCCACCGAATTACCGCCAAAGCAGGACCCGCCGCCGAAGTGCAGCCCCCACCGCGGGTTTTCGGGGCACTTCGGCGGTGGGTCCCGGAACGGAAGGACACCCCCCGCCCCCCGCAGCCGAATTACCGCCGAAGACCCGGCTGCACTCCGGCGGCGGGTCCCGCTTCGGCTGTAATTCGGCGGCGGGGGGGTCCTTCTATCCCGGAGAGGAAGGACCCCCCCCCCCAGCGAAGACTGGGAGCAAAGAAGCTCCGGGGGCCCGGGCCCCACGAGAATTTTCCGGGGGCCCCGGAGCGAGTGAAGGACCCCGCTCCAGGGGCCCCGAAAAACTCTCGTGGGGGCCCCTGCTGGGCCCGGGGCCTGGGGCAAATTGCCCCTCTTGCCCCCCCCTCTGGGCGGCCCTGCTTGAATGTGGGGCAAATGGGGGATGAAATGTTGTTTTTATTGTATGAGTAAAGGGCAGTAGAACTGTACTTAGGGTATGGCTACACTTACGGTTTGCAGCGCTGGTAGTTTGCAGCACTGGTCATCCAGCTGTGTAGGAGCAGCGCTGGTGTGTGGCCACACTCACAGCTACCAGCGCTGGTGTGTGGCCACATTTGCAGTATTAGCAGCGCTGTTGGGAGTGCTGCATTATGGACAGCTATCCCAGCATTCAAGTGCAACAACGTGCTTTTCAAAAGAGGGGGGTGGAGGGTGGTGTACTGTGACAGGGAGCGGGGAAGATAGAGAGTGGATTTTTGGAGCCAACACTGTGTGTTAGCTTCCTGGATTGGAAAAATCACAAAATGTTCATGAGCCCTTAGTCTTAACTCTTAATTGCAATCAGCCTGCCTCCAACACGGACTCCCCGCTGTTTCACTCACTCCCTGTGGTGTACTGTGACAGGGAGTGGGGAAGAGAGAGATTGGAAAAATCACAAAATGTTTGCGAACCCTTAAAGTCTTGCAAACAGCAGGCATCCAACTCTGTTTCCCCTGCCTCTCATTTGATCGTTCACAGCCAGGTACAGATAGCTCCTGTTTGCTGTGATCAGTGTTTGTTTTTTTAGATAAGCAGTTCAACGGAGCTTCGATCGGCTCCGTTCTGTTTGCCTGCCTCTCATTTGATTGTTTACAGCCAGGTACAGATGATCACAGCAAACAGGAGCTCTGTTCGGAGCTCCGATCGGAGCTCGTTCACAACAAAACAAAGAGAGGCTGCATAACAAAACAAAGAGAGTAATTTATAAAAGCATTCTGGGATACACCTTATACCCTGGAGGCCAATCACAGCGCTGGTGTGTGGCCACACTTGATGACCAGCGCTGCAGCACCAGCGCTGGAATCCTTATTCCCCATGCCGAGTGAGGTGTACGGCCAGCGCTGCAGCCAGGGAGTTGCAGCGCTGGAAGTGCCCTGCAGGTGTGGCCACTTACTAATTGCAGCGCTGGTGGAGGCTTTCCAGCGCTGCAAATCGCCAGTGTAGCCATACCCTTAGTCTGTGATGATTTGAAGGCATCAAGAGAGAGGGCGGGGACCTGTCCCTCTCCACTGTTTAAAGACAGAGCTGATTAGGCTCCATAGAGAGTCTTTTGTTCTGTTAAGTGACCACTGCAGCTGAAATCACTGACAATCAGGTCTAAGTGCTTAGTCCTGTTGTGGGGACAGTGTTCCTGTGGATACAATGTTTTTGTGTAAGAGACAGCCCAGACTGCACTAGCAGTGAGGTTCCCCCACTGAGAGCTCAGCTGAAATCACTGAGAGCTGGTGGAACCTCAAGAGACCAACTCGCAGAGGGCAAAGTGGCAGGTGGCAGCAGAAGGTGACTGCGCAGGGCCATTGGCAACAGAGCGGTGGAGTGAACAGTGGCACAACGAACAGCCGTGGCCAGAGCGAACAGTGAGCAGCTGGAGGAACAAGTAAAGTGCCTTCTTGTCCCCCACCTGGAAGTTGTACTCACGTGAAAGCACCTCTGAACTCTGAGTCTCCACTGACCAAAGACAACACCGGAGAGCGGGGTGCGGTGGAGGGAAAAGCGAGGGGCACCTTAATAAACATTTGTTTGTTGGACTATATTTTAGTCACTTTGCTCCAGAATGCTAGATTTGTGACTGGGAATGGAAGCTTATATAAATATGTTTCCTAGTAGGCCAAGATTTTTAAGTGTTGCATCCCTCCCATCCTGGCTAATAGCCACTAATGGACCTATTCTCCAGGAATTTATCTAGTTCTTTTTTTAATCCTGTTATAGTTTTGGTCTTCACAGCATTCTCCGGCAAAGAGTTCCCTGGGTTGACTTTATATTGTGTGAGGAAGTACTTCCTTTGTTTTTTAAAAACCTGCTGCCTATTAATTTCATTGGGTGACTGCTAGTTCTTGTGTTATGTGAAGGATTAAATAACATTTCCTTATTCACTTTCTTCGCACCACTCAAGATTTTATAGACCTCTATCATATCCCCCTTAGTCATCTCTTCTCTAAGCTGAAAATTCCCAGTCATTTTAATCTCTCCTCCTGTTTTATATCCCTGATCATTTTAGTTGCCCATCTCTGTACCTTTTCCAATTTCAATATATCTCTTTTGGGATGGGGTGACCAGATCTGCACACACTATTCAAGGAGTACACATACCATGGATTTATAGAAAGGCAATATGATATTTTCTGTCTTAGTATCTATCCCTTTCTTAATGATTCCCAACATTCTGTTTGCTTTTTTGACAGCTGCAGCACATTGAGTGGATGTTTTCAGAGAACTATCCACAATGACTCCAACATCTCTTTCTTAAGTGGTAACAGTTAATTCAGATGCCATCATTTTGTATGTATAGTTGAGATTGTTTTCCAATGTGCATTACTTTGCATTTATCAACATTGAATTTCATTTGCCATTTTGTTGCCCAGTCACCCTGTTTTGTGAGATCCCTTGGTAACTCTTCACAGTCTGCCTGGGGCTTAACTATCTTGAATAGTTTTGTATCATCTGCAAATTTTGCCACCTCACTGTTTACCCATTTTTCCAGATGAATATGTTGAATAGGACTGGTCCCAGTACTGACCCCTCAAGGATGCCACTATTTATCTCTCTCCATTCTGAAAACTGATAATTGATTCCTACCCTTTGTTTCCGATCTTTTAACCAGTTATTGATCCATGAGAAAACTTCCCTCTTATCCCATGATGGCTTACTTTTCAAAAGTCAATTTAAATTAAATTTTTTTTACTTATATATTTTTAGAAATCTAGAACTGTTATGCGTTTTGGTGTAACTTGCATTATTCTTATGTTAAATTTGCATCATCCTAACAAAACATTTACTTTATTCATATCTCTTTTATATATCATTGGTCCTGACACCCCTCCTGTAAATTCGAACCCCCCCCCTAATTCCAATTCTCGGGGAAACCACTGAGTAGAGCTGTGAGTGGCTGGCAAGGCATCTGGTGCCAGAGCAAATGCTTGGACAGTGGACCAAGCAAGATGCACCCCCTGGCCGCCACCAGGGTGAGAGGTGAACTCTGCAGATGCACCTCTACATTCTGGGTCTTCATTGTGTTGACAGCAAAGTTCGTTGTCTGACCGCAGAGAGACAGGCAACACCAGCAAGGTCCGATAAAAAGTTCTTTATTGACAAGTGCACGCATCAGTAAAGAACAGCTCGTATCCGAAAAGAACCAGCCCCCTCTTTACAGCTTAGTATTAGCTTATATAGACAGTTTTATTACGTCATAAATCATTTACTTAAGCAATTGTGAAAGTAGAATGAATTATATTGTAAAAATAAGAATGGATTAAAGAAATGTTGTATGTACCTTTAAGCAGAAATACGAAATGTTGAAATACAGGTGCCAGGAAAAGAAACATTAGGCATAAACAATGGTGCTAATGGCGAAACATTAACAGAAGATGGGTAATAGTTAGTATATGCATGCCTAGCCCAGGTAAACTTATCTGATTCTGCTTCCTTTGTTATCTTGTTAAGTTCTCACCCTTTTATCTGTATAAATAAGATAGTTTGTGTCTTGCATGGTGCTCACATTATCTGGGTGTTATTAGCAGAGCGCTGTGCTAATAAAACAGAGTGGTCTGACAAACTGTGAGTCCTGAGTCTAACTTTGACAATTTGGAGGTTCCACCGAGATGGCAACCGTCTTCACTGGGGCTGTGTGATTCCTGACTGTTTTTGTAGGATGACCGTGGCAGCCGGCACCTGGGCATTTGGCCCGAGCGGTCCTCCACCAGAACGGAAAGGTGCACGACCACAGTGAAGTCTACGCCATTGAACCTGTTGGTTCCCACTCTGTTCTGGTAGGGATCCCGGGATCTGACATCAGGAATCTGGTCAGGTAATTATTTCTGTGTTTTGTCCGGACTGAGGACTGTCCTGTCTCTGTGTCTATCTGTCTTCCTGTGGAGTGTTTGAGTCTGGGTGCCATCTCTGTCCGGGGATCGGCCGACCAAGGGGTTCCTGTCCCTGCGGTCTGAGTGAGTGGAATCTGCACAATTGCAGCCGCACCACACTTTGGGTAATACCCCTGGTGTGAAAGCAAGGGCAATTGAGGCAGTAGCCTGTGGGCTCCTTTTGTGTGTTGCTCTGACGAACCCGAATTTCCTTCTTGTGCGATTGGTGTGTGAAGTCATCCTGTATGGGTAACCAGACGTCTAAGTCAGGACAGTTCCCTAAACGAATGCTGGCTCATTTTATATATTTAGGATGGGTCCAGACTCCTGTAAGAAGGGTCCGGACTCCTGTAAATTTCTGGAAAAATGGTCTAGGCTAACTCAGGGGGATCCCAAAACTCAGTGGCCACTGTTAATATCTTGGAACAAAGACCGAGTGGACGTCTTAAATGACAAACTCGGCCAACCTAAAACTAAATTGGCTAAAGAAGAGGTTAATTGTTTCATTCAGTGGTGGGAAGAGGCAAATCGTAGCTAGACAAAATCAAAACTCGCCTCTCTCAAATATTCAAATAATAAGTTAAAAGCTTTATTAAAAGCCTCCTCTCCCACCACCAGACCGAGCGCTCCCCTTTACCCCGTTCTCAAAAACCCACCCCGGATTGATCCAACCCCCTTAATTCTCCTATCTCATTGTAAAAAGGACAAAAAGCCCCTTGTTCTGTTCCCCTTTGTTGTCTGCCTCAAAAACTGATTCTTTAGTGTTCCACTAACAATTCAGCAAGGGGAGGGGCTCCTTTCCTTGAACATTTATTTCAAAATTGTGAAGTGACCACAATATCACTCAAACAGTTCATTCAAGAAAAAAAAAAAAAAAAAAAAAAAGCAGGATCGGGCCCAGAAAAGCAGGCAAGCAACAGATAAAGAAACTGAAAAACAGGTTGGAAGCCCTAAGGGCATAGTGTAAGGAGTAAGAAAAGCAGTAAGTGCAGGCATGAACCCCTGGAACAATACTTAAAATGGTGAAATCTGAGGGGATAAAGGTGTTATTTTGGGAGAAAAACAAGTGATTTAAGGAAAGAGAGTGAAAAGTTAACTCTACAAAGGCTGGAGAGAATTAAGCAGTTAAATTTTGTGAAAATGTGTATGTATCTATTTGTGAAAATATGTAAAGTTCTAAGAATCTAAACCAGCACATCTGGTTTGTAAAACTCCTGTTTTGTAGGTGTAAGATAAATTAGTTTTGTTTTTGTTTTTAATGCCACTAAAAAAATTCATTTGACTCTTAATTCAAAGTTGCAAAACTGACAGACCTTTTTGCAAGACACAGGTAATTAGTGATGTTTGGCTTTGGGATTTAGCATTTAACCCTTAAGGGGTAACTTGATTCTTTATAAAATTTAAAATGTTTTTTTAAATAAAAACCAAGTCATGGCTGCAATATGGCAGTCAAAATCAGGAGAATAGGGAGAGATTCTGGAGTCTTTTTGTTTGTTTGGTTTTGTTTTGTTTTTTTGGTAACAATAGCAGATAAGAGCTGTAGTGAAAAAAAAAATAATTTTTTAACAGTGCCCCTCTGAAGCAACAGCAGAGGTGAGGTGCACAAAACAAAAAGAAGCAATGTTAAAAACACTGAGCCTTAAAATTGCTCTGTGTAATCAGACTGTCACTTTTGATAAGGGTACATGAAAACTCTGTAAGAAAAAAGAAACAGTTACATCGTATGTAAAAATTCATATGGCTAATGTTTAAAAAAAAAAGTTGTACTATAGAAGAAATGTGCTTTTTCCCTAGGACATGTGCAGTGTATATTGTAAAAAGGGGTAAAAAAAATACAAATGAAATATGCTACTGAATTAAAATCCTATTAGGGCTCCAAAAAGAGCCGCAATAGACTGTTTTCTTTTTCAGATCTCTGTGTGTTTTGTAAGCAGGAGTTGAAAGTGGAAAGAAATCAAAACTCTGGTGGAAGTTGATTGTGTCCCTTTTAAGACAGAGTCTCTGAGCTCTGCTGATGGCTTTGAATCCAAAAGCCAAGCCTGTGTTGATGCAAATTACCTAACTGATAAAGGAAGGTGAAAACTGCCAGCACAAAATAAATTGCCTAAATAAAAGACATGGTATAACAAGATCCCTTTAAGAGATTTGATGCTAAATGTTATTGTTAATATTAAACATTGAAATAAATTTAATGTTAGTAAGTACCCCTGTAACAAGGTATAGTGTGTATGATTTTTGGAAAAATCCTTGAAGGTAATATGGTAATGATGCTTCTCAGCTATCACCTGTGAATAAACTTAAAACACACACACAGGAAAATATGGGGGTAATTCCTCTGTTTTGCCTGCAATCAGCAAGGGTATTTGTAAAAGAAAGGAATCTTTTAAGCAACAATCAATGCCACCCTGAAAGAGGTAGAAAAATGTTATTTTTGTCTTTCAGAAAATCAGAAAAAGCTAATACCAGCTACAGAACAACCTATTAAAAAAACAAAAGTTTAAAAAAAACATACTGCAATAGCTATGGAATGTACTAAAATGCAGATATTTAGAACATAAGATGTTTTGGGTAATATCAGAGAATATTAAGGTTTTAATACATCTGTTAAAGCAAAGAAAAAGATAATTGTTTAATACCTATCAATATAACTGGATGCAGTATGACTCCAGTATGGTAACACAAAATTTGTTAAGTGAAGAAATTGTTGTTAAAATTGCACACCCCAACAGGCTCTGGAAGCAAAGATATGGAAAGCTAGCCCACTCCACAGATTGCGCCTGGGATCCTTCTGGCTACCTCAAACCTCAAGCCAGTGGGCTGGGAGGAAGGGAAACTATTGGACACTAGAGGTTGTACCAAGTGGACTCCTCAAAAGTGGGTATGCTTATCCATGCCTGTTGCTCCAAAGCCCTGTAGTAAAGACATCTCACTAGGATCCTGTATGTGGGATAAAATTAATAATTAGACCAAAGTATTGTATAACGGGCAATGTGTGTGTTAATTCTTGGAAAGAAGTGTTTTAAAAGGATAGAAGTTTTAGCAACCCATCAGTAGACAAATGTACATGTAATGTAAGTACTGTGTTTACCAATAATCACATTTACTATTTGCCACAACCAAAAAGTCTCAGCTTACTGTAAGCACTGATTTAGCTGAGTTCTCTATCAGTCTTGGCATTGAATGGCAAACAGTTACCAATTATCTGTTTAAAAAGGTAACATAGTTCCTAAAAACAAACAAACAAAACACTGTGGGAAACAGAACCATTCATATTATCTGGATGGTCTCCCACAACTACTGGCATACTAATGTTACTACCCCTAATTGTTTTTGGTTTTAAATTGTATGTGTTTAATTGAAATGTTTAAAATATGCTGGTGGATAAAACAAATGTATGCAAAGCTAGAGCCACAGGCCCAAATCACCTCCCAGTATTTTACTACATAATAGTGACACTGGCGATTGATAATCTTAGTGTCAAAAGGGGGATATGTAGAAGCTGGACTTTATAATGTATAATTTGATTTCATCCTGCCAGCCACCCTTTTTGAATAGCAGAAAGAAATGACCCTCTGGAACTGTAAGATTCTGTTTTCCCATATGCATTACAAATTGGGCCCTCTCTAACTCTTTGTTTTAAGATTTAGGTAGTAAGAGACAGGATTCTCTATTGTGTCTATGTTAAGTAAATTAAAGAAACATTGAAGGCCTGGGTCTCAGTGTAAATTGTCTTGGTTATTAATTGTAAAACTTAGCAAGGTTTAATTTGCAATGCCTTTTTGCTCGATATAAAATACTACTGTTTGTATTCTCAATCTGTTTGTGTGAATGAGGAATGAATGCATCAGGAAAAGATAAGGTGTGAAGGCCATTGTTATAGCCAGAGTCAAGGAAAGAAGCAAAAAGACTTAAAGAGTATCAAAGAATCATCAGGCACTGCTTACTACCCAGACGGCTGTTAAACTGTCTGGAATCCGCAGCATGAATACATGCTTTGCCGTGTAAGAATGCACCACCCCCAGCGAACCAATCATCACCTCAGGACCATGCAGAGTCAGTTTTGACTCCAGAAGATGACGTAGAGGAACAGCCTGCAATACCTTACAATCTATGTTCTCGTAAGGGTTGCCAGAAGCAGACGACTACCTAAAGCAAGGCCCAAGAAAAAGCAGTAGTGAGCCTAGCGCCTGCTGCCTGGTGGACATAAAACTGTGACTACAGTTCCCTCAGTTGAGGTTGTCAGAACCAGAAGGGCCCTGCCTCCAACATGCACCTCTGGTGGTGCCTGTTCCTCGGCTGTTGGTGTCTGAAGGTCTGGGGAGTCCACAATGACAATTCTTTTATCCAGCAGCAAGTGTGGATAGCTCAGACCCTTAATATTTCTAAATGCTGGGTCTGCAGCCACATCCCAGCCCACTCTCAAACTGATGTTCCTGTCCTGGCTATCCCACTCAATTCCCCAGACCTCACTGGAGGACCTTGTCCGTTTAACACAATATGGAACAGTAATGACACCTGGGAAGAGACTATTGGCAGTTCCTTTAACCCACTTGGGGAGTAATACACCAGGCAAAAAGGCTCCTGAGGTTAAAAGAAGTAGTTAAAATAATGGCAAATAAAACTGAAGAAAGTTTAAGAGCCCTGGCCAAAGAAACAGGGGCGATCCGACAGGTGGTCCTCCAAAACCGTCAGGCATTGTACATAGTGCTGGCGGCCAAAGGAGGGACCTGTGCTCTCATTGGAAAACAATGTTGTGTGTTTATACCTGACGATACCAATGAGGTAATAGATCACGCTAGCCACTTAGAACAAATTGCATATCTTCCCCATGAAGAGCCAAGTTCTTTATGGAAGTGGCTAAGTATTCTCTGGCATAGGAAACTGGTTGTTTCAGGGAGCCCTGACTATCCTGTTTGGAATCCTAATAATTTTTGTATGTTTTCAGTTAGTCTCCTGTTGTACCCAAAATTGTGTAAGGCATGCCACTCAGGTGACTGCCCCAGAACAGAGTGCTAATATGATGATTTTGAATATTGCTGATGAACAAAGAGATAAAGAACGGTTAATATGTGGAACCCAGTAAAATTTTGGTCATGGCGTGAGCTTGACCAAAAGGAGGGATTGTGAAAGTAGAATGAATTATATTGTAAAAATAAGAATGGATTAAAGAAATGTTGTATGTACCTTTAAGCAGAAATACGAAATGTTGAAATACAGGTGCCAGGAAAAGAAACATTAGGCATAAACAATGGTGCTAATGGCGAAACATTAACAGAAGATGGGTAATAGTTAGTATATGCATGCCTAGCCCAGGTAAACTTATCTGATTCTGCTTCCTTTGTTATCTTGTTAAGTTCTCACCCTTTTATCTGTATAAATAAGATAGTTTGTGTCTTGCATGGTGCTCACATTATCTGGGTGTTATTAGCAGAGCGCTGTGCTAATAAAACAGAGTGGTCTGACAAACTGTGAGTCCTGAGTCTAACTTTGACACAATCCACCCCCTTTGTCTAACAACTAGAAATTAGACACCTTTTAATATATACGCATGCCTAGTCTCTACAGCATTATATTGTTAATATCTCAACAAGCGCCAAAGGTTAGGAATGTGAGGGAGTTAAAAACACACCGAACACTAAACTAGGGAGTTAGAGTCAGAACTGTGAGATGCTTGTGTTTCTTATCAGTCCTTCAAACACTGTTTCTTAACACAACACAGCTGGCACCAGCCCCCTCACTTATCTTACTCTTTCCCAGGGCTTTGTGAGACAATACTGCTTCTCAGTATTCCACTCTGGGTTTACCCAGAAACCTCTGCTAGCCTGATTTCAGTCAGGTTGGCCTAACCGGTTTTGTACTACATCTTTATTCAGGCCTAACAACTCTGTAGCCCCCACATATGCCCCAAGTCCCCTTTTCTCCTCCCATACTTGGAGCTGTTGGGGGGGGGGCAGAGGGAGGAGCTTCGAAGGGCCATAGAGCTAAGAGGCCAGAGGTTGGGTAGACAGGAGTCCTCCAGGCCATAGGGGATAGGATTACTTGGCTAGAGAAACCAATTTTTCCATTCCCAGTGGGCTGTTGCCCCCCGCCGCCCCGCATGTCTCAGTGGCACTGTCTGACCCAGGATCCCCAGAGTTCTCCTGGATCATACAGGACAGTGGCAAACAGGCTGCACAGTCCCTGGGTCAGTGATGCTATTGGCTTCTCTACCATGCAGCAGCCTCCAGGGTCATAGAGACGGGATGATAGAAAGTCCACAGGGACAGGTCACAGAGACAAGGGTGTATGAGGCTAGACAGGCTGATCTCCGGGCTCCCAGTGAGATATTTCCCTGCCCCTCCCCTGCATGTATTAGGGACACAGTCTGAGCCGGGATCCCCCCACCCAGAGCCAGGGTCGGATTCTCCCCCCTGGGACGGAGCCAGGCGGGAAAGTGAAGATCGGGGCCTCGTCACGAGCATCGATAAATGTCACCTGCCCCCGGTCACAGTCCAGACAAACCCGCATCCTGCTGGGGAACCGGCTCAGGGGCAGGGGGGTCTCAGGGGAGGTGAGAGCCCGGAACTGATCCCCCCATCGTTCCACAGCCCAGATCCCCCCCTCAGGGCTGAGGCTGATCTCTCCCTTCCTCCCCACAGACTCTCTGGCCACCCCCACAGCCCAGTATCGCCCAGCCCCCACCTCCACCTTCCAGCAATGTCTCCCCGAGGTGAATCCCTCACAGCCCAGCACACAGGTCCAAGGGTCAAATCTCTCAGGGTTGTTGGGCAGTCGCTGCCATGTGTCTCCCCATCTCACACTTTTCCGATCCTCAGACAGGACGAGGTTGGGATGAGCCGTGTCTGGATCCAGAGTCACATTCACTGGGGAGAGAGAATCAGAGCGTTAGGGGCAGAGCTCGGCCCTGGGGGAGCCTGGGGCCATTTCTCAGATTCCCCAGCAGCCCCGTCCTGGCTGGGACAGGCCTGGATCCCAGGGAGCTGCCTCTGCCCTGGGCACCTGAGACTGAGCAGGGACGTCACTGCAGCTCCTCAGGGTAGTGATTGATCTATCGGGGATCAATTTATAGAGTCTAGTCTAGACAAGATGAATCAGGGGCAGCATCTTAGCTCGACCGCCCCCGCCCCCCTTAGCATAGACCAGGGCCTAGTGTGTTTCTCATTTGCTAACAGAAGCTTCAGCTCCCGGCTCCCCCTGTTGGGGCTGCTCCATTCCCAGGGGCAGAGACACAGCCAGGAAGGCGTCAGAAGCTTTTATTGAGGAGGGAGCAGAGGAGGCCGGTACCAGCTTTATACCCCAGAGGGAAACTCCCTCCCCTAAGGCAGCCTCCACTCCCAGGCCGGGGAACAGAGAGGAAGGTGCAGCACTGGGGAAGAGCTGCTTAAAACCACAGAGTAGGAGGTGGCATTGGGTGGGGGAGCCCCATCCCCAGCCCAGAGAGAAGGGAGGCGCTGCCAGCATCACAGGGAGAGCATCTCCCCAATCCAGGAAGCAGTGAGCTGTTCCAATGGGAGAGCCCAGCCCTGCCCACAGGAAAGGCAGGATGTTGGAGAAGAGCGATGGGGAGACCTCTCCACTAGGGTAAACCAGAGAAATGTGTCAGCCCTCAGGGCAGAGAGCTCTGTTCAGATGCTGCTTAGTGAATGTTTCTGTTCATCAGTGTGGGCATGAACTCAGCACTAAGGTTGGTGTCAGGAGTGTTTGTGTGATGACAGTCTGGGATTTCCCCACGAGTTCTGGAACCTTGGTACAAGTTGGGGGTGGGGCACGAGATCCCACCAGTGGTGGCCCCGCCCACTCCGTGGCCCTGCCCCATTACTCCTCTTCCGACCAAGCCCTGACCCCTGGCCAGGCTGTGAGCGTTGCCTGCTGAGGAGATCCCTTGACCCTTCACCTGTCCTGGGTGGGTCTCTGGGGGGCCTGAGAGCAGCCCCCGTTCCATGTCCCCGCTCCCCGGGGTGCTCCACCCAGGGCAGGTGGAGGGTGCAGGGCTCCACACTGCCACTCGGGCTGCCAGGGTGGGAGCCCGGCTCTGGTTTCTCGCCTGGCCAGGGACAGGGTCTCGGGGGAAGAGGAGCAGGGGTTGGGCCGCTGAGAGGGGCCAGTGCAGGGAAGAGGCTCCAATCTCACCCTGTCTGTGCGCTCCGAGTGGTTCCCCTCTTTTTCTCTCCAGTGCAGACGGCAGAGTGTCTAGAGGGGGAAAGATAAGAGAGGTGAGATTTCAGACTTCATATTTATAACAGCGTCCCCACTCTGATCTCCTAGAACTGTGTTTTCATCATGACACAGAAAGAGAGGGAGACACACTCAAGTATTTAATGTGACAAGGTCTGAAACCTCTTTCCTCTCTCATTCAGGCATCTCCCAGCAATGGACCCAACATCCTTGTGAACTCCCGACTTGTCAAAAGACATGAAATTGTAGTAAAGATCCTTGGGTCCTGATTCTGTCACCCCAGATCTGCTTAGGTTTCATCAGGGGAAGTTTGAGTCGCCAGACTGAGGTCCCAGTTATGCTGGTACGCCCTCAAGGTGATATTGGACACTGGACTATGAACTATTTCTGAAAGAACTCTTTACAGCTAGAAAGCTCGCTATCTCCACTATGAATCTGAACCTCGATGAATCAAACTCATGTCTGTTTGTATACTGATCTTTTAACCATACTCTCTCTCTTGTTTTTTAATAAAGTTTAGTTTCGTTAACAAGAAATGGCTGTAGTGTGTATTTGGGTAAGATCTAAAACAATCATTAACCTGGAACGTAATGTGTCCGATCCTTTGGGATTGGTAGAACCTTTTCTGTTATATAATGAAGTAAGATTTTCAGAAATCATTGTATTTGACATAAGGGAAATGTTTCCTTAAGTGACCTTGTTATTAAGTGATGTGTTCATAAGTTCCCCTGTGGGATACAGAGATGTTTCGACCACACAATGTGCATAAAGACACCAGACACCCACAATGTACTGCCCAGGAGCAGTTAGCAAAGTCCAAAAAGTCCCATGTGGAGAAAAGGGTCAAAGTGACCCGTGCACGTCAGTGTGTAATGACAGGTAATAAACGAATAAAATACCTTCGACAGCAAAAGCCCTGCCAGTTAGAAGATACTTACAATGCATAACACACATGCATGTGTAGTGTATGAGTTATACAAGATACTTTCTATTCATAACATTCAAAGGTGATTGGAAAAGAACTAATAAATATATACTCTGGATGTGTATAATACGTCAGACATTGTAAGGAGCATCATAGGAGAAATGCATCATGACCTACCTATGCCCCAGGAGAAGGTAACTGGGCAGTATTTCTTTCAGTATGTTTGTCATTTCTTACTTTAACAAGTATCAGAGGGGTAGCCGTGTTAGTCTGGTTCTTTAGAAGCAGCAAAGAATCCTGTGGCACCTTATAGACTAACAGACGTTTTGCAGCATGAGCTTTCGTGGGTGAAAGCTGCTTGCATCCGAAAAAGTGGGTACTCACCCACGAAAGCTCATGCTGCAAAACGTCTGTTACTTTAACAGTAATTGTAATGGCAAGACATGCTTTTGGAACAAATAACGGGTTGAATTAATCAGCCTGAGTGTCTTAGACCCTAAGTGTATGGCATTCTCATCCAACAATTAAATGGAAACATAATGTAATTATGAACCAATTGACCAGAGCCATTCTCTTTCCACAGCCTCAGACACTTATCCCAGTTTCCCCTCCTAGATTCCTTCTAGGTACCTTTGAACTTCCTCAGAGCCTCCAGTAGCGCAATAGTTTTCTGGGAGAAACCACTGACTTGTTCTTCCAGTTCAGGAGAAATCTCCTCTGGCTGCTGCAACTTCCTCTTCTTACACCTATAGAGAAACAATTTCATGTGATTACAGTTCATTGTGAGATTCATTCTAAGTGGTTGCTAGGGAGTCGCTGCTCTAATGGGCCTGGAGTTAGAATTCTTCTGCTTCTCCCAGCTGCAGAAATCTGTCCCCTAGGAACTAGACTGAGGCACAAACTCCCACCTCCCCAGCTCATTCCACACAGGTATCCAAATGGTCCTGAGGCGGGAAAGACTCTTGACCACTGCTGGCCTGGGCTGAATGGTAACCAGGGCCCCAGCAGTGACAGGCCCATATTCCATCTCCACTATCCTGAGGAGGCCAGTCCCCCAGGGAGGTGACATCTCTGGGAAATACTTGAGGTCCGTCCTTCCCACTGAATGGAGAATTCCAGAGTTTTCTGTGCAAGGGTGAGAACCTCCGGATGAAGTTGATCAGAGAGATTTGTATCTAGAATGTGACCTTCCCCACACATTTTGCTGTACAGCCCTGGGGAGATGCAGTGCTAACATCACCATTAAGCTCTTTCCCAGTATTGTGAAGTGCGAGGGGGAGTGAGAGGGAGCTACGTACCTGCTCAAGGTGCTTCTGACATTCTAGAGGGGAAGGAGTGGGAGAGAGAGAGAGAGAGGAAAGACTGTCAGTTCCATTTGACTCACACAGGGGATCCCAGGGAAGGGATTTTGTAAATATGGGGAAGAGAGGCCCTGCCCTGACCCCAGGGCCATGGATTCACTGAGCTAATGGGGCTTTTCCATCTCTAAGATCTCTGTCTGTAACTCTGCAAAGAACAATAGTCACTCACATGTCAGCAATGCACACGCCGAGTTACACTCAGATCTCTGACCGCGGGCTCCAGTGCTTATGATTCAGGAGCCCTCCCTTCCCTGTGTGGGGATCTGGGATGTTTCTAACCACAGGTGCTGGCTTCTAATTGTCCCTGGAGGTGCTCAACCCCAGGCCCTGACCCGACTCCGCCCCTTCCCCAATGCCACACCTCCACCCTCCCTCTTACCACTGAGGCAGGTGGGAAGTGCTGGGAGGGAGGGGGAGGAGTTGATCGGTGGGCATGAGGCGCTAGGGGTAGAGTGGGGGAGCTGGCTGCCAATGGGTGCTAAGCACCTACTAATTTTTTTCCCTGGGTGCTCTGGCCTTTAAGCACCCATGGAATCGGTGCCTCTGTTTCTCCCTGTCTCACCTGCAGGAATTCACTCACTGGCTTCTGACACTTCTCCTCCAGCTCACTGATCAGCTCACTGAGATGGGAAATCTGCTTGGAGAGTTTACTGACATTTTCATTCTGGATCCTCACAATCTCCTCGTCCAGCTTCTTCAGCTGGGCCAGCAGGAGTCGCTCTTGTTCCTCCAGGAACTGCCGCAGTTGCTGAAATTCAGACACAACCTTCTGCCTCTCGGTTTGTGTTTGTTTCTGTACGAAAATAGGGGAAGGGCTGGTCAGGGACATGATTGGAGCCTGGGGTCCTTTCACGGAGAGCTGAGTGTGCAGGAGGGAGAACTTAGTTGAAAATCCTAAGATTTCTGACATTTGACTTTACCCTAGGGAGAGGATTCTCTCACAGCTTCCCCTTCAGCCCCTGTATCTCTGAAAGGGAGGTTTCCATGTCTGTCATGTTAGCATATTATGTCATTCATGGTCTCTGGGAATTCAGACCCAGAGCAGCAGGAGGCAGGACTCAGCACTACACTGACAGAGACACCAGGGGAGAAAAAAGAAACAAACATGTTAATGCACGAAATGACCAGACACAGGGGACAGCACCTCACGGGTAACATTCAGTTCACTTGGGGAGGATTTCTGGGCAAGACACAAGGGCGAGACATTAACTGATCAACTGAAATGGAAGCTTAGGGCTTGTCTATGCACAAATCTAACCCAGTAATCCATGGTCATGGAGAAACACACACAAGTCCACATTCACCAAGGCCACACACAGGAATCTGCCTCCAAACAGACCTCCCACTGCCAGTCCCTGCTGGTTCATAACAATAGGCACCTACCAGATACTCCTGACTTTCCCCCTCTCCGGTCACTTTCAATCCCAGCAGCTTTTCTTGCTCTTTCCTCAGAGTCTTCAATTGGGTCTGGATTTTTGGCTGAAGAAACACAAATGATTTGGGAACTTGAATTTGAATGGTTGAGAGGGGTGTGGAGCTTTTCGTTTTTTCATCCAAGATGACTGTTGGTCCTAATCACTTTGTGATATTAGGGCCAACAAGGAGATGAAACCTTATCAATGCAGACTGGGAGTGTGTCATTATTAGACTCGTTACCAATTCAGATTCAGTCTTTTTAGTAATTAGAGAGAGATCTCAATTATAACCAAGCTTTACTGGTATTTGTGAATTGATGAGTGGTACAGAGCATAACAGGACATTGGAGTCACATGGGGGTGAATCAATACATCTGTTTTTGAGGTTTAATGAACAAAGTGATACAAATCCCAGAAGCCACCAGGGTTTCAATATGGGCTGGGATTTCAGCCCTGAAGCCCTGGGGACTTCACTGGTTGGGCTGAGCTGGTCTAGGCACCAGGGCAATCCCCATGAGACATCAGGAGGCCATTCGTCTGGTTGGAAGCTCCACAGTCCAAGTTTTGTGGAGCACTATTCGTGTCTGGTAAGGACCTAGCACTGGGTGTGGCTTCGTCCGGTGAAAAAGAGGGAAAAGGAGACCGAGGATGCAGGAGGACACCAGCGAGGGTGGGGGCAGGGGTGTGAGTGGCACTTCCATGCAGAATGATGCAGGTGGGGTCGAGGTGACAAAGGCGGGGGAGGGCCCAAGCAGGCTGATCGATTCAGGTGCGGGAGGGCCCCATGCAGGCAGGCATGGGGATGTCCTATATTCTGGGGATGCCTCAGGGCCCCTCCTAATGAGGCAGATTTGTATAAGGAACTGTTGGGATTTCCCCCAGTGCTGCCCTAAACCCTTTCCGTGGCAATGCCCTCTGGGTAGGTCCCCACTGTCCCATTCCCTGGTAAAGATCCCGGAAGTAGTGCATTCTGGGAGATTTCTAAAGGCTGCCTGGTGGGACTAACAGAACAGCTCTGGCTGGTCCCTGCCCACGTACACAACAGAGCAGGTCAGACTGGCACCGGTCAGCTCCAGCCTGGGGTTGGTTTTGCTACAACCCAGTGTAATCCCAGTGGTACTTGGCATGGACCTGAGCGGTCTGGAGCCCTTTTGTGTGCGGACTGAAGGTGCTCAGGGTCCCACACAGTGTTTAGCCCAGTGATCTCCTCTAGTGCAGACCGGCAGCATCTGAGTTTAACCCTTCATGGAACAACGCAGGAATTCAGATTCCCCCTGGGAAACCTCCTCTCCCTGGTGAGTCTGGGGCTTTTCTCAAGGAATCTTTTCCTCCTACTGTTCACATGTCATCATTGCTCCGTGCTCCTGAGGGGGACAGTGTATTCTAGTGGTTAGGGCACTGGGCTTGGCCTTGGAAAAATGGGGATTTATACCCAGTTCTGACACTGACCTACTGAGTGACCTTGGACAAGTCACTTCCCCTCTTTGTGCCTCAGTTTCCCCTCCCACCTTTTGCCTCTCTTGTCCAGTTAGACCAGGGGTGGGACAACATGGGAGCGGGGAGGGGCCAGCCTCCTCAGCCAGGAGCTCAGGGGACAGGCAGGATGGGCCTGTGGCTGGATGTGGCCCGCAGGCCGTAGTTTCCCCACCCCTGAGTTAGACTGTAAATGGCTCAGGGCAGGGATTGTCCCTCACTGGGTTTTCTACAGGGCCCCCCCACAATCGAGGTCAGATCTCAACTGGGGGCTGTAGGGGCTGCTGGGATGCCAATAACAATAATAAACACTGTGACACAGTCAGTAATAACAGCCACAGCTTGTAACTCCCCCTTCTCCAGCCTGAAGGCAGCGCTCCCACATAGACTAGCCTGCAGCTCTAGTGAATGAAACCTCACTGGGCATTTAATGACTTCTGGTCTGCAGAGAGTTCCCTTAGTTCACTGGTGGGAGCTGGGTTTCAAAAGGTTTCATCTGCTCAGAGAAAACTTTCCACATCAGACAATTTTTAAATCGTTCTCTTGCCTTTCTTGCCAGGCTGGAGTATCATTAATTTGTACAGTCTCTTTCATGCAATGAAGGCTACACACAGCTTAGTGACATAGATACACCAGTCTCAGGATACTTGTGTTGCTATTAACTTTGGATTTGAATTACAGGTTATTATCCATTAGACGGGACAGCAGTTCCCTACCTTGTACTCCTGGGCAGCCTCCTGGATGGGAACCACCGTGTGAGAGCGGTGAGCCCGGGACTCTCTGCAGAGCACACAGATGGGGGTTTGATCTTCTTCACAGAACAGTTTCAGAGCCTCCTGGTGTTCCTCACACACCCCGTCCCCTCCGCTTCCCTTTGCTGCCTGTAAACTCAGTCGCTTGGCGATTTCTACCATGTTTGCCAGCTGCCTGTTGGGCCGGAGGTTTCTCTGTTGCACAGTTTGTCTGCACTGAGGGCAGGAGGCAGCTGTATCGGATCCCTCCCAGCACTGGCTGACGCAGGCTCGGCAGAAATTGTGCCCACACTCCAGGATGACAGGCTCTGTGAAATACTCCAGACAGACGGGACATGTCGCTTCCTTCTGGAGACTTTCCATGGGGTTCTCTGCAGCCATGGCTCCCTCTGGGCAGTTTGTAACAGGCTTTGTTTCAAATTCCTGAGTTCACACTATGCCCCGCCTGCAGCAGCAAGGGGGTGTTTCCCTTCCTGGAACTGACTCCTGCTCTTTGTTCAGTTGGAAGGGGCCTACCTGTAAGATTACAGCCCTGGAGGTTGTGGTGAAAAATTTACCACTAGGGCTGTGGTCTGGCAATCAGCCCCTGTGCTGGTGCGGAGGGTCACTGGGGTTTCACATGGACGTCAGCTCTCCCTGTGAGGATGAGCCTGCAGGGGCAGGGTCTGTGTGTCTAAGGCCTTGTCTACACTACAGGACTATTTCGAATCTACTTAATTCGAATTTGTGGATTCGACCTTATGAAGTCGAATTTGTGTATCCATACTAAATACACTAATTCGAACTTCTGAGTCCACATTAACGGGGCCGGCGTCGACTTTCGAAGCGGTGCACTGTGGGAAGCTATCCCACAGTTCCCGCAGTCCCCGCTGCCCATTGGAATGCTGGGTAGAGCCCCCAATGCCTGCTGGGGGAAAAAATGTGTCGAGGGTGGTTTTGGGTAACTGTCGTCATTGAACCGTCAATCACGCCCTCACTCCCTCCCTCCCTGAAAGCGCCTGCGGGCAATCGGTTCGTGCACTTTTCTGGTCAGTGACAGCGTGGACGCCACAGCACTGCAAGCATGGAGCCCGCTGCGATCCTCGCCGTTTTCTCCTCCTCGCACTTTATCGTCCACCTCTTCCACATTCAGCTGCTGAGAAATTGGGCTACTTTTCAATGGTTCTGCAAGCACTGGGGGACCATAGGGGCCTTTTTACCAACATGAACGTCGTATGGCCGGGCAAGGTTCCTGATGCGTGTGTTCTCAGGAACTGTGGGCTGCTCAGACGCCTGCTGGAAGGTAGTTTCTTCCCGTACCACGAAATAACTGTTGTGGATGTGCATTTGCCTATAGTGATCCTCGGTGACCCAGCCTGCCCGCTAATGTACTTGCTCATGAAGCCCTATACAGGCGCCTGGGACAGCGACAAGGAACTCTTTAAATACCAGCGAGCAGCGAGCAGCGTGACCTGTGACTGTTCAGTTTCTTTACAGAGAAGCTGAACCTGCCCCTGTTTCTTTACCCAGTTACTGTTGACTCTCCTCTTCGGTTAAATACCCCGTTCTCCCCGTTTCCTCCACTTCCAAGACACGTGTAAAAATAAAATACATGTCACACTGTTACTGAGGAGAGGTTTCTTTATTCATGACTTTTCGTTAAAGGGTCGAAACTGGAACGCAGACTGCGGTGGGTAGGGTGTGCGCTGATGTAAAGACCGCCTCTAAACTCAAGGAATGACAGGCTCCTGCTCCTACAGCGGTCCGCATTGCCGGACTGCTTGTTTCAACGGAGCCTGCCATCCCTCCTTTTTGGGATTCTGTGTGCGGGGGGCTATGTGGCCTTGTGGCGGAGGAGGACGGATACAGATTCCTCTGCTGCGTGACTCAGCGGTCCACGACAAGGACCGCTGTATAAGATCTGTACCCGCCCTCCCCCGCTAAAAAGTCACATCCCCACCGCCCACACAGAACCTGGAAACCACCTCCCATACCGACCACGGTGCCTGCTGACTGCACTGTGTGTGTTACCCGCTGCTGATCCGGCCCCCGTGTCTGTACCCTGCGAAAGGTGCCTGTCCTATGCAATTAGCAACGCACTTCCCCACGCACCCCATTCAAACACAGTCTTCAGTGAAGAAACATGACGGAAACAGTACTTAACAGCAAAGTATTTTTATTACTTAAGTACACAGTTATGGGATGGGACTGGGATTGGGACTTGTTTGAGTCCGGAAGGGAAGGACTTATGCAAACGTAGGGTATGAGAGCTTTTGGTTACTTGAGCACTCTGCTGGGGTGCAGTGACAGTATTCACGGCCCAGGGTGGGCATCCTCCTGGTTATTTAGGGTGAGGGGGGTATGTGACTTTGTGGCGGGGGAGGGCGGTTGCAGAGATACTGCCGGGGGCTCTGTCCTGCAGCGGTCCTGCAGAACATACACAAGTCGCCGGAGCGTGTCCGTTTGCTCCCTCAGTAGTACAAGCATTGCTTGAGTCGCCTGCTTGTGTTCCTCACGCCACCTCTCCTCCCATTCGCTGTGTGAGCGCTGGTACAGAGAGACTTTCTCCCTCCACTGCCTCTGCTGGTCCGCCTCGGCTAGGTAGCAGCCCACACATTCATCGAAAATCGTGTCCCTTGTCTTTTTCTTTCGCCGCCTAATCTTCGCCAGCCTCTGCGAGGGGGATGCTGTGGAAGGTCTGGAGACAGTGGAAGCTGTGAGATGGGAAACAGTTAGTGAATTCCTTGCAATGATACTTTTTTGCGAACAATTAACTGAGTCTAGGCTGTCTCTGTGAATTTTTTGTTGAGACCCCTGTGCCTGCTGTTGCACAAATCATTTGCGCGGTGGATTCTGGGTAAATGTCGCCAGTCATTCCTTCCTCCGGGAAAGCAACGGCAGACAATCATTTCGAGCACGTTTTCCATGAAATGCCCTGGCACACGCCATAGCGTGGCAACAATGGACCCTATTTTGCCTTTTGTGTATGTCACCGTATGTGTACTGGATGCCGCTGACAGAGGCGGACCAGCAGCGCTACACAGCAGCATGCTTATGCTTTTGCATGACAGCAGCGATGGTTACCAGGCATACTGCACCGTCTACCATACCATGAACTGGTAAGAAGACGGTAATAAGATGGTCATGGTTACCTGTCCTTTTGCACTGCGCCATTTGGTGCTGTCATAAGTGCCCCTGGTCGATCAGCCAGGGGCGCAAAAGCAAAATTTGGGAATGACTCCCCGAGTCAATCCCTCCTTTTTGGGTATCTAAAAATAGAATCAGTCCTGCCTAGATTATGGGCAAGTGTACTAGAGAACCACTGTATTATGCAACCAGAGACCACAGCTGCTCTCTGTCCAATCCTGCATAAATTTTGAGCTGAACGCTATTCACAGGGTGTGCTCCTGAAACAACCCCAGCTGTTCATTCCGTTCTTCCCCCAGCCTTCCTGGGTTCCAATACCATTGTCCCCCCACTTGTGTGATGAAGTAATATAGAATGCATGAATAAGACACAGGTAGTCGTTTGTGAGAAATGAGTGGAAGGAAGCCTCCAGCTGCAATGATAGTCCAGAGATGACATTAAGGGGTGTGGAGGAGGGAGCCACTCATCCCTCTGCTAGTCCAGGGGCAATTGAATCTTTTCTTTACAATGAAGGGTGGGGGCTGATGGAGCTCAGCCCCCTGTTGCAATGATGAGGACGGTTACCAGCCATACTGCACCATCTACCATGAAAAATTAGCAACAGGCGGCCTTGACTGACCTGTCCCAAGCAAGTTGGTATGGTCGTTATGGTTACCAGTCCTTTTGCACTGCCCCATGTGCCAATAGGCTGATGATGAGGATGGATTTCCATCTTATTGTACCATCAGCCATCCATAGCGTGGGGGGAGCAAGGATGTTGGTGTTGAGTGCTGCACCATCGCGTCTATCTGCAGCATTCAGTACAGATACGGTGACATGTAAAAGAGTCAACAGAGGATTGTTTTCCCTTTAACTTCTGGGGGTCGGGGGGGTGCGTAAATTGCCGAGCTATGCCCCGACCCACCGCGGACACTGTGTTTGACCCTAGAAGCATTTGGAGATCAGCCAAGAATGCAAATGCTTTTCGGAGACAGCAGGAACTGTGGGATACCTTGCGTCCTCGTTCCCCCCTCCCTCCATGAGCGTCCATTTGATTCTTTGGCTTTCCGTTACGCTCGTCACGCAGCTGCGTGCTGAGTCTGTGCTATGCCGTCTGTCCGTTTATTTATTAAAAATACTTTGGACCAGGCGTAACGTAACATTTCTTCCCCTACTTAGATGCAGGAGTCTCCGAGCGAGATCACCGTGAGGACGGGCACTGAAGGAGATAGAGAGCGCATGCTGCGTGAAATCTAGCACGAACCATGGACCTATGCAGCCGTGCTCTGGGAGGCAGTGCTCCCTGAATACCGCATGAAAGCCTCGCGCGGAAAAGTGTGCTATCACGGAGCACCCAATAAGGCAGCTCTCCCCAGGAACCTCCTGCTGATGCTTATCGATTAACGGCAGGAGAGCTTCGTGGCGTTCTCCCAGGAGGATTTCTGTTCTATCACCATATATACAGAGACCTCCTTTTCACACACTTCAGATTCCTGTTATATTAAGAATAAAAGTTAACATGGTTAAAGCACTTACCGACTGATCCTACCCCTGATTCAGGATCCGGGTTCCTGGCTGGGGAGGGTTGGTAGGGGATCTCCGTGACGGTGATGAAGAGATCCTGGCTGTCGGGGAAACCAGCGTTGTAAGCGCTATCGCCTGCCTCGTCCTCCACAAAACCTTCCTCATCGTCCCCGTCCGTGAACATCGTCGAGGAACTGTCCGTCGACACTGTCCCATCATCAGAGTCCATGGTCACTGGTGGGGCAGTGGTGGCAGGCTCCGTAGCGTCCGTTGGCCGCTTTGATTTTTTGGTAGGCTTGTCTGGGGTCCTTGATTTTCACGCGGCGCTGCGTTGCATGACGGCTGTATCCTCTGTCTGGATCATGGCTTTGGAGACCTTCTCGTAGGTCTTTGCATTCCGTTCGTTGGAGCGCAGCTCCGAAAGCACAGACTCCTCGCCCCACACACCGATCAGATCCAAGAGTTCCCGGTCAGTCTATGCCGGGTCCCTCTTTCTATTCAGAGATTACATGAACTCCTCTGCTGGAGAGCTCTGCATTGCTGCCGGTGCTGCGGAGCTCGCCCCGATGTGCAACCAGAACGTCAGATTCAAACCGCCCAGACAGGAAAATGAATTCAAATTTTCGCGGGTCATTTCCTGTGTGGCTGGGCAGAGAATCCAAGCTCGGGCTGCTGTCCAGAGCGTCAAGAGAGTGGTGCAGTGTGGGATAGCTCCCGGAGCTACTAAGTTCGATTTCCATCCACACCTAGCCTAATTCGAACTAGCCATGTCGAATTTAGCGTTACTCCACCTGCCGGGGTGGAGTACCAAATTCGAACTAAAGAGCCCTCTAGTTCGAATTAAATGGCTTCCTGGTGTGGACGGTTGAGCGGTTAGTTCGAATTAACGCTGCTAAATTCGAATTAAAGTCCTAGTGTAGACCAGGCCTAAGGAGCGATAGTCAGAATTGGTGGGTTTCTTTCTTGTTTTATACTATATAATTTTGATACATAATGCTCATTTAAAGCAATTTTTATATTTATTGTAAACTTTCACAGTTGCACAAAAATCCCAGTTTCAGCATTTCATTCCAATTGTTACCAATTTAAATGTTCACAGCTCTGGGAAATTGTGGGGGGGATCAGAGAATATTTCGGTCAGACCAGAACTATTGAATGACACTGGACACTGAGATTCAAAAAGTTGAAGCTTTAGAACTATTAAAATAGTCTGTGAGCAGGTAAATCTCCTCCCTCCCCCAGCAGCTCCCCCAGGGCAGTAACCCAGTGCCTCCCTCCCCACCACATGGACTGAGGCTGAAAGCAGGGCCGGTGCAACTATTTAGGCCAACTAGGCGGCTGCCTAGGGTGCCTAGTGGTTGGGGGTGCGTAAAAGCCCGCTCAGGCGAGGAGGTGGAGTGGAGGTGAGCTGGGGGGCGCGGGGAGGGCTGCCCGCAGTAACGGGGTGGGGGGGGGGCGCACAGGGGAACTGCTCCCCGCCCCAGATAACCTCCACTCTGCCTCCTCCGCTGAGCACATAACCCCCGCTCTAAGTCTCCTCCAATCGGCGCTGCAAGCCTGGGCGGGGAGGAGAATTAGAGCGACGCGGCGTGCTCAGTGGAGGAGGCGGAGCCGAGGTGAACCGGGGGAAGCTCCCCTGGCGGGGTTAGTTGCAGAGCAGGGTAGCTGCTGCGGGGGGCTCCCTGGGCAGGGGGTGGGGGTGCCTGGCTCCCTGGGTAGGGGGCTTGGTTAACTGCAGCGGGGGATGGGGTTAGCGGGGGGCGGGTGCAAGGTGGAAGTTCGCCTAGGGTGCGAAACTTACTTGCACCAGCCCTGGCTGAAAGTCCATCTGATGGGAGCTCAGGGGCCTGTGGAATGTGCTGGGGTCTCAGCCTGGGCCCTAGTGGGGCAGGTGACCCTGTAACACGACCACACCCAGCAAGGCCTGCACTGATTTTCTCCCTGTTTGTCAGTCCCAGCAGACAGGCCAGGGACTCAGTGCTGAACTGAGACCAAGCTCCTCCCCACCGGGTGAGGGCTGGGGCCCAATGGCCAAGGGCAGCGGGTGTGAGGGGAGCTGGCGCTGGGGCTCCTGCGTTGTACAGGGGATGGGCTAACCAGAGCTCTCCTGTCCCCAAGGCTCTCAGGCCACTTGTCCAGCCTGGCTGCAGGAGGGGATCTGGGGACAGACAGACGGGGCCTGGGAGAGTCTGCGGGGGTAGCCACCTGGGAGCAGACACTGAAATCCAGCGGTGGTGAGAAAGGCAAAGGGGCTGGTGCTCAGGGCTGTGTCCCTTAGATATTCACAGCTCATGTCAGTGAAGATGCTGATTGGGTGCTCACTGGGGGTTGAACCATCAAAATTATAATTCAACGTACAATGGATCTTAGTACTTGGTG